>NW_024096600.1:967500-2167500 GCF_016545835.1 Crotalus tigris
TGCACATAGTGTTTGTAAACACTCATCTTTGGGCCAGGCAATTATTTAAACCAATGTTTGGACTTAAAAGCATGTCTACTATAAACATGAGTAATGCGCTGCATTTGCAGTAAAAAAAAAACCAATTAGTATGACTTAATCCTTCTGATATGTGTATGAAAAAGCAGCAAAAGTGGTTATTTTAAGAAGCTGTCATAAGCCCAAATAACATTTTAAAATATATTTGTATTAAAACAGCAAACAAACCAAATATCAGGAAGACTTAAATAAATCAGGTGGCTTTTGATTTAAATAACATTTATTTTACATGACCAAACACAATAAATAACATAATATACAAAGCTTTGTTGTTATTGCACATTTGTAAAATATTTTACAGTGAATTCATACAGCCAGTGAATATCTGAAGCACAGGACTTATTCACAATTTTTTCATAATAACTAGATCCATTGGACCTAACATAAAATTATTTTGTTTCTTTTAAAATCTTATTTACCAGCAAACCTATCAACCACTTCCAAGATATATAGATTTATTTATCTATTTCTATTTTGGAAAAATGTAAACATTATTGCCAAAATTTTTCTCTCTATATCCAATAAGGGCCATCATTGCCAAATATTTAGAGAATTGAAAAAAAGTAAATGTTGATAAAAGAATGCCACATTTTTTAAAAAATTAGCTAGCATTAAATTATATATTAATTTAAAAGTTAAATATAAGGTCAGTGGACAATAGCTGGTATTTTTCTTTTGATGCATAAGAAGCTTTGTCTTGGTATATTTAAAAAAAAATATTATTATTTGAGGATTAGGTCCTTAATTCAGTGTTCTCTACATATCTCATGTTCTTGTTAACATAATCTACTCTTCTTTTCTTGAAACCTCTCGTTTTTTAATCCTTCCTCTCTTATCTTCATACCAGCAATCTTTTGCTATATTTTGACTCCCCCCTCTCACTAATAAAAATAATAAAAATAAAATACAGTTTTTGTTCACTGAACAAAACAGTACAGACTGGAAAATAATTTCCTGAATGTCCATTATCAAAATGTGGGGCTGGTAAAAGAAAAGAAAAGAAAAAAGAATCCCAGCAAGTACAGTGTCTTTGAAAACAGCAAATTTCAGGACACTTATTTGAAATATATATAAATTAGGGGAAATGAATGGGCTTGCACCGCCTGTGCTCACGTCTTACACATGGGGCCTAAACAAGCAATAGCTAGTTATGTGAGAGCTTCAACTCTTCAGAAAAATCTCATTATGTGAAGAGTAAAGTGACTCTGCCAGGAGCATTATGGAAATATAGCCAAGTTTGATTTAATGAGGCTCTTTCACATTGGTGGAATATCAACTGAAAAGTCTACCCAGGGCGTCCAAGTTCCCAAAATGAAAACTGGCAATTGAGATGATCAGAACCGTAGCTTTCTTGTGCAAAAAAATCACTTCCAAGGTAACAGATCTAACATTAAATAACCTACCGCCTTTGCACCAGGAACAAATGTTTTATGTACCAAGTCTCTTATCCGTCTCTTCTAATGACTTCCCTTAGCGGGTTGTTAGTACTTGACAGCAGGTCTCCGTGCGGGAAACTCCCCCCACCACTCTGCATTCAAAGGAGGGTCCATCAGAGAACATGATTGGCAATTTTCGTCATAATCTGCACATTATTAGCATCAAAATTGACACCGCAGTAACGCCGGTGGTTTTTGATGCGTCTCTCAAGTTCACGGAAAGTTGTGGGGATTTGGGCTTTCTGTTAGCCAGATCGCGGGGGGGGGAGGGGGAAAGGGGGGCTTAAATAAAGCAAGCGTGATTATTTTCCCCGTTTGGGGAGGACAGGGGAAGAATTTAACATTTTTTTAAAAAAAAATAAGTATAAGATACGTTTCAGGGTAGGATACATGCCAAGAAAGTTTCAAGTATTTCCCAGATAAATGCAGAGTAAGAGAGTCGGAAGCAACAAGCCGCGTTTCCTCTTTTCTAAACTACCGTTCCGTTTGTCCCAGTCTACCTATCTTTTTACCAAGCCATTCAAGGCCATCTCCCCCCCTCCCCAGTCGCTTTCTTTGAGGAAGCGTTTTTGGAGGCCCGCGCAAGAGTATTACCAGCCGCCTTCGGGGAAAGATCAGAAAGGACGGTAAGTAGCGGACTTTCCTTTTTCCCTAAAATAAGTCCCTCTCTACTCCTTGAACCCGCAGGTGTGTCTGCGGTCGTTTCCTTCAGTGTTTGTTAAGCTTCGTCCTCAACCAAATTCCTAGAAAAGATCCTGCTGGTTTTTTCGCTTCAGGACGAAAGAAAAAGAACACGAAGGAACCGGGTATAAATATTAAGCCATCCAAAACCACGTTTCGGACGATTAAACCATAAGGTAAACAAAACAAAACACAACACAACACAAAAAGGCAGCTGAACTCAGAAAAATGCAAACAGTTCCCGTGGCCATCAGCAGGGGGAGCAGAGCCAGGCTCCCCCAAGATTAAAAAAAAAAGAAAGTACCGTAAATGTCTGGAAGGGATCGCTTTTTTTTTTTTTTTTTTTCCTACACACAGTCCTTCCACTGAGAAAGAGGGAGGGCTTATAGTTTTTGGTCTACCGGGGCCCAAATCCATCCGTTAAACTTTTGCAACAGCAGCAGCAGCAGCAGTTCCTCTCCTTTGGGGGATTCCATATTAAACCGGAGCCCTAATAGCCCGAACCGTTAAGAACAGCGCTAGAAAAACCTTCCGCTCGCTGGAACTAGAGCTTCAGCTACGGCCCTCCCGTCCCACCTCGTCCCCAACGGTTCGCTCCTGCCCCGGGCCACCCCGGCCCAACAGAGCCCCGGAGGCCGCCGGGGGTGGCCGGTTATCTGGTCAAGGGAGCCTCCTCCCGCTGGTCCGGGGAGGGGACGGCCGTCTTGCTGAGCACGGCCGCCGAGTAAGGCAGGAAGCTGCTCTCCGAGCGCTGCGAAGCGGCCACCGCGGCTCCCGCCGCGCTGCAGGGGAAATCCGAGCTGGAGGAGCGCGAGCCCAGGGCCGCCGCCGCCGCCGCCGCCGCCGATTGGCTGCTGTGGCAACTGAGACAGGAGCAAGGGGCGGAGCCGGTGGGCGGAGCCGAGGAGGCGGCCGCCGCCGCCGCTGCCGCCGCTGCCGCCGCCGCCGCGGAAGCCGCCGCGCTGCTGTTGAGCCCCGCGGCGGCGGCGGCGGCGGGCGACTGGTAGAGGCCCGGATGTCTGAAGCTGCACAGCAGCTCCGGGCGGGAATAAGGGTGCGAGAGGGCGCGGAAGGTGTCCAGCGGGCGGATGGAGGTGGCGAAGGGTGAGGCGGCTGCTCCGGAGGCTGCGGCCGCCGCCGCCGCCGCCGCCGTCACCCCGACGTGCGGGTAGTAGTGGAGGGGCACGTGGGAGTGGAAAGGGTAAGGCAGGCTACCCGTGGCTGCCGCGTGGGTCATCATGTAGGTGTAGAAGCTGGGGTCCGCCGGGTGGGGCCAGGACATGGCCAGTCTCTGCCGCTTGTCCTTCATTCGCCGGTTCTGGAACCACACCTGGGGAGGAGGAGGAGGAGGAAGCGGAGTCGCGGAGTGAGTCAGAGTTCGGGAGAAGCGAGGCGCGGGGAGGGCTGCCTACTTAGCCAAAGCAACGGCGGCGGCCCCCCCTCGCCCTCCCCCGTAGGGTCAGCTGCGGTTTTATTTTTTTTAATATTTATTAGAGTTTTATCCGACTATGATTCGCTTATAAGTAACTCAAGGCCTGAATATACAAAATAGTCTTTCCTCCTCCTATTTTCCCCACAACGACAACCCTGTGAGGTGGGTTGGGTTGAGGGACAGAGTGACTGGCCCAAGGTCACCCAGCCGGCTTTCATGTCTAAGGCGGGACTAGAACTCACAACCTCCTGATTTCTAGGGCACTATCTTAACCACTACGCCGTTTTCTATCTGCGGTAGTTGGCCAAGACGAACTCTGCCACCAATTCGCATCCGGTCCTCCCTAAGACGGGAATTCCGCTTCTGCCTAAAATAGCTTCATGAAGGCAGTATTCCTCAGCGGGTGTTTACCAAAATCGAAAAGAAGCTTGCCTGCATTTTAATCCTGGATAAACTCAGGATCTTTCTGTATGATTTTGGCTTCTCTAATTCTGATTCAGGTTAAAATACATACATCTCTCTTTGAAAAGAGCTTTTTACATTTTATTTGAATATCACTGCCGGCATAGCATGGCAAAAGAACAACCGTGATGCATACATTTTCAAAAATCCACCTTAAAAGTTATCTGAAATGCTACTGCTGTTTTATTCTTAAATGGTCTTTCAACCTCTAATCCAATCGATTATTATTAATTCAGCTTAGTTCCTGTCCACGACAGGTAAGCATATGCAGAACTGACATTATCACCCAGTGCCAAATTTTCAGAAGGTGAAAACTGCTATAAGACTAAGTTTCTGTTGAAATTGTAAAATAGTAATAATAAAAGGGGATTTGACCTGGGGGATGCTTTATAAGAAAATGGATGATATTTTTACTGTCATTTTATCTCAATCCCCTTTGCCATTATTATTTAGGAAATGATTGACATAATGCCTTCCTGAAGACTTAGGCTGAAGGCATGATTCCCGTTCTTTGAGTTTAAAAGCACAAAGACACATTTAATACAAGACTGATGATGATGCTCCCTTTGATTTTTATCTACTGTTTTTATTTGTAGTGCCAATCTACATTTTTTGAGAAAGTTACAAGAGGCCTGATGGCTTAGCATCCTCGTTCTCTTAAAGGGAAGAGAAAACCCTTATAGGGAAAAACAACAACAAAAAATACACCAATGGGGGGGGGAAACAAAATGTGTATATTCAGTTCTAGAGCGACTTGGTTAATTATCCAATCCGTTTGTCGCTTCTTTTATTGTTATTCTTGATATTTCATTCACTCCATTTTTTTGCTTTTTTTCCTTGTTTTTTTTTTTCCTTTTTGTGTGTTTGTATGTATCTACAAATGTGAAAAGCAATAGCCTAAGGTGAACAAAATAAAATCCGAAAACCTATGCCGTGGAAGGAGGAAGGTTCTTAAAATAGCAAGGCAATCCGCTTTCCTTTTATTTATCTGATTCCTTTCTATATTGATCAGAATCCTTCCTCCTTTCGGAGGAAGCGGGCGCAGAAGAGGACATTTTTTCAGTCTCAGGCAAGCCCGGCTAAAACAGGACTACAGCTTGGGGAGCTAGCCACACGGAAATGACAAACCAAGCCCTCAAAATCGGAACTTGAGCCGCCAGCCACCCGCCCCGCCAGGACCGGCCTGGCTCTCGTCAGTCTCCCCTCCCTTGGCAATACCTTTATGGTAGTCTCGGGAAGGTTGAGCGCGGCGGCCAGCTCACACCGTCTAGGCCGAGAGACGTAGTTCTCGCGGTAGAATTCCTTTTCCAGCCGGGCGATCTGCTCCCGGGTGAAGGCGGTGCGGTACCTCCTCACTTGATCGGCCCCGGAGCTGGAAGTGCTCAGGTTGCTTCCGCTGTGCAAGTTGTTCAGTGTGGATCCTGAGGACGAGCTGGTGGTGCTCGGAGTCGAACTGCTCTCCGAATAGCCTTCCAGACAAAAAGTAACAAAAGACCCCCGTTTATTGTCCCGGAGACGCGCTGCCAGGCGGATTTCAGCCCCTGCCTGCAATCCACACTTCCCCAAATAATTAATGTTGTCTGTCAGGGACACAAATCGCCAGCCGTTAATCGAATCAATAGAAAGTTGCTCCTTTTATCTTTTGTTTGCAGTTAAGTGAGAAGACATCAAGAAAATTAAGCATCCTTTAAAAACAACAACAACAAAAAATCTATTGATAAAAAGATTCCACTCTACCTAAGATATATATTCGATGGGGAAAGTTAGGTGCGTCTTTTGTAAGGCGCCTACAGCTAATCTTTTCTGGGGCCCATCACTGGGGATTTTTTTTCCCCTTTACTTTTTCGTTCACTTTTTTCATAGGTTTAGAAAAGGAGGATAAACGGAACGGCGTGCTCAATTCGGATTGCAAACGAACGCCCTGTTCAAATGTGTTTCCTAAAAGATTCCACAGTCCCCCAGTCGCTGATGATTCTAATTGTGCAACTTGGCTCCCGTAGAATGGGTTGTCCCCAGCTTTAAAAATAAGTTGTTAGACGAGTTTGTGACATTATGATGCATTATTCTTAGTCAAAGTTAACAGTGCTAAGTAGGTCGCACAGGAGGGAGGGAGAAGGCAAAAAGTATAGAAGAGAGCAAACATTTTTTAAAAAAATGCTGCGTTTTTAATGAAAACCCAGAATAGAAAATCAGACATATGTGGAGATAAATTACTTAAAAGGACACCCGCCACCTGCACTCTGAATAAACTGAGTTATATTCATTATACCAACAGGATCTAATTGCGATCTCGGAGTTTATCAGTATGCACACTCTTTTCTAAATACGCTTCATAAAAAATTCAGCAAAAAGTACTTGTTTACACTTGCGAAATCGCGGGCGGATGGTTAAACACAGCCGGCAAATAAGCGTCCCTCAGATTTCTAGATCAGCCCTGTAAAATCCCATCGCAGATCTCCGGAGAGATCCCCAGACGTGGGGATATGCCGTGTAATAAGTGCAAGTATATTTTTCACTCCTGCCCTGCATACTTTGACACAGAAGAACCCAAATGCCACTCGGAGATTCGCTTAGTGCGGATGGCGTGCGCAACCCACACAACTCTGTAACCTTTTGCTTCAGATTCCTTAAGGATGCTATGCTGGGGGGCCACTTAGCACCTTCAGTTGATCCCCGAATTAATACCCTGGTGTTTAAACCCTTGTTTTACGTGATGCCTTCTCTTAACGGGGAGGGGAAAGGGATAAGTAAAAGAGGGAGAAAAAAACAGGATAAGGGTTCGATCCTGCTATGCGTGGATTTCTCCCCCCCACCCACCCACCCACCCCACGCCTCGCCCCGCTAAAAGCCGGTTTCGGGGTGGGATGGGGAGCGCGAGGGAAGAGAGTTACCTTTGTTATTGCTTTCCTTCAGGGAGGAGGGCAGGCTACCCGGCGAGCGAAGCGCGGAGCAGCCTACCTCCACGTCGCTGTTCATGTCTGCCTCTGCAGCCACTTCTGAGTAATGGCTAATTTTCTTCCGGCTTTCGGCGGGAGGCAGCTCTGCCGCTACGGCGCTTTCGCTGTTCTGGTGCTGAAGGCTGAATAAAGCGTCGATCTCGAATTTCCCTTTGGCGGCGGGGAGGTCCCCGATGGAGCTGTGCAGAGAAGCGGAAGTTAGTCTCGGGCTGAGCCGGCCGCCGTGGGGCGAGTTTTCCAGGGCCTCCAGGACTGCGTTGCCAGCCGCCTCGGTCAGATTGGCCAGCCGTTTGCCAGCCGTGGGGCTGTGCAGCCCCCTTTCCATCAAAATCATCTCTTTTCTTATCCTTTCCATCATCTCAGCTCCCCCCACGCTGAAAAAAAATTGTACGTGGGAATGTATGTAGGTGTGCGTGCCTGAGTGTCCGTGGTTGTATGTGGGGTGTATATAAATATACGATTGGTCCTTCTAATAATCAGCTCACGGCAACAAGGGCCAATTCGCTTTCAGGTCAGGAAAATATCTCTAAAAATTTATTTATTTATTTTGAAGGAGGCACAAAACCAAGAAGACGACGAGAAAGGGGAGCGAGATGTAAAGGCGAAGGGAATGACTGGTCAAAATGACCTACACATCCTTTCTATCCCCGAAATGTCATTCATCACAGAAAAGGAGTGCTCGTCATTAAGGTACGAATGACGCTGGTCGAATAATCATTTATTGTAACAGGTTTATAAGCAAATAAATACAAGATCCTGTCAGCGGATAATGAAGGCGGCTTCAGAGCAGACAAATAGATCCAGCAAGGGAGGCGGAAAGACCAGGACTGGAGAGGAGGAGGAGGAGGAGGAGGAGGAGGAGGAGGAGGAGGAGGAGGAGGAGGAGGAGGAGGAGGAGGAAGAGGAGGAGGAGGGGAAGGAGGAGGAGGCAGAGAGGAGTCCTCGTCCAGCGCTGGATCAGATCCTGCACGGGTTGCTGAGATTTGGCCTCTGGGGTGAAATTGGCAGCCTGATTAATAAACGAACTGAGCAACATTTCCCTCTTCATTTAGGTGAATCATTATGCGCTGATTCCAGCCCTCCTTTCACCCCCACCCTATTTGCTTTTCTGAGAGAGAGAGAGAGAGAGAGAGAGAGAGAGAGAGAGAGAGAGAGAGAGAGAGAGAGAGAGAGCTGAGGTTGTATGAGTGTGAACGCACCCGCGTGAGTGTGTGTCCCGCTTTTTAGCTCCTAGGGGCGCCACTTCTTTTTCGTGGTTTTTTTTTTTTTTCCCCCTCCAACAGCAACACCGGATAAAGGGAAACAGATCGTGTGATTCCTGCGAAAGGGGTTTTGGGGACAGCCCGGGAGAAGAAAACCTGCCCAAGGGAGGGGGGAGGCGGAGATTGTCTCTCCCCCACTCATCTCCCTGCTAGCTTTTGACCCTCTTCCCCGGCGTCCTTAAAAAAACAAAAACAAAAAAAAAACCGGGTTTTCCTGAAAGAAAGGCACTCGCGAAACCGCCACCCTTCTTCAGCCTTCCAACATAGGTTCTCGGCCAATGCTCACCTATCAGACCGGCCACATCAGGCGCAACCCCCAGCCGGGGAACGGCTCCCTTAAGTGTCATCTCAAAGGGTTCCTCACATTTCCTTAACGCGCCCACAAACCTTTTTTTTTTCCCCTTTCAAAGTTTTTTTTTTCTGACAGAAGACGGATCTATCAACCCCTTTAACGACGGAAGTCTGCTTAAAGTGTTTCCTTAGCCTTGGGCGCAACATCCTTTCACCGAAGGAAGGGGAGGGGGCAGAGTCCCAAAGAGTCTTCAGAACACGATTTAAATGAGTGGAGAAGTGTGTGGGCTTATTTGGATACAGCTGTAGAAAGGAAGGAAGCTTTCATTCATTCACCCCTTTATCCCCTGCCTAGATCTCTCTTCAGTCTCCTCTCCCTTTTCAATCGAGCCGGGATTACTTGCTTAAAATATCAATTTCTTGTCTTTGGTGAAGGCCTCGATTCCCAAGTCTCAAAGGTTCACAGGCAAAGAATGTGACTCACCTAGAGATCTCCTCTTCTCTTTTAGGGTCTCCCTCCCCTCCCCCGCCGCACCACAACCCCCCCCCCCCGGTCCCAGCCAAACTGCAAGTTACCTGAACCTGAGTTTGCTCATCTGTTTCTCTTTCCCGGTTCGCGCGTTCTCTCTCTCTCTCTCTCCCTCCCTCCCCCTCTCTCTCCGTCTCTCTCCCCCTCCCTCCCTCCTCCTCTCCCCTCTCTCCCTCCCCCTCTCCCCCTCTCTTTCGCTCACTCGCTCGCTGCCGAAGAAGCAGCGCCGAAAGGGGACTGAGAATGGGATGGGGGAGAGGGAGGGAGGGAGGGAGAGAGAGAGAGAGAGAGAGAGAGAGAGAGAGAGAGAGAGAGAGTTGGGAGGGAGAGAGAGAGAGAGAGAGAGAGAGAGAGAGAGAGAGAGAGAGAGAGAGAGAGAGAGAGAGAGAGAGAGAGTTGCTCTTCTCTGGCCTTCTGATCGGAAACGCCCCCTTCGGCGAGAACTTTGATTACTAGTAGGGTGCGAATGCCGTCGCTTCGGACGCCAATGCGCACTTCGGGTCCTTCTTTCCTTTCTAGGGACTGGGTAAAAAAAAATTCGGGGTGCGTGACTCAGGTGGGATGCTAGTTCGGTGCATTTGGCCACAGACCATCTGGTTTTGGAGGAAAGGTGGCGCTTAAGTTCTGAGCCGAATTCAAAAGAATTCTTCTTTTGAAGAATTCGTTCCTCTCCAAACCAAAAGAAAAAAAAAGATCTGAGTTAGGTAATTCCTCACAATCTTAATACTTCCGCAGACTAATAAGAACAGACGCATTGCTGCATTACTGTTAAGTAGCTCAAAAGGATCCAAGCGAGCCTGCGGATTCCCCCCCCCCCCATGGGAAGGGTTTTAGCGTCACCTTTAAGGTCCTTAAAAGGCGAATGAACTTAAAATCCAATTCCGCCTTTAATTAGGGGGTGTCTTGAGTTCTTCCCAACGCGAACTTCGTTGCAATAGCAGCCGAAGGCTGGACGCATCTTGAAACCGGAAGGGCTGGGAAGGGCGGCGAGCTGGAAACAGAAGCTCCTCCGGTTGCCTGAAGCGCCATTTCACACGCGGGCTTCTCTAATACTTTATTGTGAGCCATTCGTTGTATTAAAATTGCGTCCCTGTCCTTCTGCTCCCTTGTCCTTCCTCTAGGAAACAATTAATACTCACCAACACAGAATATATGCAGGGAAATACATACACAAGCTAGGGAGAATTAACCAGCTAGTGGACAAAGTCCTCTTCCGAGCCTTGATTAAGAAAAGCAACCGAAGCTGCCTTTCCATTTCTTGACAGGACAGCTGGAAAATTTGAACCGTGCCCCTTCCTGCTGTCTCATTTTTTTCTCTCTGGAAGTCGACTCTGTTGTTAAAATCCGGGGCAATTCGTGTTTTGTTTTGTTTTGTTTTTAAAAAAAAGTCGCCACGAGGCCTCGTGACAGGCTCACCCCAAAAAACCCAGACAGAGTAGGGGGGGGGGATTCCCTGCAAGAAGCAACTATCAACCCTCACCCCATCCCGACACAAACACCGAACTAGAGGCGGTGGAACGGAATAACATAAAAGCCTCTGCCGTTCCTGTGCCTGAGAGCACATGGGCGAGTTTCGGCCCAGACTGCAGCGCGGGCAACCTCTCATAAAAATAGGAAGCGGATATCTGTGGGTGCTTTTTTTTGCTGGCCTTTGGCGCCCCCCTCTGTTTTCCGGAAGGCTTGAACCGGCCAGGACTTTCTGTTTTCCTTTTTTTTTTTTCCCCCCCCCCTTCTAATCCCAGTTTATTGCCCACCCCGACCGCATCTGCTAAACATTTGAAGATAGGGACGCTCCTTTAAAACCCCGTTTCATCCCAGATCAGAATCCAGAAGATCACGTTACGACCGGCTTTCTTTTTAGAAAAAAAATCGCCACAGAAGAATGGGGGTATTACAGGTGCTCTTCGCGTTTCTCAGTCCCCCTTTTCCTTCATTCCTGAAGTAGAACGGGGGTCTTCAAACTTGGCCCTTTTATGATTTGTGGACTTCAACTCCCAGAATTCCTCAGCCAGCGTGCCTGGCTGAGGAATTCTGGGAGTTGAAGTCCATAAGTCATAAAAGGGCCAAGTTTGAAGAGCCCTGAAGTAGAATTTAGTAGGGTTGATTTCCCAGTAAACAGGTATAGGACCTCGTTGTAAGTGGATGCTGGGTAGTATCTCAAAGCCTTCTAATTAATTATCTCCCCCTTCCCCAAATAGATTCATTTAAAAAAAAAACATCGTCCAAAGCTTCTTATTTGAAATCTTATGTATCTAATCAGTTTGCTTTGAACGCTCCTCAGAACTGTTTTAAGAAATGGGTTCGTAGGGTGTTATAAAAGGTGGCCACACAAACTCACACACATACTTGTCATTCAGAAGGATTTTCCCAAGAGAAAATCCTTAGAGGACAAAATGTAGACATTTTGTTCTGGCTGTCTTGTTGAAAGGAATTGTATGGGGTTGGATTTTCTATCTCCCATCCCTTCAAGTATTGGTGCTTGTGCACATACACAGAGGGAAATTTCTAGGGGATCCTCCCCTCAAAGGCCACAGAAGAGGCTGTTTGTTGTTTTTCTTGGCGACAGTCTCACCCACCTCCGTTGAAATGGAAGGTGTGTTTCAAGCAGACCTGAATCTCCACTACTTTTAGAAGCTCAAAGTGCTCCTAGGCAGAAGGTTGAGCAAATATTTGTTTCCCAGCTTTATGGTGGGTTCTTTGAGGTGAACTGGGGAGCATTTCTGCTAAGGCAGGTAATAAACAATGGCGTCCTCTCTGGAGCTCCCTGAAAAAGCTTGTCTGGAGCTCACTGAAAAAGCTCCCCCTTTCCCAAATAGTCCTGGCTGTGTTTACATCTGTCTAGACCCTCGAGTGCCAGATGTTATATTGGGATGAACTTGGTTTCACCGCGGGTGTCAGCCGGAACATGAAAGGTCAAAGGGAGGGTCAACTTGCTCGTGTTGCTCTCTGGATTGGAAGGAGATCTGGGGAGTGCTCCCTAGATCTCTCTCGCTTGCACGCACATGCATACACACACATATACACTCACACACAAACGTAGCCCCTTACAAGAAAAAAAATACATTCTCCTTTCGGCTGCTGCTGATGATAATAATAATAATAGTAGTAGTAGAAGTAATAGTAGTAGTAAAGTTGGAAGGGATCTTGGAGGTCATCTAGTCCAACCCCCTGCTCAGGCAGGAAACCCTATACCATTTCGGACAAATGGCTGTATCCAATGTTCATTTCATCTTTCTGGAAACATTTCATTCATTTTCTATAAGGACATGCATTAGATTTACTGGTTTTTGTTTTTGCTTTACAATGAGTATGTTCAGGAAGAGAGAATCAAGCAAGCAAACAATAATTGCAGGAAGCTGGGGCAGAGTTATTTGGATTCCTAGCAAAGTTTAGTTCAATCATTGAAAGTGTTGATATAATTCTTTAATAGCCATAAACAAATAAGGCCACCTAACTTGGTAGTTGCTTAGAGAAAACAATATGTATACATACACGCAGTGCTTTTTTTGTAAAAAAAAAAAAAAAAAAAAAAGTGCCAGAACTCACACACGTTGTACAACCCGCCTTGCCTACCCTACAAGGTTTACCTTTGTAGTTGAAAAAAAAACCTTTCAATTTTTAGTGTATCTAAAAGACTAGGATTTTGTTCAAGGCAACTCTGGAAAATCCAACTCCGTTCTGATGCGTTCTATGACAAAAAAAGCCCTGCATACACATATGCACACACATACACAAGTATTATTTTAATCAATCGGGTAGTTGTCACCTTAAACAAGGGCCATCCCCATTAAGCATATTACTTTCTCCAGCTCTCCTCTCTCTCTCTTTCTTTCTGCCCACCCACTTTGTGTGTATTTGGGGGAGAAGCTTTGCTTTCTAAATCCAAACAATCCAACATAAAACCATCCTGCTATTTCTAGCAGGTCACTTGTAAGTAAATGCCCCAGATAGTTGCACAGATTTGAGATGAATTGCAAAGGAATCTTGTTTCTTTTGGTGCTTGGTTTCTTTCCTTAGGGATGCCCACCATTTTGAGGTTCCTGGCTAGTTTACCTTTTCTGTCCCTCCATTTCCTAAAAAAGAACAAGGCCATATGATTGTATTGACCCACAAGAAGATTGATTTGTTTTTCTGAGAACTCTCCCCCCTCCTTCTCCCCTCTCTCTCTGCAATTAGAATAATTTTAATTTGGATATTCAAATGCTTCAGATTTCTCACTGTCACCCCAGGTCAGAGTCTGGCAGAATCTATTTATTTGATTCCTATAGCTGCCATTCCAAAAAAGTGAATCTAGCATGTATCAGTCTTCTGGATTTCCACAGGAAAACCTTTAGAGCCACCTAGTGTTGAAGCCTGGGTACTGAGCATCGATTGGACTCGGTAGAGCAGACATGGATGGTTCTCCCACCAACCAGGGAGAAATTGTTGAACTCACATACCTCTCATTCGTAGTGTGTTGGGCTGTCTCGGGTCTCAAGGAACACAATGGGTCTTTAACTCATTGCAATTCTTAACGGATAAGATACTTGTAATCTCACATGTAGCCTGCACCTGCATAACCAACGTAACTTTTATTTTCTGTTTATTTACTTGATTTGTACAGCTGCCTATCTCACCTGCATAGGACTCTACACAGCTTAAAATAAAACAAATGAAAATACAAAAAAATCATAATATAAAGCAAGAAATAAAAACCCAGAGCAGCCAAGGACTATCTAATCTATCGTCCTTGCAACCAGGAGATGGGCTCTAATTTCCCCACCCTTCATCCCCACTTATCTTCCTGCCATCCCAGTTTAAACCCTATATTGGTCTAGGGCAGGGGTAGGCAACCTCGGCTCTTTTATGACTCATGGACTTCAACTCCCAGAATTCCTATGGCTGACTCAGGAATTCTGGGAGTTGAAGTCCATGAGTCATAAAAGAGCCGAGATTGCCTACCCCTGGTCTAGGCAGCTCACAAAGGCTTATACCTTTTAATAAAATGGTGAAGGAAAATTTAAAAATCTTCCGGATTAATATTTTGTCCTACTAAAAAAAATGTACAATCAAATCAAGGGGGAACTCAGAGGCTGGAGGGCTTCATAGTCATTTAACATGAAGTCTAACATACCAGTTCTCTAGATAAGCTTTGCTCTAAGACTTAAATCAGCAACGTGTTTAGTTAGCATTATGGGATTTGAGGATAAGGTTATAATGTTTGGAATTTGGAAATACCTGCTCCAAAATAGATATCTCTGCTGTTTAGTGAGACTTTTTCTGTTTTAGGGAAGAGTTGCATAGGATCCATCTGAATCAAAATCCAGCACAGTTAAAAGAGGCTGAAACAAGTAATCTTTGGATATTTCATTTGGATGAATAAGCATAAGAACAAAGCTCAAATACAGTAAAAAAATATTATTTTATTTTATTCAATACCACAATATAAAATACTGTGTTGTTAAAAATGTGTTTCCAGTGTAGACTCTGAAGATTTTGCATTTAAACCACTCCAACAATATTTAAATTAAGCGTTTTTAGTCTGCCGCTGAATTCAACAGAAGTCACTAAGTCAATTCATTGTCACGTTTAAGTGAAGGGAGTAAAATCTTTTGCTGAAGAATTTTGACTGCTCTGCCTGGGTCTGATAACTCAATCCTCCTGACCTCAGTCTATTGGCATTAATTCTCATGGAGTTCCCTTTGATTTAACTCAATGGGACGACTTCAAATGGACAAGCCATAGATTGCACTGCATCTCTTTCTGCAAGTGTTACTATTTTGGCACACAGTTAGCAGACCCAACGACCCCTTAGGGGCAGAAGAAGCCAAAATGAAGCAGCATCCTGCTTTTCATTCTGTCTGATCTACAACCTAAATCACAGTGGTATCCTGGAGACTTCGCTCTGAGGAAGTACAAGCTCTGAACTTTAAAAAAAAACGGGAAAATACAAGGAAGAAGAAAGTGAACCGGATACGGAGGAGGAGGAGGAGGAGGAGGAGGAGGAGGAGGAGGAGGAGGAGAAGGAGGAGAAGGAGGAGAAGGAGGAGAAGGAGAAGGAGGAAAGGGAGAAGGAGAAGGAGGGTGGTCAAAGAATATTTGGATTTGCAAAATAAGCAGGATTGTGTTCTTATGAAACTATGGCTAGTATTTTAAAAAACTTCAGTACTATCTTCAAGCGATCCCATTCAATACAACACTGGAGACCAAACACTGAAAATAAATGAAGAAGTTCCCCCTAAAGAAAAATCAATGATGCAAGTTAGGCAATTGAAGTGATAATCTGGCCAGAGTTTTCTTCTATCCTTAAATGCTACTACTTCTCCATCTGTTTGAACACAACTTGGCTTAATAAAGGCAATAATTTGAAACCTAGTCGTTGCCTCTTAATATGTGGTTAAAAGAGATAGGGGGGGATTTAGAGGCTTGGGAGAGATTTAAAACTTAAAATAGCTTTTGATTTTGGAAATGGCCTTTCCGAGGCTATTAAGTTACGACACTTGTCTATTTGTCTAAGTGTCCAGGAGACGGAAAAAGAAAAAAAATTCCACAAGGGTGGAGTTGGGAGCAAAAAGCTGCTTTTTCAAAGTGGGCGATCTGGTTGGGCAGGTCAGGCTTGGCAAATCCTTGTTTTAATATCCCTTTCTCCTGCCCTTGTTTGTTGAAACTCATAGGGCAGGGTGAACTCCCATATTCCACAATGGCAGCTTGCGATGCCCTCCAGAAAACATGGCCCATCTGGATCAGGTCCCTCAAAATCAGAGCCACAGGTTTGTCACACGGGCAGAAAGTGTCTTAGAGTGGATCTCTCTCCTTGCTAGCACATGATTTTGATTCTCCCGGTGCTGAGAACATGCAGCAGGTTTTCTGTTTCTTTTGTTTTATTTTCCTATACTTCTCAGCTCCCCCACCCACCCACCCCCCAAAAAACTTTTGAAGGTTATATAATTCAATACAGAAGAAATGCTCCCTTCATAATGGATTATTTCTGAACGCAATAGATGCAACCTTTGGATTTGGGAATAAATTTGCTTGATTTCAGAGCGGCTTATTCCCTGATTAGGAAATGCAGGGGAGGACTGCCAAAAATAGTGGAGCTTACCTTCCATTCTCAGATTTACTTTATGTCAAGACTATTTCCAAATGAGGAATATAGCTGAAGTCTGTATAATGAAGGACAACAGAAAAGGTGGGCTACGGCTGAGCTGAAATACCCCCACACACAGACACACACACACACATAAATGCACACTTTCTGCCTTACAAGTCCACTAACAAATCTGAGCTGGATTTAAACAGGAGGGGAAGCAAAGACCTTGATCCAATCCAATAACTTTATTACAGCCATCAGGCCAGAAAACAGGGTCATAAAAATTTAAAAGTCACTGAATGTACAGTACATACATAGGATATTATATAGAGAGTATAAAAGCACAGGGATAAAAGTGCAGTAATGATGCAATAAATTAACATAAACTACCAGTACGGTATTAGTTTTGCTTCTTGGCTTCAAGGGTGGATTAAGAGCAATTTGTAGAAAGTTAAAATAAGCACCCAGGACTAATAATGGTGGATTTCTGTATGTGGTTGTGTATGTTGCCAGCCTCTGGCTGCCACGCCTTTCCTCACTTCTTCTGTAAAACCGCACAGAGTCATGAGGAAGGCTAATAAACAGGAGACCAAAGGTGGGTTTGATCCAACAGAAAGATGTTTACTGCTTTTCTAACTACTGGGGGGTGGGGGTCGCTTGGAGCGGATTGCTTTGTTCGGCTGCCCCGCTGTTGGGGATCGCAGCAATCCAAAGATACGGGCTTTCCCCACTTTATCACAGATTTAGTTTGCCTGCTTTATTAGAGTAGTTCTTCCTTCAAGGGGAGAAAAGGGGTCTTTCCCATTGCAGAGATGCTAAGGGATTTGAAAGGCACTTTAGCCAGAGAGTATGTTAACAAAAAAAAAAAAAAAAAAACCTAAAAAAAACCTAGTTTTACAGGCGTTGTCCTTTCTTCCCGCCTCCCTCTCTTCTCTACCTATGAACAAGTAAGTACATTGTCGTATGAGACAAAATTCCTTGCCCAGCTTTATGATATTCTTCGGGCCCAAAGTCCACCCTAAGCTAGAACCTTCCAGAACTCAATCGATTAGGATTAAACTGGTCGGGCCGGGGGGGGGGGAGAGCAGCTAGCCAAATTGAGCTGCTGTGCTAGAACCTTGTTCTGGCGGCTTCAGTGAAAAGTTGCCTTCCCTGTATGGGAAGCCAGAAAAACATGGCAGGGGTGGAATACCCGGCTGTCGCCAGAACCCAGAATACGAGAGATAGTCGGGAAATAATTTCCATGGAAAATTGCATGCAACAACCCCAGTTCCCGTCCTCTTCGTTTCGGGGCGGGGAAATTTTTGTTTTCACGTAAAGGGTTGAAGTGAACGGCGACTCGCTGCCTTTTGCTGTCTACTTAAAGTCCCAGCGTTTAAGCGCCAAACGGGGATGCCTATATAGGCTCTTCGGAACTTTACTGCGCGCGGGGGGGGGGGTGCAGAAAGTGGCACATGTACCTCAGCTCTTTCGGCGTCCAGAAATGGGTGGAGGGATTCCAGGATGTTTATTCTGGGCGCCCCTGATTGACTCTCAGCGACGGTACCGGCGATAAGTATTGCAGACATTCACAGATCACTTTTTTTCCCCACCCCCCCCCCCCGCCCCGCACGCGCCTATTCAGGGTCTTCCTCCTTATTGCGGCTGCCAAGTCGAATAAATCAAACCGTAAACCGACCCGACGACGAGAAAAATAAAATAAAATAAACGAAGTACTTTGAGCGTGAGCCGGGCACGCAGACGCGTGGAGTGGGAGAAAGGACAACTCAGAAAGAATTGCCGCAGCCGCCGCACTTGGAGGAGAAGAGTAATTCTGCAGGTTGCCCGGGGACTGGTTTGGGTTCGGGGAGCAGAGAGCAGAAGGCTCCGAGAGTAACCGAAACAACTCCCTGGAGCGAACGGTAATTCCATGGCCAAAGGACGCTCAGAACGGAAAAGGGCATTTCCCGCCTCCTGCCCTACTACGCCCAGTTTCTTAACAGTTTTTTTTTATTATTTTTATCTCACATGGGATCACATGAATCAAGTAAAACGTTCTGCTCACTTCAGCCCAATGCTGGAGACCTCCTGCTCCCGCCCCCGCCCAAGGCCAAAGGTTAATCTCAGCGGAGGGGGACCGGGGGAAGGCGAAGGAGCGGCCGCCCGAGAGCCAGGGCCTCAAAACGGAGGCCTGTTGATTCTGGGCCCGCTCCTTCCTCTTGAATTGATGGGACTATTGGAAACCTATGTCGCTCCCAGGTCTTTGTGAAAAAGCGAGACCAGGCTGGCAGGCGCTCTCTCTCTCTCTCTCTCTCTCTCTCTCTCTCTCTCTCTGTGAGAGAGAGAGAGAGAGAGGGCGCCCACGAACATATGTAAATATGTCTACGTGTAGGGATGCATCTTTGTATTTCCGTTTTTATTACCTCCTGTTTTCTCCCCATCCCTTCCCCCCATTGCCTTTCCTTCCCTTCCCTTTTTCCTTTCTTTTCCCCTTTCCTTTCCTCTTTCCTTTTTCCTTTCCTTTCCCCTTTCCAAGTTCTGCTTTCCCCTTTCCTTTCCCTTTTCCTTTTCTTTCTTTTCTTTTCCCCTTTCCTTTCCCTTTCCTTTCCCCTTTCCAAGTTCCCCTTTCCTTTCCCCTTTCCTTTCCCTTTTCCTTTCTTTTCTCCTTTCCTTTCTTTTTTCCTTTCCTTTCTTTTCTTTTCCCCTTTCCTTTCCCCCTTTCCTTTCCCTTTTCCTTTCTTTTCCCCTTTTTCTTTCCTTTCTTTTCCCTTTCCCTTTCCTTTATTTTCCCCTTTCCTTTCCTTTTTCCTTTCCTTTCTTTTCCCCTTTCCTTTCCTTTCCCCTTTCCTTTCCTTTTTCCTTTCCTTTCCCCTTTCCAAGTTCCCCTTTCCTTTCTTTTCCCTTTCCAAGTTCCCCTTTCCTTTCTTTTCCCCTTTCCTTTCCTTTCCTTTCCTTTTTCCTTTCCTTTCCCCTTTCCAAGTTGCCCTTGCCTTGCCTTGCCTTGCCTTGCCTTGCCTTGCCTTGCCTCGCCTCGAGAGAACTCAAGCGAAGTCCCAAACCAAGTTGGGAGAGGGAGGGGAGCGGAGACCTGGGATCGCCGGCTCAGCTCCCCCCTCCTTCGCCCCGCAGAGAGGGACACGTGCGCCGCCTGACCAATGAGGCCCCGGACGAGCTCCTTGGACGGCCGGGTGCGACGCTCCCCCCCTCCCAGCGTGGCCTTGGTTTTTATAAACCATCCCGGGCGCTCGGAGAGGGAGGCCGCCGCTCTGCCGCTCCGTCGCTCCGCGTCCCGTCCCACCCGCCCGCCATGAGCGCCCGCAGGCCTTCCCCGGAGGGCCAAGCCGGGGAGGAAGAGGACCGGCAGCGGCAGCGGCAGCGGCGACGGAGGCAGCTGGAGCGGGGCTGCTTCGCGCGGGAAGCCTGAGCCGAGCGGCTGGCGCTCGGGGAGATGGAAGCGCTGCGCGGAGAGCCCGGGGCGGGCGGCGGGGGCTGCTCGCAGAGCCGAAGCTTTCTCTCCCCTCCCGTCTTCGGGTCGTCGCCGCCGCCGGCTTCGACGCGGCCGGGTTTCCTCTACGAGCGCTCCGGCCCGGGGACCGCGGCGCGCTCCGCATCTTCCTCCTCCGAGGCGGCGTCCTCGTCGAAGGACTGCGCCGCCGGACCTCCGATTGCGGCACCGTCCTCGGCCACGACGGCCGCTGCCGCCGCCGCCGCCCTGGGCTACCCTCCGGGCTACCCGCCCTTCGGCCACGGCTACTACAGCTGCCGCATGGCGCACGGCGTGGGGCTCCAGCAGAACGCGGCCCTGAAGGCGGCCCCGCACGGCGCCTTCCCGGCGGAGAAGTACATGGACGTGGCCGGCTTGGGGGGCGGCCCCGCGACCTCGGGCGGCGGCGACGCTTCCTCGCGGGCCAAGGAGGTCTCCTTCTACCAGAGCTACGCGGCCGCCGCCGGCCCTTACCAGCACGTGCCCCCCGGCTACCTGGACGTGGTCTCTAGTTTCGGACCGGCGGCACCTCCGGGGGAACCCAGGCACGAGACCTACATCTCCATGGAGGGCTACCAGTCTTGGACTTTGGCCAACGGCTGGAACGGACAGGTGTACTGCCCCAAGGACCAGGCCCCGAGCTCCCACTTCTGGAAGTCTTCCTTCCCAGGTAGGCGCGCCCCGGCAGCCGGGCAGAAGCCTTGGGGTTCCCGGGAAAAGTCGAGGCAGGGCCGCGGTTTGAGGAGCCCTTGACCTTTGCTGGGCCTTCCTTTGTCTGGTGGCCTCCTGATCCTAGGGACGACCAAGCCTATTAATGTCCAGGGATGATGGGAATGGTAGTCTGAGCTCTGAAGGGCTCCGGAGGAGAGAAGGCTGTCTTGCACGTTTGGGAGAGAAGGAAGGAAGGAAGGGATGGATGGAAGGAAAGGATGGATGGATGGATGGATGGATGGAAGGAAGGAAGGAAGGAAGGAAGGAAGGAAGGAAGGAAGGAAGGAAGGAAGGAAGGAAGGAAGGAAGGAAGGTTGGTTGGTTCACACATCAGCCAGCTTCGGATTGTGTTGCTTTCACTATTCGCCTCTCCTGAAGGACTTCAAAACTAGGTGCTAAAGTGTTCTCCATTGCGCTTAGGGCAGAAGGCCCAAGAAGCAATGGCTGCCTGCCCAAAATCTGCAAAGACTCTCTCTGCTCTCTCGAGCTGGTGGAAATGTTCATCCAGGCCTAAAACAGATGCCAGCCTGGTCCCCTATAGTCCTTGGTTCGTTTCCCCCCTAACGATTGTGGTGTTAGAGTGTTCCTAAATTACAGCGAAATAAAATAATCGCAGGAGGGGATAAATAACTAAGAAGGAACTGAATGCTTCTCCCCCAGAGCCAGACCCACTCTAGTTCGGGTAGTTATTTAAACTTAGGTCTGGAACAGGACTAGAGCACTGTGGCCTGATCCTGCACTGGTGTTCACTGAAGTTACCCTAAGCTTCTATGGAGATTCTGTGTCTTCCAGGTTGTCCCAAAAGTGTTTTTTTTTTTTCCAAAAGGCACCTTGACTTTGTTTTTCCTTGACATTTCGCTTCTCATCCAAGAAGCCTAAAGAACTGTAGAAACTTCGTGGATGAGAAACGAAAAATCTTCAAGAAGAGGGGGGGGGGAGTCCAGTTGTCTTTTGAAAAAAAAAAAACACTTTTAGGTTACCCTAAGCTTATTCTCCTGGATTTATTCTTGGGGTGGAGAGGGAGAGGGGGCGAGGATGCTCCCAGTCTCTGCAGCTATTCTTTCCCAATCAAAACAGGTGTGAAAGTATGGAGGGGGGGGGGAGAGAGAAAGATCAGCCATTCTTAATAAAACTGGGTCGACAGCCTTCAGGAACCTGCAGTTTTATTCCTGGGGGCTGCACAGAAATTATCCCAGAACATGCTGTAACATATGCCAGGCAGCTATTCCTTGCTGGCACGCTTGCCGCTTGCCTGGAACATCTGCCCGGAGACCTCCAAGGGGGAAGGAGAGGAGAGGGCCAAAGCGCTGGAACTAATTCCCTTTGTGGCACTCTGGGTTCTCGGCTACCACAGGGGAAAACGTCCCCTTTCCTGGTTGCTCACTTGTTGCCCTTCTTCTCCGACAGGGGAAGTTGCACTAAACCAGCCAGACCTGTGCGTGTACCGGCGTGGGCGGAAGAAGCGGGTGCCTTACACGAAGCTGCAGCTGAAGGAGCTGGAGAGCGAATACGCCCTGAATAAATTCATTAACAAGGACAAGCGGAGGCGGATTTCAGCAGCCACCAACCTCTCTGAAAGGCAGGTCACCATCTGGTTCCAGAACCGCCGAGTCAAAGACAAGAAAATCGTCTCCAAACTGAAGGACACCGTTACTTGATCTGAGGCTACAGGGAAGTTTGGGAGCGAGCGTAAACGACTCTTGGAAAGACTTGAAATATATTTAATATCTCCTTGTGCTAAGGGGCAGATTTTGGGGAAGCGCTTTTGATAACCTCTTTGCAATTTCTGGATTTAATGGAACGCTGCAAGTTTTTAATGCTCTGGTTTAATTCCTTAGTTTTTCTCCATCGCTATACTTTTTTTAGGCTTTTTTTTTCTTTTGTTTTTCTTGTCTCCCTCAAAAACACACACACACACACACACACACACACACACACACCTCATCCCAAAGGGCAGTGTAGGTAGAGAGTCTTAAGTCGCACGCTTTTCAGTGGCTATCAGGCTAAGAACATTCAGGTGATAAAGTGTGTTTGTAGGATTGTGTGAGAGAGGTGTGTGAGCACACAAACATATGTACTTAGATGGCTGTGCCTGTATTCTTTCCTCTGGTCCACCCTCCCAATTTAATAATGATCAGGATAGAACAACTGTGGTCCTGTTTCTCTGACTGAGATGCCATGGCTTAAATCAGTGGAGCCCCTTACCCCCATTTGCGACCAATCTCATGTCTGTAATGGAGCCTACGTCAATGGGATCTTGGCCCTGACAACAACCTTCTCCAGCCCTGGTCCCACTGAGATTCATTCTAAACCAGTGGCATGGAATATCAAAGGTTTAAAGCCAATTGTGCCTATATGTTTAGCTATATAAAGATGTGTATAAATCAATGTGTATTTTAATATAAATATTGTATGCCCTGTTATCTTCATCACAATCACAGTTGCCTTCATTCACCCTTCTGGGCACTGGAAAAAAAATTGTCCAAAAGGTTGAACGCCACTGATAGCTTTTGTTACTAAGTGAAACGGGTGTTAGCGAAAGAAGCAATAAATGCTAAACAGCTACAAGAAGAGACTTGATTAAGTGGTCCTAAGAGCTGGTGTTTTATTTCGCTTGCATATCTTCTCTGAGGGTGCTCTTTATTGCATTAGGAGATGGTGACAGCTTGTTCCAGATGGAAAGGGAAGTCCTTAGCTCCAGATTCAAGACATCCGAACAAGGAGCTGCCCTTCTTCAAAGGAGAGCATCTTGCCCAGCAATTGCATGCACACAACCTATAATAATAATAATAATAATAATAATAATAACAATAATAATAATAATAATAATGGACGTGGCAGTGCCTGGAGACAGCAGAATAGATGAGAAAGAACTAGAGAAGATAACAAAATACAAAGACCTACAAATAGAAATAAAAGACTGTGGCAAAAGCAAGCAAGGGTAGTACCAATAGTAATAGCCTCCTTGGGTGAAATCCCAAAACAACCGGAGCACCACTTGAACACCATTGGCATTGACAAATTCGCTATTAGTCAATTGCAAAAGGCGACCTTACTAGGAACTGCTTCCATCGGACTCGATAGGTAGACAAAATGCCAAATCCAGTCTGAACATCTGGCTGACTGTGCGATGATCCATAATAATAAAAAGTTGGGACGGACCTTGGAGGTCATCGAGTCCAACCTGCTGCTCAGGCAGGAAACCCTACACCATTTCAGACAGATGGCTGTCCAGACTCTTCTTAAAAACTTCCAGTGTTGGAGCATTCACCGCTTCTGGAGGCAGGTTGCTCCATTGCTTAATTGTTCTAACTGTCAGGAAGTTTCTCCTTAGTTCCAGGTTGCTTCTCTCCTTGATTAGTTTCCATCCTTTGCTTCTTGTCCTGCCCTCAGGCGCTTTGGAGAATGGCTTGACTCCCTCTTCTTTGTGGCAGCCCCTGAGATATTGGAACACTGCTATCATGTCCCCCCTCGTCCTTCTCTTCATTAAACTAAACTAGACGTACCCAATTCCAGCAACCATTCCTCATGTTTTAGCCTCCAGTTCCCTAACCATCTTTGTTGCTCTTCTCTGTACTCTTCTCTGTACTTAACTAACTAAACTCAGCTTGAAGCTTCTTAAGTCCTTAATTGGAGGGGCATAGCATACTCTCTGGCCTGGCAGTGGCGGTCCATTTTCCTGGAAGGAATGGAAAAGCCTGAGAGTCCTCGTTCTATGTTGTTGTTTATTTATTTATTAAATTTATATGCCACCGATCTCATTAGCCAAGTTCAGAGGAGGGCATTGACCTATTGACAGATGCCTAGTGAAAATCTTGTTGCTGCTATGCCAATGAGCTAGCAAGGCTCAGGACCTGATGCCCTCAAGATGAACTCACTGTCCTGACCCTGCTAGGGAAGAAAACACTCAGGGCAGACAAAACCTGGCCCTCTGGGCTCCAGCCGGTCCTCACCTACCAGAACAGAGGCACAAGTGAACTCTGGATGCAGCAAGTATGGACTCTACTACTGAAATATACGCTTAAAAAATAGGGCTTTGTCCTAATCACTCTTTTCATGCAAATATTGCTGTGCTTTTTCAAACAAGGAAACTGATTTAATTGCTGGTTTCCTTCCTTTTCTTTTCACCGCTCTGGCAACATAGTAACTTCTTAACAAGTTTTCCCTTAGACTTAAAGTTTGGGGGAGTGGAGGGGGGAAGCAACATACAAAGTTAGGGTGGTAACTAAAAACTATTTTCCACCGGTTCAAAGAAGGTGCTAGGGCTCTAGAGCTTTCACACATTTTACTCAGAGTAAAAATAAAGTGTATTCAGTGGAGTCCCACTTCTGCTTCCGAGAAGACAGGCGCATCTTTTAGTATTAGTCACTCTGAACAAGATGGGCGGTATATAAATTTAACAATAAATACATCAAAACTACTGTCCCTCTCAGTCCAACCCTCTTCACAGGAGGCATCGTGTGTAAACTGGGAGGAGGAAAGAGTATTGGGTATTAGAATTAGTCACCCTGAGTTATCTATAAAAATAATAAAAACAGGATAAAGAGAAATAAAAATGATCTCTGCCCGGACGCTCAAAACTCATACATGGATAAAGCTGGGAGGTGGCAATTCCTCCAACTCTTTAAAGCCAATTGAAAGAAATGAGCGCTAAAGAGATTCTGTTTTCAACTTTCCTTTAAATAAACATTAAACTGACTCCAGCCATGGATTTCAACTCCTTGTTCCTAGCTTGGTGGGCTCACAATGACGATTCCAGCATATTCTAGGAGTCTCTCCTAGTTTGGGAGTGTGAGAATCTGGCCAATATTCTCTCCTTTGGTCTTCCCAACCGTCCTCTTTAGAAAGTAGATGAACGATCTGTCCTAATGGATCCTGGATTTGCTGTTCATCCTTTCTTCAACTCTGCTTCTTCCCTAGATTGAAATGTTTCTCCTTCAGTGTAAAAATACACACATTAAAAGGTTAGGTTCCCGAAAAGCCTCCAGGGGCCATAGGAAAGCCTGAAGAATAAAAACAAGAACCGCGATGGTAGCTGTACAAATAAGCACAAAGAGAACTGAATTTAACACATTGATTAAAAACATAACAGAGGAGGAAAGAACAAATAAAGGATGATTATAATATAGCGCGTTTTATTATCCCTCTTGTTATATTCCTATTAACGCATATAATAAATATTACGATCGCAGAAAATAAAATAATGTATTTCAGGGATTCAGCTGAGTTTCATTAGGAGCTTTCTTTCAAGGCTTATTTTGGTTGGATCAACTCCATACCAGCGGTAAGAATTAATGTCTGGATAAATATTGGGGAAAGTAAGAAGCAGCACAATTATGGTTTTGTTTCTCCACGCTAGCTACCCTTCTCAGCCTTCTGAAATATATTATGATCTTTTTTACACAGTCCAAAGCTATGGCTTTTGACAACAGCTTTCTAATTTGTCTTCTAAACACAGAATAATATATATATATATCCTTCCCTCCCTCCCTCCATCCTTCTCTTTTTCTCTTCCTCCCTCCTTCTCTCTCTCTCTCTCTCTCTCTCTCCCCCCCCCCCCCCGTCTCTCCTCAACGCTTTGGTTAACTCTGACCACAGCTATGTAGAACGAAGCTCCCCCGACTCTTACTTTCATTTTGCGGAATACTCCCCTGATCTCTCTTTTTTTTTTTTTTACTCCTGCAGAGAAGGGAGGGGCGCACTTGGCCCAAAGATTCACTGAAACTGTGAACATAACATATTTCTCAGTTCACTGAGAAATAACAGAAGTTATTTAAGATACTGTACTTGCAAAGGTTCCCAAGAGACGAGGAGGAGGAGGAGGAGGAGGAGGAGGAGGAGGAGGAGAAGGAGAAGAAGAAGAAGAAGAAGAAGAAGAAGAAGAAGAAGAAGAAGAAGAAGAAGAAGAAGAAGAAGAAGAAGAAGAAGAAGAATAAGAAGAAGAAGAAGAAGAAGAAGAAGAAGAAGAAGAAGAAGAAGAAGAAGACGAAGAAGAAGAAGAAGAAGAAGAAGAAGAAGAAGAAGAAGAAGAAGAAGAAGAAGAAGAAGAAGAAGAAGAAGAAGAAGAAGAAGAAGAAGAAGAAGAAGAAGAAGAAGAAGAAGAAGAAGAAGAAGAAGAAGAAGAACGATTCCGTGGTCGAAAGGGACTTTGAACCGGCAGCGCGTCAAACCGCAGCCCAACGTCTCCCGCAGCCGCCCTTCTCTTTCCGGAGAAAAGGAACGAAAGCGGGAAGAGCCAAAGGAGCAAGGCGGCTGCTCAGCTCTTCTCCGGCCTGGACTGAAGCTGAAGCTGCGGAAAGAAAGGGAAGGCCGCTCCACCAGTTGCCTTGGCTGCCTTAACCCCCCCCCCACGATATCCCCCCCCCACGACTATTCCTGGCATAAAATGCAACGGGGGCGCCAGCCGGAAGAGCAAATGGAAGAGCTACGGGAACATCCCCACCCCCTCCCCCCGCGCCAATTCTCTCCATCTTTCCTTCCATTGTTCGATTCTTAAAACCACAGTTGTTAGGGTTTGAAATCCGGTCGAGGTCGAATTTATCTCGAGAAGTCCCGAGTTTTGTGTGCAACACCTCACGGCCCTCTTTTCCCCCCCTCCCCCCAAGCTAAAAATAGCCACCCGGTTGCGAAGCCGCGCATTTCCTGTAATTACTGCTTGTGGGCAATTCCCCGAGATGCAGTAAAACAAAGGCGACGTCGCGGTTTGGTTTGAGGACTGGGTTCTGCGGGAGCAATGAATGGAACCATAGTGCCATCTGCTGGGCAAAGTGTGGTATAGCTCCCTACTTGGAAACTCCTTTCCAGAAACGGACCCTTAACGAAGGATTCTGTCCTAATTGAAAGAATCGGCCAAGCCAGTGAAAGGGAGCGTGAACGTCTTCCTTGTCTGGAAATTTGAAATTTGCCTGCCTCGGCAGCCCTGTCGAGAAAAAAAACAAAAACCACTGGAAAGGAAAACAGGGGCATTCTAATCTAAGCCGATCAGTATCAAAGCTCTGACGGCGGTCAAGCCAGCCGAGATGGGCCGAGCCCTGTGTGATATATAATTCTTTTGCACGGCTTTTTCAATACGACACATACTCAAGAATACATGCTGTTTTGGAGGGGATAAAGGCACAATTGAAATATATTGTATATTGTTGTTATATAAGAAATATAGGTAATAAAAATGGCCTCCAGCGGTGTGGGTGCACTGTAGTATTTGCATTTTTATACTGTTTTTTTATTTAGATTTATATGTGTTATGTTTGTATTATTTGTATTTGAATAAAATTAAAAAAAAACACTGGAAAGAAAACGGGGGCATTCTAAGCTGATCAGTATCAAAGCTCTGCCAGCTGAGATGGGCCGAGCCCTGTGATATATAATTCTTTTGCTCGTTTATACGGCTTTTGCAGTAGGACGCATGCCACTGACTCCATTGGAAATTTGTTCTCAGCAGAGATGGCTACGTAGAAACCAGCGACCAGAGTTTTCCTTAAAAGAGGAACAGCAGCAGCACGCCAAGGAGTTTTCCAAAAGCGCGAAGGCGTCAGTGGAAGCTGGACTGTTTTCGTTTTACGCTTTGCTTGAAACGGAAGGCTGGTTGATCCAGTCCGAAGAAAACCTCGGTGAATTAAATGAGGTTATAGTGAAGTAGAAACAGGGAAACTTCCTTTCCCGCCCCCCCCCCAGCGATACGATGGATAATATATTGTTTTTATGTAAATCAGAAAAAAAAATATTTGAAGACAGGCCCATTTTCGGGCTGATGGTGTGTGTGTGTGTGTGTGTGTGTGTGTGTGTGTGTATCAGAAAGAGAGGAAGGAAGAGACAGCGAGCCTGGTGGGCACCTGCACACGAGAAAATAACAAATGAGCACCTACATATTTATCGCACCTAAAAAGCACGCGCATACCACGCACGTGCACAGTAGACAGAGAACTGGAAAGAAGGAAGAAATAACGCCAAGCCCTCTTTTCTTCATTTACACACAGGAAAACGCACAAAACCACCTTCTATTTATAAAACAAGTCACGCTCTCGGAAATTTTCTCCCCTCCTTCCAGCTGGCCCTCTGGCTGCCGGAGCCCCTTACCCTCCGAACAGACCCACAAAGGTGGTTTCTGTTTGCCTCTCTCTCTGAACGCCACCGAAAAGCAGAGGAACCTTCTTCTCCGAAAATGCACTGGCCGCATTCAAACGTGCAGAGATTCCCGGCCTTCCGGTTTGAAAAACAATGGCCGTGATTTATTTGATAAATGATTTGAAGTACGGAGCCGCCGCTGCTAAAATGAAATTGCGACAGAACTTCTGCGACCGGCAGATACGGGACGATTTGTTTTCAGTTCTTCGGCCAGTTTTTTTTCCTTTTAAAGCAGTTAGGAAGCAGGCTCTATTTATTTACCTGGCTATCTCTCTTTCTCCTACAGGCACTCTACTGTCAGTTCAATTTGACAGCGTGTTTCTGATTCCTTATTGCTGGGGGAAAGGATCTGAACGGGTTGACCTGTTACGGACTTGCTCGGAGCTTCTCATTGGCAAAAGGTAAACGTCCCTGGCTGGGTTTGGGCCTTGAAGTTGTTTTGTGGCAACCCTGGGGCTTTTCGCCATGCTAAATTTATTTTTCGTTATTTTTCTGTCTCCCCCCAACTCCCAAATATACTGGACTTTGGGATGTAACCATAGGAAGGAGAGAAATCACCTGGTCCTCTTCAAAGGAGTCATCCCCATTTTGGGCTCTGGATAAGCCAGCGCAGGAATTAGCGTCGCTGAAGCGTTCTGAAGTCCTATTGGTGTCGAGGGGAGCCCCCCCCCTACTGTCCCACTGATATTTCTCGTGCATGTAATTGAGACTTGTAGAAACGCTTTACTTTAGGCCAGGGGTAGTCAACCTTGGCTCTTTTATGACTCGTGGACTTCAATTCCCAGAATTCCTGAGCCAGCTAAGCTGGCTCAGGAATTCTGGGAGTTGAAGTCCATGAGTCATAAAAGAGCCAAGGTTGACTACCCCTGCTTTGGGCAATGTCCCCCTTCCCCCCTCCATAGTGCAGCAACCCAGATAAATACATTTGGACGAAAAGAAAGAATTGTGTTTTGTTAATCTCGATTAGCCTTTAATGCCGAAAGTCTGCAGGAGGGACTGAAGTACCCTCCGGATTTCCATTTCAGAGATCCGCGTGTCCCGCAGGGCTTCCCCCCCACCCCACCTCCACCCCCGAAGGGAGAACAGGTGACTTGGCTGTAAGTTATCATTGTTAGACTGGGGCACGCGGGCGTGGGGCTGTGCCTAATTCAAACCCTCAAGGTGGGAAGTCTTTTTCTACGAGGGCTGTCATCAGCCAGGCTTATCTTTCCCCGTTCCTTTGTTCAGCTGGGAAGCACATACCGCTTCCGCCCAGCGCTTCTCCCTCCGGCTAAGAAATCTAGGAAGTTAGCTGCCGTGGGGGGGGGGGAATTGTCCGTGGGGCATCTTCAAAAAAAAAAGTCGAGGTGGCAGTCACAGTGGTGCCATACAAGCTCCGCCTGTTTTTCTATGTTCGTCCCACCACCGTGGCCGCCATCTTGACTTCTTTGGCTATACCCCGAGGACGCTCCTGGTACTGCGAATCTTTCTGTTTAGATCACTAACTACGGTAGCTTAGTAACTATGCAACTAAAGATTCGCAATCTTTGCAGTGAAGTTTTTAATGAGAAATGTCCGTGTTAAGATAAGGAAGTCAAAACTGTAGATATTAAAGGGACTTTACTGAGAAAAATGAGACGCAGAGTCTTAAGCGAATGCAACCATCAGCTTCCGAATACAATCACTATAGTAAGGTGAACAGAATTTATTCGTTGCCTCGTTGAATAAACTGGGTTCCACCTCGCCTCCAAAATACGCAGCAGCGACTCGTTGACGTTTCAAAGAAATGTATTTTGAAGTATTGCCCCACATCTAGTGCCGGTAATAATAATAATAATAATAATAATAATAATAATAATAATAATAATAATAATAATAATAATAATAAGAATAATAAGAATAAGAAGAAGAAGAAGAAGAAGAAGAAGAAGAAGAAGAAGAAGAAGAAGAAGAAGAAGAAGAAGAAGAAGAAGAAGAAGAAGAAAACCTTTATTGTCATTTTTTTACTGTGGGCAGAACGGCACACATCAAAAATGAAATTTAGTTGCCCGCTCTCAAAGCGAAACACATACATGACGCACACCTAAACATACTATATACAACATATGTATAGACCCGCACCCCTACATATACGTAGCAAATAAATATTAAATACTGTCCATCGTGAATATATAACGGAAGGAGGAAGCTTGAGAGCTCACAAGATAATGTGAGATTCAGACCACAGATCCTCGAAGTGCCTGATCGGAAAAGGCGGCTTATGAATAAAACGCAGAAGCAAGAGGCCAACCCAATTTAAAAGGCGCGCATTCGTCTGAGTTCAGAGTATTTGTGTATTTTCCCAGGAGAAAAACGGGGGTTTAAGGCGAGGTTCACTCGGGAGGACCTCAGTCCAACGAGGGCCTTCAAGGGTCTAAAATATGGAGGAAAACAGTCTCATTCGTAGCCCCGAATGGGAAATTCGGGCCAGCCGGAGGCCGAGAGAGCGCCGCTTCGCCGCCTTGGTGTTCAGGGAGATCGCAGGAGGAACGAAAGCCGCAGCCCGCCTTCTGGCGCTCGGTCAGAAGGAAGATCGACGCACCGGGGATTTGCCATTAGGGTTTTCTCATAGCCCCATCTGGAAAGCTGCTTCGTTTCCCAAGGCGCCCCGGGGCTTGGAAAGCCGAAGGGCAGCCGAGCTCTCCTGCAAGGTGACGGGGAAACGGCGGAGGAAAGACCAGGCCGCCGCCGCCGCCCGAACGGAGACTCCCGCGGAACGGAGGTTTGCTGTGCAGTATTTAAAACACGGAGCCCAGCCTCGGCCTTCAGAGGTGGGTAGAGCTATAGCTTCCGTCAGCCTGAAGTGTGTCCTGGCCGGGATTGATGGAGCGGGAGTCCAACCCGTTGGAAAGGCCCGTTGGAGGGTTTTTGACAGTCCGCGCAACAGACACACACACAGGAGGCTTGGCGGGACGCTGAGTCCTTCCGCGCCTCCTTGTCTGCAGTTCTGAGCAACGAGCGCGAAGGCCTGGCTGGATTCGGTCTTTTTGCGGATGCTTGTTCCGGCCGGTGCCTGCCAACGATAGTTCCCCTCTGTCGGCTTAGCCTTTGGTCGCGTTTGGAGAGAAATCGTCCATCGGGGCCAAGGCGGGTAGTGGACGTTTCACAAAGCATTGGAGGCATTTCCCCCAACAAGGCTCCGGCCGCCTTCTTTATCTGCTTAGGCCCGCCTTTCCTGAGTATGATCTTTAAAAATCCTTGATTTAAGATAAAATCTGTTGGGAACGGTTCCTCCGTCGACGGAGATTGTGCCTGCTTCAAACTATGCTTCCAAGGCGGGTTGGAACAATAATTCCCGTCAGTTTGCTTCAGGAGGTAGAGTGAGTTATGAACCGAAAGAGAGAGAAAAAAACAGGAAAAATTATCTATCCCTCCCTCCGCCCCTTCTCGTCTCCCCGCTGAACAAACCGGCGCTATATTTCTGCCCTTATTTTGGGGCAGTGGTGGAAATGGGGTAAGGGACATTTTCCATTTCCCTAGCATTAATAGTTTGGCTTAATTCGTTTTCCAAACAAAAGGCCGCCGCTGTTTCTCTCCTCCTGCAGCCTCTCCGCTCAGGATAAGAGTTCCAGGACTCAGTGTAGTGATTAGCAGAAACACAGTCTGGGCACTAAAGTTGAGTGTCCCCGAGAAACGATTAGGGAAGTCTGGAGCCGGCGGGGGTCTTTAGCAAGATGGCTGTTTTCCACCCTGATTTAGAATCTTTCTAAAGGACGGCCAGCGATTTTTTAAAGCACCTACAACTCATCGGAAAGAATACAGCTGATATTGGTTTAATAATAATTGAACAGAATCCAGGGACGTTACCGCCCAGAGAAATTGGTCTGGGTATTTCAGCGTAAGTATAAAGCGAAATTCTATTTTTATTATTATTATTATTATTATTATTATTATTATTATTATTATTATTATTGTTGTTGTTGTTGTTGTTGTTGTTGTTGTTGTTGTTGTTGTTAATAATAATAATACATTAAATTTATATCAAGCGACTCTGGGTGCCTTACAGTATCAAAGGTGAGCAATCTCCCTTATCGTGGAACTATTTGTATTAATATCTGCAATTATAGTCACCGATGATATGCAAAAGTGCAATGATCTTTTGTGAGTTGGTTTACAAGCATCTTTTCGATTTGCATACATTTCGATTTCGCTGGGCTATCTGTAAATCTTGGACAGCATCTATCTTCCGCAAACCACGAAAAGCTCGCCTTACAGCTTGCAGTCCTTTGCACACCACCCAAGCAATCAGTCTGCGTTTTGCAGATAGCCAGATAGCAGAGACCCAGGCTTGCATAGCTATGCTGCAGCTAAGTTCAAATTCTAAGTGAACCCAGATGGCCATCATTTGCTGGCCCTTGTGCAGTGGCACACGTATTGGCCCAATCAGGGCAGAAGGGGGTCTGGAGGAAGGGCTCCAGATGGACTGGTGTGGACAGAGCTGTTACTAATTTTGGAAGAGTTCCAGAAGAAGCTACGAGGTAGTCCAAAATAGAACGAGTCTTAATTCGTTTTGGATAAAACCAGACCAGGGCAGCAGGGAGGGGCAAGGAGGAGGGTCTACAGACACCATCTTCCCTACCAAGGCATTTCCCCATCCATTTATCCTTGTGCTGGAAATATCCCTTCCCTTTCCCTCCCTGTGCCAGTACCCTCCCCCTCCTCAAGGCACTGTGGCCCTCTCACCGTATTTCCTGCAGAACTTCTGCAGGAGAGCCGTGCAGGGGCGCCAGGCGGCGTGGGAGGCGGCAAAAGCGGGGTGGGTTGGGAGAAGGTTGGGATCTCTAGCACTTTAGGACTCCATTCTCCGCTTTTAAGGAATCAGGGAAGGCTTCTAGTCCTTCGCTCACAGAGCCATCGCCATTGCAGCATCCGACCAGGAGGCCTCGGCTATCCGGCCCCCATCTTGAACTTGCCCTCGGCTACGGCTCCTTCTACTTCTCCGCCTTGTCTCCTGCGCAGAATTCCAGGATTTGGCAGGACGCCCGCGGTCTGGGCCATCCACCCCCACCCACGCATGTTCTGTCGCCCTCGTCCGGCTTACTTCGGCCGGGGCGGCTGACCTCTTCCCGCTCCTCCGTTTCCCGCAGCAGCAAAACCCGGCCGGATACGCCCGCAAGGCCTTCACCGTTCACCGAAGGCCGTTAAACCCGGAGTAGGACGACCGACGAGGGAGCTGCGAAGCTTCGGCTGAAAACCGCGGCGGGGAGATGACGGCGGGCGGTAGATCCCGCGGGAGCCGCAGGGGTGGCCGGCGGCGGTTCTTTGGCGAGGTATGGCCCTCCGCGCTTGGGGCTTCTGGGTGGATCTCCGGCAAGCCGTCAACTTGAACCTGGCACTACCACTCCAGCCCGCCCAGCCTGGCCGGCGACCTTGCCGGCGCGACGGTACGTTCAAAGGCCCCCGAGGCCATTAAACACTGCTTTGCTTTCGCTTCCAGCGCGGCAGCACCGCCCCCGCTGCCAGACTCCGGCGGGTCGGGTTTCAAGCCCCCCCCTCCACCTCAGTCCACGTCCTGAGCCAACCTTTAGGAGCGCCCGATTTCAAGAAATGCGCTTCTTTCAAGGAAAGGGTTGGGATCCTGGCTCCGTGCTTCATGTTAAGTTCAGGGCGCGCGTATTAGTAGTCAAGGTGGCCTTAGGGCCCGAGAAAGGGTTTTAGTGCATTGGCGTGTCCGGCCCATCCCTCCACTGCTTTCATCCGGAGGCCTCGGCTCCTTGCGCCCCTCTTGTTTCTCAGATACAACGGCTTTCCCCGACGCTCACCGGCGGCAGCCTGAGAGACGGTTCCTTCTGGGAAACCCCGACCCCTGACTCTGTTTGTTGCAGGGTTGCCTCGGATCCTGGTCGAGGAAGGACTCCGAGCAAGCGGCGCCTTACACCAAACAGCAGAGGGCCAAGCTGGAAGGCCCGCTCTTCCTCCAAGAATTCAACAGCCGACAGGAAAGGAGAGGACCGTCTCCCGGACTCGCTCTCGGCGACTAGAGGGTGAAGCTTTAGGTCCAGAACCGGAGGATGTAGAAGCGACGGCGGCGAATGGCGACCGTGTCAACCGCAGGCGCTCGATGGGGACTAGAAGCTTGGCGACCCTTTCACCCGGGAGCTTCCTTCTGGATCTCCGAGCCCCGGTCTCCAGAACCGCGGTTTCCGGAGTAGCATTCCGGTGGGGAGACTTAGAAGGGAGGCAAGGCCAGATCTTTCTTCTTCATAAATTGTTTTGAGGTCCGCAGGTTGGCCGGGCTCGTCTTTGTCAGGTGAGGAAAACAAGAAAAGAAACGCGGACCTTCCCTCCGATTTTTCTTCGACCGATTGGCTCCTTGCCACCCGCCTCCATCTCGTCTTTAATTCGCAGGCGAAGAAACGAAACGGGGCCCCGAAGGATAAAGAGCGATGCTGGTCTGGAACCGACGGCAGTCTGGGCAAAAATAACCTCCTTTCTTTTGCAGAAGGCGGGTGAAGCTCTGGTTTTCCGGCTTCCGCAAAATCAAAAACATTTCGCAGAGCATCCATCGCCCTCCACCCATCCTCAAATTTGCGCAGATTATTTGGTAACCCGGGTATTTGGTTCAGCACCTCCGTTTTCTGTCTGGCGCGATTGCGCTTTAATTTTGGCTTTCGGGGCGAACCTGAGGCCTTCAGGGGCGTCGCGTGATCCTCCCTTCCATTTTCCGCCTTAACCTGCCTGCTATTTCTTTTCCAGGAGCCGCCGAGGCCGGCTAGTGTCCCCGGCTCATCCCGCTTTCCTTTGTCACTTTCTACGGCTTCGGAAGCGGTTTTTCCCCTTTGGCCGAGGAAGGGGCGGCGGGTGCTGGAAGCCTTCATTGCCTTTCTTCTGCGCTCTGGGGAAAAGTCTCGGCCGCCAAACCTCTTTCCGAGCCTAACCTGCTTTCTTCCATCAGAACGCAGTTAAGTCTTTGGAATTCGAGCACTACCCCTAGCTCACACACACACACACTCCCCTTTGACTGTCCCGAACCAGATCTTTCCTGCAACCTGAATTAGGCCTTTTTTTGTTGTTGTTGTTAATCTCGGAATCGGAGCCTTGTCGGAGCGGCGAGACCGGGCAGACGAAGAAGGCTCTTTGCTCACCTGGGTCTGTTCCAGAGTTCTCTGAAATACTGCTGGCGATTCGCAACCTTCGCCTGGGTCCGCCGGGCTCTGCCCAGATCCTCTGGCCCCCTTCCAAATAGAAGAAACGGCCGGGGCAATATGAGGGCCCTGTGTTGTGTGGGATGAATGTGTGGGGAGAGGGGGAGAAGAAGGGGGAGGGGAAGAGAGATCCTCTTCGTTCTCAACAAGCAAGAGCGGGGGGGGGGGGAAGGAGACCCACTCCGCCCATTGTCAAGGGCAAATTCTTTTTCTTTTTCTTCATCTCAGAAGAAAGAGGCTCCCAAACTCTTCCTTATTTTGCGTTTTGCTTCTTCTTTCTTTCTTTTTTTAAACGCGTGCTTCATTCACCCGGCCCCCAGTCCCTCTGACCAACGCCGAGTCACTTTGTCTTGCAAGGCTGTTCGGTTTTTCCAAGTTTTCCCTCCCTTCCTCAACCGTTGCCCTTGGCTGTGCACTCCGCCTTTTTCTTTCCCGCGGGCGTCTCTTCGTGGTTTAGCTTGACTTTGGCCTTGTCCCGGAGCTACAGACAACAAGCAGGGCACACACATACAAAAATCGCTCTCCCTAGTCTGGCTTCCCCTCCCCTCCCCGTCTCTCTCTCTCTCTCTCTCTCTCTCTCTCTCTCTCTCTCTCTCTCTCTCTCTCTCTCTCTCTCTCTCTCTCTCTCTCTCTCTCTCTCTCTCTCTCTCACACACACACACACACACACACACACACACCTCACCCCCTCGCTGCCTCTCAGGCGCAGAGATCAGAAGAATGTGCTTTGATGGATAATCCTGTAAATCCGGTCGCGTTGTTTTCTGAGCGACATTTTAGCGGGATTATTTTAAAAATGAGGGCCGGGGCATGCATTCTTTCCTTTCTTTCACAAAAGAGAGTAAAAGTATTTTATGCAATATGATTGCACTCCTCCCACCGTTCAGACAATATTTCTGCTCTGAACTTTCATGGTTAAAAAAAATTCTACCAATGCCTTCTGTAAGAAAAAAAAAATCTCTGCGATCTACCTAAAAGGAGAAAATAATAGAGGATTTATATTATATATGATATAAATTATACATAATCTTAATTTAATTTGAAAAATCAGTTTAACACTATTTATGCCACATCCCTGCTGAGATGTATTTGATTTTAAATTAGTAAATTATGATAATGGTGGTATGTCGTGTGTGAAGGCATCTATTATATTTTATTTAATGTGGAATTACAAGATTCATTTACTTATGAGATTGCTTTAAACTTTTTTTTTTTAAGGACCGTTTAGAATTATATTTCAGGAAGAATGACTGTGGCTATAGTCATTTTACAAAATACAAAATGCTTTAAAAATACAACAAGCTTCTAAAGGAAAAAGACAAATGCTGTGGTTTGATTTTATATTATTAGAATAGTCTAAATATTTAATGATTTTTAAAACACTGAAATAAAACCCCACCCCAAAATCTGCAAATAGTTGAATTCCAAGAACAAGATTCTACTGGTTTCTTCTGAATTTTATAGTACACATTTTCTGCTATGCTATCAAGGGCCCAATAGATATCAGTGTTTTAGTAAAGCAGTAAAGCCAATAAAAAAACAAGCACTTTTTCATATTAGCCTATACACTCGTAAAATCAATGAGTTCTTTCTTTCATTTCTACAGTTGTAGCTGTAGAAAAATAGCGTTGTAGCCATGTGTTATTTATTTAGCATAATTATTCCTGAGCTGTTGTGGCTTTTGTCTTTTTGCAATATTTATCTTTACCAATATTTGTCCTTAAACTAAAAATAAGGAAGAAGTAGAAACATCGCTTTGTCTAGTATGCATGCTAGGTGATTTGTCTATAGATTTATTTTGATTAAGCCAGCGAACAGAACGTTTATTCATCGAGGATATAAAATGCTTTTTTTTCCTGTATCGCACCCAGGAATATTTGATATACTTGATATATTTGATTTGTATTTCGGTGTGCGATGGTAAGCATATAAAAGCTAATAATGCCAGATTATTTGGGGCTAATTTAGAGATAGCTAGATAGCTAATTGGGAGATAAATTGATAGTCACCTTCTCCGTATTTTCAATCCATATTTTCCTTTTACATGTCGACCACAGATCGTTCCCATAATCCCGACTAACGCAGTACAAACACCTCTCTGTAAGAACGCAGATATTCACGTCTAAGGGGACTTGTTTTTCTTCACCAACATTAAATCAATTTCTCCTCGCTTACCACAAACGCAGCCCTCGCACTTGTTTACTCCAATGAAAGAAAGCTCCGTAATAAAACACAGAGTTCTCTCTCTCCCCCCCCCCCCCAACACATACATACACACAACAAGGAAAAGGACAGACTTATGGCAGCCTTCCCTTACAGAGATCAGAGCTTTCGTTTCGTTTTGGGTTTTTTTTTTGTTTCGTTTAAAAAAAGATTGCGGATGGTTTCCTAAGCGGGCCCAAGGGATAATGATCTTCTTCGGGTTTTTGTTTTTTTTTCAGAAGAATAAATTTGGAACCAAGCCGAATTTGTAACCGTCGGATCTGCGTAATCCGCCGCGGGTGTGGTGTGATGTGGTGTGGTGTGCTGGACCTCTGGGTTTTTGTTGCTAGTGTGCAGTTAAGTATGCCCTCGCGCGGGGAGGGGGGGAGAGAGAGCGTGCCCGCGCGCGCGCGCGCGCGCGCCCCCCTCGGGGCAAAAACACGCCCAAACCGGATTGTCAGGCGAGGCTTCCTCGGCGACAGAGGCGCGCGAACCGCTCTTCTTCCCAAATCCGCATCTGGCTGGCGCGGAGGAGCTGCCCTTCGCTCTGATAGGCTGAGCTGGTGCGGTCCCCGGGACTTTGATAAGACGAGGGGAGGGCAGGCTGCTCGGCTCGCCTTTCCGCGGCGGTGGGCGCTTTTGTGCTTCCGAAAAGCGCATAAATAACGCGAAGTTTGACAGGGAGGAGAGACGCAGACCTGGAGAGGCCATAAATGAAATGACGCAGGATCGCCTCTCCAGTCAGCTTTTACGAGAGGTGCCAGACAGTGTCTGTTCACGTTCTTCACCAGATACGAGGGGCGCCACAACAAAGTTAAGGTCAAGTTAGTGCCTTATCTTGGGTGGCACCGAAATGCGGCTGGGTCTGCTGCGTCTTCTCCTCCGCGCGGAGCGGGCAAAGCCGCGGGACGGGAGCCGGCGGGCCCTCTCCGAAGACCGGGCGACCCGTCCCCGATTCCCCTGGAGGCTCTTCGGAGCTGTCACTCGCCTCACCTCGGCAGGCTTCCAAGACGGCAAACGGTAACGTCTCCGCAGGGTATGCTACCCCCCCAGCGCTCGTTTGCAGCGGATGAGGAGCCGGGGAGGGGAAAGGGGTGGGGGTGGGGTGCAGAGATATATTTATTAAGAGGCGGCCGAATCCCGCAGTGAGTCAGCCGCTTGTTCCAGTTCCGGAGGTCTGAGCCACCCGGAAGACCCCCGCAGCTGCGATCGGTTCCTCGGCTTTATAGGGTGGAAGAAGAGCGGAAGGCTCTTCCTCGGATCGCCCCCGTCGCCCGCCCTGCTTTTTTTCTTCTTCTTTTCTGGTTAGCAAACGGTAGCCGCGTCCTTGAACTTGAAATGGTGGAACCTAGTTCGCTGAAGCGTAAGTCTTTCAAGCGGTTTGGCTTTGAGCTTCGGGTTACTTTCTGCGCTGAGCTGTCGGTGTCCGGATTTTTTATTTTTATTTTTGGTCTGTGTGTGTGAGGGAGGGGGGAGGGAATGGAAAGGAGGGGGGGGTCGGTCGAATGAGAAAAAGTCCTGGGTGGAACCGTCTCGGCGAGATTCACACTTGCCAGTCCGGAGATTACCGGAGGAAGGGTAAACCCAGGAGATCACACCCTGCTTTCGCTATTGCGATTTGGAATACGGGGGCCATTTTAAGCTGCGCCACTGCCGGTGTGGGGAGGTGGGGGCGGATGGGTCCATTGACAGCAGAAGCAGAAGCAAAAATTCTGCGCCTTGAAAAGCGGGAGGGGTGGTTTTCATTGCGAAGGAGGGTGCCGGGCAGGTAGATGATGGTCGAATCTCAGGTGTTTGGTGGATCCAAGGCGTGTCTCAGGTGGACGTTTCCAAGGGAGCAGGAGGCTGGACAGCCTTGAGGCACAGATTAGCTCCCCTCTCCCTTTTCCTTTTCCAAAGAGGGAAAGTGCCTTTGATTTGGCTCTGCTGAAAAGTATTTGTCTCTCTTTCGTTTCTAGAGCAGAATGCAAAGAGGCGAAGTGCGGGTCTGTGTGTGTGTGTGTGTGTGTGTGAGTGTGTGTTGCTGCGGAAGCCAGAGGCATCGCCAGCCTGCAATATTTATGTGTTCCCACTAATTTCATAGAGTTACTAAGATATTGTTATGTATACAATTCTGAAAACTTGTTGGCTCACCTGTTTTGGCATCTGTTGGTAGGTGTGTGGAGCCATAGTAATAGTAATAATTAAATATATTTGCTGTCCGTATCGCGGTTCGAAGCGACCCTGAGCGGCTTGTGTAATATGTATTATATAATTGTGTAAAGGAATATATTATATAATCGCACATACATGTGCAAAATGCTTCACATGCATATCTGCTTAAACACTTTTTAACTAAAACATTTTAAATAGACTAAGACTAGCAGTGCTAGCAAATAATTTCTGGCATAGAATGTTATACTTGTCTACAGGATAGTTTGGCTTTTGTCTTTCCTCATTACAGTTTACAAATTCCCTACCCTTCCCTCTTTCCTTTCTCCACCGTACTGCTAATATTCAACAAAAGAAACCTTCTCATCAATTAACCACCTTTTACAGTGATTTTTTTTTATTGTAATATGGATAATGTCACACATGTTTTGGATTGTTATTGCTAGGATCATCACAGCTAGTTTGCTTTCTAGAGTCTGATATAATTTGTTTAGTGAGATGTAATTTGGAGAAAAGATATAGAAATACATTTGGAATTATATTTCAGTTTGATGCATTTTAAAGATGTGTGTTTAGCAAGGTGTGCTTCATCTGAAAGGCAAAAACAATATCCTGGAGTTAAACTTGACTATGGCAGCTTAATGAAGTTAGGTGAGAAAAGAAACTGCTAGTTGCTTTCTAGAGTGTGATCTAATTTGTTTAATTAGATGTCATGTGGAGAGAAGATGTAGAAATATATTTGGAATTATTTTTCAGCTTGGTTCCCTTAAAAAGATGCTTGTTTAGAAAGATGTCTTTTCGCTTGAAAGGCAAAGCAACATCCTGGAGGTAAACTTGACTATGGCAGTTTAATCAGGATAGGTGGGGAAAGAAAGGAAGTGAAACAGATGGGTCTTCTAGAGACATTTGAATTCTGGAATTCAAATGAATTGTGGAATGTGTCTCTCCTTGCTGGGATTTTCTCCATGGCTGTGCTCTTTTCTTTTCTTTCTTTTCTTTCTTTCTTTCTTTCTTTCTTTCTTTCTTTCTTTCTTTCTTTCTTTCTTTCTTTCCTTTCTTTCTTTCTTTTTTTTCTTTTTCTTTCCTTCCTTCCTTTCTCTCTCTCTCTCTCTCTCTCTCTTTCTTTCTTTCTTTCCCTTTTTTCCCTTTCCTTCCTTTCCTTTCCTTCCTTCCTTCCTTTCTTCCTTCCCTGTGCAGCCCAAGGGCAAGAGGAACACACAGGGTGGAGAAGCTGGGGCTGTTTCAAGGGCACGCGACTGAGATGGAAGGGGAACAAAAGGTACTCCTGCAGTCCCTATTGAAAAGCAGACCCGAAGGGAGGAGAATGTCCTCCTTCTCCTTCGAATGACTTTGACCGGCCGAACAGCCCCTGGACTCTCGAAAAGGAATCTTCCTTTGCACCCGCCCTAAAATATCTGACGCGGAACCCTTTCATCATGCAGATATTCAGGTGTCATCATTTTTTTTTCCCCCACTCTCCACCCTTCCTCTGTGGGTTGCTCTGCACCAAAGTGTATGGAGCGCGCATGTTCCTCAGTGTATGCGAGAGAATAATCGAACAGAAGGCTAGAGAGGAAGGTCTTTCCGCCCGACAGAGATTTGGGGAATCCCTTTCAAAAATAAAAGCGGGAAGAACCATGGGGGGGGAGGGGAAAGGCGCCCTAGGCGAAGAGCCCCACTCTGCTCCCAGAACCTTTGCCACCGAGGCTGTCAGAGGAAGAGCGAGAGCGAGAAAGCAAGAAAGCGAGGGGAGGGAAGGGGAGAAAGAGCTTAGCAACAAGCTAGCTAGCCTGTCACTTTTAATGAAGATGCCATAATCTGATATTAGGGGGTTGGTTCACGGAGCAGGGAAGGGAAGGGAGGGGAGGGGAGGGGAGGGAAGAATTACCCCGGCATACCTTTCTGGCTTTACAGGCTCTCTGGCTGCCTGGTCGGGGGCTGCTTGTGCTCCTAAAGAGAGAAGGAGAGGGGGGGGGATGGCAGAGACAGCCTGGTTAGCGTTGTTTGGCATCCCTGGGTAATGCTAACAAGCCCAGGTGACCCGCCGCCCTATCTACAGGTCGCCCTCGCTTCTGCTTCCGAAGGAGAGGAGAGGAAGGGCGGAGGGGGGGGGACGGAAAGCGGGCGAGAGCTAGAAACGGTGGCTTTAGGGCGAACGCGGTTGGACTCCGTGGAGGCCGGGGTCTTGGTGTAGTAGCGCTCTTGAAGCGAGGAAGGCAGGAAGACAGGCAGCTGGCCTGGGGGTGTGTGGGGGGGTGGGGTGGGGTGGAGGAGAGGCCGATGTAGATATAAGGGCATTTCTCCATCGCCTTCGTCACGTGGCACAATTACCCCCCCCCCCGGAATCAATCAAGATGAATTGCGCGTCAGCCCGCGGCGGGATTGCTTCCTTCTTCTCCGGGGCTGCGCGTGCCCAAAGCCCGGCGGGCACCTAGATGGGGCTTCGGAAGATCCCAAGAGCTCAGCTCCGTGGCCGGCGCTCCCGCCGGCTTCCCCTCTCCCCAAAGCCGGCGGCGGAGGAGGTGAAGCAGCAGCCATGAGTAACTTGGACGACTGCGCCAGCCACGGGGCCCCCGACGTCTACCTCCCCGCGGCCTACTACCTCTCCCCCGCGGAGTTCTCCGGCAAGCCCCCGTTCTTGTCCCAGCCGCCTCCTTCCTGTCAGATGGCTTTGCCTTACGCCTCCGCCTTGCCCGGCCAGGTGCAAGCGGTGGGCGAAGCGCCCGCCGCCTTCCGCGATTACGTTGGAGGAGGTGGGAGCGGCAAATGGGCTTACCGGAGCGCCTACAGCCCGGGTTACTACGAGGAGGTCTTGCACAGCCGGGACTTCCTGCAACCGCCGGCCGGCAGGAGCGACGCCCTCCTCAAAAGCGATCAGCTTTGCGGCACCCACCCCGCGCCTTTCTGTAGCGCCGTAGGCAGGAATGGCGTTCTCCCGCGGGGCTTCGATCAGTTTTACGAGGCGGCCCGCGGCGGCGCCCCTTGCCCGACCGAGGCGGAGCGGGAGAGCAACGGGGACCTCAAGCCTCCGTCACCGCCGAGGACCGCCGGCGGCCCAAGCACCCACCTTCCCGGGCCGAAGAAGAAAGCGGGGAACGAAGGCGACGCGGATTCCTCCTCGGGGGAGGCCCGCACTCTGAAAAGCCACCGCTCAGGTAAGGTGGAGGGTGGCTCGGCCCTCAGCTTCTCCTGGCTCAATAGGGGGAATCGCAGATCGAGAAAGGTGGAAGGAGAGACAGAGAGAGACAGAGAGGGAGGGGGAGAGAGGGGGAGGGGGAGAGAGACGGAGAGAGGGGGAGAGAGAGAGAGGGAGAGACGGAGAGAGAGAGACAGAGAGAAACAGAGAGAAGGAAAAAGAGAGGGGGGGAGAGAGAGGGAGAGACGAAGAGAGAAATACAGAGAGACAGAGAGAGAGAGGGAGAGAGGGAGAGGGGGAGAGAGAGACAGAGAGACAGAGAGAAGGAAAGAGAGAGAGAGAGAGAGAGAGAGAGAGAGAGAGAGAGGCAGACGACAACCCATCAGTTCGTCAAGTCTCAGCTTTTTCAAGTGCCATTTTATAAGCACTTTAAAAAAAAAAAATGCACCCTGTATAACTTCTCCAGCTATAAACCCCCTTTGGGCTTCGCTTCTTCTTCTTCTTTTTTTTTTGGAGGAGAACTGGAAAGAGATTGGGAAGGAAGGAGCTCTGCGAAGACATTTCTGGCCCCTTAAAAAGCCCCCAACCCGACAAAGGAACTCGGCCTTGCTGTTAAAAGGGGAGGGGGGGGGCTATCCGACGGGGCGAAAGGCTGCTTCTGAAGAGAGGAAAGAGTTAGGAAACGGCCTTCGTTTCGCCCCATCCAAATCGCTTTCCGTTCAGAAAAGCCCGAGCCGAAAGCTCCTCCCCTGGGACCACTCCCCATTGAGTTCAGTGGGACTTAAGCCTTAGAAAGCAACTTCAGGGAACTTAAGGAAACCTTTCTTCCTCCTTTCCTTTCCAAGCCACTACTCCGAAGTTATCCGGAGGGAGGGCGGCAGTTGCGGGGGCAGAGAAAGGAGTCGGTTTTCCAGGGAATAATAGCCGGTCCTGAAGTTTTGGGAATGGGGCCGTTGCCCTCACTGCCATTCCTCCTCCTTTCCTTCTTTTTCTGACCATTCCAGCGCTTCCCCAGAGATCCCGGAAAAAGAGGTGTCCTTATTCCAAGTACCAGATTAGAGTCCTGGAACGGGAGTTTTTCTTCAGCGTGTACATCAACAAAGAGAAAAGACTCCAGTTGTCCAGAATGTTGAATCTCACAGATCGCCAGGTCAAAATTTGGTTCCAAAATCGAAGGATGAAAGAAAAGAAACTCAACCGAGACCGCATGCAATATTTCACAGGAAACCCCTTATTTTGAGAGGAGAAGCGGGAGAGGAGAGTGGGGGAGGAAGGACAGATCTCCCTTTATTATCCAACCAGACATCTGAGCGCAAAACCCCCAGAGGTTAACATGCCCTCCACCCTGAGGACATAAGAAGCTTTTTTAAAAAAATTCTTATTTTGGTCTATAGTACTATTTCTGTGTCTCTTGGTGCTCTCTTGGGATTGATAGAGCAGAACCCGCCTAAAAGCCACTGGGGTGAATCCAGCACTCCATCTTAATGCTGTAGCGTTGTCTTTATTCTTTTTTTTAAATCACCCACAACATTCATTTATTTTATTTTCTCACTGGCTTTTCATGGCTGTAACCAGGGACCTTGTGTGAATCTGACAGTTTTAAAACCAGAGGCTTTAAGCATCCTTGGTTACTTGTTTTCCTCCTCTTCTGGGCTTCCAGATAGGAATACATTTCTCCCCTTGCACCACATATAATTGTAAAGGGGATCATGTGCATTGGATCCATAACTTCATGCTGGTTTAGAGAGGGTTGGGAAGTCTGTTGTCATATCAAGGCGTTGGAATGCTGTCTTGTTTTTGTGTCTTAGTGGCTTGCTAGTAAAGCTGAAGAGGTACCTTCCACTTGGATTATCTGCTTTAAATTGTCCATTTCTGAAGAAGCACCACTGTGTCCTTTCTGAGCCCACATGAAACTTGAACCGTAGTGCCTGTGGTAGCGATGCCTTCAGAAGGCCCCATTATCTTATATTTTTTTAATGGGGCAAATCCAGAAAGGGGAATGTTTTCAGAACTGAGGGACGAATAGCCAAACATGTGCAAAATCCACTATTCTCACTGAACGTTGCAAGTATTTTATCCTACGACCCTAAATGGGCTCATAAAAATACCCCGATTAGACTTCAGCTCTAAAGCCATAAGATGAAATTTCGCTATGTCGCGCAACAACCTTTGGAGAAACTCAGCTGTGCTCTCAAATGCATTTTGCTCTTAGAAACTTCCAGCTCCAAAACTTGAACTTATTCATGGGCAGGGGAGAGGAACTACATTAAAGAGAGCGGTTTTTAAAAGGCATTTCTTCCATATTATTGACGCGCACACACGGAGACAAACTAATAAAAGAATTGAGAAAAAAATCTCTGCTTTGCTACTAAATTGCTAACACTTATTTCCCCCCCCCCAAAGGAATTTGATAGAGGTTCTTCTCTCCATTTTGTTGTGGTGGCCTGTTTAAGCTGTTTACAAAACCTTGAACTGTCTAGACAACACCATAAAAACCCGGGGGTTTGTAACAACTTAATTAGGCTATATTGTACACCTTGTGCTGGGTGGGAAAAAGAAAGAGATTTCCACAAGTGCAATAAAAGCAGCAAGTGAGAAACCAGTTTGACTTTTTTTAAAAAGAAAGAAAAAAGGAAAGGGAAAAGGGAAAAAGAAAAGGCAAAGAAACAGTTTGCATTTTCTTTGTGTTCATTAAAGGCCAGATTGGAGGAATAAAATACCAGGAAGTGCACAAAGTATGCCTTAAACTAAGAGAAAGGAAGAAGACTGGGAGAATAATTTTAATGTTTTAATTTAAACCAAAAAAATTAAGTATATGCCTTTGAACTTCCAAGATGTCAAGGTCATCACCTTTAACCTTTCTGAATAATTAGAAGCCTCAAAGCTTTGCCTCTTATATTCAACTACCACCCACCCCTTCTGGGCTTCCCACCCATTCCTCACTTCCTGTTTTCCCCTTTCCTTTTTTCCTGTCTCAAGCTGGCAAATACATTATTCACTCCTAGGTGCATAACAGAAAAGGACTGCCTACCAATTCAAATCAGTGGACTCATCAATCCACTGTATCCCTCAATACAGCCCTTCTCTGTATTTATCTAGAATGAAACGTGCAGAATATTTCACCAGTGCGTGTATTATTAAAAGCCTTTTCAATTGCCCTTTAAATAACAATTTTCTTTTTAAAATGTTGTTATAAGAGGTTTTTCTATGTAAATTATTAACTGCAAAAGCATTATTGCTCTCAGTCTAGGTAAATCATGCCTTATGAAAAAAATGTTTAAAAGAAAGCAACAAGCAAATTGATTCGATCCCCTTAAAATAAATGAGAAGGAATTTTGGATTCCTGTGAAACATTGATTACTTTAAAAAAAATGATACTTTGAAATGCAGATACTGGTCTATGTTTCACAGGAAATGTAAGTAATCTGAACTGTTGCCTTAAGATACTTGAGGGGAAATTACCTTTACATGATGAAAAATATATATCAGTGTCTATCCATTTTTACAAAGAGGAGTTGTATTTGCATTCCTTAATCAATAAATACTGTAAGAATTTAAAAGAATAATTCTAAATATACTGTACAGATATATATACTTATCCTTATATTCTTATTTAACAAAAGAATGAGAACAAAATTGTCAAATGAAAAAAACAAGAAAACAGGGATTAAAAACAGAATGCTCCATATGCTATACACATATATTCCACGCGAGGGCGCACTTATATTCCAGAATATATATATTTGTCCTGATATTCTGGTATTTCCCCACAATAATAATGCCACTAATAAAATGCATAAGCAACTAGAAGTGAGAAAACACAGCAGAATCAAAAATTATTACAGAGATAACTCACAAATATAATACAAACAAACTGATTAAAATGTATTTTGTGTCATTAACACATCAAATACAAACACAGAACTATATCTCCGTGTGTGTGTGTGTGTGTGTGTGTGTGTGTGTGTGTGTGTGTGTGTGTGTGTGTAGAGAGAGAGAGAGAGAGAGGGAGAGAGAGAGAGAGAGAGAGAGAGAGAGAGAGAGAGAGAGTTTGTGATGGGTAATATGAGTCCTAAAGTGTTTTTTTTAATGAGATGATAAATTGAACAATTTGGAAAATATGTAGTCTTAATTAATGGAAAAATGGTTGGCTGACATCTGTGAGTGCTTCCTTGCTGGTTAAAAAAAAAAAAAGAATTATTTACCAGAAAAAAGTTAAACATTTCTTAAATTAATTATTGGAGATCTAAATTTCATTCACAGCAGGTTGAAGAATCACAACAATTTTTCAAAAGATATCTAAGATGTAATTTGTTTTTTTTCCTCAAGAGACAGAGGAATCTGTCTCTGAAATTGGCCAGTGATTTGTTCAGTGCTAAATTTCTCCAAAGATGCACTTTTGAAAAATTATACAGCAAAGGACAAGGATGTCATTTCCCCCACTTTCTCCCTAACAGTCCTAACAACTGAGGGAGAGGCAAAAAAGAAAAAAAATAAGAAACTAGATAGTCATATTTGAGAAATAGATGCAGGATTCTTTGTTTACCAGATAGATTTTTAATATTTAAAAAAAATTAAAAGGAAACCCGTGACTATTCTGGTTACCTAAAACAATGAATTTTTAAAATTAGAAAATAAATTTCAAAAGACACTCGTGAAAAACTGAAAATCTTGACACTGGCCTGTTTGAATAAAAAAAATAAAGAAAACAGAGAATATTCTGAGAATGGACAATGCCAAAACCTGTGGTTGCCTTTCCTTATTCAATTAAAGCACAGGCTGTAAACCTTCACGTGAAGATGACAACAGATTTCTCCCCTGAATCCTTTCTTCCACTGTTTCTGTTCTATTTTTAAAATGTAATATTAACTGAAGGATTTTTGCGTTTATAAGTATCTCCTCTGTCTGTCCTCTGCCTATGAAATTGGTTAAATATTTGTAATATTCGCTTTGTCCTTTGAGGAACTTCAAAATATGAGCCATCCTGGTTATGGCTAGATTTGCTAGATTATTATTTCGTTATTTCTCCTCATGATGGCTACACTCAGCCAGTGAAAAATCTTGTATTTTATTTTGTGGTCTGTCTGTCTATCTTTATCAGTTTTTAAATTATGATGACTATTTCCCCCCTCCCCCAAAGCTACACCGGCTTGAGATTTTAAGCATAAGACTTATCCAGTTACTGGACTAGCTTTATAGCTGTATGTCCTGTTTTTTTTTCCAGGGCTTCTGATGAACAGAAAGACTATATATAAACAGCTATAAGCCAATCCGTCTTTCCAGACCCCTTCCCCCTCCTCCGGCCAGGAAAAAGCTTATAGCATTTGATATGGAACTCCAAGCTTCCCAGTCCGCTGTGAAACAAAGGCAAAATATGAATTTCTCTAAGGGGATCTTATGCACCTCCCATCTGAAAAAATTATTTGTGTAACAAAAATCAGGAAGAATTAAGGGGAGCTGTCCAAACATGATCGGGCTTTACCTGCGAATTTTGGCTTTGCACAATACTGTAATAATATCTCTTCCCCTCACTGCCTAGAAATATTGTGATTGTTGCCTGTAGTGGAATAGGTGAGGAAGATGGAATAATTTAATTCTCATATTATTAAGAGTGGGCACTTTGGTGCTGTTCGGCAGTAAGTTAACGGGGGTCTTAATTAAAAGGAAGCCCTCCTAATGCACCCAGGGAGAAATGTAAGCAAATGGATCTGTTTATAAATTCTTCCTACAGGGAAAAAAATGAAATGAAAAGAAGAAGATCATCTGTATTATGCTTCTGTCTGTTTCTGATAAATTCCAGTCTTTTCATGATATTTAATGATCAAAAGTTCCGCTTTGCGTTTTCACAGTTTGCTCTTTCACCGATTGATGGGATTCTTCCCTTCTGCTCTTTAATAACCAAGGCAAATAAAAGAGAGGAGGGAAAGGAAAAAAACACCAGCAAGAATTCCGGATGGATGGGAGTGAGATTGGGGAAACCCCGCCCAGGTATAACACATGGCATAAATCTGAAGGATTAAAATTAAAATGTTAAGCGACGGCATTCCTCCCAGTCTTTACATTCTATTATTTATTCAGGCAGAAAAGAGTAGTGTCAACATATATTTTACTGCAAATAATCAAGGACGTATAAATGGAGCGTCTAAGACTTTCACTCTTTTGGAGGACAAAAAATATGGAACAGTCAAGAGGAAACCCTTTGCGGTAATGCAGATTGTATATCTCATTTATGGCACAATATTGATTTATTTATTCCTGTTAATTACTACAATTCCAGCTTAATGTGATTTAAAACCTGAGTGACATTAAGCACAGAAAGTCTGAGGAATCAGCCTTCTTAGAAGGTTGTTTATTCACTCTCGGGAAGTGCTACACCAATGTTACCTTTGGATTTATATACCCGTTTCTTCGTTTAAAATCACTTCGCCTGCTCAGCTGAAAACAGGTTTTTTTTTAAAGGAGCCCTTGGCCGTGGCCAGGCTGCCTTAGGAGCAGGCGGGCACCACCCCGATTCATCTTTATCTGGACCCAAATAATTGGAGGTTAGACTTTGTGGCGGTCATATATCTGGCACCCCCAAATCCAGGAAAAAAAAATGCAAAATCGAAAGCAAGTCAACTCCTTGAAGTCTCTCAGGATACAGAGGCGAGCGACTCCTGGCTTACTTATTGTTTTAACGTTACCACTGGGCTACTACCAACGCCCATAAAATAGAATAGGTAAAATAAAACAAAAAAGAAAAAGTCAACCACGGACACTGCTCTCCTGCTAGGGGCCTTCTTCCCTCAGACGACTGCTGAGTACGAAGAGCCCGTTTGGTGGGAATAAAATCCCTGATTAGATTTCACGGCACAATCTTAAAAAGCGCAGGCAAGGCAAAGGGGGTAAACGAGGTATTGGGTTGCTTTAAACTCGGCGGGCCGTCTGGCTTCTTGTTTTCAGAGGGGAGGGGGGGGAGGGAAATGGCTGGGAAGCCCATAAAACCCCCAGCCCCCAAAGAGAGAGAGAGAGGGGGGGGGGGAGGGAGCATCGTGACCTCCACTTTTGTCTGCTTCCCAGCCCGGCCAAACGCTTAGCAATGGCTCTGATAATGATCTCAAATTGAAGGTGAGCAAGCGGGATCTGTCTCTGCTGGCCGCCACCCTAGACGCCGGTGAGGGACCTTCTGTCTGAATTCTCCTCCCCACACCCCACGCAGGACACGGCCAAGAGTCGCCCAACAGGGGGAAGAGTTTTGGCAAAAATCTGGTGTTGGGTGGGAATATAAGTTAGGAAGGTAAAGGAAGACCTCGACTCTCGGATCGCGATGGGTCCTTGCAGACAAAAGCTGTAAAAGGCGCCCGCCGCTCTTAACCTGGCATTGATGTTGTATTTGAACAGCTGCGGATCAGCTTCTCAAAGGTCTGTCTCATTGTCACAGGGAGATTTAAAAAACAAAAAACAAAACCGGGGGAGGTTTGCAGAAAAGGGCCAAGGGAGTATTTTTAAAAGAGAGAGAGAGAGAGAGAGAGGGAGAGAGAGAGGGAGAGAGAGAATCCCAAGGATAGAAAATGATTTTGAAGACAGGAGGCTGGTGAAGGAGCACTTTGGCAACAATAGATGGTCAAGGATGTAGGAACCGACCTTTGAAAGATTTGAGCTTTGTTAGGACTGGGGATTTGCTTGAAAAGAAAGGAGGAGAAAGAGTGGGGACCAATTCAATTAACAAAGAAGAGCCGATGGCCGCAAAATATGTCCAATATTTATTCTTCAGAAATGGAGACTGAGTGTGCTATGCTGGACTGTGCATATCAGATACATTTTGGAAAGGAAGGGAGAGGGCCTTGAGAGTGGAGAAAAGCATATTCGAAATTTTAATGAAAATCCAGACATTTCACAATCATGCATTCTTTAACCTTATTTCATAGGAGAGAGAGAGGGAGGGAGGGAGGGAGGGAGAGACAGAGAGACAGAGAGAGAGAGAGAGAGAGAGAGAGAGAACTTTATCCTAAGCTATATTGAAAAAGTATATTTAAAGACAAAAACCTCTAAATTTTCAAACAGAGGGAATGTTCTATTTTTATGTTGGTCAGTTTATACATCCTTGCCATTTTTGAAAATGTATAAAGTTAGGCCAAGAAAATGATAGCTTTTGTCTAGTTTTATTTTAGGCGAGTTCATGCATTGGTGTTTATCAGTATTATATAAAATTATTGTAAAATACCTTTTAACATAATACCTTTTTTTCTGTTGTACTGACCAAGGCGATATTGTTCACATGTATATTAAAACAAAAGCAATATCCCCCCATTTTCTTTAACCTAATAAAACTAAGACAAAAAAACCCCCCAAAACAAAGTAAGCCCTTATCGTAATGGGCCAGCTTTTATATCTGACAATTTATATTAAAACAAAAGTTGACCTTCTTGGTTAGGAGAAAAAAGGAAAAAAAATCAATGGTATAATTTTCAATAATTCATAACGTGAACACTATTATGCTAAATCCCAACGATTAATCTTACCCTTTACAAAGTCTAGATTGATTTGTTAATAAAATCTCTTCCTTGTGTGTGGCTACAGAGGGAATAACTCTTGAAAAAGCTTCAGAAGCAAGAAAATTACCAACTGGCTGGAGCATGTAGATGAGGAGTGTATTGATCCGCCCTGATTCCTCTTAATCTGTATTAATCAATTCTGTTACCTTTTGGATCTTGTCAGAAGGCAAGGCTTTTAGAAAATCCATAAAAGAACAATGTTTCCCACTTCTGCATTCTTTCCAAACAATGGCACTTCTGGGGGACAAACACCCCGCAGATATTCTCTTTTCCCAATTTACCCTCCATGCCTTTCTTTTGTTAGGAAGACGTTACTGGCTGGGTTCCCCCCCCCCAAAATGAGTTTAATTCTGAGGAGAAAGACAAAAGTGGGCATGGTCTAAGGGTAAGGACAGTTCTTCTGAGGGCACAGTTGAGGTCAGTTCATGGAAGTGGACCACAATGCATTGGGGGGGGACAGAAACTGAACCACGCTCTGCATTTTGCATCATTTCTTTGCCTGTTTGGGTGTCCTCCATGTTTCTCCCTACCCTCCTTTTTACCCTCTGTGTAGCTTATCCCGGCTTATAACCGAAGTAGGTGTTTCTACATTTTTGGAAACGGGCACAACAGAAACTGTTTCAAATTCAGGCTCAGTTCCTACTTCAGAACAGTTTATTACATTTCCTTGTTTTAAAGCAGCACAGTGCACCCGGGTTTGACTTTTTACAAATCCACAACGTCCTTAAAAAAGGGGTACAGAGAGAGAGAGAGAGAGAGAGAGAGGAGGAGGAGGAGGAGGAGGAGGAGGAGGAGGAGGAGGAGGAGGAGGAGGAGGAGGAGGAGGAGAAAGGTGGCAGGGGCCCGCGGCGGGCAGGCTGAGCGCCTGCGTTTCCTCGCGGCCGTCCTAGGTGTCGCTGTTGTCCACCTTTGCGCCGCGGCTCGGCGTGTCTCGGGGAGCACGTGATCGGCGGGGAGGCCGCGGCTCACGGGCCGTTTTCAAATCTCATTGGCTCGCCTGTCATGTGGTCGTGCGGAGGCATCCACAATTACACCGGGAATGTTTTCGTAGAGATGTCAGCCTACAAAGGACACCCTCTCTCTCCTTCCAATTCCTCCCTAAAATGTCCTTTCCCAACAGCTCTCCCGCCGCCAACACGTTCCTAGTCGACTCCTTGATCGGTGCCTGCAGGAGCGATAGCTTTTACTCCAACGGCGCCAGCATGTACATGCCGCCCAGCACAGACCTCGGCACGTACGGGATGCAGACCTGTGGACTTCTACCGTCTCTGGCCAAAAGAGAAGTCAGTCATCCAAACATGGGCATGAACGTGCATCCCTACATCCCTCCGGTAGACACTTGGGCCGATCCCAGCAGGCCGTGCCGCATAGAGCAACCTGTTACTCAGCAGGTGCCCGCTTGTTCCTTTGCGACCAATATTAAGGAAGAAACCAATTGCTGCATGTACTCGGACAAGCGGTCCAAGCTGGGCTCCCCTTCCGACGTTCCTTCTTCCTACCAGAGGTTAGTCTCTGACTCGTGTCCCGTTGAAAACCCCGAGGTCCCCGTCCCGGGGTATTTCAGGCTGAGCCAGACCTACGCCGGGGGAAAAGCCCCAGAGTACCATAACAGCCCCGAAGCCACTTCCACCCTCATGCTGCAGTTAAACCCACGCGGCGCTTCCAAAGCGCAGGTCGCCTCGCAAGTCCCGATGGAGAAGAACACGAGTGAAACTCCCAGCGCCAACGCCGGCGCCGCCACCCCGGGCAACAGCAGCGGCGGCGGCGGCGGTGGCGGCGGCGGCCATCAGCACCAGCACCAGCCGGAGAACTCCGCCAAAGCCTCCCGAGTGTCAAGTCCCGAGTCCAAGTCCGCGCTGCAGGACGAGCGGAGCTGCCTGGCCGAAGCCGCCGTCTCCAGCCCAGAAAGCCAAGAGAAAGAAAGCAAAGGTCGGTATGCTTGCCGAGTTGGGAACGTCCGTAAATAAGGCGAGGAAACCGCTGCTTAAAGAGCGCAGCCATCGTTGCTCAGCAGAAAGGACGCTCTTTCCCTCCCGCCGTCCGTCCCTCCCTCCTTCCCTCCCTCCCTCCTTCCCTCCCTTCCGCCGTCCCGTCCTGTCCTCACTTCGCCCGGTCGCCCTCTTCCCCTCGGTTGGGTCCTCCAGGTCTTAGACGCTCAGGGAAACTGGGGGCAGCTCGGGGTTGGCTGCAGCCTGTGCCCTACTTTTCTTCCCGGCTCTGGAACTTGCTTCCCCCCCCCCCTCACCTCCTTGGTCTGGGCGTTCAAAGAGAACATTCCAAGAATTGTGAAATTACGGTCTGTTCAGCACCCACCCCAGTCCCACTAACATCCAGCTTTTCCTCTGTGGATTTTCATTAATCTCACTGGGGTACAGACACTTCAAAAATAAGAGTGTTCTTCGTTCGGAGGAGATGGCGCAGAACCAGATAAAGTTTGAAAGAGGGAGGCAGTTAGAAACAATCTTGCGTGTGTGGGGTTTTTTTTTTTTTTTTAACTAGACAGGAAGTTCCGCATTTGGATCCAGTTTAAGTCTCCAACGGCTGATTATAGTTTGAAGGAGAATGTTACTAAATACTTAACATACATGTGCTAAGTTCATTATTCTTGAAAAGGAATAGGTGGTGAGCCACAGGAGATTTCATCTCCAGAGGGGTGGAGGGAGAAAAAAGCCCCCTCCCCATTCACAAATAATTTGCAGCCCCTAGTGAGAATTTGACCTTATTGTGTACGTTTAAAATAAAAAAAAACAACGGGCATTGCACACAAATCAAAGATTAAATTCTGCATCTAATGTGAGGATGGAGTGGAGAGAACACTTAAAGGGGAAAAAAAATACCTTTGCTCAATTTGGTATTCATTGTTCAAGTTTGGGGTGAGCTGAGAGTTTGAAATATCCCTGCTTTAATGTTGCATGGCAGGAGTGAGATCAGAAGGTTTTTAACTGAGGCTTACCCTCCAATCTTTTGGTTAGAATCAGTGTTTTGCAAGACTGTGGGCTGATTGTAAAAGTCACACCCATTAAGGTAGTATTGTTGACAAGGCGGCAAGATTGAAACAGTCCCCATGAAATGGTAGTAGTTGAACCAAAATGTGTCTGTTCCCAAACAGAGTGCTGAACACCTTTTTCTCACAATACTGTCTATGTTCAAGTATATATCTACCCATGTTGTATGGCTGTAGTATTATTACCTTCTTATTGTCTTTATTACCCTCCCTTATTGGTATGATGATGATGATGATGATTACTTTGTTGCTTCACATGTACACTGAGAGTTTCAGCACCAGAGACAAATTCCTTGGGTGCCTAATCACACTTGGCCCAAATAAGGTATTCTATATTCTAGTATATATTCTATATGCCACAAAGAATATAACTGAACAGTCCCTATCATGGTAAATTGTGTGTTGCTGGCATTTTAAGAAAGCTGATGTGGAAAGAAGGGGGCTTTTTTTAAAAAAAAAAAAATCACACTTTTTCCTGAATTCATGCAGGCACCTACTCTGGCAACGTTTCATATCCACAAGGCAAAGCATCCTTTCGGTCACACAATGGAAATGGGTTCATGGCCAAGGCTATGGTATAAAAGACTGAGGTCCTTTCTTTTCTGTTTTGTTTTGTCTTGTCTTCCTCCCCCTCCCCTTCCCTTCTCCCTTCGATTTCATTAGAGGAAGCCAAGTCTGATACTCCAACCAGCAATTGGTTAACGGCAAAGAGTGGCAGAAAGAAGAGATGCCCTTATACTAAACACCAAACACTGGAATTAGAGAAAGAATTCTTGTTCAATATGTATCTCACCCGAGAGCGCCGCCTAGAGATCAGTAAGAGCGTAAACCTCACTGACAGGCAGGTCAAGATCTGGTTCCAAAACCGCAGAATGAAACTCAAGAAGATGAGTAGGGAGAACCGAATCCGAGAACTGACTGCTAATCTGACTTTCTCTTAAACCGCACAACCTGGGCTGGCCATAATGCTGTTACCATTGGTTGCGCCATGATTAAGAAAGACCAGCCCAGGTGGTGAGTGGGTGGGTGGGTGGGTAGCTGCGACGGGTACATGCCTTCGTGTTCCATTTTTAAAATTTCTGATAGAATGTGACCTTTTGTTATTATTTTTAGTGATGCAAATGTCCATGTATGTTCCTATGATCTCTATCTCTCTCTCTCCCTCTCTTGGTTTTACAAGTACAGTTTGTTTTCCTTCATCGTAATGCAGGGTAAATTCTGATTGATCCTTATAACTTGGTCTTAACTTATTAGAGCTGTTGACTGTTCGGACAATGTATTTTTTTATGCTTTTAACTAAACAAGGGGTATTTATGTGGGGGTTACTACATGGGCCATAACATTTGGAATATAGACAACAGTTTAACAATAATTGAATAAAATAAATTAATAAATGTGCTTCCCGGGTTTGGGAAGCAAAAGAAAGGACAAACGAGCACATTTGACGATGTAAAATCTCCATCTCCATCCTCCCATGTGTTAGATTTGTGCTTCATGTCAAAGTCTCTTTCATCCACAGCTATGGATATATCCTTCTCTCTCTCCTTGTGGTGCATATGTGGAATCGTGGTCTTTACAAGCAATATGTCTCCTTTTTGTGCATGTCTTGTTTGCATGTATAATGCAATAAATTATGTAAAGTTACTGAGTTCCATTCATCTTTTCAGAAAATCTGAGCAGCCAAGAGTTGGCTGAATCCCTTCCTGCGGGCCTGGAAAAAGACAGACATGCAGGAAAGGGAAGCTGCTTGCCGTTGACTAGTTCCCATTTTGTTTTTCCTCCTCCTCTTTCTCCTTCTTTTTTATGGACCGTTAAGTGTAAGAGCAAATGCAATGGCTAAGCGCTGGTTGCAATGTAGCCAGGAAGCTTTCAGGGTTGACAAAATCTTTGACTTAAGGCCGACACAAGCCTCCTTTCCACGATTACATGGTCAGTGGCTTTAAAAACAAGCAAAGCAGAAACCTCAAACCAAAGTAAGGCAATCTCTGGAGCAGGATAAACAGGATGTTTTGTACATATTGGCCATGGGCAATCTAGCAGGCAAGGGAAACGTAAGTGAAACTTCCCACACATTGTGCTTTATTTTCTTTAAATGTGTGTGTATGTGTGTGTGTTTAACTCTGCAGAGGAACCTGCAATGAGTGTTATTCAGTCGCCTTCTGTAAATCAGAGGAATAATTTTGTCTGTCTATCTGAACATTGTAGCCCTTTCCTCTCCACTTTCAAAAAGTTGCAATGGGTGCGCGGGATTCATGTGGGCATGGATCGGTGCAAATCTGTTTCAGTTTCCCTGCAATCCTAGCCGTTTTGATCCCTCTTGCACCAAATGTCAAGATAATGGAGCTTGGGACTTTTTGCATCCCACATTCCTGCAAAATAAATATTACCAGCAGTCACTTTATCTTTTGTGAAAGGAGGCTGGAGGGAGGGAGGGAGGGAGGGAGGAAGGAAGGAAGGAAGGAAGGAAGGAAGGAAGGAAGGAAGGAAGGAAGGAAGGAAGGAAGGAGGAAAAGGAGGTCGAGAGAGAAAGCTGGGGGCGTTCAGTGGGAGTTTGCAAACGAACGTGACTCTTAAATGAAGTCCAAATGGTACCAATGGAAGAGAATATTTGTAGCTCAGGGGTGAACTCTGGGGTCCTTGCTACTGTCTGAGCATGGTTGTTTTCTTGCAGGCGTTTCATTGCAAAGTAATGTCTGTCTGCAAGAAAACAAGCAAGCTGAGAGAAAACCAAGGACTCCACAGAAGTCCAAATGCTTGGATCCGTGTTCAGCTTCAAAAAGCAGGCGCCCCATTGACCCACCTTGCGTTCTAAGCCGGGACCTTGTCTCTGTCCTTACGAAAATGCTGTATTGCTTTCCTAAGGATACCCGAGTGCATCGGAAAAAGGAAGCTCAAAGCATCCGTTTGGTTCTCTGTTCTGGCTTCCTCCGCTGCTTTTAGTCCGCGAAGGTGGTTTTTTGAGAAGAATTCTCGATCTGGCGAAGGGAAATTTCCTTAGGAAATGGTCTGAGCATTACTAACTTCCAGGGATGTATTGCGAAGACTTTGCCCACGAGTTACCCATGAGTTTTTCTTTGTTTATATGCTGATGTACCTCACACGTTTCTAAACTCATACCTTTCGATCTGGTGGCTCGAGCATGTTTTCTTCCCCTTATACATTACTGGCTGAAATGTCTGTCAGTTTGGTATCCGGACACCTTGCTGCCCATAACATAATTTGGATTTGTAATTATACTTTGAGGGGTGAAGAGGGAAAAGGTGTTTTCAAGAAACACCCAGACGTTGCCTCCTTCGGCAGCGTCTCCAAGCCCGTTTTATTCTGTACATAAATTCTGCGCCAGCCGAGGCCAATGGTTTCCACATTGTTACACCAATTAGGATAGGTACGTTTCTCAGCCTTACGCGTGACTGGCTGGTTGTGCGTGCTTGTGCATAGACACATAGGCACGCAGGCAAGGGCATCCACCTATAAACGTGTGCCTTCACCATAATAGAGGGCTTTGACGTTTGAAATTAAAAGGAATAGGGCTGTAAACACGCCGGCTTCTAGCAAATCTCCGAAAGGAGAGGCCTATGTACCGTACAAGGAAAATGCTCCACCTCGCCTTTCTCCGCCTTTCGGGAGGCAAACGTGCGGGACAGCAGCGTCCGGCTTGTTTAATTGACGCAAGACACTGGATTAGCACGGATCTCGTCCCTCATTCAAGCAAACCCAGGTCTAGCCTTTCTGAAAAAGAAAAAAGCCGCGCGCGGGCGCGCTTGCAAAAAAAAAGAGCGAGAGAGATGAAAAAGGAGTTGAATTACTGAAAGACGGGCGAGACCATTGTTCCTCTAGTCTAGTGCTAAAACCTACAGCCGGAAACTTGGCCTCCACCAGTCCGTAATAAAGGCAGTAAAATACGGGTGAAAGTCCTCGATTTAATTGGATGGTGGGGGGGGGAGCGACTAGAGATGGCCGGGGGCTCCCAACTAGTAAAAAAAAGCATTTCTTCCTGGAAGTTGGCGGGGCGCCGCCATCCCATCCCACCCCACCCCTCTTTTCGACTGCCGTCTTCCAGCGGGCTGGGGCGTAGCAAGGCCGAGGCCGCTCCATTCACTAGGTGCACTCATTCGTTTTTATTCTCTTCCCCAACTCCTGGAAGTTATACTGCCGCTTCTTTGAAGTCCTTGCAGTTCAGACCTCTGGGAAGGGCTGGCATTCAGCTTGATGTTAGCCCTGAAAGCGGAAAGTGGAGACAGGGAGAGAGGGAGAGAGAGAACGAGAGAGAGAGAGAGAGAGGAAGAAAGGAGTGAGGGAGAGACGGAGAGAGAGAGCGAGGCTCCGTGCCACCAGTCCGTTTTACTAGACGACGGAACGCATTAATCTGTAATCAAATGCATCTCATAAAAAATTTATTGAAAAGCATAAAATCATCGCGGAGAGAGAAGGGCTCGACTTCCACCTGTTTTCAAACAAGACAAGGGGCAACCCTGCCTTCTCCCCCCTCTCTCTCTCTCTCTAGCCCCCCCCCCGTCTTTTCCACTCGTTCAAGGCTCCTTTTCACTCGGGCTCTTCTGCGCAGCGGCGCTTCTTGTCTGTTGCTCGGTTTGGGAAGCGATCCCGAGTCTCGCTCCGGCAAACGAGCCCCGCACTGCGCAGTTGCACGAGCTGCTCGCTCTCGGCGTTTGCTTTCTGGGAGGGCCGGGATCGCGCTGGGAGCCTCTCCTGCGCTCCCCGGCGTCTCCCCTTCTCTCGACACCCCCTCCCCAACCTCTGCCCAGCCTTCCCTCCTCCTCCTCCTCGCTGTCTTTCAGGGGCTTCTGCCAGCGAGAGGGACGAGCTCAGCTCGGTCAGCGCTTTCCACTCGTTGGGTATGCGCGGGAACGAATGGCGAAATCCGGACCGAGAAGGCGAAGAAATAGTCCGCCAACTTGCGCTTGGCTCCTCTGCGGGAGGGCCACGCCCTCCGGGCGTCTGGCTGAGGCAGGAGGGCCGTGGAAGGATTCGGCTCCTCTTCTCTCGTTCTCTTTCCCCTTCTCTCCCCCCCCCATTCCCCCTCCCCGGCGCACAATGTCAGGGCCGCGGCTGGCCTTCGTTTTCTCAAGTGCAGTTTGAGGGGGGGTGCTCTTCATGTGTTGCAGATGAGTTGGGGCGGGGGAAGGAGATATATATATAGATATATATAATTTTTTTTTAATCACACCAGCAAACGTTTTCCGAACGCCAATGGAGCGGATTGATTTACTTCGAGTATTGGTAAATATGATCACGTGGGCGGAGGGACCAATAGTTTGAGGCGGAGAAGGTTGCAAAAATCCCAGGGTTGCTTCCCGGACCGGGCGAAAAAATCTCCAGTTTACAGTGTTAACCTTTTTTATTTTTTTCCCTCAACTTCTCTCCCTCCCCCCCTCCGCCCCATGCCGTGCCACGGAGGGAATCTCCCCAACATGTCGTCGGGCGGCACCCTCGGTAACTACTACGTGGACTCGCTCCTAGGCCCTGACACCGAGGAAGCGTACGGCGGAAGAGCGGGCGGTGGCCCCGCGGGCGGCGGCCCCGGCCGGTTCCTACCAGGGGGTCACCCCCTCGCCGCCCCGCGCCTGCCCCCCTCAGGTGCGGTAACCGAAGGGTCGGAGTTTGCCCCGTGCAGCTTTACGCCCAAGCCGCCCGTCTTCTCCTCCTGGCCCGCCGTGCCCGCCCGCTCTCCTCCGGCTCAGCCCTCCACCCCGCTGCCGGGCATCTACCCTCCGTACGTGGCCCCGCCACCCCTTGGAGGGCCGGGCGAGGGGGCCAGGTACGTCCGTTCCTGGCTCGACCCCTACGCTGCCTTTCGCGGCAGCCACGCCGCCGTCTCCGACCGAGACTCCGTCGCTGGACACCTCTACGGGATCGGCAAGCCGGAGCCCGCCGCTGCCACCACCTCCGCTTCGCTTGACCCCCGAGCCTTCGCTTCTACCGTCAGCGGCCCCCCTGCCTCCGCGTCCGCTTCTCCGGCCCCACGGACCGAGAGCTCCTCGCCCGCCGGCCGTTCCCGTGGGCCCGACTACGCCTGCGGCTCCTTTCTGGCAGCAGCCGGCGAACAGGAGGCGGCGGCGGCTGCCGGGCTGGGTCCACCCGCCCTCGCCGCCACCGGCAGCAACGCCAGCCTCAGCCCGGCCAAGCCAGCCTCTGGAGGCAGCCGTAACCCCAGCCCGCTCAGCGACCTGAAGGAGGAAAAACAGGAGCAGCAGCTCGGCCCAAGTAAGTTTTAAAAAAGGAGAAAATTGGGATAGGAAGGAAGGAAGGAAGGAAGGAAGGAAGGAAACCACACACAACCTGATTTATTGCCACAACCTGTAAGGCTCCAGTGTGCAAAAGGGATAGTTTTACTAACCTATAAAAACGTCTAGACTTCTATCCCAGCAAAGCACCAACAGGCACCCATAAAAAGGGAACCCCATAACTACTTCTGTCATCAAGAAGACCTCACTCGGTCAGGCCAACAGACTGGGCTTTTCCAGGCTTTTATGATAATCTCTCCTTAGTTGTGAAAAGCACAGGGATCCTTCTGAAATTAATTTAACAACCTTCCTCTCATTTCCACCCCCCCCCATGGCTGCCCTTCTCCCCTCACCCAATCCTCCCCTCCTTTATTTTCTTCCCCTCTCCTCTTTCCCTCCTTTTCAGATAACCCCGCTGCAAACTGGATTCATGCTCGCTCCACCAGGAAAAAGCGTTGTCCTTACACAAAATTCCAAACTCTGGAACTGGAAAAGGAATTCCTCTTTAATATGTACCTCACCCGAGAACGCCGCTATGAAGTTGCTAGGATTTTAAACCTCACAGAGAGACAGGTTAAAATCTGGTTTCAGAACCGAAGAATGAAAATGAAAAAAACGAATAAAGGAAAAAGAGAATAAAGGGGACTAACACTATGGGTGTATTTCTGTGAAAATATGGTAGCATTTTTTTATGATACACACCCAGATACACACGTACACACAAATGCACATGTGTACAGAGAATTGCAGCAATTAATTATTCTTAAAGTTTTTTCCCCAGGTGCATTAATTCAAACTTTAGATCAGAGGATTTTTTAAAAATGAAAGATATGTGACCCTTGATACTTTAGAATGAAAAGGGATGAGCGGGAAAGCATTCTGGGGCAGAGAAGACTTTCTTGAAAAGCTGTTTTTTCTCCCACCTTTCACTTGGTTTTGATATATAGTGAGTGCATATTATTTGGGGGGAGTTTATTGTTTGAAGTGCTTTGCAAAAGTGACTTAGAAAACCTCACCCCCCCCCCCTTTCCAGTGTCTTGCCCAGAGTTATAGCAAAGTTAAGGAGTTTCACGATAATCCTGAATTTTAAAGCAAGCTGTTTTAATGCATTAGCACGCAAAGCCTGCACTTCCTCAAAGACAGTTTGACTGTTCCCCCATCTCTCTGGGTTCTGCATACTTAGTTTTCCAAGACTCACGTCAGAAAGAAGGATGAGAATGGGGATTATTATGTATGGCTAACCCACAGTTAGATTCACAGTCTAGGACTGGTGGAAATTTAATAATTCAAGTCTTAACCAAGAACCTAAAAATTATTAAGACTTATTAAGGCAGTCTCTAAGAATATAGGCAATTCTAAGCAGAGTAGTTTTTTTTTTCTAAAATTAAGGGGGATTATTATTATTATGGTTACATACCCAGATGTTTTAAAAAAAGTGAAATCATAGTTGCCAGTTATGAGATTGGCCTTCATTCTCATGGCGTTCTTCCCAACCTAGGATGTCATATTGTAATCATAATCCGTATAGTATATTTGTGGATCCAAGCAGTGGCCTTTTATAGTTGACAGATGGAAATTTTGTCACTGAGAAGTTTTCTAAATGCCATCCAAGATGTTTTGGTATGGCATCCAGAGTGCCAATATTATTATTAATATATTATTATTTAAGCACAGCTTCCTTTCTTCAATGCAGTGTATTAAGAGTGGTACTTGAAACTTTATTAATGTTTGTAGGCCTAAAACACTTTGGTTCACAGTCTGTATTTTTGTTTTATTTGTGATTCTATTTAAGAATGAATTATTATTATCTGTTCACAACAATGTGAAGCACAACTGCCAGTTCTGTAGTTGGTGTTGGTGTTAACCTAAGATGTCATAATATATTGGCATAGTATATATGTGACTCAAAGCAATGTGGCCTTTTACAATTGATAGATGGGTATGTTGTCAATGCACATATTTTCTAAGTGTCATCCAAGATTTTTGGATATGGCACCTGGTATGCTGATAACCACTGGGACAACTATGGCTGGTTTATGCCATAATCTTTCAATTTTGATCTTCAGATCCTGATATCTTGTGATTAAAAAACCTCCAATTCGTTATCTTCTATTATTATTTGCTTCTTGTTCCCTGTTTTTTGTTTGTTTGTTTATTTGCTTGCATATCTCCTAGGTTCTGGAATAAAATTTGGGCTCATGAAAACAAAATCTTCAGCTTTTGAAGGGAAAGCAAATGGGAAGACAGATCTCAGTGTGACATAAGTGCCTTTGGCTGCTTGCTATGAGGTCACAGCTTGCCCATTTCTGTCTCCAAAACTGTCTGCAAATCCACGGTTTCTACCAGATCACGCTTAATCTAAAATACAGTGACTCCATTCTTCAAAAATCTTTTCAGTGACTGAAGGATCTTCTTCCACTCCCAACTGGCTACCAACCTAGGGAACAACAGTATTATTCTTGATGGCATCCTACAAACATATTACTTGTTCAGAAAATAAAAAAGTACAAAAGTTTTTGGAACTATTTCTTTTTATGAGGTGGTGAGATTAACAAATCTTTATTTGTCGATCAAAATAAGAGCAGAAATCAAGTTACAATTATTCTGTACCTCCAAATGGTATCTCCTGGAACTTTTTCTCTCTTTTTTAAAAATAAACATAGGCCAGAAAAAAATGATAAATCTCTCCTTTACCTGGTCAGTTGTGCCAATAATACTTAATGTCTATTTAATCCTGGGTTCACGTCAATCAAATATTTACCCAAGTAACTTGTTCTAACTATATTTACATGCCTGTGTTTTTAAAAAGTTTGCTAAAATCCGCCAACTGACTGTGAAGTCCTATTGATTTCAGGAAATCAGATTTAGATAATAGATAGATAGATAGATAGATAGATAGATAGATAGATAGATAGATAGATAGATAATAAATAGACAAAACGGGCATAAGCTCTATGCCAAGTTTAAGAATCTAGAAATACAGCCTTTTAAGGTATCTGAACAAATATTTAAACACAGAGAAATTGCCTCAGGGACTTTGAGGCTTCTTAGATCTGGAGATGGTATCCTACTTCCCTTTCCCCTGCTCCCTGCCCAGCAGCCTGAAGGATAAAGGCCGGAGAAAAAAGTGCTGGATTGCTGCTCTATTCATCCGCCAACTCTCTGCCTATCGTTCTTTTTGAAAACAGGAAGAGCCAGGGTATAATAAAACCATTGAAAAGAGCAGACGTCTGGACCTAATGAGTTTACGATATGGGATGGTACTTTTGAGACCACCATTATTTTGATGTTTGTGGGGTATTTTGGAAAGGGCAAAAACACAAACGCTAACAAAATGAGGTCTTAAAAAGTTGGACCATAAACATCAACTGTTAAGACGCCAACCCTGGAAAAGTTGGGACAATTCTTGGGTTGGGATTGCCATTGGAGGATCAGTTGAGAAAAGCAGAAATCGTTTTTTAAAACAGATTGGGAAGGGGCTAAAAGCAAGTTAAGAGACGTGACAAAATTAGACCTCTCTCAGACTTACCAGACATAGCAATTTAGAGCAAGAAAAAAAGCTATCAGCCTTCGGGGTTGAGCTGAGCTGAATTTAAACTTCCCAGGGTTAATCCAAGTCCATGTGTATTGATTTCAGAATGTTACTAGCTAGTCTGATGGGTTCTGGTTGGAAATATGGGCATCTTAAATCCCTTCCAAGTGGCCTGTTCTTACATGTGCTTGAAAGACCATTTTTAGCATGATGTGGAAGGGAAGGATTGTTACCATAACATCACGCACAGACAGGGAAATGAAGGTTGCAGTCAGGATTTTAAGTTAAAAATCAAGTTCAAAAGGGAAAGCCTATAATATGAAAACAAAAATAAATGTGAAAAAATTCACACCACATTAAATTAGCTCAGACTTCGTAGTGTCTTTAAATTATATTTCCCTCTTAAATAAAACATTTGGTTAAGAAAAAGACCTAATAATGAAATACCTTATATGCTTGCTAATAGAGGACAACACTGAAATTCACAGTTAACTATTTTGCAATCTCTAAAATTGCCAAGCAAGGCATATGCAATAATACTTTATCTTACAATACTGATTATAAAATTGATTGGTAATTTTGTAATAAATGCACACTTTGCTCTAAATTTTGGATTAGATCAATAATATTCATACAAGGAAAATTAGCACAGATGTTTTTTTTTCTTATTAATGGAGATTAAAAGACAGTAGAATTAACTTCCTAATCTTTGTAGAAAAAAACTGATGGGATTTTATTCGGAAAGCCAGTTTAGATTATTATTATTTTTTGCCACTAGAGGGCGATATCGCTCTATTCTCTTATAATTCCCCGGCTTTGTCCAACAGAATAATTGTTTAAAAATATGTATACCCTCTGTTTGGAAATAAACAGAAAAGAAGAAAATACATGGATTTTATTTTATTTTTTTCATCAGCATAAGTGAACATGACTGTTCTTTAGTATGTTTTAATTAATTATGGTGTAAAATAAGCAATTCAGTATTTCTAAAATACTTATATCAATGAAAGTTAATGATTAAAGATTGCATATGTGCACATGAAAAATATGAATTTCCAGGCCATCGTTTTGTATTTAAAGCACAAGTCAGGAAGTTAAGTGTGACCTATAGAAATGTGTACATTGTTGATTTTTATTTTTATCAAGAGGTTAATGTGGATTTTATGGAAACAAAACAGAGCTTGCAGAAGCTTTGCCACCCAAGGGGTTTCAAGGTGCCCTTGGGGACATTTTATTAATTAAACTTGTACCAGTGCCTCAATCCCAGAGGAAACTTAGAGTGGCTTGCATATTAAATTTATAATGGTAAGCAAAAACCATGGCACCCAGTTAGTCATGTGTGAAAGAGAGGGAGGGAGGGAGAGAGAGGGAGAGAGAGAGAGAGAGAGAGAGAGAGAGAGAGAGAGAGAGAGAGAGAGAGAGAGAGCAAAACCTGGTGTCAATTTTTGTAATCTTTTGTTCTTCCATTCTGCTTTCAAATGCAGCAGCTATAATATTCAGTTAAAGCTCTCAGCAGATGGCAGCACTTGGATTAAGCAGGGACACAACTTGGAAGGAACACCATCAGGAAAGCTCAAGCAAAGACCCAGCAGGGGTAGGTTGGGGAGTCCCAGAAAAAGCCAAATGGCAAACCACTCCTGTCTGCTGCTAAGAGCACGGCTCAAATGTGTCTGTGAAGCAACAGAGCCCAGCTTGACTTCTTTCATTCCTGGAAATACACAGGGTGACTGGAAGACAAATAAGGCCTTCTTTAAGCCTCTTGTGTGAGAGAATGGGAAAAAAAAAAATTCCAAAATCTGTCCCGCTATGTTGCCAATATTGTGGCTAGCATGTAATACTCTTGCTGTAAGAGAGTTCAGAATAAAAACACAGACACCGTTACATACCTTAAAAAGAGACAATTTATCTGAAGGCACAGCCCATGACAACTGCTAATCCAGAGAAACAGCATTCATGTGTTAACATAGCTCAGATCTTCTCCCACTTCCCACCCCCCAACCCCAAAGAAGACATACATGATAGAGCCTTTCAAGATGATGGAGCTCTTTTTAAAGACCCTGCTGGGCTGGGACTTGGACTTTATGGCTTGCTCAGTGTGCAGGGTGAAGTGTTGGGGCAAAACGCCTCTTAAACTCACTGCTGTCTGCCAGCCTTCCCAATCCAGGATTTTGATTCTCTGGCCAGGAAGGCACTAAAAGAAATGCCCTCTGCAGGTTCTGTTTCCTTGCCTGGGCACCACACCTTTTCCACCGGGCCAGAGCTGGGGAGTTGCCGGGCCTTACGGTTGAAGGAGGCTCGGCTCGGCAGGAGGGCTTAGAAAGACTTCTCCGATCTTTCTCTCTCTCTCGCCCGAGTCACACCAACTCCCCGCCTGCGCGCCTGCCGGGACGTTCCTCCGAAGACCCTCGGTCAGCCTCGAGAGCAACGCCCGGGCTCCAGAAACACGCTTGGGCCGAAGACAGCCCCCGCCCCCCCCCCAGTCCTCGCCTCCGCTTTCCAAAGGAAGGTATGGGCCGTGCGGGACGGCGGGGTTCGGCTGTTCCCGGACTTCGCCCCCCCCCTCTCCCTCTCTCTCTCTCTCTCTCTCTCCCCCTCCCTCTCTCTCTCTCTCTCTCTCTCTCCCTCTCCCGGGGAACTTCCCCCACCTCCGCAGCGCGCCCCTTCCGGGATGCCGTTCGCTTGCTCGGCTGGGCTAACGACGCCCTGCGAGGGCAAATTGCGGAAAGCGTATTCATGGGCATGATTGCCATTAAGGGCCAATGCACCCGGGAGCCGCAGCGCTGCGTCAAGGGGAAATGGGCATCTCATTTGCCCGCGGCCTACCCGCCGCATCCGCCGCCCTCACTCTCCTCTCCTCCCCCGCTCGGCCGGCTTGGCTTTGCTGCGCGCTCCCCCTCCGGCCTTCCTCCTCCGACCCGCGCTCCCCTAGCAGCCGAGATACGCAGGCCCGGCCGAGCAAATACATTCATTTAAAGGGCGACTAATGTGACCTCGACGACAGCGGTCGCGGGATATCGTAAGTCCCTCCCCCGGGCCCTCGCTGTCGCCCGGGTCCCTTTGGGTGCCTTTGGGGACCCCGCTTGCGCAAGACCGCCGGCCGGGGAACTGCACCCGCCTCCTCTAACCGGCGACGCTTTGGCCTTTGTTTTGTTTTGTTTTGTTGGAGGCTCGGCAAGGCCCTTTGCTCCGAAAGCAGAAGCCCCCTTCCCTATGCAGGCTGGCCACCGCTTTGCACATGTTCAGAGACGCGGCTTCTTGAAGACACGGTTTCAATGCTGAGCGGCTACATCCTTAGCCTAGATCGCAACGGCAGCGCGGCACGACCCGTTTCTCCCCCGGCACTAGGCTCCCCTAGCCGGTCCGGAAGGCTGCCTCCCTAGAAGTCCAAAGGGCCTTCTCCGCTCTCCTCCCCCGCCGGAGATCCTCGGACGCTCTGCCTTCCCCTCCAGCCCCTCGAGCGCTCTGCGTTATCTGCCCTTGATCGCTCTCTCTCTCTCCGCTCGCGCTTTTTGCGCTCGGGCGTCGCAGCAGAGAACCCGGCGCTTACCAGCGGGCGGCGGGGCGGCGGGGGGGGGGCGCAGAGAGTAGAGGCTGCTTGCCAGGGGCATCGAGGGGGCAACTTTAGGAAGTAGGGCAGACGGGCTCGGATTCCCCCCCCCTCCCCTCTCCCTCCTTAGTTCGGGACTTCGTTTTGGCCTCCGGAGGTTGAGCGCGCCAAGCCAAGCCGCTCTCCTGCCTTGCCCTGAACTCTGGCCCCTGTGAGTGAGTGTGTGGCGGCGACAGGGCTGGTGTGTGCCTAATAGGAAATAGTAAAAGCAGTGAGGCAGGTCAGTCGGCCAGCGACTACGGCCCGGCTCTGCTCCACGACGCCAGTGCGTCCGCAAAGGCAGGCAGAGCCGCCGGAGCAGCCTGGCCGAGCAGCTGGGTTATCCGGGCGGCGGCTGCGCAGGCCTCGCTGGTGGTGGCGGCGGCGGGCGCTGCTGCCGCTGCTGCTCCTCTCCTGGACTTGCTGCTGCTGCTGCTGCTGCTGCGGCTGGCGGCGCCTCCGCTCGCCCCCCGCCCTCCGATGAGCTCCTACTTTGTCAATCCGCTGTACTCCAAGTACAAGGCGGCGGCAGGAGGGGGCGAGCCGCCCATCAATCCCGCTTACTACGACTATCACTTTGCGCCCGCCGCCGCCGCCGCCGCCGCCGCCGCCGCCCTGCTCTACGGGAACAGCGCTGCAGCCGCTGCAGCCGCGGCCGCCGCTTCGGGCTACCCCCCTGCGCCGCCGGCTCCCGGGCCCGGCCCGGCCGTCAGCGGCGCGGAGTACTTCCACCCTTCTCCCCAGGCTCCTCTTCCTCCTCCTCCTCCTCCTCCTCCCCACTCGCAGCAACCGCAGCACCTGGCCGGGGGGAGCCCCTCGGCTTACCAGCCTCCCCCGCCTCCTTTGCAAGCCCCCTGCTCCGGCCTGCCTTGTTCAGCCGAGCCGACCAAGTTTTACGGATACGATAACTTACAGCGACCGACGATTTTTACGACACACCAAGAGGCCGAGCTGCTTCAGTATCCCGACTGTAAATCGTCCTGTGCTAATATTGGCGAGGAATCAAGGCCCTTAAATCAGGGCTCGTCTCCTTCTCCAGTGTTTCCTTGGATGAGACCACAAGGTTGGATCCAAACTGATTGCCTTTATTCTTCCTTTCCCTTTCCTTTCCTTTCTCTTTCTTTCTTTCTTTCTTTTTCTTTCTTTCTTTCTTTCTTTCTTTCTTTCTTTTCTTTTCTTTTTTTCTCTCTCTCCTTTGTCTCCTCTCTTTTTGCTTTCTTTCTACTTCTCTCTCTCTCTTTTCTTCCCCTCTTAAATTAAGCTGCCAGTTATTCCGTCAATCCCTTTTTTCTTTCGTTCATTTTCCTTTAACAGTGACATTATACTGTTGTGATAGCGATAATTCCTTGTTAACAACACACTCCGTACAATTGTTTCTGACAATATAAGGATTTCTTAAAACGGCCAAACCACAAATTATTTGAATTGTGGCATTAAAAACCGATATTTTGAAAGAAACCAGAACAAACCAGATAATATTTCAGCTTTTATTCTGAGTGTTAAAACTGCGTTTGGATCACGTACGGTACACTCAAGAGAACTTGGATTTATAGCAAGTTAATTCACTCTGTAAGTTGTAACTGAGGAAGAGGTTTGAATAAACAGCCAGAGCTCATGCTTTGGGCACTGGAAAATAATTTGTTCAACATACTTTACTCTCTGGGACAGGAAAGCTAAAAGCGCCGGGGCTGCGAGCCAAGCTTTTGCTTTTGGTTGTTTTGTTTCCTGGTTTATTTTTTTTCTTTTTTTTTTTTCCTTTTGTAAAGAAACTGCTGTGGTTTTTGTTTCCAACAGCAGCTCCCGGGAGGCGGAGAGGGAGGCAAACCTACAGCCGTTTCCAAACTTTGGAGCTGGAAAAGGAGTTCCTGTTTAACCCCTACTTGACCAGGAAGAGGAGGATCGAGGTCTCCCACGCGCTAGGACTGACCGAGCGGCAGGTCAAGATCTGGTTCCAGAACCGGAGGATGAAATGGAAAAAAGAGAACAACAAGGACAAGTTCCCTGCCACTCAGCAAGAGGGGAAGGAAGGAGAGATCAAAAGGGAAGCCGACAGAGACCTGGAAGGACAAGCCTCGGCCCCAGCAAATTAACATCTTCTTCCTCCTCCTCTTCTTCCTCCTGCTGCTGGGAACCTGGGCCAAAGACTTCGGGGCATCAACGGATGGATGGACAGGCCGGGGGCGCTTGTCTTGATCTCTGCCACCTCCACCATGATTGGACAACTCTCAAGGCACCTTTTGTTTTCTTTGAAACTACCTTCTGACATTTCTGGGCTAGATGAGAGTTAGGCTTTTGTTACTGCACTGGGCGCCTTAGCTGATTCCCATATGGCAACTGCTGCACTTTCTACATTTGTTATTGTCCTTCCTTCCTTCCTTCCTTCCTTCCTTCCTTCCTTCCTTCCTTCCTTCCTTCCACCTCCTTGGACTTTGATACTAAAAAAGCTAGTAGTTTTTTTACCTGCAGATTTTTTACTAAGGATTTCTTTTTTTCCCCCAAGGGCGGAAACGTCCGGCCTCTCCTATTCCTTTAAGAATCAAACCAGCTAAGTGCACTTCTTTAGCTCGCTTAAAATGGTTCAATCCCCCCCCTTTCTTTCTCCTAAATTAACTTAATTAAGAGAGGAAATAATTTGTGGACCGATGAGGGACGTAAGAAAATATTTTAATTAAACACTGATTTTTTTTCTCATTATCGATAATCAAAATAATAATAATAATAATAAAAAATCCGACGTGTTATTTATGACCCGGCTTCTTCCTTCGTGTCTTCGTCTACCGTAGAAGGCAAGCGGACAAGCCGCGGAGGCATTTGGGCCCCGGTTTTCCCAAGGCACCTCGAAACCGCTTTGTTCCGGGGACCCCCCTTCCAGCGTCCCGTTGCCCTCCTCTCTGAGAAAGCTGAGCCTGCCTCGCGAAACCGAGCCGTGAGCCCAGCGCCTGCGACGGGAAATCGAAGTCCCTTCCTTCCCTTCTCTACCCGCAAGTTTCGCGAGGAATGCAGGCCCGTTTGGTTTCACACGGCCCTGCTTCAGGTAAACGCGTTTCGCCGTGCACGGCTGGAAAGAACAGCTAGATTAGTGCTCAGTTGAAGGCACACGGATTAAGGCCGCCACGGCTTCTGCCCAAGCAGGCCGCGGAGTCCCACTGTAAGCGCCAAGCCTCCTAGATTGCAGCCTGACACGCGAGCGCGGAGGTCTGCTTCCCGTTGATTTTCATGGGATTTCAAAGCAAGCGCCGGCTCCTTCTGATTTGGGAGAGAGCGAAGGCCAACAAACCAAAAACGTGGCTGCCGAGACCGTTCTTTACACCTAATGTTTATGGAGACTCTCAGCCATCCAGGTCCCGGTTGTCCCAAAGATGCTTTTTCGCGAGGCAACTGGAGTTTTTTTTTTTCTCTTGGAAAAAGAGCTGAAGAAGGTTCTTCAAAGAAAAAAGAAAGTCCAGTTCCCTCGTGAAAAAGCAACTTTGGACACCTAATGTTGCTTCTGCATGAGTCCGATGTTGAGGATGATCGTTGTATATTCTCATATATATTTTGAGAATGAATATTGTATATTCTCATATATATTGTTGAGAATGAATATTGTATATTCTCATATATATTGTTGAGAATGAATATTGTATATTCTCATATATATTGTTGAGAATGAATATTATATATTCTCACATATTGTTGAGAATGATCATTGTATATTCTCATATATATTGTTGAGAATGAATATTATATATTCTCACATATTGTTGAGAATGAATGGGGGTATATAAATTTAAACACACACTTCTTTCAATTTCTCTTTCTTACCAGTAAAGGAGTCCTTGTAACATTTAGCACAGGCTTATTCAAGGTTAGTTAATGTAGCCATGGTTTACTAAATGAACAAACACAAGGGTCTGCATTTGCATGACCCGCTGAACCATAGACTGGGCTGCTTTTATTAATATGCTTGACTAAAATGAGGTGGGCTAGTTTGTGCTCACATATTGCCACCATCACAAGTTCTGACTGGATCTTCTTGAAGACAAAATACTGGATTTTGCTATCTGAAAAGGCCAATCTAGTTACCCATTCCATGTATTATCCACATACAATCTATCAGACCAGCAGGCACATGGTTTTTTTTTTTTTTACAGTTCAGGATGAAATAGAAGCTTCATTAGAAACATGATTTTATTCAATTTTCATACATCCAAAATCAGTTTTTCCCTATTTATAAACACTTGCTTTTCATAGTCATTCTGAGTACAAGGAGATCTGCTGGGGTTATCTTTAACCTGGATATTTCCAAAATCAGTTATCCCCTATTTTTTAAAAAAATATTTGCTGTTCTCAGCCATTCTGGCTACTAGACGATTTGCTGGGATTGTCTTCCATTTTGGGAGTGGTACTTTCATTTGGATCGATTGGCGCAGCATCTTCTTTCTTTCCTTCCTGTAAATAGCAGCCCAAGCATGCTGGTCTATATCTAGGAAGATATGGAGATGTTCAGAAGCCTGGTTGCGGAATCAGAAACAAAGGAACATTGAGGAGGCGGTCCTAGCAACAGCAAGGACATTCCTACATATCTCTCTGAAAGCCTTACAGCAGTCTTGTTAGAGGGATCAATATGGTGGGATTCTTGTATTGCAGTGTGAAAGGGAGAGACTAGCTTGCCTTAAACCATCTGAAGGCTTCTGGAATAACTGGGTCAAGATTTGAAGGCGATTTATGTTAAAGACAGCAACAAGATTCTGCAGCTCAGGCACTTAACTACCCTGCTGTTGCCATATAAGTAAGGGGCAAACTGCAGTTAGTAACAATTAGGCTCAGGGGTCTGTAGCAGTCCCAGATTTCATAGAGAGAGAAGCCTTTTTAAGCACCTTCAGCAAACTTTCCTCTATGCTGGAGGGTGCATTCCCCATTTGTAGACAATAAATAGAAAGTTCATAGATTCCTTTAGAATTTGTCTAAACCTCTCTCTGGGGAATTTATTTCCTCTCCCTCCTCTGTTTAGGAAATAGAATGAATTTGCTTGTATGCATTTATTACATTTTTATTTTTATTTTTTTGCATCTCGCCTTTATTGTTTTTTTTTTTACAAATAACTCCCCAAAATTTATAAATTACAATAGAATTACTGATAGGGATTGGCCTGCTACCCTGTTTTTTTCTGATTTGTAAACTTGTACACAACTCTTTTATTTTTTACATTATTTTCTCTGGTATAATTCTTGTCACTCACCCGTGGGGGGATCCACCCTCCCCACAATACACGGGGAAAAAAAGAAAGGGCACCTTTTCGTATCTATGACAATTCTTATTCTAGCTCCATTTATTTCAGTGAAATTGTATGATGATGCGGTCCAAACTAACATTTATAGCCTTTAATGAGTAACCGTTTTTTCCACATCACCCAAGGAACGAACCATTAGTATATTCTCCTGACAATTTTAAACAGGATGCTCTTCTGCCTTAAAGATGCAGCTAAGCTAAACAAAGAGCTTTTCTCCATTAAGAAGCCCCTGGTTGATTGTGGTTCAGAAGGCTAATCCTCAGAACGGGCTTTCATTTCACAGCTCCAAGATAATTGTTTAGAATAGCGCTTCCCCCAGCAATTCACAGCCCTGTCTTTGGAATTCCTGCACCTATGATCCCCAGCTGGCAGTGGGGAATATGGGTGTCATCCACTTTATCTAGAAACCAGAAGTTGAAGGAGGTAGGTTTACAACTGATCTCCGTACATAGAGAGCAGCATTCCATACAATGAATCAGGGTTACATCTTACTTGAAAGCACGAACTCACTAGCTAGCCCATAGGAATCTTGTTCTTGTTCCACTGCTAAGTTATTTTTAAAAAAATTGCCACCTCTCTTCATCCTCTTCTCCTCTTTCCTTCCTTCCTCTCTACCCCAAAGGCCAGAAGTCCTCCAGAATGCTAAAAGGCAAGCAGAGAACCTTTGCAATATGCTACACTTTGAAAACTTAGAAACTGAGGGTCACCCAGCCTTGTGTACCATCCCCAACACCATTTCTGCCACTGTTTTTTCTTACCTTGTGTATAGAAGCTCTTTTCTCAACCATATAATTCCCTTTTCTTTTAAGAAACCTAGTTTGGGCTCCAATGAACGTTGCACACACACAGAGTTCTTTGCTCTATGGACTTTCTGCTGAACCATTAGCCTAGCTAGGCTCTTCCTTGGTTCCAAAGGGCCCCCTCCCTGCCTGAAACACACCCCCACCCTATATTTCCAGCATACACTAGCAGGCTGGGAGCTCATCCACGTGAAGGGTCTGCGGCAAAAACTGCAAAGCAGACGGTTTGGTGCAGGAATTTGCATAAATGCGGCAAAAACCGCCTTGCTGGTCATTCTCCCCTTAACTTATACAGGTTAAGTCTAGGAAAATAGCCCCAAAAACCTGGCAAAGGAGAGTCCATTTTGTCTAAATATACATATTAAACAATGAAGGATCTGTAGCTAATATTTTTAATTGTTCTAATTTAGTATTGTATTTTGTAAGCCGTCCAGAGTCCACTGGAATGGGTGTCTATATTAAATCTTTTTTTTTAAAAAAAATAATAAAATAGAGATGAAATATCTCTTGCTGGAGAACAGCAAGACTTAGCTGAAGGTTGCAATGCAGGCTTTGTACAAGTACAGCTGACTTGGAAGTTAAGTTTTGAAAGGTTAGGTGGAACTTCCTTCCAAGTGAATATATGCATGCATGCAGGATTGTTTCAAGGTTTATAGAATCAATGGTGTGGGTGGGACCGGTGTGTCTTTGTCTGCTGTTGGATTTTGGAGATTTCATACAATGGACAGCATCTTAACTGAAGGAGATACCCATTTTTCCAAATTGAACAAAGAGGATGCCTCACTTTTATGCAAAGCTAGTTCAAAATTAAACTAGGGTGCTTTTGAATGAGGAAAGTCCTATTCTTTGCTGTTCTTTTGGTAAACGTAAAGTGTTATTTTCTATAGCATTCAGTAAAATCACCCCAAAAGTAGGCTTCCTCTTCTGGGCAAGTCTAAATATTGGAATCAAAAGCAACACTGCCCTTTGTGTCCTTTCTTTGAAGGCAGCAGCCATTTTGGAAGCAGAGATTATATAGTCCTTCAAGGTGACATATCTGCATTTTAAACACTGAAACTGAATCTATTTGTGTTACTGATTTGGGGGTAAAACCCAAGTGGGCATGAACCTGCCAGGATGGCCATTTGCTTTCTACAGTCCCCTTCATGAACCAATTCCATAATATGAGCCATAAATGTTTATTTCATACAACTACACACAGAGAGAAAGCATTAATGGATTTACAACAAGAGGCAAAAACATTTACTACAGCAGATTTCACTTGTTTGCTTTTCTGGATCTAGGACAGTGAAAATAATGATTTCCTTAGCTTCCATCTCCAGCCTTAATATCTTCCTTAGAAGAAAGTCTTTTCAATTTCAGTCCTACTTTATATCCACATAAAATAGTTATTTCCAACAACCAATTAAGATTTTGCTTTTAGGAGTTTTTTTTTTTCTTTTCGAAAAGAATCATATACCAACCTGTCAATAACTGCAGTCAACAATTGCTAAAAGATTCATTTTACTCCACTGTACGTAAACAGTACCCAATACAGCAAGATTTAGGCAATGGCGATTAAAAAAAGATGAGGCATCTTGAATGGCTAGAGGAACAAGTCACTGTGACCAGTCATATATTCAGGTTTAGCTGAGATTTGGAAAGTCAGTAGTTTCCCTTTTCTGTCTTTTTTTTTTTTTTTTTTTTGGCAATTCTTGGTGCATTCTTCATTCCTTAGAGTTCCACGCTTCTCCATGCTGCAAGGCTACTGGATCCCCACAAGGCCTATCTGTAAGGCCTGGAAAAGTTGGAGAAAGCCGTTTTCTGCAACTAGAAAGATAGTCATGAGAGCCTGGTATTTTTTATTTGTGTCCCCCACACCACCAGTTGTTTAGGCACCACTAGAAGTAGCCCCTCAACCGGGGCCACTGCTCCTCCCTGAACAACAATTTCCAATACTGTACTCCAAATTGAGATAGATAGATAGATAGATAGATAGATAGATAGATAGATAGATAGATAGATAGATAGATAGATAGATAGATAGATAGATGCCCGCGTTTTGATGTGAAGGATCTCCCACTTTTGGAAAACGGGACAAGAAAGGGTTAGAACGGAGTGGGCCGGGTTTCTCCCTTGATAGGCCTGCTAGAGCCGATTAGCCAGGGAGGGAGGGCGGCTGGTCTTTCTGCCCCGCGCTAAGGAGACAGAAATACCGCCTCGCCTCGCAGACAAGCCAGGGATCGCGCCGCTTCCCGCTGGGCCTGGATGAGAAGACTCAGCGTCGAAGGAGACGCCTCTGCAGGCTTGGCTCTACAGGCCTCCCTCTCGCTTCCCTCCCTCTTTCTAACTGCGTAATTCAGGCCCACTCAGCAGACGCTCGCTCAGGCCTTGGACGGGGTTCTAGTGAAGCTGGGAACAGGACGGCGCAATGGCGGGAGCAGGGGGGAGAGGGAGAGAGAGAGAGAGAGGGAGGGAGGGAGAGAGAGAGGAAAACGTATTCTACTGGGGGTGGGGGCAGCTGTAGCGGCCTGAGCTACTAAAAAAAAAAATCCGCAAGGAATTGCAGTAAATTCCTTTTTGTTTGAAGAAAATTTACAGCTCGGTAATAGACCTTTTACGACCGACTTGGGCACGTCATTGGCTGCGCCTGGTCATGTGCGAGCGCTGCTGGCTCTCCGGGCCCTCTTCCCCCTCCCCTCTCCCCCCCTGCTTGATTTCCCTGGCGAATTTCACCCCTGCATTCTCCTTTCCCGGCGCCTCGTCCCCTCTTTTTCCAACCTTTGTCTCCGATGTGTGGCGCATTCCGGCTGGCTAGGCTCGGCGATCCGACCGAGCCAGGGAGGCTTTTGCAAGCCGGCGTCCCCCAAAGCTCCCCCCCCAGCAGTCCGCTCTCCTCGCCTTTTCCACCCCATACGAGGCGCGGAGTGCGGGCAAGACGGGTGGGCGGGGAACGGCGGCGGCGGGGGGGGGGGGAGGCGAGCCTAGCCAGCAGGGCAGCTTGTTTAGCCCTGGCCACAAAGCTCCCTTTCCTTCACGCCCTACCTACCTACCTGCCTGCCTGCCTGCCTGCTTCCCTGGCGCCTGGCGCTCTTCAGGTTATAACTGGACGCGGCTTCCGACCGAGGGCGCCTCGCAATGGATTACTGGGACGCGCCCGGATTCCTGGCCGCTCTGCCGTGGCAGCGATCGGGTAAGGAAGTCCTTTCATTTTTCACTTCAGACTCTCCCCGCGGGGACTTCCCTTTCCCTTTCTCTTCGGCGCTGGAGACGCCACTTCCAGAAGTCATAAAAGAAAGTGGAGTGGGGGGGGGAGCCCGAGAGAAGAAGCGCCCACCGTTCGCCCCGTATTAGTGGTAATAGTAGGGTACTCCCAGAGGGGAAGAAAGGGAGAGGCGAGGGGCTGCTCCGTCGCCTTTTGTCCCACCTGCCTACCTACGGAGGCTACCCTGCCCTTCAGACCCACCCGCGCCTCTCTGCCACGGGGCTTGGGCGGCTTTGTGAAGTGCGCCGAGCCTCGGAGAAGCTCGAAAGGAAAGACATAGCAGCAAACCCGCAAAGAACCAGCAAAACAAAACCCCTCACTGTATTCCCTCCTCTGCGGCTTCCTCTCTTCCACACCCCCTTTTCACTATTTTAGAACACTCCCCCCTTAATGTTTGGTCTACTAATCGTAAAATTCCAGCGTCTAATGAGCAACAGGTGGCTCTCCTTCCCTCCCTCCCTCCCTCCCTCCCTGTCTCATCCGGGTCCCTAAGAAGGGGCAAAGCTGAGGTGCTGCTTGCACCCAGGTTTGCTGCAGGGTGATTGCGCTTCATGCGCCAGCCAGAGAGGTCCTCGGGCAGATTAGGTGCAGGAATCCCACCGTCTCTTTTTCGATCGGACTAGCCGCGCCGAGATGTCTCCACAGCTCGACCCTTCCTTCTCTCGCACGGCAGAAAACGACAGCCCAGGTTGGCGTTATATTTCTGGTGGCTGTTGGAGAGCGAGGGTGGGCTGGGGGGGGGGTGTTAATAAGATTCTCTCCAAACATGCTGGGATTCCTGGCCATTTTTAAAAATTGAATCTTGTTTTTGTTTTTTTGTTTTTTTTTGTTCGTCTGCTCGCTTGAAGAAGGCGTGTATTTTAAGCAGAGCAGTTAAACTGTTCTATAGCATATAACGCTGCACATCTGATTTGCATTTAAAATCTAAATTGATTTCAGTGGTACAGTGCAGTGAGGAAAATGGCACAGGTACAAATGACGTTCGTTATAGTTATCTAGAAATGGAGTACATACATTTAGAATTCAGACATTCATGTGTTGCACAGCCTATGCCTAACTGAATGTACTGTGGGTGGGTGTGTATATGCATGTATTGGGATGATCTGAGGATCTATTGTGTTCATTTTTATAAAGGCAGAATGATTTTTTTTCCAGCTATATCCCTGATATGTATAAGTAAATTATTTCAGTAAGGCTTGTTGCTAAATAAATATAAATATTGCAGACAATATATTGTATTTGCCCAATAATATTGTTTTTACTTTTTACTTTTACTTTTTAAATATTTTTTTTTGCAGTGTATGGTAGATTCTGCATTACTGCCTAGATAAGGAAAAATGTTTTGCTTTTTATATATTCATAAATAAAATTAATACAGTTTCCCCAAAGTCTGTTGTTTATTATCTGATTGAAAAACAAATGTGTATGATGTAATAGCTAGAATTATATTACTTCTAAATCAATTTTGTTTCAGAGCTTTAGTTCTATATACAAAAACCGTAGTATAAAATGTTTAATGGTTCAATAACCAACTAGAGAGATAGGAATAATCCTCTCTTTAATGTGTTTTGGTTTATGCTGAAAAATATAAAGTGCTTCATTTTGTCCTCCTCTTGAATTATTAAAAGGGAATGTCTATTCAGTTGGACCCATATTTTTAATTGCTTTTATAGAACACCACTTTCTAAATATTAGCAACCATTCCAGATGGAAGAATAAAACATCATTACAAACAAGGTGACTGTAGGATTACTGTATATCTTAATGGCTCCCATTTATATCTGAGATTGGCAAAGCACTACAAACAATAATATTCATCTGCTATTGGAGAAGTCCGCCCACTTTTTCTTTTGCTATGCAACATTTCTCCTCCCCCATAACTCCAGCCATTAGAATTGAGTTTAGTGTAGCTGCCTTGATGACACAATACATACCTTAGCCACAGGTATTTAGGATTTAATTCCTGAAATCGTATTGTTCACATCCCTTTTGCAGTGGAGTTGTTCAGCTGGAAATCTGTCTGAATCCATAACCCAATTATGATTAGTACTTAGATAAAAGAAATTCTTATCTAAATTTAGGGGATGAAATATATTGGAATACATAATATGAACTAATTAATAGGCTAAGTTCAAAAGACTCTGGATCAAATTCCTGCTTCTGGACATGTCTCTCCAGTGGAAGAAATTCCATTTCAGGCTAATCTCCCCCCCCCCTTTTTTTTTTTAAAAGCAGTTAGCAAATGTGGCTTGCTTCCACACAAAAGCTTATATGGTCTTCACAAAAGCTTATATGGTATTTGTTAGTTGGAAAAAATGCTATCAGACTCCTTCTGGTTTTAAATTTCATTAAAAAGTGTCTAAAATTATATAAATGTATCTGTTAGAGTCCAGTGCTATCAAGCTCTCTTCATGTTTCAAAGAAAATTCATAACCTTAGTGTATTAACAAAATGAAGCCTTGCTAATCAAGCAAAAATAATAATAATAAAAGAATGGCTTCATCATCTGCCTAAAATTAAAATATGAAAAATGGGGAGAAGAACCATATCAAGAATTTGTGTAAAGGGAATTTGTATGGCATAAAACCACCCATTCTTGACGATCACATGGTTGCAGATGTTTTGTATGTGAAGCAAGGAGGGCGAAAATAACACTTAAACCACTAGTTGTGTGTATATTAATCGTAGGTCTGCAACACCAGTGTGTGTGTGTGTGTGTGTGTGTGTGTTCACACACACACACATTCATTCTATGCCTTCTTATTGAATTGCTTTGTGTTTGTGTGATTTCTGAAAGAAATGTATTTCTGGTGGGCTGTTTTATGAGATCCTGGAGCTGGGATGGTGGGGGGGGGGAGAGATTCGGAACAAAGACAGTATTTCACTCCTTGGTTGGCAGGCAGCTGTTAAAGGTATTTACAGCTCTACTGCATTGCGGCACTGAATGCAGCTATAGCGCGAGTGTTAGAGCTAAAAAACAGGAAGTGAAGGGGGGGAGGAGGAGTGGCCATAAACGCTTCATTTGGTCGATGGGGTACAAGATGGAAAAAATACACCCACCCAGAGATAATAAGAGAACACTTTGCAACACTTTGCATTGTGGAAACTGGTTCTTGCCTAACTAGGAGTTATATTCAAATTGGTACTTACAGTAATTGGGATAGGAGAGAAGGGGGTATTTTTTCCCCTTTCCATTATCTTCTAAGGAGGAAGCAGCACGAGGGGGCAAACTACCCACAATAAAACAAATGTGAATTGGAGGACGTTCATTTGTGTTCCTAACTTGGGGGACAGAATTGAAGGGAAAAACAGGATGGTTTTGAGGAGAAGCAATCAGGCACTGGGCTCAATTCTTTGTACCTAATGCTGGTACTTTCCTTCCCTGGGAAGCACTTTGTTGCTTCTCAGTTGTCTGTTGTGTTGCACATTTTTGGGTAGTTTCACACCTTGCTCTTAGATGAAGTTTGCTTTAACTGCTGTTTGAGGGAACATTGCCGTCTGGTTCCCAAATCACCATAAACCATAAACCCTGGTTTAGACGTCTTGATCATTATGGCTTTGTTTGCACGCAACTCGCACAAAGCCAAACACCTGGTGAAAGCTTAGCACAATGTATGAAGTCAACTGTTCAAGGCAAGGTTAGTTTCCTGAATGGCCAAGACGATCTAAGAAGCAAATTAACAAAAAAAAAAAAAAAATCTCCCAAAATGAGTCCGGAGGTTGTAAGGGGCTAAATAATAATCTGTCATAATGTTATGCCCACCACATTTCAACACTTTCTAGTGGAGTCCAGGAAATTGTGGAGTCCAGGAAATTGAGTCCAGGCATTCAAGATACAGACCTTCTAGATAAGATAAGATAACCTTTATTGTCATTTTTTTTTACTGTGGGCACAAAGGCAGCACACATCAAAAATGAAATTTAGTTGCCCACTCTCAAAGTGAAACACATACATGACACACACCTAAACATACTATGTACAACAGTCTGCAGTCCTTTGCAGAGATTGCCCAGCAGGGGTGGGGAATCTGTAGCCCTCTAGCTGCTGTTGAACCACAATTCTCAGCAAACTCGGCTAGCTCTGTTAATTATGGGGAACCAATGGTTCTCTTTTTTTATAGTATTGTAGGGGGAGCAGGCAAGTGTATCGTTACAGCCCCACCTTGAAACTAGACAAGGGTTTACACTGGGTTTAGGAACATTTGTGAGAATGAAATGGGAACAAGTATCAAACTGGTGCCAATAATAGATACAAGGGGACCAGAAAGGCTTATTGTAGGAAATTTGCCATTCGCTTTGGTATCTTTGATAGCAATTTTTTTTTTAATGAGTTCATCCCAATCTGCCTCAGAAATTGACTAAGCCACAAGATTTCCTTTACTTGAACAAAGGTAGAGAACACCCAGTGGCTGGCACTGAGCAGTGGTTCGAGATCAGCAAACCCAGATTCAAATTCTGATCAATCATGGAGGGCCAGTTCTTATGTTTCCTTTGTCCCACAGTTCCTATACACTACAGGGTTGTTGTGAGAACAAAAGGAAGGGCATAGCAGAGAGCTGCCTATCACCTTGAGCTCTTTAAATGAAAGGTGTGTGGTGTGGTGGGTTGGTAAACGCTGCACAAAAGAGGACATCAGCGAAGCCCAGAATTTGATGTCTTGACTAGCTACACAAAAAGCGAGAAACCCGGTTAGAAGTCCATTGGAGAAGGGGTCCCTCCCTCCTGCCTTTTATTTCTCCTGCAGCTGGGTTCTGCGGGGCGTGCCTCAGCTTCCCCTTCTCTTAAGCAATCGCCAAAGGCTTTGCCTCCGCCTTGACAATCCCACCCAGGCAACAAAGCAGCTCAGACCTGTGTTTCCTTCTCGACCTCTGCTGGGCGTAGCAATTCCAAAGGAAAAGGAGGAGAGCCCTATGGGTACCGAGTCAAGAGCCACCCCCTCTTCGCTTGCAAAGCCCTGTCCAACGTTGCACACGGGGCACTTTTTGAAGGAACCAGAAAAAATGCCCCTTGAGGTTGGAGGCCGCTGCTCTGTGGAGTCACTTTCGCTGCGAAGCTCAAGAGGGCGCCGAGGGGGAACTGTGTAATGCCTGGTGGCAGCCGAAAATCGGGAATGTTTGTGGCATAAGCATTCAGCTACCTCTCCTGATGCAATGGGGGGGGGGGAGGCATGGCACGATCGCTGGTGTCTAAGATGCCACTCTTTCTGTTTTCTCCACCATGCAATTCTCTCCTTGACCGGAAATCTCTCTAGGAATAAGTCTTCCCCGCAATAGTTGCCCTGATTCGAGTTAGGAAAACCGTAGGCGGGAAGGCAGTTTCCTTTCCAGACTTCTAATTATTTCCCCGAAGGGATTCTTCACTGCCGCAAACAGTTGCCAATTTCCTTGCCGCCTCTCCTCCGCCGCCCCCCCCCAACCCGGCACCAGGAGACCTCCGCCCCCTCCCCACCGCCGGCCTTTTTCTCTAAGAGAGTCCCCTCTTTTGTCCAGGAGAAGGCGCTATAGGACAAGCCTGCAGCGCCTGGCTCTGAAGCTTTGCCCTCGCCCCCAGAGAGCAGGAGCCGCGGTGGCCTGGCTCGACGCGGTCACAGGATCCCGCTGACCGCAACAGCAGAAGCAGCGGCTCCTCAAGGGAGCGCTGCGCAGCCGTCCATAGAAAACTGTCTTTAGGCTCTGGCTTCTAAAGAACCGTTCCTCTCCCCAAATATCCCCTCCGCGATGGAGAACAAGGGTCCCTAGAAATCGAATAGGGGGGACTTGATCAAGATGGCATGTATGTTTAGCCCAGGGTAGGCAACTTGGCTCTTTTATGACTCGTGGGCTTCAACTCCCAGCCATGCTGGCTCAGGAATTCTGGGAGTTGAAGTCCACGAGTCATAAAAGAGCCAAGGTTGCCTACCCCTGGTTTAGCCCCTGCAGCTTCATGCTTAAACTACTACCTTTCGAAAACAATCTACGGACCGGAGAATCCTGGGAATCGTAGTTTTATCAGAATCTCTGTTGTCAGCCTTCTCAAAACAAACAAACCAAAAAAAAAAAAACCAACCAAAACCAGATGTAGGTTTATTTCAGAAAAAAAATGGAGAAATTGAGGCAGACGACCTAGTTTCAATCCAGTTTATATTTCTTGGCCCTCATCTGGAGATAGAAGGTTACCCTATGCACACTTACTTGAAAGTAAGGCCTGTGGAACTCTGTGAGACTTGTTGACAGATATAGTCTCTAAATATGCGCCTAAGGATGGAGTCACTAATGATGATAAATGATAAGATTTGCTCCTAGTTTAACATGTTATATGAATCGAGGAATTGTGGTTTCTATATCACTCTATGTTGACTTCACATGTTTATGAATTCAGTTCAATTATGGTTTATTCAACAAACTTGTTAAACAAGCCATGGTTTAATACCAGTAATTGGATTCAGTGCTACTGAACATAGCCCTGCAAACTTTTATCTTCAAGGATATGTAAGGGTTGGGGTCCAAACCTAGAGAACTATGAGAATGAATCCCAACAGCACATGCTTCTTGAGTAAATGCAAATGCATGGATTTTCCTGTTTCTCTGGGTTAAGTCCTAAACTAACTTGCCAAAGAAAGATATTGGACTCATTTTGGAGTCACGCAATTGTTTGTCAATCAAAACTTTATGAAGGTTCCTATGAAAGCAAATCCCATAGGACTGAATTGGGACTAAATAAGACTCTTGTGTAATTAGTAGCCAAGGCAGCCATATTAATAGCCTTCTCAACCTGGCATCTGAAAGGTGCATTGGACTTTAATTTCCACCTTCACCAAACAGTGTACCCCACACCCCATTGCATGACACTCATTGGGTTGATAATTGTTATATAACACATGTGAAGGAATTAATATTGTGTGTGTGTATGTATGTGTGCACGTGCACTCGTGTCTACATATGTGTGTATGTACATATATAATAAAATAATAAATAAAATTAATAAAATTAATAGAATAGAATAAAATAAAGTAAAATAATAAAATGAAATAATAAAACAATAAAATAAAATAAAAATAAAATCTCAAAGTACCAAACATATTTCATACTTCAGTCTCCTGTTTTTCCCATTCAGGTAGATTAGGCTGAGAGAGCGACTGGCCCCAGCAGCTTTCATGCCTAAAGGAGGCCTAGAAATCAGTTTCCTGTTTTTTTAGGCCAGCATCTTCACCACTACCCCCAACTGGCTCTTGATACTAATAGATAAGAATGGTGTAGCTAGATTTATATCCCACTTTCTTTTTTGACCACCTACAAACATGTAGAGTTACATCAGATTCTTTCAGAAAAATGGAGTATCACCCTCTGCCTCACTACAATCACCACAGAGAATCTTAATCATACTATATTTCCAGATCTTAACTAGATCAGTACCGTTTAAACTGCCCCCGGCTATCCTCCTTAGTTCTCAAGTACAGCCTGTTTAATGTGGCTGTATAGATGAGTGCCCCTTTGTATAATGACAAACAAGTGGTCACAGCTAGTTACTCTGGGGATCGTAATCTGCCCGGACTTTGATGTTGTCCCTTTGATTGGAAGTAGCAGTCATTCTTCTTAAAAAGCTTGTCTTTTGCCACAATCATCACTGGGGCAATGGTGCAGAACCTGCACAAAAGAAGGTGATAAAAGCAAATTGCTAGCCCAACTTTCCCTCCTTCCTGTCTGTCTTCCTGCTCCAGTTCCATTCACTGACTTTTTCAAGGTTCCTCTTCCACTGTCATGACACAAGTACTTGCCCTGGCTTGAACTTAGCCACTACTAAAGTCAACCTCTCATTTCACCACTTCCCTTTTGCTAGTAAGTAACTGTCACAAGTGAGATGGATAGTTCACTGCCCTCCTATCATATGTCTAATTTCTATCCACATCATGTTTCCATATGTCTTTAGAATACTGTACCTAGAATTAGACAGCCCATACGGATTCACTGAGATCAGAGAAAGACAGTCTGGATTTGCGTGATTTCATTTTTATTTTTCTAGGATGTTGAGATGCCATACAGGTGTAAGAAAACAAAGGTAAACATTTTCTTATCTCCATGAAACACTATGCATTCTGAGTTTATCTAGGATTCTAACATTAACTGGACAATTGTTAAATTGTTGGCATTTGGGCAATCTTCTGGTACTTTTGCTGATTTCTTACAAAACTTTTTTTGGGGGGGTGTCTTTAAGTCAATACTGACTCTTAGCAACTGCAGGAATTGTAGTTTTCTTGGCAAGGTTTCAGAAATGGTTTGCCATTGTCTACTTCCTAGGGCTGTGAGAGAGTGACCGGCCCAAGGTCACCCAGCTGGCTTTGTGCCAAAAGTAGGACTAGAAGTCATGGTCTCCTGATCTCTAGCTTGGTACCCTAACCTTACAAGTAGCCCTTGATTTACAACCACAATTGAGCCCAACATTTCTGTTGTTAAGCAAGACATCTGTTAAACGAGTTTTATGACTTTTCTTGCCACCGTTGATAAGCGAATCCCTGGTGATACAGCAGTTAAGTGAATCAGGATTCATGACTGTTTTTCACACTTAGGACCATTGCAAACAGCCCCAAAATTCAGATTGATCAAAATTCAGACGCTTGGCAACTGGCTCCTGTTTATGATGGTCGCAGTGTCCTGGGGTCATGTGATCCCCTTTTGTGACCTTCTGACAAGCCAGGTCAATGGGGAAGCCATTTAACAACCGTATCACTAACTTAACAATTATTATTATGAACCGTATCACTAACTTAACAAGCATTCGTTTAGTGACCATTTGAAGCTACTTTTTTCAGTACTTCAGATGGTCCTTAAACAACTGCTTGTAAGTTGAGGACTCCCTATGCACCAAACTGACTCTTACAAATCACCTAGAAATGAACTAAGAGATCCCACCTATTGATCTAAGAAAGCTGTACCTATCTTTTTGACAGCCAAATGAAAAAAACATGATCAGTTTTGTTATCTCTGATTTCTTGTGATGGAAGTATTCTTCTTGAATGCTTTTCTCAAAATTGGTTACCTTCCACATGAGTTGGGCTGAACTCCAATCACCTACTGTGCTAGTCAGTGAATTTAGAACTTGCTATGAAACATATCTGGAGCATCAGGCTGGAAGAAGATGGCTGGGCAGCCTAAGGGAAGAAGCATGCTGTGAATAGAAACCAATAAACAAACCGCCTTCAGTTTGGTGTCTTCAAGAAGTTCCGGGTTTCAATTTTGCTGACCAAAAAGAATACTTTTTGTTAAGTATGAATAGTTTGCCAGTTTCTCCCTGAGCTAATTTCTAGTTCTTGGAATGACCAAGAGCTTTGTAAAAGTTAGCTGTTTCTAACCATGCAATTGGCTACAAAAGCCTATGAAGTATTTCCTGCTTTTGGTCAAAGATCAAGGTAAAACCTCATGGATACAAACAAAATTTTGTTCCAGTTCATCATAGTTGTCAGAAAGGTCCTAAGGAAGGTAGGAAGGAAGGTCCTATTTTTAAGAAAATCCCAACTAACCAACTGATATTTATTTCAGTGGATTAGTTGGGATTTCCTTAAAAATAGATCAAAAGAAAGGCAACTTCAGCAGGACTGGATACTAGTTGGATAGGAGACCACCAGAAAATTTAGGTTAAACTGGCAAGCTGAAAAAAGTTCCTGGAAGATGCAATGGCAACCACTTCTATGATATTGCCTTAAAAACACCCTACCTGGACTCATGGAATCACCAGAAATTGAATCTTACTCTGGCGAGTCTTTATATTTAATAGGCAGCCTCAGCGTACATGATAAATGGGTATCTATCTAAGATAACATGAAAATGTTAAAAGTAGGTGGATGGGTGAGTATATAAAAAAGAATGCAATAATATAAATTTAAGTATGAAGACTTTTGATGCCTTTACTTCAGCCCCAGACAGGATGATCAACAGATTTCCCAGTAGGAGGAGATCCAAAAGCATGGAACACAGGAAACAATTGGACTTTTTCCCAAGAAAATATTACAGTCCCCCTTAACAGTGTTCTCCAGATATATTGGAGCCAGCCTTTTCCAGGTGAACATCAATCGCATTTTCCAGGATGGATGAGTTGCAGTTCAAAGATTTTGAGGTCCCCCCCCGTTGTGGGAAAAATATGTACTTACCTTTAACAAGAGAGAAAGTGGCCCTATATTTTCTCTTTCTAGATTTTGCTTCCCAAATATTTGGTATATCAGTTTATCAACATGGTTTTGACTTAGTCTCTTGATCAAAGGACTATGTGTGAGTTTGGCTTCCTTGCTGGAAAGGCTCTCTTCCATGCCTTTACCTTCTTGGGAAGACCTTCCAATTGCTTTGAACAGAACCCTTAAAAAAAAAAAAAACCCTCCCATTTTTCACCTGAAAACATCCTGCTTCCCCTTACTAATGATGCGGTCCTGACCACATTAATGAAAAGCCACATCAGCTGTTCCTCTAGCCCATTTGCTTTATTTCCTTCCTGTATGATTTTGGAATATTAAACTGTCTGTAATTTCCATGGGAGGCATTTATCCTGAAACGTGGGGATTACTACAAAGGACCTGAGCCCTCTTTTTAGGCCTTGATGTTTTGAGAAATAAACAGGTCATTGATTATGCCATCTCCACCATGATCCAATGCAAGTGTTATTTTGTTTAGTGTAACCCTTGTAATCTGTTTCCAAATACCATTCATCATGCCTTCCATAGGAAGTTTCCGAATTGGATTGCCATTCTCTGCAATTGGAAAACCCTCCCTCCTTCCTTCTTTCCTCCCTCCCTCCCTCCATCCCTTGCAGAACCCAGGGATATAGATTAGGCTAAGATCTTTTGTTCATTTGCCCTGACAATTGGAACATCTGATGCAGCCTCATCTTAGCTCAGACCATGATTGAAACAATTTATATTTTTCTTTTGTGCTCTAGAATAAATGTACCCTACTCCCTACAATAGTTGGTCATTTTCCTATTTCAGATTTCAAGCGCCACCCACCCTTCCTTGTGGATATTCAAACTAATATCAGCATAAAAGGGGGCCTCTAAATAGAACATTCCTATCTGTCCTTGTCTGTACCTCTGACTTCTGCCTGCCCTGTTACTACCCAGATGTGCAAAAGTACTGATCCTTATAGACTGTCTAAGTGGTTTTCTCATCTGGCTTTTCTACTATGCCAGTGATGGCAAACCTTTTAGAGACCGAGTGCCCAAAACCTGCCCCTGCCCCCACTCCACCCCCTGCCCCGCCCCCACTCCGCCCCCGATTCCCTGCCCCGCCTACCCGCAGGGCCACTCACCGTCTCCAGGGCCCACTGCAGATCGCCCAGGCAGCCCAGCAGCACTATGGCGGTCACGCCCTCTGCCCGCGCCCTGCAGCATCTGGGGCAATGGCACGTGTGCCCACAGAGAGGGCTCCAAGTGCCACCTCTGGCACCCGTGCCATAGGTTCGCCACCACTGTACTATGCTTTCTTCCATACAGCCAGTGGGGAAATCTAGTGTGCATGTTACAAAATAAATGAATCCAATCTGAATTTATTGTATAGCTACACAATTTTAGGTGACAACTAATGTTGTTGTGCAACTCTTCATATTGGGATTCTGTGTTTTTATTTTAATTATTTTATCTGCCCTCCTGCCTCATCTTTCCATAAGCCAGTTGGTCATCTTGCAGATTTGAAAGTAACCCATGTCAAGAGAAGTAACCCATGAAAACCTGACTCCCAAACATAAATTAGTTTGTACAGATTTTTAAAATGCAATTGTGTAGCATCAAACAAGTTGCAATTCACAGGAATTGCACAAACAGTCTGTGCACTCCTCCCATACCTTTTTGGAAGTTTAGAGAGAAATTGGTTTCAAACATAGCAAGGAAGCTGATGGATATAAAAGGAACTCAGGAAAGCCAGGAATGAGAGGATAAATGTTGTGAGAGGATTGGCCTGTGATCCAAGGAACAATCATGTCCATCCATACTTATCAACAGGCCCAAACATACTTCTGTCATGCATGCAGCAGGTCATCTAATTTTCCCAAGGTAACAGTAGGTAAAGCATGTTACATAACTTTGGACTCTGATGTGGCTGGGTAGATCAAGATAGAATTAAAAAACAACTGTGAAGCTATTCAATTCATATGCTAGATACAGCAAGGGACTCAAGAAGACAACACTGGTTCTCAAGGTAACATGATAGCAATAGCAATAGCATTTAGACTTATACACCGCTTCACAGTGCGTTAGCCTTCTCTAAGCGGTTTAGAGGCAGCATATTGCCCCCCAACAATCTTGAGTAACCATTTTACCCAACTCGGAAGGATGGAAGGCTGAGTCAACCTTGAGTTGGTGAGACTTGAAGCTGGCAGTCAGCAAAATTAGCCTGCAATGCTGCATTCTAACCATTGTGCCACCATGGCTCTGATGCCTATCTAAATAGAGAAAAGAGTGATAGTCATGTCCACCCTCACTCTGGACATGAAGTCAGGTGACCTACCATAGTTATATCTGTCTAGATGTATTATTAGCTATAGGCACAAGCTCTCTCTTTTAGGCTTAGCCAGCCTCTATGGCTGCTATTTCTTTTCCAGGCCTTGTCCTCTCTGCTAATGCTGTGCTTCCTATTAGACCTACCTGTTTTTGAAATCAGTTTCTCTCTGGGCTTCCAGCAAAGTAGAAGGGAAGCAGCAGAACTCCTTTCCTATTCAATTTAGAAAGAGGATATACAATAATTTGTGCAACTTTTCGCAGCTCTGAAATGGAATCAAGACAATTGTATCAGGCCACCTTTGTCTTCGAACCATATCCTGGAAATAATGATGACCATATTTTATAGATAATTTGCCAGCTTCATTCACTTCCCCCTGAAAAAAAAATAAATTACAGTCTCACCTTGTAGCTTGGCGGTCTCTTCTGGAGCTGTTTTTCTCTCCAAGTGTGTCTAATTATACCTCTGTTAAATAGAATTGTTTGGTGATCCTCAGTAAGTATTAAAGTTTTTGTAAGCACCTGTTTATGATTGGGGGCCATCTTCTTGTCTTTCTTAATTTTGCATTCCTTTCAAGATGCCTAAATGGGACTTGGGAAGAGAGGGACATCAACTACTCTTTAAAAAGGTCTAGATCAAGTTCCAACGTTGAAGCATTGCAGAATAGCGTTAGATCCAGTCCCCATCTGCCACAATAGCCCAATTTATGGATGGATTCCCTCTACTTGGGATGTGCTCCCGGCAGAGAGCAGAAAAGCTAGAAGAGAAAACATACCCACATGCACTCCTACAAACTGGATAATGCCTTTGGGCACTGAGTCACAACAAAAACAAAACAGGCTATATGGGGATTGATGATGTAGACCAGGGATCCTCAATCTTGGCAACTTTAAGACCTGTGGACTTCAACATGGCTAGCTGGGAAATTCTGGGAGCTGAAGTCCACATGGCTTAAAGTTGCAATCGAGAACCCCTGATGTAGACATCAGTGTTATAGTAGGGCTGTTTTCCTTCTGCACCAAAAGGTGTGGCTGGTGCTTTAATTGGTCATGGAAATATGGCTTAAGAGGTAATATGGCCCAAGGTCACCCCGTAAATGATTGTGAAAATAAATCTACACTTGGTTCTTCCAATCCTAGTCATTGCTCCAGAATGGCCTTCCCTGATCTGGCATCGTCCTCAGGTGTTGAATTACAATCCCCATCTTCTCAGTTAACATGGTCATGGAGTCTGGGATGATGGAGCTTGCAGTTCAATAGATTTTGAGAGCACCAGATTTGAAAAGCTGCTCTTAACTATAAACACATTTAGACTGTTCTGTAAAAATTCTGATTCCTGAAATTCTGGTTACAGCTTAATAAATGGCTTTGGTTTTAATTTAAGATAACATTAAAAGAAAAAGCAGATGAAAATACTGTCCTTTTTTGACAGGTTTAATAACTTTTTTGAGAAAACACAGACCCAACTTGTAATGATTTCATGTGTCCTTTGGAACCTTGGAATATGTATTACATAGATCAGGGGTGTCCACCCTTGGCAACTTTACGTCTTGTGTAATTCAACTCCCAGAATTTTCCAGCCAGCCATGCTTAGTCTTAAATCTGTCCAGGTTGGACACCCCGATCTATGTAATACCTACTCCAAGGTTTGGACTCTGGACTTACATTGCTATGCCAAAGGTCAGGGGCAGATTAAATAGGTTTTCCAAATATATATAGAGTGCATCTTCCTAACTAGGACAATAACTCAGAGCATATCTGAGATTAGGGGGAAGAGTTTCTTATAAAAGGGCAGTCCATTTCAAAAACTACTTAACTTTAATTGCCCTTATTACAGTTTTAATAAGGTGGCGAGCCCTAGTGGCGCAGTGGTTAGAATGCAGTATTGCAGGTAAACTCTGTGCACAGTTTGGAATTCGATCCTGAGGTGGCTCAAGTTTTGAGTCAGCCTTCCATCTTTTCAAGTTCAGTAAAATGAGGACCCAGGTTGTTGGGGGCAATAGGCTGACATTGTAAAATGCTCAAAGCGCTATGAAGTGGTATATTAAGTCTAAATGCTGTGGCTATTTAGGTTTTATTGATGGCAAATGAGAAAGATTCTTGTGGGATTTTGCCTCAGGACAAAAGTCTTTGTCTTGCCCTGGGTGCAAGAGGTGGTTGACAGTGATGACATCTCGCTCCAATCAAAGAGTAAACTGCTTTCGAGTAGCATTACATGAAGCCTTCTTCCTACCTCTCAGAAGAATTCTAAATATCTGTCGTGTGCCTTTTAGCCACTGTCTGACACTGATTTTGCACCCTTATAAAGCCTCAGGATTCTTGTTGACCTATTTATCACTGTTGAAAAAAAGACACATGGGCAATTTGATTACAGACAGATAGAAACTTACAAGTACCACACTCTTTACTACACATAAATGTTTGTGCATCAGAGATACTGGATGTCAGACAGAAAGATTATAGATTTCAGTCTTGATGTAGATCTGCAGGAGATTGATTATATTATATCATATTTATTATATCATATCATATTATATCATATATCATATTATATTATATTTATTATATTATATTAAGGATGCTCCCACATAAATAGAGACAATTGTTAATAAAGGGCAGAAATCTTTTTAGTCTTAACATTCTAATGGCACAAACCATTAAAGGCATGCAATCTGGAGCATACCAGAAGCAACTTGGACAAATTTTCCACGGGACTGAAATCACCTTTACCAAATGCTTACCATTCATTTGATAAATGTCCAAATGAAGATCCATGATGGTTCATCTCTGTATTCAGGCTTTCCAGAACTACACAGATGTCCTTCACACCTACTAGATTATAATACTATAATTCCAATTAAGGAGGGATGTTTGCAGTAACAATCCAATACCTAAGCACTCAAAGCAAGCAGAAGCTGGGTTACTTAAGAGAGTCCAGTTGTGGAAGTTTACAATCCATTTAAAGATGAGAGTATACCCCCCAGAATAAAACTTTGGTTTGCAGAACTATTTTGTGATTCAATAACACAATTAAAATGTTTGGAGTGATAAATAGCTAGGTTTGCCACTTTATTAAGGCACAATGTTAATTTTTGGTGCCCAAAGACTGTATTTAAGAGACTGGGGGAGCAATGATTGAAAGACCACAAATCTACTTTTCATCTTCTGTTTCTTTCCTGAAAATAAGGTTTGTAGGCTTGTTTTGTACTCTGAACTGAACTGAGCCTATTTGGGATTTACACTGAAGCTTTAATGTGTTTCCTCCCTAAGAATCTCAAAAAATCCTTCCTCAAAGTTCCCAGGAAAGGGATTTTGGAACCTGCAGTAGAAAATTTCCTGTATCTCATATATGGATATATGGGAACCAGTTTTTCGAGATTAAAAAAACCACGTGACCACAATCTGTGTTATGGAATCAAGGAACATAAAGGCCGTGTGATCTCCCACTTTGAGGTCTTGTCCATAGTGAGAGGGTGTGCAAACTCCATTTGCAGGATTTAAGTTGGGAAAGTGTTCCAAAAATTTGGACAAATCTGATTGAAGTCAGTGGTATCAAAGTAGTGTAAATCTTAAGATTTACCTAGCCTCATTCAAAAGATCAGCTGAAGAGACATTGACTTCGGTGGCTTGACTTTATGTGAGATCAAATTCAACTCTATTATTTTCATTTCATTTGGCTCTTTGCTTTTTGAATTTTTGTGTTAACAGGGTGTCCTCCAAATATTTTGGCTTACAGCAGAGCTGAAGTACTAAAATATTGACAAAATACAGGTAGGAAGCTAATCTCCATGCCAATATATTTCTCTATCATGGCTTGAATTCAGATCAGAACTCTTATGCCCAAACTATGTAATAAAATAGGCTGGTGGCAATAAATCCATTCAGTCAATAAACTGTAGAAAGGTGGTTAGGTGACCTCAGGCCAACTGCTTTCTCTCAGCCCAGCACATTAATTCTTCCAGCCCAACCCAAGCAGACCAATCTCTAAATCTATATTCTTTTACTTCCCTTATTTAGAAGCAAATCTCATTCATTTTGATAGATCCAATGGTCTCTGTTTCCATTCCCTTCTGCAGGAGTAAATCTTACATGGATTTCATTCCAGGTGGTAGGCATATATTGGGTACAGAAGTCCTCCTTTTCTTGAGCCTTCCTTCCATCTAACAATAGAGAAAGGCAAAGAGAGACAGAAGCAGAGAATGGATTTTTCTTTTTGACTGGTATTACCTTATTACTAAAAATTACAATAATACCACGAGAACCTGCCTTTTCCAACTTCTGACCATTTGTTTCATGGTGTTCCTTAAGATATCTCATAAAATAAAATTGGACTTAACAGATGGGGCTGTGAACTTTTCTGTTTCCAAAAGACCAAAAAAAAAAAAAAAAATGGAATGGAATAAACTAAATTGGAATACAGATGGATCCAGAGGTAAATGTAGGTTCTATATATCACAGCATTCAGACTAAGTCATACTTAAAGTAGACCCACTGAAATCCGTGATTAATTTTGGACCCATTCATTTTGGAAGCCCTGCAAGAAAGGAGTCCTTTCCCCATGGAAATCTACTTGTTTTAAGAGAGCTTACTTCTAAACAGGGTCTCTTCGAATATATTGGACTACTACTCAACAATCAAACTTGGAGTTAGGGATGGTAAGAACTGTAGTCCCATATATATGAGAAGTGGCCTGTTGGGGAAGATTAAAGAAATGACCACACACTTTTGAAAACTTCCCCATGCTGATGCTGGCCAGACCAACCTTTTTAAAAAATCTATTCAAAATAATAATAATAATCCTTGGATCTTGAAGGTGTCATCAACATTGTGCTCCCCTTGATGATGCAGAATACCTCCTGCAGAACTAAAAGCCTGTTGAGGGATGGCACTGTGTCTACATTAGGAGGTGGGGGTTGTACCTAATCTAATCTTGGGATCTTGGGATGAGTTCTCAAGGCAACAATGGGAAGAGGAGGCCCCTGGAAACCATTTCCAATCAATCTTTTTGGCCTACTCCTTTTCCAGTGGCAAAGCATATTTGTCCTGTTCTGTTTCATTCTGGGACAAGATTACTAACCTTATTCCACCCACAAATATTGCCTTGTCCAGTTGGAGAACTTGTTCCCTTTTTTTAATATTACACCTATAAAGGAAGATGTGAAGCTTTTCATGCTAAAGCAGGTCTTTCTGAAGGACCTGTAACTTCCTGTGCTCTCCTAACCTTTAAAGTTCACTTTGGTTTACTGCCAACCTCCATTTTGTTCAACATCTTCCCACTTTTCCTCCCCACTAGACCTTTTATTGTTTTACAGCCCTCCCCAAAGCATCAGCTCTCCAAGTTTTCTGCCAGAGGAAGGAGACAGGAACAGTCCTGACCCTTTTGCTTTTTTTTTTTTTTTTTTAACTAATCTTGCATGGTCTTCCTTCTTGTTCTGTTAGAGAAGCTCAGAACATTTCACCCAGCTTTCTGCCTCTGAGAACCACATCCCTCTTGGAAGCACCCAAGTGGTGGTCTATATTTAACTGGTCTAAATCCACCCCCACCTCCAATTCAGAAATATACTGCCTCAGTTTCTTGCAGATTTCAAGCCCCCCTCTTCCCATTTTCTTCCAAGAGACCCATTCTGCTAGTTGCTTAGCAGACGGAAAACCTTATGCCCCAGGATGAAAGAACCACGAACCATTTCTGGGCCCAGCATTAAATGTTTCAACAAACAAACTCATGAACCTTAATGGATGGTTGCCCCACCATAATATGTGAGTAGAAGCCTTGAGCTGAAAAGTTTATGGCAGGGGTCTTCAAACTTGGCCCTTTTATGACTTGTGGACTTCAACTCCCAGAATTCCTCAGCCAGCATGCCTGGCTGAGGAATTCTGGGAATTGCAGTCCACAAGTCATAAAAGGGCCAAGTTTGAAGACCCGTGGTCTATGGGATGGTTGTAGAGAAGGTTTCACAAATGCGGTGGACTTATAAAAATCCTCCATAAAAATCCTCCCCCCACACCCTTTTCCTCCCATCTTCCCTCTAAGGATATTCATCCAAATAAACCTGCAATCGATACTCACTTGCAAGGACATTTACACGTACTTTTCCTCAAGAGCTAGACAGCCACCATTTTGGCCGCTTTCTTCTGCCAAGCAATTATTTTAAAATCCTGGCCTAAACGTGCATACACGTACACAAACACACCCGTCGATTCTTGCTATTTTAAACGGTTTAAATTTGGAACGACCCACTCCGTCCCTCCCCCCTCCCTCCCTCCCTCCCTCCCTCCTTCCTTCGTCTCTTGATCTTTTTCTTCTACCTCTTGTAGGCTCTCTTTATTTAAGTGAATAAAAGTTTAAAGCTGGAGGTTATTTATTGTTCCGTCGAGATAAGTCCTAAGTGGCTCTTTCGAAGCACGTGATTCCAATAAACTTTGTTTTATGGCCTGAGAGTTGACAAGCCAAAATATAATTCCCACCATAAATTAGTTTAAGAGCATACAAGTGCAGATGCTTTCGTTCCTGGAAGCAGCAGTGACAGAAAGAGTGTTTAAGCAGGAGTCCTCTGACTGAAACTGAACTCCAAGCAGACCCTTTTCTCCATTCCTCGTCCCTCTGGGAAAGCTTACAGTAAGTCTCTTCTCCTTCCCCCTAGACAGACGCACGATTTTTGTCTGGAAGCGTGCGTTTGGATGCGGACCGGTCTATTCGCTGAAATGGTAGAATACAAGAATCACGAAGAAGTGACGGGATCAGATTTGTTCCCGTTAAAAACTAGATACAGCTCAATTGATAGCTCACGGTCACGCGGTTGTTTTTTTTTTTATTGCTTCGTTTACTATTATTGTTGTTGCTTTCGTTGGACAAAGCTCGTGGATAATTACCAACTCTTTTATTTTCATCAATTCAAGAAGCTGGCCTGTTATTCTGGAAGTAAACCGGAGGAGTGGGAAGAGAGACGGGATCCCTTGAGATAAAAAGTTACTGCTGCGCAATTATTACTACCCACTTAAATGTGTCTCTGCGTTTTTATAACCCTCTACAGGAATAATGCAAACAAAAGGATGAAAAGTTATAAAGGGATTTTTAAAAAAAGAAAAGAAAAGAAATAGTTTGTTCATTTTTGATGTATTGTCTCTAGATAATGAGTGGGAGAGAACATAGAATTGATGAAAGACAAGATCCTTAACAAGATGCGTTTAAATAAGCATTTTGCTCTAACTTATGTGAATAACATTCTTTCCAGCGAGGATTTAAAGAGAATAGATGATTATGGGTCTTCAGGAATTCTCTACAATTGTAATGGTTTTAAGGAAAGTTGCCCTGTGCTCCTTGGAAAGAAAGCAGGACTGCTATGACTCTCACTGAATTTTACAGATGTGTTTTATTTTTAAAAATCTCACTTGGCTGTCCTCTTTACGCCTTTTGAAAAAATCAGGACAAAGCACAAGGTGTGCTAATTTCTTGCCCCTGTGATCTCAACATTGTTCAAGAATACTTCTGGAGAGTTGTAAGCTACTAAATTTTCTAAATTGTCAATAACAGAAGCAGATGAAATACAGCACAATTCAAGAGGATTTCTTCAACCTCTTTCTCTCTCTTTTTTTAAATTGCAACAGGTTCGGGACAATGGAAAGACAGCTCCAGTAAGTGAACTCTTCCTTTTTGCTAAACCTGTTGGTTTTCCAAATATTGCTTTGCACATTTTGCTGATACAAAGAAATGAATTCAACTTTGCTGTGCTCATGAAATGTATCTCTAAAGTTAGTTGTACTTGAGAGTTTGGAGTGGGGGGGGGTGATCAGTTTGCTTTCTTACATCCTTCTCCATCTCTGTGATGATAGATCGCTGCAAATGGTGATCTCAGTTTCTAGGGAGGTAATTTTCAAGGCTTCACAGGTGTAAGGTGTCATAATCTGCCGCTCATCAATATTTTCCAGCTAATGATTAGGATTAGCATTTTAACTGGCTCAAGCTATATGGTGTCTCCCTTTACAAACCTTGTTAGAAGTGGGCTGGGCTGTTTGTTGACTTCAAAATACATTGTACTTATACTCAGCCTTTGGGGTTGTCTAAGGAAATAATTGGCTCTAAAGGTACCTGGGAATATTTCTTTAGCTTGAAGACATATATCTGGAAATAGGGCCCATTGGTTTCAATGAAAACCTCTATGCCTAGCCACTATGCTTGGAATCGGAAGCATGATGATTTAACGCAGTCTAAAATATTGAAATTAAATGCTAACCCGATTAAATGAAGTGTTTTTGCAATAGGATGATGAACTATAAGAGGAAATGTGATATTATTGGTGGATGAATTTAGGGAAAATTGGTTAATTGTCATTCAGCGTGGAGGAACAAAGAACAGGAGAAAAAGATGGATCTGTTTTAAGAAATAAAGGAGAGAGAGACAGGGGAAGAGAAAAAAGTGAGGCCAAAATAAAGGGAAAGGTGTGTGGGGGGGGGGAGGTGAATGGAAAGGAAACCAAAGTTGAGATTGCTTAAATGTTGCAGAGGTTTGAGGCATAATGAGGTAATCTGTTAATTGAACTACTGAGAATTACAGTGCATTGCTTTTTGTTTGGAAAAAGAAACACATTGGCTCATTATAATAATCAGTTTTTAAACATAATTCTTTAAAGTGGCTGGCTATGACTCCCCCTTTCACAACATTCTTGATTTTTAAAAACTTACCTTATTGCTTTTAAAATTCAAACTGATGTATTGTGTATCTCTACCTTTGTGGATTCCTTTGAGAGCTCTAAACCATTGATTGCATTTTCTCCCCTAGATAAAACCTCTGTATGCTTTGCCTTTGTTTTGGGATCAGTTTTCTAGCCCTATAACTCTTTTTAAAAAAAATTAAAAAAATTAAACCCCCTTTTCATTCTGGCTGTCTTTCCCTTTCTTTTTTTTTAAAGTCTTTCTTAAACTTAGTGTTAGCATACTAATTATGAACCAGCATACAAAAAGGACTGGTGGATCAAAAGAATTTGTAGGGGCAGTTGAGCAGAGGAGGTGAATATTTAACGCTGTTGTCCATCAATAACTCTTTGGCTTTGACCTGTCTGAGCAAGTCTTGCAATAAGGTGAAACGCAGGTCACAGCGTCTAACAAATATGAAAATCTGTGCTATTGCCCAAAATATTGGAGCAATATCTTTTTTTTTTTTTTTTTGCTTCTTTCGGTGATTTCTACCTGACCTTTCCAAGGTGTGGCCTCTCTTGTGCCCCAAAACCACACACACATATAACATTCAAAAAATTGGCTACTTAGTACATTTCAGTATTTTTAACTAAATAGGCAAAAAGGATTAGGGGTAGGAGGAGCCACTGATTTTCCTCTAAAATCATTTTCAGCCAACTCTGGAAATAGATATGGACTGAGAAATTTGTTAAGTTCAATTCTGTTTCCGCAGGGAGAAAAATCATCTTTGGATACAAAAAGCGCTCTGCCTCACAATTCAACACAAGACAAGAAAATAGAACAGTCCTTTAAGCTTACTGATCACAGATGCACAAACATATCCTGATGTTTGTTTTATTTTATATTATTTTGAATAGCCAAACAAGAGAGAGAACTAAAGGGAGATTGACTGCAAGACAGCACTTAGAAATGGGTCAGCCACAATGCATGAACTTTTGGACTCAAGCGTGCTGCTGTCGACAAACTAGAAATAATGAAATGCTGGGATATGTTTGTAAATGGTTTTGGGTGACCTCCGGCCCTGCCCTTTGCATAAATGCAACTGTCTGAAAGCCAGAAGACAGGGCTTTTGTTGCCCATATAAGTATATATCTATTTTAAACAGATGATCTCTGCTTTTAAGAGACTAATGGAATCTTTAAAAATACCCCCCTATTATTAAAAACAAAGCTAAATACCTGTTTTTCTTGTTAGAGATTCTCCCTTTGTACAACACCTTTTCTTTGATGATGAAAGATGATTTATTTATTATTTTGAATACCTTCCTCTTTTTTTTTTTTTTTTTACAAAGAGAAATTTACTTGTCAAATCTTTTCCCGATTCAGATGTGATGCCTAGAGTCTTAGTTCTGTTAGAGTGGCTCAGCTCTATAATTCAGAAATCTGGATATCCTGCTCACTGTTCCTTATCACACCAGTTGTGGGGTTTTTTGTTCGTTTTTCTATGAAATTATATACATCTTTCCCTTCATACCCATGACGCCAGGTCTTTCCCCCAACAGAACCCAGTGTGTATTCCTTGGATGAAAGTCAAAGGGCTGGAAACAGAACAGTGTGGCTGCCTTTATGAAAAGAACAGAATGTTGTTACGTTGTCTATATATACCCTGTAGAACCGAATTTGTGTGGTATTTACGTAGTCACAGATTCGATTCTAGGGGAATATATGGTCGATGCAAAAACTTCACTTTTCTGCTCATGGTTAGGAGATGTAAAGGGAGAAGACCTGCCTGCCTCACGCTAGAACAGGAGCCGCGGTCTTCATCGCATTTTAATTGTCCTTTGGTAGCACATCCCATCTTAAACATGCTCGCACCAGCAGCACAAAGAACCTGGAAAAAGACTAGCCGGCTGGTTAAAAACCTTCTCTTTCGATATCATATCAGCAGCCATTTGCAAAAGGTGAATAAAATGTTGATATTGGCGGAGGGTTTTTTTTTTCCTCTTCACTTACCTACCTTCTTTTCAAACTAATATCGGATGTCTCTGAAAAAATTAATATCTTTGTAACAGAAATGTCCTCTGCTAACGAGCTGATTATTAGATAGAGGTTTCCTTAAGGTGTAGGTTTGCTTTTGATTCTCTTTTGTGACTGTTTTTACAAAGAGAGAGAGAGAGAGAGAGAGAGAGAGAGAGAGAGAGAGAGAGAGAACACTGAACTTCCAAACTTTCAGAATAGTTTCCTGTGCCAGCCGATTTGTGTGTTGCATTTTGACCCAAACCGATTTTTACGCTGGGGACAAGGACTCCGAAGCGAGTTACTCATTGCCTAATTGTATGCCGCCCATCTAGACTAGGGTAATTTTTGATTGACCCCGGCCACAAAGGCGAACCAGGTCCATTGTAGGCGGTGTTGCTCGGGCGTTTGATGCTGGCTCCTGATTTCCTGCCCTTTCCCCGATGTTCAGTGCTCGCCCTGCAACTAACGAACCTTTCTCGCGGTGCCTTACCTTGCGAGGTAGGGAAGGGCATCCAAAGGTTAGAAAAGGCAGGGGAGACAAAAGGCACCCTTCACCTGGGGCAGCCGGCGGGCAGAGAGGGAGAAAGGGGGGGGGCAGATAGAGGTTGCCACGCTGCTGGGGTTGGCCATCAATGGATGCATCGGGTTTTACGGATTCGCATCTCTTTTGCAAAACATGTGCGCGGGAGGAAGGGAGGGAGAGAGGGAGGGAAGCAGCGCACACGACTCGGATAACATGCGGGTCCCCTTGATTACCCGTACATTATTTAGTGAAATTTGAGGAAATTGCGGTGTACACACAAATCCGGTGATCAAGCCCCGCGTCTGCCGATTGGCTCAGCCGGTCACGTGGTCGCCTAACTTTATTCAGTTGACAGCAAGTAGGAGGGCTCTCTGGAAGGAGAAAAAAAAGACAGCGCCAGAAAAAATTAGTAATTTTCTATCTTCCGAAATTAATGGCCATGAGTTCGTATATGGTGAACTCGAAGTATGTGGACCCCAAATTCCCCCCTTGCGAGGAATATTTGCAGAACAACTACCTAACCGAGCAAGGCTCGGATTACTACGGCGCCTCGCAAGACTCTGATTTCCAGCACCAGGGACTCTATGCACGGCCAAACTACAGCGGGCAGCAGTCCTACAGCTGCAGCAATGCCCAAGGCTCGGCGGTGCAGGCGCGGGGTCACGGACAGGAGCAACCCGGCCTGACGGGCCCCATCCCCGGGCAAGGGGAGCACTGCCCCCCGCCCCCAGTGACTGCCCCCAGGACTTGCAGCCAGCATCCAAATCTCAAAAGCCCGAACGGGTCACCCGCAGCAGCAGCAGCAGCAGCCAAGCAGCCAGCCGTGGTGTATCCCTGGATGAAGAAAGTCCACGTGAACTCTGGTAAGCTCCCTTTCTTTTCTCCATCTCCTCCTCCACGTGTCTCCCTCTCCCTCCCTCTCTCTCCCTCCTCCAAAGAGGCCTTTCCAGATTCCACCAGGAGAAAGTTAGGTGGAAATCGAGGTTGTCCACTATTCTTGCCATAAAGGTTTGGGGGTGGATGAAATAGGCCCCTTTGGCCATGTGCCTGAGAAGGAGGGAGATTCTCTTTCACAAAGGTGCTAGGATTTCTGAAGTCTACTCTGTGACTGAGAGAGAGGAAAGGAACGAATGGAAGAAAAGCCCACTGCTAGTAATAGCCATTAGAGAAGAGTTTGCAGTGGCTCCTAAAGAACCAGTAGAGTCTAATGAAAAAAATAATAAATCAAAATTGACTTACAGATATTATTTGGGGCAGCAAGGATGTTAACAACTGCCTTTGATATATTTTTTTCTCCTCTCAGTAAATCCAAACTACACAGGAGGAGAACCAAAGCGCTCTCGCACAGCTTATACCAGGCAGCAAGTCCTTGAACTGGAAAAGGAATTTCACTTTAACCGGTACTTGACCAGGCGGCGCCGGATTGAAATCGCCCATACGCTGTGTCTCTCTGAGCGGCAAATTAAGATCTGGTTTCAGAACCGAAGGATGAAGTGGAAAAAAGACCACAAATTGCCCAACACCAAAGGCCGCACATCCAGTTCCTCCTCCGCCTCCAGCCATCACTTACAAACGGTTTCCAAGGAACACCACCAAACGGATTTGACCACTTTATAGAAAACTTGGAAGCAAGCCTTTTTCCCAGCGTTGGCTTCGGAATTAGGCTGCCCAGGATGTAGGCAGTCAAATACAGGCGCTCACAAACACATAATGACACTAATACTCATCCTGGTGAAAGGGAAAGCAAGGTGTAACACTTTACAACTTTCCAATGGGTCGCCTCCTGCTTTCTAAGACAGTGGAGACAAATGTTACGGGGACCACAGGAGTGACGGAAGTCAACCTAAACATTCAAACAAACAAATTCTGCTTCCAGGTGGTGAGAAAGTGATATACTGTATATCTTATCTGTCTATATATATATGGAAAACATAAATAAATCAAATTAATATTTTTAAATAAAATTCCCCTGGCAGCAGACAGCTGGACGCTACTGCAGACAACCTATTTGGGATTGCCTTTATAATCTACCCGAAAGGGTTTGGGTATTTGAGATTAGCTGTTTTTGCCTGTTTTTTCATTATTCCAGGTTGTGGAGCAGGGCAGATCCAAAATTGACTTGAAAACAGGCAAAGGTTATCTTTTCATTTCTTTGAATACTTTCAATAAACAATCTTAAATTAAAAGCTTACCCAATTCCTCTACCTTAGCAGGAATATCTTTAAACAATGAAGTGAAACGGGTTATTTTCATGTGTTGGTGATATTGTATTAGCCTATGTATTTATTTGTTAGTTAGAAAAAGAAAAAAAAATCAAACCAAAAATATAAATAGAGGTAAAAACAAATCTTACTCTCCCTCTCGCTGCTTGGATTTTGTTTTTGAAAACTGATTTCCTTTGCTGCTTTCCTTTCAGGTTTTTCTGTACATAGGAAATCTTTTTTCAGTTTTTCAGATGAGATAAAAAAAGAACCTGGGATTTTTTTAAAATTTGAAATGGACTAAGTGTTCCCTTTTGTTCATGGCTTGTACTTTAAGCCAAGAGAGGAAGAGGAGGAGGAGGAGGAGGAGGGGGAAAGTGGATTAAATCAACCACAAAAGCCAAGCCTCTCCCCCACCAGTGTAATAAATATTCCACGTGATCTGTGACCCTCAAATTTATTTTATGTTCATCCTAGATTACTATTTTTACTAGCTTCTTTTGATTTAATTTATTGTGTTGGCATTAAAAACAAAAGAACAAAATAGAGAAAGAGTAGATTCTATGGTTTGGATGGAAAGATCAGTGCTTCCTTTTGATTCAGATGTATATATACAAGAAGGTGGATATATTTTAAACAGATTTTCAACATAAGGGCAGCTCTTACTGAGAGAAGAACAAATGAGGATAAACTTTGGCAGAAATTCATGTCTTTTGCACTGACGAGTAAGATTTTTTTTATTCTTTGCTTCTTCTTTTCTTCTTTGAAAAAAAAAATCAGATTTTGCCAAAAGAATTTAAGCTCACACCATGATGATATAAAGGAAGATTCCCCCCCCCCTTAAAATCATTTATTCTTTCCAACCTAATCTTGTGACAGGAACAAAGCAAATGTTTCCCCTCTGCCCGTTTTCAGTTGGAAAAGCAGGGAGAAAGGTTCTGGGTTCAAGTATTAAACTCACAGTCCCTCACGGTAAACTCACAGTTTAAATTTTGTGCTTAAGCATGTTTATTTATTTCCAAGGTAAATTTGCTAGGTTTAATGGAATACGCAATCTCAAATTCTATCAATGGGGAAAGTTTTGAATTCAGGAACCTCACGCTAACACACAGGCATCTCATTTGTTTCTTTCTTTTTTTTCCAGGCAGGCTGATTTCTAAGCGCATCCCTTGATTTAAAGGAAAACAATAAAAATAATATTAGAGAAAGGGAAAGAAAAGGACATTCCCCCCCCCCAAATAATTGACATCCCAGAGATCCACACTTAATGTTAGTGGATCTTAAGGGAATAAACCTGGTAGTTAAATTATACCGCTTGCGGATAGGAAAATTTTAGGATTAATCTCCTAGCGGGCTCTTCCTTTCTCTCTCTTTTGGTGCCAGAGCCCCTTTCTTTGTCCTCTTTGAGCTGAACCTCCTCTTAGTCCCAGGCTCAGCCCCTAGCTCTGGCTCGCTCCGGTTTTTCTGTTGAATATCTGCCCGTCATGATATTAAAGATGGATATTTGGGCATTATTTGTGTCATTGTCTCTATGACAAAAAGCACCCCCGTCCATTCAGGGGGAAGAGGACGCCTCCACGTTGAGAGGCTCAAAAGGTGCTTCTTTGCTCTCGCTCCCTTTTTCTTTTCTTCCTTTTTGTTTTTACTGAAGTTCGGCTCAACTGTAGAAACAGGTTCATCCAGAGGACAAATTTTCTATGCGATTAGCCTGTATTGCAGCCTGGAGGAATGACCTCTAAACCCTTAACCTCTTCGACCTGGAGGAGTCCCCCTTCCTTTTCGGCTGCCTAGCAAAGCCCAAGACTGCTTCAAACCCACTTGAAGTCTAAATTCGGAGGTTCTTTCTTTCTTTCTTTCTTTCTTTCTTTCTTTCTTCCTTCCTTCCTTCCTTCCTTCCTTCCTTCCTTCCTTCCTTCCTTCCTTCCTTCTTTTTTTTTTTGAAAGCACCCGCCTAACTGCTGACTGGGGTGGATTGTCTCTGGATCCTTTTCAAAAATCTCATCCCACAATTGTTTGAATCTGGAGGGAGGGAGAGTTCACATTAGGCCTGGTTTGAACCACTACTGCAGCCCTGTTCTGGCCTGAGCAGGAAACTGGCAGCCTCAGCTCCTTGGCAGCCTAAGCCTTTGCTTACTTACTAGCAGGCAAGTCCCCTCTGCCTTCAGCAGCCTAAGTCTTTTTTCAGTCTTGCTTCTTCTGGAGTCTCTTCTAATGGGGCATTCCCTCAGTAAGAGGTCTCAATATGATTGCATGGGAGGAAATCTGGGAAAGGCGAGGAGGAGAACAAGGGAAACTTCTTTGGGGTTTTTGGGACACAAAACTGTTTCTCCTCCAAATAGCTTAACAAGGGACGCCACTTTGCTGAAGATAGATTTTAACTTAATCTTGTTTAGGACCACAGATCCGAAGCCTAATCCTATCATATTTGTTCAGAAGTCAACTCCAAGGATTAGGGCACTGCAAAGGACCGTTAGCGCAAGCCTTTAAGTCTGCTTTGCGTAACAGGACGAGGGTGAGGAAGGCTGTAAAATTAAACACCCTAGGAAAGCTATATTCCTTCCCCCGCTGCTGCCCCCATCTTCCCCACACACAGTGACACCTATTTCCCAGTAAACAGGTTCTGAAGGGAACTGCTGTTGGGACAAATTTTACTCCACTATATAGCCCATCCCTCCCCAAACCCATGAATTGAAGAGGATGCAGAAGGTGTGAAGAAAACAGTACTGGCCCAAGTCCTTTGTAATGTTAATGTCTTCTTGACAAATGTTTAGTTCAAACTAAAGTTGACTTGAGAGAGTGTGTTTGAGTGCAGGGGAATCCTCTTTGAGCTTTTTTTTTTTAAAAAAAGTCTTAAATCTTGGTGGTATGTATGTTAGCGCACCCTTGAAAGGAAATGATAAAGTGGCCGAGTTTCAAAGGTTTTCTATTTGATGGCTCCACATTGTAAACATTTGGTCAAAAATGTGAATGAAAATGCACGTGGGTGCCCACTGTTTACTTCCTACCATCCTTTTTCACTGTTTCTGGGAGGGAGGCAGCAAAGGAGACTGTTCTGGCTGTGAGTTAAGCTGGGATGGTACCTCCAGCAAATGGAAGTTGAAGTCATTTTCTTTCCGTTCGCATAGGACTATGCCTTTGGGTCCAACTGCATTGTCCAACAATCTCTGTTTACTAGATTTCGCCAATGTTTTGCTGCCTCTGAATAAACAACTATTTATACAAACGGCTTTGATATCATTATTTGCATACCCAGTTTTGATGCACAGGCACACACAAAATGTAAAGACCGGTATTCTGCATCTAGACTTTTGCCCAGGATAGGGAGGGTGGATGCTTGTCGAAGTCTGGTGTTTAGAAAAAGCTTGTCAAAATATGGTTTTTGTTTTGTTTTGTTTTGTTTTTAAAAAAGACAAGATGGTGTCTTCAATCTAAAATGCTCAAATTATGCTTCAAGGAACAAGCAGAAAAAGAGTGGGTGGGATTGTTAGTTAAGGATCCAGTCTCTCTGATTTTAGGAGGTCATATTCCCAAAATAATATGCAAAGGTCTCCATCTTTATGCACATAGAACCACACTTCACATTTCAGTTCTAGGCATAGTTACTTAAAATTAAGTCTGATTCCAGGACCAGCCGCTTCTAAGTAAACTTACTTGAGATTACAGCTGAATATGAGGCTGCAGTCCTCTTCCTGCTTGCCTGGGAATAAATTCTATTGAACCCAAAGGCACTTCCTTCTGAGTAAACATGCATAGAATCACGTTGTAAATCACTCTGTTCAATGGAGCGAAGTCACCAACAGATATGGCCAGGATCAAGAGTTCACTATGTCAGGAGGAAAAAAGAGAAGGTACTTTGAAATATTTCTTGGTTTAGTTTGAAATTTCTTGGTTTAGTTTGAAATTTAGCCAAAGTTATTTCCATTGTACAACTGGGAAGTTTTCAGTGTGCTTTAAAATACTCTGCAACATTATTTACTTTCATTAGGATTATTTACTTTTAGAATTTTTTCCCAGTGACCTTTTAATGGCATTTTGTGTATGTATACTTGTCCTGAATCCTGATCCAGAAACTGTTACTTTGCAGTCTCCTCTTAATCTAATGGATGTTCCTTTCCAGAGAAAGTTGTGATTTGGTCCCAACTCCTTTTAGAAGTGTTTAGAACATCTGCATTAGAATCTGAAGGAAGTTTATATTATGGCTTCCATCTGCTGGTGCAGGTCTGTGTCTGCATGTATGCATATTGTTAAAAGGACAACATTGAATTTGGGAAATGCATTGGCTGTAGGGATGAAGAGAAGGATGCTATGGATCATAAACTTATCCATAGCCTTTTTTTTCTTTCTAAAGGATGTTAGAAGGTCTGGCTGGAATAGTAGTATCAATAAAGTAAACCACTACAGTAAAATTTAAAATGATTAATATTGCAGCTGGAGGCTAAAGGTGAACACTAGCCTATTCATTTCCTAATATATTCTAACTTCTCTATTGTCCAGTCAAGTACTGCACAATTAATTAGTTCTTAAGGTTGAGGTTAAAACTTGACCTGTCTCATGTAAGACCCTTCTTCCATTTTTTCAGGGCAAAATCAGGCTAGAAATTTCAGGTGGCTCCATTTCAGTAAATAATTTCAATTCCAGAATCACTCTTCTCTCCCCCCACCCCCACCTCCAATTTACCCTCTACAGTTTTGCAGGGTCTGCATGTTCCTATTTTTTTTTTTATTCAAGAGAAGGCAACATTTTGAATGAAATTTATTTCTGGATTAAAAACATGCCAAGGTCAGAATCTTTCATCTGCACATTTGGGCTATTTCAATCCAGAACTCTGTTAAGGAAAAAGAAGCATAGAATTTAAATTTATTTGAAATTTCTCCTCCCTTGCGGTTTTTATTTTTTACTTTCCACTTTTTGTACTTTCACCTTTCTAGGGAAGTGGACAAGAATCCACATTCCCCGTAGAAGGAGTTCAAAAATCCGAATGCTTTGGTGGGCTGAAAGGAAGTGGTTGTATCCTTTGGAGTTGTCCACTCAGGCTACAAAGGAGACCGTTGTTTTGCTTGTTTGTAACCTAAGGCTGCGCTTGAGGCCATAGTAGGAAAGTTGAACCCCAGAATGTCCAGTGGCCTTTTGTACAGGGGGCCTTTTTTTTTTTGCAAGGGCCCCCAACCTAAGACTTCAGGCCCAAGTCACTTTCCAAATTTAGATGCAGCCCATAGAGTCTCTGCTAAATGTTTCACAAGTTGTGACTGTTAATGAGCACCCAAAGGGGAACTTGGTATATGCAGGGAAGTAACCATGGGAAGTAACTGTAGTTAATCGAGTGTTAATGACACTTCAATTGCATTTGGGTTTCTGTGGTGGCTCCATCCACTTTTGGCAATGCGGGTCTAGAGCAGCCCACCCTCCCCCCCGCCCCCAAGTCGTTGAGGCCAGACTGCTACTATTGCTTTCCTTCTCATGAGGAAGGAAGGAAGGAAGGAAGGAAGGAAGGAAGGAAGGAAGGAAGGAAGGAAGGTTAAGGAGAAAGCAGAGCGCTGGCAGTGCTTGGCTTTCTTCAGCTGTTTGAAATGGCCCTCATATCTGCCCTTTGGACATGTGGTTGATGGGCCTCGCAGTCCAACCCATCTGGAGAGCGCCCGGGGGAGGGGGAGGGGGGAAGACAGAAGGGCAAGCCAGACCTTCCGGCGGCCAACGCCAGCAATCGGGTGGCCGAGGGTTGCAAAGTTGCTAGAGCCCCTTCTGTCGGAGAACTCCGCCTCCCTTCCGCCATAAAACACCCCTGACAGCCCGGAGTCAAACGTTTCTCTTTCCACGAGGTCCAGGGCACTACAGTATTTATATCGGAGATATTTTGATTCCGCCAGCCAAGCCCGCCCTCGCCCGCCCGCCTCGCACATGTTGACTTGTCTTCTCCCGAAGAGTGCCAAGGCTGGAGGCCAAGCCCCAAAGAGCCAGCCAACCGGGGGGGGGGTGAGGAAGCGTGATGTGCCCTCCCTTTTTTATTCAGGAGTGGCTGAGGGCGCAGTCTCAAGGGTGGGGGGGGAGGGAGGCCTCCTTGCCCTCAACACCCAGCACCTTCCAGGGCACGTTTTACCCGAAGGCGTTCTCCTGATTCTTTTGGGCTGCAGCCCCTCTCCCGTTGCCCCGAGCGTCTTGCCCGGCCTCCAGAGGCGGAGGTGCTGGAAGGCAGCCCCGAGAACAAGGCTCCCTCCACCCGTAGAGTAAATGGGAAGCCTGGCGCTGCTCGCCACGGCTATGTTCGCCAAACCTTCTTGATGTCGTGTGTGTGCGTGTGTGTGTGTGTAATGAAGGGGGGGAGGGCTGGCGGGGAAGAAGGAGGAGGAGAGGGTTAAATATAACGGTGTAGACCCAAACCATCTTGCTCTGGAAGAGTCGCGGCAGACAGCCTCCTGAAGCGCAAAGGAAGATGATAAGAATAGATTTTTCTCCAAGTCCTGACCACGTGATGGGCGAAATAATTAATTCAGCGCGTCCCTTAAGAAACGCGGAGTCGTCATTAATCTGCCAAGCAAAGGACTCTATCAGACTTGAAAACTGAAGAGATCCCAAGAATATAATATACAAAGGGGCGCGCGGGCTCTTTCTATGCACACCTAGGCTCTTTGGCGAAAGCCGAAGGGGGGGAAAACAAAACAACACAAAACTAAATAGATATACATTTTGCCACTAATAAAAGAAAGAAAGAAAGCGGAGCTTGGTATGTACACATTTTCTTTCTTTTCTTTTACATTTCGAAATCCTGAATGAACTTAGCTGTCAGATGCTTGACAAGTCAGGGGCCCTTCTTTTCCTGATTTGTAACCCTGCCCTAGTCCGACGCTGTTCTCGGCGGCCGTGCGTGCGTGTGTGTGTGTGTGTGTGTGTTGGGGGGCGAGACACCCCAATGGGTCGACTCTTGATGGTGTGAGATTAAGAAACGGAGCCTTCCGGGGACCGGCGGTGGAGGAGAGAGGGAGAGAGGAAAGGACGGGGGTTTTTTTGACCAAAGGCTGGGAGAAATAGGGGTAAAAGAAAAAAAAAAAGAAAAAAGAAAAAAGAAAATACTGGCCGTTTAACGGAGAACAATATTAGCTGTCAGGGTATCTGCTACCCATTCTGAAACGGTGAGAAAGGGCCTGAACTTCTTTTCAAGCAAAGGTCGTAAATTTTGCTTTGCGTCATAATAGAAGACTATAAAATCGAGCCGAAATTTTACCCAAGGCAGACTTTAACTAAGAGATAATGAATTCTAAAGGTACTTCTGCACCACCACCTCGCGGGGCTGCCGGCGTGGCTCCATCAGTCCACAAAAGCCCCGGTGGTTTCGGAGATTTCATGTTAGGGCTTCTGTGCCCGGGAGGAAGGCAGACCTGGAAAGGATCTGGAGGACCCAGCTGAAAAGGGAATATTCCCACTGGAGAGACAGAACAGCTTTTGATTCCTTTTGTAAAAGAGATTCTGTTGTAAACAAGCAAGCAAACGAACAAACACGTGGCTTTGTGTTGAAATAACTTTTTTTTTTAAAAAATGGGACTTTTAAATGCTTGATTAATGTAGCTATATATCTGTGTGCGGGCGAGGGGAGAGTAGTCGGATCTAATAAGTAAAAAGGCTTCCGCGTTGCTGTGTGGTAAGGTTTGGGAACAAAGCGATGAAATTTCCGCTGGTTTGGAGAAATCTGTTTGGTAAAACAGCGCCGTCTTTATTAAGGCTCTCTTCGAAACCTTTCTCTTGTCTTCTCTTCAGATTGTTGCTTTTTATGATTTCCGTTGTGTGTCAGGACATAGACGGAGTTTCCTGTGTTATAAATTATACATTCAAACAATAACACATTAATTCAATTATTCGGATATGACAAATGATTTTGCTTCGGGTTAGTGACTAAGAAACATATTTGCTCTTTCACAATCTGAATGCACACACATGCAGGTTGCATATTCTCTCCCTTGGTCCCAGTGAGAACCCAAAATTACCAGGGAGGGAGGGAGGGAGGGAGGGAGAGAGAGAGAGGGAGAGAGGGAGAGGGAGAGAGAGGGAGCAAACCTAAATGGAGAAGGCCCTTTAATGATAACGCTGATTCCTGCATATCGCCTAGAATATTTTATCAGTTTGACAATTGCCGTGTTTGTTGTTATAAATCATCGTAAGTAATTCCTGGAAGGATGCTCCTCTCTCTCTCTCTCTCTCTCTCTCTCTCTCTCTCTCTCTCTCTCTCTCTCTGTGTGTGTGTGTGTGTGTGTGTGTGTGTGTGTACCGGCTTGCGTGCATAGGATGGAGGGGTGGGGTGAAAGACAGAAGGACAGGGAGAGACAGAGAAGGCCCTGCAAGGACTGTAAATCTTTCCATTTTATTGCTCTATGAACAGATGCTTAGAAGGAAAAAAGCCTTAGATCCTTTCTCGAGACACATCTTGGCCAACTGGATTCCTCTCACTCCGACCAGTTTCACACTTGGCTTGTAGGATCCGCAGCTTTACTTTCGTTTGCTCCTCGTTTGTTTGCTTGAAACACAATTTCTAAGGGGCCTGCATGTGCGATTTCTTTTATTACTGCTTCCCCCCCCCCCCGCCTCCCGAAATGATCTTTGCAAGTCTTTTTTTATTATTATTTCTTCTTTTATCTTTTTTCCCTTTGATTGGTGGTGGGTCTTTCAGGCTCTGCTCTACCTAATGGGGAAAATGCAAGAAGAAAATGCACAGCTTTCCTCTCCCGCAAGTGTTAAATTTTAGAGGAGTCCTTCCGTTTCCGATACTGGAAGATTCTTTGGCAGGTTAAAAAGATTATAAAAGGGATTATAAAAGGGATGCACAGGCTCAGAGCTTTCCAGTCTGGTTCCTGTGCTTAGCTCCCTAATAAGATCATTGGGATAAAATTCTATTAAGCCACTTTCTGGGAAGTAAGCTTCACATCAAAAGGACTGACTCCCCTGGATATGTGCCGAAGGCCACTTTCCAAGAGCTGACTGGATTGGGCTCCCGAAGGTGATCAATTCTTGAATAAAAGTTTCCTCTGGACCTTGATGTCTGGACTCCAGCCTTATTCTCAGTCGCTCAGCCCTTAGAAAGCAGAATAATGTAGATAAGTGAAATGAAATATTTATGGCTGAAAAGCCATAAATTTCTGCCAAATTGTCAGATTTTGGATGTTAGAGAAATCTTAGCATATGCTGGATTAGACTGGGCAAGTCCACAACTTCAAAGTTAAACTTTAGAGTGTGAGAGACCCAAGAGATGCATTCCTTCTGCTGGGATGAATAGGAGATGTTGGTAATATTCTTTGTAGGAACAACAAAAAGTGATTGTTTTGTCTAAACCGGCTTTGTGTACAGGCAAATCATCAAGCTTTACCAGACAGGGAGAAGGAAGGAAGGAATTAAGGAAAGAAGGAAGGAACTAAGGAAGGAAGGAAGTAAGGAATTAAGGAAAGAAGGAAGGAATTAAGGAAAGAAGAAAAGAAGGAATTAAGGGAAGGAAGGAAGAAATTAAGGGAGAAGGAAGGAATTAAGGAAAGGAAGGAAGGAAGAAAGGGAAGGAAGAAAGAAAGGAATTAAGGAAAGAAGGAAGGAATTAAGGAAAGGAAGGAAGGAAGGAATTAAGGGAAAGAAGGAAGGAAGAAAGGAAGGAAGGAAGGAATTAAGGAAAGGAGGAAGGAATTAAGGAAAGGAAGGAAGTAATTAAGGGAAGGAAGGAAGGAAGGAAGGAAGGAAGGAAGGAAGGAAGGAAGGAAGGAAGGAAGGAAGGGGATAGATGCATAGATGCATAGTGAAAGCGCCAACACTATAGTATTCTATCTCTGACTGGCCAAACCCAACTTTCTCTTTATTTGTTTGTCTCTGAGTCTCATTCCACTCTGGCATGCAAACAGTCGGATGATTCCATCGGACTGAGAAAGACTTGCAACCCTACAGCAGATTGAACAGAGTGGCTAGGAATCCAGTGTTGCCAAGCCAGGCTTCCTGGATCACCACCCAACGCAAAGAAGCTTTAAGGCAGAAGTTAAGTGGAGCCAAGAGGGAGAAGCCCCTCTTGTACCATTTATATGAGCCCCCACCCCCTGTCTTTCTGCTCACAGATGATGGTGGTGGTGGTGGTGGTGATGGTGATGATTAGGAAGATGGTTAGTCCCATATAGGTACTTTAACTAAGTTAACCTTGGTGGCTTAATTTATCGCGAAAAGACAACAAGGTCTGCCAGCCCTGCATCACTTAGCCGGAGAAAGACTTGACTAAGAAGGATCGCACCACCCAGATGTTATCAGGATTTACAAAGAAGCCTTGAAGTCCATGCTGCGATGCCCCCGTGGCACTGGATAGTGAAAGGACACCGCCATGGAAGTACCAGATTTTCTGAAGAGACCTTTTCTCTGTCGGAAGGTCTGGGGGAGCCTTTGACCAAGTGGGCTCAACCCGTCTGTATGGCACAGACCCCTATCTGAAGGATCTCGGGACTGGATCACTGAGGACAAGTTTCAGCCTTAATCAACACCACCTCCACTCTCAGGATCACGTGAACAAATATGCTCGTATTTTAAGGCAGCGCCTGTATTTCTTATTATACAAGGCTTCCTCCGGTGTCGGAATATATATATATATATATATATATACACATACATATAAAGTATATATATAAAAGTGTGTGTATATATATATATATATATATATATATATATATATATATATATATATATATATATATATATATATATTCATTCATATTCATATAATAACTCATCGCTTATTATTTACAAACAAAAGAAACCGACAAACTGGCATAGTTGTTTTTTTTTTTTTTTTCATTTTATTTTGTGGGCTTGTTCCTGAATGATTTTTTTTAAAAGTATATAATTGCTACGGTATTATGAAAGCCAGCAAAACCAGGGTCCATTCGCTCTCTTTTATTGGAGCTCCAGCAGTGGTTTTTATTCTACCGGGAATACTGGTCTATGGAAATGCCTGGGCAAATCCGCAAGATCAGGTTTAGGAGCCTTATTGTCTCCAGAACAAAGGAGGAAGGATATATTCTCAAAACGGCCAACCTCCAGATTTTGACCTAGAAGGACAGCTTTACAATAAGCAAGGATCCAGGTAAGCAATTGCATGAGTTTTCATGAGCATTAATTCCCGACACTTCGGACTTGAATGCTGCAAGGAACTGCAGAATGTCCAACGTCTGTCCTCTATCGGGATACCTTATTTAAGCTGGGACTGGAGTCTTTGTTGGAAACTCCACGCTTTTCTAAATAACCATTTTCCTCCGAAATAACTTGGGGCTTGGGTAATTTGAGGGCGGGGAGGGGGGAGAACCAGGATTTGTCTTAATTGAAAAAAGGAAAGAGGGAAAAGACAGACGTCTCCTTGGTTTCAGGTAATGGGGTTCACCGGATAACCAAGATCAGGTTATGTAAGTTATTTGGAAACCCCAGATGAAACGGATGCAGCTGCCCGTGGAACTGACTCTTTCTAAAAAGCAGTGACTTCCCATTACTTTTCTTCGGTTTGTTTTGGTTTATTCTGCCAGGTTTCTTTCCGTTTCTCCCCCACCCACCCACCCTCAATAAATCACATGCTGATAAAGCAGGTTCTCTTTATTCCACCCTATTTTTTTTTTAAATGGAGATGTATAAAGTTCATGAATCTTCGTGTCTTTGACCGTTTAAGAGTCACAATCTACCGGTAGGAAGGTGAGAGGTACCTGCTGCTCCCATCGATTCTAATGAGCTGGACAGCCGGCTCTTTTACCTGTCTACTCGCAGGCAAGTCCCGCTCATCTCAACGGGACTCGCTAACAAGGTTTCCTCGGGATGGCAAATAGGGGTCCCTCCTTTTTTTTTGCTGGAAAGTGGCTAATAAGTAAATCGTTTGCAAGCAGCGTGTATAAAATGCTGCTATTCGCCGTTTTCGCTTCTACCGAGCTCCGTGCTCCGTGACGAACTCTCTTTACTGCAAGGGACATTCAACCTTGCCCGATTTCCTTGGACTGGACATAGGTGCTTTCAACAGAACCGACTTCTCTCCCTACTAGAGCAACGCTGTTGAAGCCAGACTGTGTTTTCCTTTGATGTGGAACTGATTTTAAAGTTATGGCCAAGTCGCAAGAAGTTTGGTCCCCGGACCTATTTACCCGGAGGTCAAGCCAGACTAAATTCAATAGGCAAGATTTTTTTTTTTTTTTTTTTTTTTTAGCCAGGAATCTAAAGTTTGCCCGAACTTCATGATACTGATAACCTCCTTCCTTTTATACACACGCTAGCGAAATCACTAACACTGCTGCCAAGCAATAGGAAAGCATTAAATAAAAACGGTGGGGCTTCGGCTTCCTGTTTGGGACCGGTCTCGTCCAGAAACTCCAGCAGCCTCGGATCTCTTCCCCCTCCCCCGCCCTCTTCGTTTCCCGTTAGCTCCCAGGCCTGCAAGCCGGGGGCCTGACAAGTTAGCCCTCTGAATCCAATTAAGGCAAGCGGCATTTCATTTTGTTACTCGACGGGGAACCCTCTGGCAGGGAACTTCACCTAAAATTTCAACCATCTCCTTCCTTCCTTTCTTCCTTCCTTCCTTCCTTCCTTCCTTCCTTCCTTCCTTCCTTCCTTCCTTCCTTCCTTCCTCTCCCTTCCTTCCTTCCTTCCTTCCCTTCCTTCCTCTCCTTCCTTCCTTCCTTCCTTTCTCTCCTTCCTTCCTTCCTTCCTCCCTTCCCTTCCTTCCTTCCTTCCTTCTTTCCTTCCTCTCCTTCCTTCCTTCCTTCCTTCCTTCCTTCCTTCCTTCCTCTCTCCTTCCTTCCTTCCTTCCTCCCTTCCCTTCCTTCCTTCCTTCCTTCCTTCCTTCCTTCCTCTCTTCCTTCCTTCCTCTCCTTCCTTCCTTGCTTCCTCTCGTCTCCCTTCCTTCCTCTCCTTCCTTCCTTCCTTCCTTGCTTCCTCTCGTCTCCCTTCCTTCCTCTCCTTCCTTCCTTCCTTCCTTCCTTCTTTCCTTCCTTCCTTCCTTCTTTCCTTCCTCTCGTCTCCCTTCCTTCCTTCCTTCCTCTCCTTCCTTCCTTCCGGCCTGCAACCACATCCGAGGCCGGCCCTGCTGCGACCTCAGCGCAGATCCTGAACCGGGAAGAAAGAGCGCAGGTTGAGGGCTTCCGAGTGGGATGCGCGGCAGCAACAGGAGGTGCAGCAGGAAGGCGGCCAGGATTGGAGGACCCAGGGCAGCCGGACGGAGCTGCCTTTCCTGTTGGAAGGCGGGCCCCTCCCCAGCCAGCTCGAAACGGCCGGAGGAAAAAGGCTGCAGACGATTCCGCTTCTTCCTCACTCTCTGGGGAGAAGCCACATTTCCAAGCAGCTTCTTTTTCCCCTGCCGGATCGCTGTTTGCTTCTGCAGAAGGATTCAGAAGTCGATCATTAATTAGGCACAAAATGAAAAACTTGACCACCTTAAGCAACCGCCAGCTTTGGCAAATAATGACCCTTCCGACAGACGCTTCTATAAGGGTTCCCTTCCTTTACCGCCGCCGCTTGCTTTCCTGTCCCCCCCCCCGCCCCAAATTAAGCCTTACTCGGCCACTGTACGCAACACCTATTCCTAATGAATTCCCGGGTTTGGGGGGGGAGAAGCGGGGGGAGGGGGCGAAAGGAGAAAAATAAATAAAAGCCCTTAAATTGACGTCCTCCTCCCACGTGTATATATATATATATGTGTGTGTGTGTGTGTGTGTGTGTGTGTGCTGTAAAATACCGGCTGGGCCAGGCCAGGCCTTGGAGGACCTGGGATCCAGGTTTCAGCATCGGGGACGGCCGCTCAGCTCCGCTTTCCCGAAATCCCATAAAATTGAAAGTGGTTGAAGAGGGGAGAAGGAAGGCGGCTGCCTCACAGCTGGCTTTGGCTCAGGCTAGGAGGAGAAATTGGGAGCTGGCTTCGGGGGCCGGTCTTGGAGGGGGTTCCGAAGCTGGTTTTTCACTGAGCGGTGAGTTATTGCTATCCCAGCCAAAGGTCATTTCAAAGGCTTAGGCTGGTGAGACCCTCTCTTTCTAATGACTGAGGCTTCATTGTGGGGGGAAGGCCCCCTCCCGCCCCTCGGCAGTTCTATTAATGTCCTCCAAGTTGGGGGAGCAGAGTTAGGGGTACAGGCGGCTATAGGCACAGCGTGGGAATGGTTTTCGGTGCGCCGGGGGGGGGGTTAAGGTTGATATTGTTTTCAGTTAAAACAAAGCAAATGCTTGCCTAAGCTCTGACTAGCACGCCCTTCATGTGAAATCTGAACGAGGCTGTGCTAAAAGACTGGGTCGGAAGTCAGTCCTGTGGTTGGACTTTTCTTGGGGGGGGGGGGCATAAACTCTAGCCAGCCTTGAGACACTTAACATAGGAGCCACTGAATTAAGCCTGTGGGTGTTGTGATGGATTAGGTCTTTTGGGTGCAATACTGTGCATTGAGTCTCATTTCTCCTTAAAATAGTAGAAACATGGGCCTATCGCTGGGCACAAGATTATGTACAATCAAGCCCCCCTTCTTTCTGAGTGCAAAAAAAGTTACTATTCAACCCAAGTCTAACTTTAGTATTTCTTAAATATCCCTGCACAAAGACAAAAAAAAGAAAAGAAAGGCTCTTCCTCGTTGCAAATGTTCAGCTTAAAAATATTGTGCCTGTGTGTGTGTGTGTGTGTGTGTGTGTGTGTGAAAGAGAGAGAGAGATCAAAACCACAATTTATGCCCAAGGAATACTTTCACCATTATTTGTGTCCTTAAATGGTTAAATATTAGGCGATGATGTTCCTTCATGTGATCAGGTATATATACTCCTGATTGAGAGTAAATCAAAGGAGGCTGCTATTCCAGGCCTGTGAATCTAAGAATAAGACCCATTGTGTTAGAGCTCTGTGAGAGAAATAGCTCTGCCTTACAGATACATTATTTATGAAGTCAGTGGTTCAGAACTGCGGGTGGTGTGTGTGTGGAGGGGGGGGAGGTGAGATAAAAATGCACCCACTGAATGTGCCCCTTTGTTCCAGGTGCATCTCATTGTTTTATCCGAGGGAACCACAAGACCATCCCCACAGCTTTGCAGATAAAATTCAAGAAAAAACGTAAAAGGGGTGAGTTTGTCTGCATTTTTTTTTTACAAAAAAAACCAAACAAAAAACTCCAACGGCTCTGTGTACGTTGCCTCTCTCCTCCACGTGGGTTATTACCGATAAATGTTGTTTCCAATGGAAGAGGTCGGAAAAGAGAAAAAAAAAAGATCAAAAAAGAAAAATATTCTCTCTGCTGTTGCTCCCTTAGGAGCTTTAATACACACAATGTAATGTAAAGTACCTGACTATTCATAAAAAGGTTGATATACAACTGCCTTAAAAACGCACTTGGAGCACACAGATAAAAGGTTATTACTACCATAAACATTATCCTCCACCGTCGGTAGCATTTATATCCATCCCGGGCTTTAGTAGATCATTATTTATTCTTTTCTTTTTAAGGAATGGGGAAAAAGTCTTTAATGGGCCCCTATCACAACGATCCTTGTCGATCCCACAAAATGCACTCTCTTCCTCCATTCTAAACCTCCGTCCTGATCAGACCCAGAACTGGGTGGCCTCGGCACTAGTCCAGCTATTTCAAGCCCCCCCCCCTCCGTCTCCCTGTTGGTGGGACTGGGGAGAGAGCTCCCGAGGTCCCAGACCAGACCAAGAGAGTTTACAAATGCTGAAATCGCCTCAGATCTGGGGAAAAAAAAAAAAAAAGTCCTAGCAATCTGACTGCCTTGCAAAACGCGAGTTAGCGGTGAGAGGCAAGAGGGCAAGAGGAGGATCAAAAGGCGAAGCGGCTTTTGGACGGCTAGCAGGGCTTTCTCCAACGGCGGAGCATTAGGAAACCCCAGCGATACAGAGTAGCGGCGATCGGCTCGGGCCGCCACGGTCCATTTTCATCCATCCCTCGGTTCCTCGCCCGGAAGAAACGTGGGTTTCCCCCCCCCGCCCCTCCCATCTTCCCGGCTGGGCGCTGCAGGCCTGTCTTCCATCGAAGACCCGGAAAGTCATCTCTGGCTGGAGGGGGAAAAAAAGGGGGCATTTTTTTCGAGTTAAAACACGCGGCGGGGCTCCCTGTGGGCGAAAAAGCCTCTTCACCTCCGAAGCAAAAGTACTGCCAAAGGGGAAAAAAAAAAAAAAAAAAAAAAGGCCGGCGCGGTGGCCCTTTTATATAGAGATTCTCCGCCTCGCAGGCACTTTTGGCGGCGTCGGGCGGAGGGGGGGGGAGGAAGCTTTCTTTCTATGGCCGGCCTTTCCCCCCCCCCTACGCAGCTGTTGTGGCTGCTTCTCCTGCTTCTCCTTTCTCCGCTTTCCATTTCTTACTGAAGCGTTTACTGCCCAGCGCCAACAGTCATAAATTTTGCTACACGCCGCCGTGACAGGTGCATTGATATGCGCTGCGAGAACTCGGCTGCTTAATAACCACTCCTCCGGCCTCTCTTAGTGCCTTTTATTTATTCGGCATCATATTAGATATTGATCCCCGGCAGAATTAAGTGGAGTGGGACGCATTGGTCGAGAACTGGGCTTGGTAGGAAGACCTGGGCTAGGCACCGGATCGAATGCAGTTCGTGAGCGCCGGGAAGTTATCAACAGCCCGGCATAGCTCGGGGTTCCCCCTTGGCACGTGGTACCTTTGGGGGTCCTCTGGGGGGAGGAGGAAGAGGAGGAGGAGAAGGAAGCGGGGGGGGGAGGAGAGGCTCTGCTTCTTTTGGTGCCCTTTGGTTTCTAGGGTGAGATGGAGAAGGGTGAGGAGAGGAAGGGATTGCCTAAGGGCACTGCGGTTCAGACAAGGTTAACCTCTGGAGAGGCCTGGCCACGAAGCAGGGTCCTGCATAGACAGGGATCTCTCCACAGCCTCCCACCCCGAAAAGCTGTATCCTCAAATTTGCCCAAAAATTAAATTAAAAAGGGCAGCCTTGCAAAGCCAAACCGTGTGAGGAGGAAGAAGGGAAAGAAAAGAAAGGAAGGAGGGGGGGGGAGTTGTGTGCCTTCACAACTCTGAGTATGTGTCTGTGTGAGATCTAAAAGATGAGCCCCCAAAACAGTAAAGCATTGTCCATGTGATTTATGGCCCTCTGCCTCCTTTTTAGGTTCAAGCAGAGTTCACAAGCAGTTGGTATGTAGAGAAAGAAAGAAAGAAAGAAAGAAAGAAAGAAAGAAAGAAAGAAAGGCTACTCAGTTTGCTGTAATATTCTCTCTGAAGATCTTGTGCATTGCTTGAGAAAACCTGGTTTTAGTGAATAAACCAGAAGGCACCAAGTCATGTGTTGATTCAGAATAAACAAAACCCCCTATGAACTAGTGAGGTTGTAATGGGCTAAGGGATGGACTTTACAATTATGAATAATTATTTGTGAATAAATGCAGCCTTAAAGGCTAATAATACACACATCAGTGGAAGGAAATCCTGGACATCCTCTAGGTAAATTTCTATTTTATTTCAATTTGCTTTTTAATTTGGGCCCCACTTTATATTTTTCTCTTCCTTTTTTTTAGATTCTTGGGAATGTGCATCTAAAAAGCATATTCTTCCAATAAAGATAAAATATGTCATAAAATGAACACTACTTCACCATCTTTTATGTCATTGTAGGTTTATGAAACTTGAAGCCACATGTTTTTCTTTGTTTTGGTTTAAAATACAAATAATATTCTGGAAGCTTATTTATATCTCATTTTCCCTCTCAAAATTCTCATAGTATTTCAGTTATTTAAGGATGCATGTATACATCTTCAGTGTTTTAAAGTAAATAGCAACAGTATAATGCTTCTGTATTTTCTCTCTATAGTTTATTTAGATTTATTTTAAATACTTTTTAAAAAATTAAAATACATTAAAGGAACTTGTGGAACATATCACAATTTAAATAAAGATGTTCCTGACCTCTCTATAAAAGGTACTGTGAACATTGGCCAGGCAGCTAAAGTGTTTTGTATGACAAAGGTGGGAAAATATAGCAAATTTAGAATATTTTAATTATAAATATTTTGTATTATGTCAATCACAGCCATGATGTCCCAAAGTGATACCTGAACAGTTTTTTGAAATGGGAAAGATATCAATATCTTCACCAGGAACTAGTGCAGAAATGCAAAAGTTTCAGAAGAATTAATAACTCCTTTTTTGTGGTCTCTATGTACCACATTTGCAAACCAATTTAAATGCCTGGAATCTGTGATTCTAACTTTGTTATCTGAAAATAAAAATGTAAATGATCACAAAAAAACTAATCATTTTCCCTGCTTCAATTTGAACAGCAACAATTCTTGAGTTTATTTGGGGACTCAACAAAACAATGGAAAATGCACTTTAGATTCAGTGGCTTATGTGTTCAGCACTTAATGAGATTATATGTAAACTATATTAGGGCCATGTCTGGAGAAACAGAACTTTAGAGCATTAGGAATGGAGACTTTATAGTTACGATCCCTGTGGTGCAACCTCCCCTACACTTTAGCCATGGATTTATTCCATTGAGCCCAGTAGGCCTTCTGAATAAACAAGGCATAACACCAACTGCATGATGCTTATTTATAAGTACAGTTATACAGTAAATCTAGTTTCTAAAGTATTTACCTGTTTTTCTAGATTGTTGATGCTACTTTTCTTCTTATGAAATAGGACACTTAGCAAATGTATTTGAGAAGATTTGGACTTAAACAGTTTGCTTAAAACTAAATTCATGGGTTTGACTTCTATGCAGATGCATTGTATATTTGAAACCAAGCATCAATTAACACGCATTTACTTATTTATTAACGTACTTAGCCTGATTTCTAATTTTCTCCAAAGACATCTATTAGATAACTTCTGTTCAGATAGACTTGTGGTCCCAGGGTCACAGAGTGGATGAACAGAAATGAAAAGTCTGCCCTTGCCAAGCTAAATCCATCATTCTCTCTCTCTCATTCTCTCTCTCTCTCCCTCCCCCCTCCCTCCCTCTCCCTCTCTCCTGTCCCTCCATCTCTCAAGATATTTCATGTCATTGGCCCATATAGAGCTAAAGAGATATAGAGACACCCCTTAACAGTGAGAAAGGAAATCCTAATGTTTCTTCCAAACATCAAAGGCCGTGTTTATACACAGAAGGCCGCACAGAAATAACAATGCACAGACCATTATGAATATTTGAGAAAAAGAAACCTCTCTTCTGTATATGATCAATTCTTTTTTTTGTGAAACAGAAATGGGGTTTTCTGCGTGGCAATAAACCCACAGAACAGCTTCTCGATGCAGAGCATACTCTGAAAATAATCTCTTATAGTTTATGTAGTTTTTAAGTCAAATTGCTCTACCACAAACATCTGCTGAAATATGTCTGAAACAGAAAAAAAGGTAGCTGACATAGGTATTTTTTCTTTAGATTGCAAATGAAAGGTACTGAATGCCCTTAGTTACACTTTAACTTCTTAGAACTCTTCCCAGGAAAAACAAAACAAAACGCTAAGAGTCAGGATTTACAATACAGATTGACTTTTCTCTGGTTTTTCAGGTTCCAGTTCTGGTTCAATCCATCATGTCACCCTTGGCTATTAATGCACGCATGCGCAACCTGAGGGGGGAAAACAAAACAAGAGAAGGGGGAGAAAGAGAAAACGCAACAACAAAAAAATGTTGGTTAATATTTATACCAAAATAGAATAGCAGTCAAGCACTGAGGATACAGATATACTTGAATACAACAAGGTAGAGAAGACTTTATATTTCCTAAAAAGAATTAAAAATGATACACACAGAAGCAGTAAGACTGCATTGTGAAACTACAGGATGAAATGAAGACAAAGTTTAAATCAACATTTCATTTTTAAAAGCAGATTGTTATATAACAAGGCAGACTAAGTGGCAACAACTCTTCATTCTTTGCTAAAAGTCTATCATCTTTTAAAGTAAGCAAGTAATTAAACACAGTTTATAATAGACATTGGTTATCTTTTGGGGAGCCTGGGTGATGGAGTCTTTTGGACTTCCCCAGGAGATTGATTTGTGCTATAAACTATCATCACTTTTGAGGACCAATGATATTAATCACTATATTTAAAGCAGCTTGTTTCCCTCTGTTGTTGCCCTTATTTTCCTTTGTTGTTTCAACTGATAAGATATGATGCCATCTGGGTGGTGAGGGAAAAAGATCAAGATTTAATATACTATACTAAGATTGACTATCAAATATTATAATAAAATGCAGGCTGCTTATTTAAGAGGGGTGGCCAGCAAACTTCACCCTAGATTTACATGTTTATGTATAAGAATTATTTCAAAATTACCTCTCCCCTATTGCCCAATGTGACCAATTCTGAGACTCACTCTGATATTAAAATAACTTGTCCAGCCCCTTTTTGGCACTAAATAAGCCAATATTAAATTCAAGTGTATACCTTTCCAGGAAAGCAGTGAGGAATACTGTATTTCATCTTATGTTAGCTTTTAAGGACTGGCATCATACCTTATCAGTCTGTAAGATTGTAATTCTTCTTTTATCCTACCAAACAGAGTGGGCATGTTAGGTATTCTAGATTAAGACCTTTGGAAAGTATCAGTTTAGGCAAAAGAAGGTATCACCCAAACATTGTATGGAAACATTTGTGCCTTTTTGCTTGCCTGAGGTTGATGAAGTTTATATTTCTACTTTCCTGGATTTTGTAAAGGCACACTTCTATTTGAATGGGAGTGCAAGAGTGTAAGTCTCAGGCTTTGACTGAATCAGGACTACTCTCTGCATATCCCGATTCTCAGTATTCATATTGGAAGAGAAAGCAATTAATTTTAATGGCATTTGTGACATGTAACTTTGTTTAAGATGGGGATGTAATCTGTGAATAGCTGACTGCCAGGTATCTGCTTAGATGGGAGGGAAAAAAGGAGAAAGTAAGTTGGCAAGTGAGGCCAATGATGAAATGTGTGAAATGCTTGGATGGCTGGCTATATGTGTACTCAAGGGTGAACATGCAAGTATAGAGCACAGCAGCAGAAATCACCCATAAATGACAGGGACTTCCTTGCTGTGGAGGGACAGATAAGTCAAATGTTAGATTAGAGTCTAGACTACTTTAGGTCTGTGATGATTAAAGGAAGAAGTGACCTAATGGGATTCTGCTGTTTGAACCCATGCTTCTCATTGGCAGGTTGTGCTCTACAAGCCAACACCATGGGGTTTGTAGTTCTTTCTGTATTGTGATGAGGTACAGAATTTGTAGACAATCAAGTGTTCTTGGCAGCACAGACGTGGGTTTAAAAGACCCCAAGATAGCTTTCTTCTGGAATTAAGTTTCTTGTCCATAGACAGTTGTGCTACTTGTTAAGGCAGGAAACACCTTGGGGACTATTCCAATGGCCAAAATGACAGGAATCGTATTTATCCTACACTTCCATGTATCAGAGTGAGAATAACATTTCCAGGTGATAATCTCCTCTGCTTCTCCTTTGCTTGGTTTTAAAACCACGGCAAATGTGCTTCAGTGCTGGGTTGTGTCAACATCATGCTGGCCTGTCACTGGGTGCCTGGATTAAGGTAACCAAGGTGGGGTGAGAGAGTGACAAGAGTCTTGTGCATTAACTCAAAAACAGAGCAACGTCATGTCTGAGGAAAAGGGAACACGGCCCAGTCACGCCTTCAGACATGTGCGCTCTCCCGCCTCAAATGGCTTCTCGTCTCCCCTGTCCTCCAGGTGTTTCGCAGGCAGCGACTGGCCGGAGCCCAAGACGTGAGGAAGCAAAGGCCGAGCGACGGGAGGGCCGTGGTGGTCAATGTTGTTTGAGCAGGCGCCCGAGGCCTTGGCGACCGCAGAGCCCAAGATGCAGAAAACCGCCTACTACGACAACTCGACGCTCTTCGGGGGTTACGGCGGCAGCGGCGGCTACGGCAAAGCGGACGCCTATGGCTACACCACAGGCCCGCCCCAGCCTTACGCCCAGCCCGCTCTGGAGACTGACTATCCCGGGTCGGCTTGCTCCCTCCAAAGCGCCGCCCCCATCCGAGCGCCCCCTGCCCACAAGAGCTCGGAGCTCGGCGGAAGCTGCATGCGCCCCGGCGGAGGAAGCCAGGCGGCCCCTCAGCCGCCGCCGCCGGGCCTGGGCGACCAGCAGCCGCCTCTGCCTCCTACACTGCCCTCTCCCTCCCCGCCTAACAACGCCGCCCACGCGGGCTCTGCCAAGAAGGGCAAAAGCGGGCCTAATTCTTCCAACGGCTCCCCGGCCACGATTAGTAAGCAGATCTTCCCTTGGATGAAGGAATCGCGGCAGAACTCCAAGCAGAAAAACAGTTGCCCGCCAGCAGGTATCCGGCTCGCTTACCTGGGTACCTATAATGGGTGGGGGTTCTTCCTCCCCGGCTCCATCTGAGAGGACGACGATGTCGCATGGAAGTCATTTAAACATAAGAGACCCTGCCAGGGCAGCAGACCCAAAGTCTGCCCGCATCCGCTGGCTATTAAACTGATACTCAGGGAAAGTAATTGGCCTGCTTTAGCAATCTGCCTCTGAAACGGAGACACCATTTTGGGGTGGCTCCTGACAGCCATTTCTGAAAGAAAGAATGCCATAAAAGCAAATAAATAACTGCATAAGCATAATGAATTCTTTTATTGCCCTTTTAGAGCCATTTGTTGAGCCATCAGTCAAGGCCACTTCTTATAACTGCCAGAGAAAGACATAATTTCTCCTTCCACATTTGGTACCTTTTGGTGGGACTGGTTGGGCATGATAGGAATTGCAATCCTACACATTTTAAGAACACTAGTTTGGATTGGAAAACAGCCTTAAATTAACTGGATTAGGATTCAAGATTCTGCCCCCAGGTGAATCTTGAAGGAACTTGGTGAAAAGACTTGTGTCACATCCCAATTTTTGAAACTTAGCTGTCTGTCCTAGGCCTACAGCTGAGTGGAGATGTCTAAGCATAGCTTGTAACATCAACCCATTCCTGTTTAAAATGTATTCCTCTTCTAGACTTGATAATGCAGAATTCCTCATAAGTTCTCTACTGAAACAAAACTTTAAAATCAATGCCACTTTTCGTGTAAGAACATGTACCTGAAAATGTCCTATATAAACCTATGGGATTTAGTTCTTACATGGCTGAGTTTGTAAATTGAACAGAAATGAGACATTTGAGGAGCTCACTCTCCATGTTACAGTATTTCAAAGTTGAGTAACTCACTGTATTTTTCAAAATAGGTTGCCAGATGTTCTTTATTTTTAAAACACACCTTTTCTTTTTCAAAGAGCCTTTATGCTAGCACATCACAACTCTGAGCTAAATATTAATCATGCTGCTTAAAGCTTATTTTTTAAAAATAACAAGTAAGCTTTACAGCCAGGACTAGCTAGTAAGGTCCTTGCTTGAAGCCAAGGACCAAATTATACTTGCCCAAGCTCTGTCCAAGTCATAGTATGTTCTACTCAAAATTAGACAACCAATTATGGTATAAGAAAAAGAAATCCCTCAAGTTCTTCTCTACACCACCTCATTACAAAATAAATGATAAACCACTGCCCTTTGTGATATGCATAGATCTGTAGCCTGGAGCAGTTGCCTTGCTCAGCCTAATGGTAGGGCTGGCCTTGTTCCTATGGTGTCTGTCTCTAGCAGATCATCCCTCTCAGTTTCTTTTGCTCTTTTTTAGCGAATCTACAAAATCATCTGAGCATCTACTAAATGCTAGTTATTCCAAAGTGGTTAATGAAATGAGAGATGAGACTGTGGCTCCAACTGGGTGTGGCCTTCTCAGAAGCCACCCTGCTGACCTTCTAATCCAGCAGGAGGAAGTGCTGGGACTTTACTTGATGGCCCCCACATTCCTCTCCTTTTCAAAATTGCCTGATGTGCAGAAAGAGGGAGGAGCAGTGGAGACCAGATCCTGATAGGTGGCTCTTTCTGATTTTGAAATTGCTGTTCAGTTGGGTGAGGGAGAAAGGTGGGGGGAACCTAGATATTTCTCAGTTTTTCCCCATGGGAATCCCCAGCTCAGCAGCCTTCCCAATAGTTAGAGTACTATCTCAGAGATAATCAGCACACTTGGGACTCTCTCATTAGCAGTTAGCAGCCGCTGCTGCATTGTCTTCAGATTTTGGAGCCTGGGTCTTGTACGGTTTGGATCCCTTCGACAGGACCTTCCTGTGTTTTGTCAGGGGATCAATTGATTTCTCCAATTAAATTAGATGATTTACAGCTCTCTTGCCAGAAACTGGAACTTTCTTATCCCTTTGAGGCCCCTCCCACCCCACCCCCCAGCATCCAGCTTCAATCACTTGCTATCCAAATAGGTAAAGAGATGAACCTAGTTTCTTGCTATCCACTTGGTGGAATGGGTGGATGAGATGGGGTGGGAGACTAAGAATTTCAGTGGTAGGTCTGGTGAGAAGGGAAACACCAAAGTGATGTAAGGCTTTGTTGGAAGTGTCCATTGGCAGGCATTTTGCTTTTCCTGATTATGAGGCAGGGGCCTTCACATATTGATTGCAATTGTGCAAAGCGCTGAGACCTGGGTTCTTTTGAATTTATTGTGAAATCCAGCTTCAAAAGGAAGGGAAGGGAGGAGGGTAGGAATTAAGGGAAGAGAACACAGCCTTCCTGAAACTGCAGTGATGGTGGTGCTGTTAGTGCTCTGCATTGATCATCTACCCCAGAGACTGCTCTGAAAGTCACTGAATAGTGTCTGTTCAGAGTGCAATGTGAATGGCTGGATTTGAACTGGGCACTCAGAGTTGTTCAGGCATATTTTTCATATTGGCATTCAGCCCACTGCAGCTTTGGAATACCAAAGGGTCTTCCATTTCCCATTCTACAACAACCTCTGCCCACATCTGCCAGGGTACTCTGCAGGGTGGATGCCACCCACAGCCCATTGACCTATGTCTTTTCTTTCTTTTTGACAGGAGAGAATTGTGAAGACAAGAGCCCGCCTGGCCCAGCTTCCAAGAGAGTCCGCACAGCCTATACCAGTGCTCAGCTGGTGGAGCTGGAGAAAGAATTCCACTTCAACCGATATCTCTGCCGTCCGCGCCGGGTGGAGATGGCAAACCTCCTCAACCTGACTGAGCGTCAGATCAAGATCTGGTTTCAGAACCGTAGGATGAAGTACAAAAAGGACCAGAAAGCCAAAGGGATTATGCACTCCCCGGTTGGCCAGTCTCCAGACCGAAGTCCACCCCTAAGCGGTCCCAGTCATATTGGCTATACCAGCCAGCTGCCCAGTGTTGGGACCCTGAGCTACGATACTGCCCCATCACCAACCTCCTTTGCCAAGTCGCAACAAAATCTGTACGGCCTGGCTGCCTACACAGCTCCGCTCAGCAGCTGTTTGCCCCAGCAGAAAAGATACCCTGGAGCTGAGTACGACCACCACACCATGCAAAGCAATGGGGGTGGTTTTGCTAATCCTAGTTTGCAGGGTAGCCCCGTCTACGTTGGAGGGAACTTTGTGGATTCCATGCCAGCCTCTGGTCCGATGTTCAACATCAGCCATCTCTCTCACCCTTCTTCTGCTAGTGTGGACTATAGCTGCGCTGCTCAGATCCCCGGCAACCATCATCATGGACCTTGTGACCCCCACCCCACCTATACAGATCTCACTTCTCATCACACATCTCAGGGAAGGATTCAGGAAGCCCCCAAACTAACACATCTGTAGTAGAATGGAACGTATGGAGAGAAAGAGAGGGAGAAGGGGGGGGGAAGAGAAAGAAAAGAAAAAAGAAAAGGAGAGAAAGAAAGAAAGATCCTCATGTTTCAATTACCTCACTTTTTCCTGATAATTATTTTTCAGAATCTTGAGTGTTAGTGGATTGTGTGTGTGCGTGTGTGTCCAGTAGCAGCTAAATTATCTTGTTTATTTCATTGACAACTCCTAAACTCTATGGTTTTGTTTTCCTTTCTTTTTGAATTAAAAAAAAGTTTTAAAGCATGACAGTGCAATATCCTTTAAAAATAATTCCCACAAGGGAATATTAATTGGTAAAGATGTACTGGAAAGTAAGTTGTAGAAATTTGTTAGTATTAGCAAAACATGAGTACTGATGAGGAGTTTAAGACATTTGGGACCAAAATGAGGACCTTATTCCAGAGAAGTTAATTTATGGAATCCTTCAGCAATGTGGACAATTGCTTTGGACTTAAATAAGATGTATTTATTATTTTAATAACTTTTTAAAAATTACTCATTATTTAATCTTGGCCTTCAATGTATTTATGTGGATATTTGTAGAATTTCTTCATTCCCTTCTCCCTAATTTTGAAAGTTTAATTCAGGTCTTTGATAACTATACATTTTCACCTATTTAGTATATTTGATCTGAAATAGAAAGAGTAGTTTTGAACAGTTGTAACAGTGACTGGTGTTTGTAGTTTATGTAAGGATTAAGCAAATTGTAAGTCAAGTCATAGATTAATACAAAACTGAAGCATTATCACAAACAGCTGTTACATTTTAAAACATATAAATATACAACATTTTAATTTATTTCATGATTGTTTGGTATCTTTTTACTTTTAAAATGTTTAAAAATATTTAGGGTGGGAGTGCATCTTATTTAAAATAATCCTCTCCTCTGGCAATTTGGGTTTTGGCCATTTCTGACATCCATAAACTGTCCAGAAACTATTAACTTATAATGCAGTTCCATACTTATTTTCTCAGAAGTAAGCCCCATTGAGTTTAATGGAATTACTTCAGTTACGAGTGTCTCAAATGGCATCTTTACTGTCTATTACACAGACCATTTTGTCTTGTTTTAACGTAAAATAGCCAAAACCTTCAGATAGATTAGAAACAATATAATACTATTGATGTCATTTAGTAATTCATTTAGTAATTCCGCAGTAATTCAAGTTAAGAATTATCCCTTTCAGTTGTTGTTGTTATTATTGTTATATTATTTATATGCTATTTATGCTAATCATAGATCAATTTTGTACACCTTATCAGAAACCAGAACTTACTTTTGCTGATTAAAGAGGAAAAGGAGAAGACAAATTTTGAATGAAATATTGACAATCAAGTATATACAAAGGAAAGACTGTACAAGGGTGTAGGGAAATCCAAATGGCTTTTGGGATAGGACATTACTAGATCTATCAATATTTAATACAGTTGTTTGTAGCAGGCATTGATGCAATTCTCATGTAAACAAATGTTTCTGCTTGAAGCCTAAAATGGACAAGGAACACATCCTTCCCGGGCCCCCACTTTATTTATATGTTGTATTTAATCTCTCCCTGGATTTATTATAAAGTGTTCCTCAGCATAAAAGTGACATTAGGTAGATGTTAGAAGCTACAGCTGTCCATTCATTCAGAAAGAAGCATTTCTTACTGTCTTCCAGACTGCTCTGTTAGGATGCAGATCTTTGGAAATGCCTTGGACAGGGGCAGAGTGAAACCTCCCATTTCGGTTTGACTAATAGTGCCATTCTATTTCTGTGCATCCTGATGGCAGCTCCTGCAGATCTTTTTGTTGGAAGAGGATTTTCACTCTTACATTTGTGTCTGGCTGGACAATGATGGTGACAGCATATTTTTAAAAAACCATGTTATTGCCCCTCATTCTTTTTTTTTAATATACCATGTTAAACAATGAAGATGGAATATGTATCCTTTTGTTAAATCTCACTTTTATCCAAGTGTTGTAAATCTGTAAACAAGACAGAATAAACAGCTTCGAATGAAGAAATATTTTAACCATTTCTGGATCTAAAGTTGCTTTCTATGACATTTTGCTTTTTTCTAAAATGCACACACATAGAGCTACTATAAAACCATAATATACTCAATCAGTGAGTTCTAATTTAAACAAGTATACAATCCATAGAAAGTCTTCCAGGAAATTCCTGGCTATCAATCCGTTGATAAACAAATAACATCTATCTAATTTATGTTCCTCATAGAAGGACATATTCAGTGCCTATAAATCAACTAAGCATATGTTAGGCCTTTCTAGGATGTCCTGATATGATCCACAGCTTCATGTTTTATGGGCTGAACTTCAAATGGCATCTGAATTGTTTTGTATTATTTTTCTTCCCTGAACTTGTATGAAGTGAAAGCAAGTTATGAACCTTCTGGGAATGGGGGAGAGAAACAACTATTCATACACATAGATAAGCACAACTCATCTTGGCATAGAGATAACGTTATTTTCAAACTTTTCATTGGGAAAGCTTGCAAATCAAGTCTGGCATTTTGGTAATTAAACTGATCAAGCTTGTTGCACAAAGCTTTTTATTTCATTTGATTGAAGTCAAGTCATGCCTGAAAGACCACATGTTTAGAATCATGTTGGTGATGTAAGTTGAGATGAGAAAATCATAAATCAATTGGAAATAAATCTTGCCTTGGCTCTATTTCTGGGGTGGTTTTTTTTGCCTGACTGCAGGGGGCCAAGAACGCCACTACTCAGGGGTTAAAACAAATTACTTGGCAAAAAGCCTCTCTCTGCTCCTATTTCACTGGCATTTACTTTCATATAAACAAGTGTGGGATTTGGGTCCAAGAAGGAAGAGAGATGGAATGCCATTTTTTTCAATGGCAACATTTTATTTATTATTCCATTTCTACAGTTGTGCATAGCAATCCAATTGACTCTTGCTCCTGGTTGTAATGTTGTCTTATAATAATAATAAAAAATTTCTGGTTCAAAGTTTCTCCTGTTATTTAGGTTTCAGTAATGTAGGAATGAGCCATTTCCACTTATAAAATCTGCTTTGTCCCTGAACTATTGCCTTATCTGAAAGAACTACAGCACAGGGGAATAGGGTCTAAGATCTCAGCCTTTGTCAAAAAGCAGCAGCTATATTTCCAAGTTATTTCCAGGCTCTGTGATTTTCAAGGAGAATACACAAGGACAGCGGAAGACATTTCCATTTAACTTTACAAAATCATAGCAACGCTGAAAATGCATTTCTTGAAGATGTGCCTCTTTTTAATTATTTGAAGTTTAAGGACCAACCATGGGGCCTAGTTTCTTTATTTAGCTATCTCAGGTCCTAAACCTGCACCAAAAACAAAATGCGATCAGATTTTGAAATAGCCTTTCTCAAGTCTGTAGTAGAGCAACTTTCATTTCAGACTTACCGTTGTCTCACCTTAAAGTTTATTATCGATTTTTCCCCTTGTTTACTGCAGCATGTGGGGTGGGAAGAAGAGCAGCACTAAAGATTACATTTGTAGTATAGGAACCTTTTTGAAACCATTCTCTCTTCTTTTGAAACCATTCTCTCTCCCTTTACGGCTGCATGCCTAAGCCTATTTCTCGGCAAATAAATCTCAGTCAAATGTACTGGGCAGAATTACAAGAAAGCTTGTGTGGATGCTTCTCCATAATGCCTAAACGGAGTAAGTGGGTGTATATATTATCTCTTCTTTTCCAGCTATAGCCCACTTTCCCCTCTTTGTACGCAGGATTACCGACCTTCCTAAAGCTGGAAACAGATCTGTATGCATCATCCCTCTACCGATTACTGGTAAGTACAGTAGTCAGATAACAATACAGTAGCTTTAACAACAGCAATAGCAGCAGAGTAATAATTTTGGGGAGGGACTTTGAGTTGATCGCGAACGCCTTTGCTCCCTCTCGGATTGTCCCTGTGATTAAAAGAAAACATCCACTGCTTGTCCTGCCTGCCTGTCTTCTCCCCATCCTTTTCCTCGCCCCCTTTCCTCCATTCTTCCCTTCTTCACCATCGGCGGATGAGCTCGTCGAGCTGGCCAAGGCTGGGTCATGCGATCTATTCTACTCGGCTGAAATCGGCAGCAGCAACCTGCCCGCGCGCCGATTCCTATTTCCCCGCTGTGTTGGGACCCGCGGGGCTAAAAAAAAGGGGCGGAGGGGGGGGGAAGCAGCGACCACCTCCGCGCGCCGAAGGACCCTGGAAGGGTTTTCTGTCTAGCGCGAGGCTTCGTTCCAAAGGGCAGCGCCGCGGAGGAAGGGCTCGGGGCGCTCAGGGGATTCATCCTCCCACACTTGAGAAAATTGCCGCCGGCGTCCTCTTCCCTCATTGGCTTGGAGCAGAGCCGGTAGCTAAGCAACCTCGCTTGGAGAGGGCACCACTAGGCGGGGTCAACGGGGATCGCTGAGCCGAGTTCTGCGCCAGGTTGCAGAGACACCCTGGCAGCGGCTTGACGCGCCTGGCCTCTCTCCTCTGCCTGTCTTCCCGCTTTCCCGCCTCTCCTTTCTCTTGCCTCTCACGCTGCCGTGTGCGAACAAAGGGCCCTGGTAGCCATGTTTTTCTTGTAGTCTTCCCTTAATGCAGAAGTTGCCCGATGCGACCCGTAGCCGCAGCTGCTGAGACACGACCCGGTTGCATCCGCGCCCCTGGATCGAAGGCCCTGGAGGCGGGGGAGAGATGAGAGAAAAATATTTCAGGACGAGAGGCGGCTCCTGTTCTTGCGGGAGCCCGAAATGCTCCCGCAAGAAGAGGCTATAAGTTACAGCAGCCACACTCAAGCAAGGGGCATCCCTCAACATTAGCTCCAGCAGGCTCATCCGGTGCCTCTAGGAATGGAGAATAGGCCTTGTGGAGTATAATGGGAGCTGCTATGCTTTTGTCTGCTGTTCGGAGAGCATTAGTCATTGTACATTTACTTGGGAATTTTTCCTCCTTTTCCTGAGGTTCCCCCCCCCCCAAAAAAAAACAATAGGTCACTGTGTACCATACTAGCTGAAGCAGTTCCCTTTAGTTGAAACAGTAAGATGTAAAGGGTCAGGAAAAGAGTATTGTATCATTTTTAAAAAAACAAAGAATGGCAACTCAAAGCAAGTACTGTAGTTCTGTTGGAAAAAACATCTTTTGTCTTTTATCCATTCAGAGATTCAGCTGAAATATATGAATTTGAGATGACTTATGTCATCCTAAATGCTAGCACTGAATTATAAGTGCATACTAGATCTTGTTTAAAGCAACCAATGTATAACCAAGTCAAAAACACCTTAGTGAAATAGAATAAAATAATGAAATACAGCAATGTCTTTATATAATTAAGCCACTATTCAATCTTTTGCAGCTTTTCTGAAAAATGCTGAACGATATTAGAAATATTACACTGTGTCCAAATGAGGAGATGGTTAGGACTAAAAATAACAAGGACTTACATATTTAATCCATACAGGGAGCCCAAAATCGAGTCTGAAGGAACCATAGCAAATACAATAAATACACTTATATTCAAATGATGGTGAAAATCTGATGAAGTGGACTATAATCCATAAAAAATTATGCCATGCTACATGTGCTAGCCAGTATTGTACAATAAAACTTTGTTGCTTTAGGAAATCACGGCTTGTCCTGTTCTGCAATTGGCAACATTTGAAGGCCAGCAGAATTTCTGCTATCAGACAAGGGCAGCTGCTGCTGCTGTTGGGGACAATGATAGAGAGCAGTGCTAAAGAAAGGCAGAAGGAAGAGGAGAGCTGGAGAAGCATCCGGAGATGAGGCACCCCCTCCCCCTAATTAGGATCTTGTACATTGTAAAGAACTGAGAAAGAGACAGAGAATGATCTCCAAAATGAAGAGGAAGAGGAGATGGGGATGACAAGAGATGCAAGGCTGCCTTTTAAATTTGGAATTGGAATCTTATAACTGGGCATTTTCCAGTGATAATTCTGACCTGAAAGATTTTTCCTGGTTGATATTTCCTTGACCATTTTACTACTGCCACCCAAACATAGCCTGGAAAATGGAAAACATTTTTGAGTGAGATTTCTTCTCTCCAACAGCCAAAAGAGAAATGGCCTTTGAGGAACAGTTTTAAAATAATAATAATAAATAATCAGCAAGTTGTCTCAGAGCTGGGGCAAGAAGGCCTCAAGGCCTCATGGATAAATGGAGATGGAGGAGCAAGATTTCAGAGAGGTTCTATTGTATGTATGTATGCATCATATTTATGTAGCTGCCCATATCACAGATGTAGAATGAGGGAAAGAACTGGGTATTCAAACCCTAGACAAGAGGGGAGATATGCAGACAATATTCCAAAACTTGAAAGAGTAACCTGCAGAGGACGGGGGGGGGGACCTTTCTCCATTGCTTTAGGGAGAATACAGCTGTTAGGTGAAAATGATAGAGAAGCTGATGTCAGCTTAACAATAGAAGAAGCTCTCTGAAAGCACAAGCTGTTCAACACTAGAAAGAACTGATTTATAAGGAAGCAAAGACTCCGCTGCTGAAGATATTTAAGCAGAGACTGGACAACCAGCCATCAAGGATGTTTTAATTGAATTCTATACTGTGGATCCTAACTGGCAGGAGATAAAATAGGTGACCCTCATCCATTTCTGGTTCTATAGTTCTAATGAATTATTTGAATAGTTAATTGCAAATTAAAGATACACTTCTACCCTCTATCAGCAAGCAAGTTCTGTTAGCACAGGGATAATTTAAATTATTCTAAATAATCTTATAATAGAATCATAGGGTTGGAAATAACATCAAAGAATATCTAGTCTAGTCAATCCTTTACTAAAATAAGGCATAATTCTAATCAGAAACTCTAATGAAAGAAATTCCAATTCCTTTCTAGTCATTCTGTTCAACTGCCAAACAGCTTCTACCATTAAGTCCTAGTTAATGTTTAATTTTATTGAAAATTGTACTCATTGGCTCAAGTCCTATCATCCGGAGCAGCAGAAAGCACATTTGTTCCATCAGTTATATGGCAGCTCTTCAGCACTTGAAAATTACTATATTTCAGACTCTTAGTTGTAATTTAGCTTGTAGTAAAGCTAAACAAACCTAACTCTAGCAGTATTCCCTCAGGACTTTGTTTTTAAGGCTTTGACCAACTTTGTTGCTCTCATTGGATCATATTTAATTTTGTGGAAATTCTTATTAAATGGTAAGCAGTCTGGGTCAGATTTTGTCAAAATCCAATAGGCTGGCTCATTTATTTTTAGTGTCTATAGCATACAGTACTTTTGTCGACTACATTAGCCCTAAATACAGAACTTTGGATTTTTTTATGTTTGGGGACTTTAATTTAGTTTATACTTTGTCAAAATCATCTTGAACTTTCTATTTGCCTGGGTAGGAGTGAACAAACTTTTCTGGAGGAAAGAATTAAATTTTTGGAGCAAGGAATTAAATAAACTTTTTTGGAGCATTTTGGAAATTAAATTTCTACCCTCTTCTTTATTTTGCTTCCAGTCACTTTTTGAATGTATCCTCTAGCATGATTCCCAAAGCCAAGAATGTTTCTATCACAAAAGTGTTTAGCAGCAGCTTTCACAGGTTCTCAGGAGAACACATGTCAGGCTTTGGGATAGTATGGCTCTCTGCAAACGTATCATATACAAATATATAAATTTGACGATCCTCTGCTTAGTCCAAATCATTTAAAAAGATAATTTTTAAAGCATTTATTGCAATGATATGATTTTAGGAACACCTAAGGTTACTTATCAGAAACATAAACATAATTATATGAATCGTTCATAAATTTATTAAAACAACATTGGGAAGATGCTCCAGGAAGCCTTTTATTCTTAGTGAAACATTATCTTTTGATTGGGCTTAGGTAGATATTAATGCAAGTATCTTATTCTGTTTATTGATTTTGTTCAACACAAATGTCCATTGATATTTACATTCCATTTTTATTATTACTATATTATTCAAATAATGATTCAATAATTGCATTATTTGAATAACATTTCTGAGACATTACAATATTTAGTCCAGCCTTTCCTTTTAGACAATTTAAGATAACTCCCAGCCATCATAGCATAACAAGAGGCCATCACACAGGGAAAGTTGCTCTTCATAGTGAGGGAACTAATGTTTCTGACTTTAAAAAAGTTATCTCATTGAAATCAGTAGGCTACAAATGGTAAAATAGCTATTTTAAGTACAAATCTGTATATCTAAAATGTGATGGGAACACTAATAGCATCTTGAAAATAGGCCGTTCCACAGGTTGGGGCTTCCTTGTAAAAAATCTGGCTATGAGTTATTGCAGAGCAATGAGTGTTCCCACTATGAGCAAATGCATCATATGGCTCATTCAGTTTGGAGGAGGTGGTCCTTAATATACCTAGGTGCCAAGCCTCATAGGGCTTTGCAGATGTAAATTAACACTTGGAATTGTAGGGAGAAATATGCTGAATCCCAGGACAGTCTCTATAATACAGATGTAATATGTCTCTAACAGCTGTTACCCACTGATTATAGTTTCTGAGTAGTCTACCATGTCAAATGAATTGCTGTGGCAATGATAATGTACTGTCACCAGGACTTCCTGCTTTAAATGATGCAACTGTAACTGATTAGCAAAAGTCCTTCTGGCCAAAATTTCCATCTGGAAATCTAACAACATCAGCAAGACCAGGAGGACACTTACATGATAGATTTCTTTCTCCTGAAGAAATACCACCCCACTCAAGAGTTAAAACCAGAACAACCACATAGCATGATGATTTCTGCTGTGCAGAAGCATCAGTTCCACCTTATTAGGATTGAACTTCAACCTGTTCTGTCCCATTCTGGCTCTAGAGCATCCAGAAGAAGGATCAAGACCCTGAAGAGTTGCACAAGAGGGCTTGAATGGGATGAGCCCTGCCACTGATTGGTACTGTCAATTTAGAAAGGAGTGAAATCAGTATGAAGCATTACCCCAACCACTGACTCTCACAGGTAATCTAGGAGAGAAAATGCCATTGTCAGTGATACAGGACACAAATCTGAGGTCAAATGGGATTAGGAGGGTTGCTCTGTGTGCTCCTGCCATTCAGTCTCAAACAAGGTTGTCTACCAGAACAACCATGCTGTTTCTGTTCTATGTACAAATCATTCAGTTCTGCAGAATGAATACACTTCCTTAAACATATGAGAAAATTCACCATTGAAACCTTCATCTGTGACGTGGTCCTCAGTGCTAAGATCACCAGATGAGAGTGTATCATTAAATGGAATGTATGTATCATTAAAATAGATTGGGCAAAGTAATTTCTCATTTTCTAATTTTACTGACTTCAAGTACTCTACTGAGCACAGGAAGCTATGTTCTTTTATACTTAGTTGTAAGAACTGAAACTGAGGTCAATTGAGGACATTTTTACCAAGACCAATCAAATATGAAAGCAAGCACTATCAAATTCTATAGATTCCGTCACCGTGAAGATGCATAGAACAGGACAGGTATGATGCTTTCCTCTGTCTAAATCAGATGCAATGGTTTAAAATGACACGGGAGAATGTTATGTCCTGGTTATTTCCAGACATCTGCAAAAGTCAAACTTGCAGGAGAGCTATGAGCCCTTCCTTAATCTTTGATTTCTGATCTATCTATCCTTATACAAGTAGTCCTCAACTTATGTCAGTTCATTTAATGACCATTTGAAGTTACAACAGCCCTGAAAAAAGTGACTTATAACCATTTTTCACACTTATGACCGTTGCAGCATCACCGTGGTCACATGACTTACATTTGGATGCTTGACAGCTGACTCACATTTGTGACCGTTGCAGTGTCCCGGAGTCACGTCATCCCCTTTTACGACCTTCTGACAAGCAAAGTCAATGGGGAAACCAGATTCACTTAACCGTGTTATTAATTTAAGAACTGCAGTGATTCACATAACAGATGTGGCAAGAAAAGTCGTAAAATAGGGCAAAAATTTGGGCTCAGTTGAGTTCATAAACTGAGGATTACCTGTACTTGACAGTCCTATACCTCAGTAATGGGGAAAGCCCTTTGGTATCTGTGTCAGAGCAGATTAACTCTTCTGTTAGGATCAATTAAAATAGTAAAGTGTGCTTTCTGGATTTCTTTACCAGGGTTTTGTATCATGTAATTTGACAACATTTGAAGAACTCAAATGTCTGTTTTGGTCCTTCCTCACTGCTGAGTTGCTTCTCATCCATCCCTGAGTCTGGGGAAACTAGATTGGCCTGAAGCTGCTGATCCTATTGCCAATTCCTATATTGCCTCTGATGCCTGTTTCTGCGGGTGAGTTGAAGGCAACATTGGGGCTCACACAGGGGAAAAAAAAGTTGCCAGGCCAGATTTGTGTCTCAATTAAGTGCACCTGAAAAAAGGGCTTTTGTGTCATTTGGTAATTAGGAATGCTTTGCGTGCTTATAGTACTTTCTGTTCTTCTTCATGGACCAGCATGGCTATCTTTTTAAAATTACAGTTGGAAACCCCAAGTCGACTTTTAGTCCAGTTTCTCCAACCTGTCTTTCTTCAAGCATATAGGAAAGCATCCAACTGCAATGGCCATAATAAACATGGGGTCACTGGGAATGATGAGCGCCATAGTGCAAATATTTCTGAGAGTATCTCAATAGTAAGCCTGATTTTGAGTGAGTGTGCATGCGTGTGTATGCAAATATTGTCTTTGAATCAGTATTGATCCTGGTGGCAAGATTTTGGATGTGATTTTGCCCTTGTCGCCTTCCTAGGGCTGAGAGAAAGTGACTAGCCCAAGGTCACCCATCTGGATTTGTGCCTAGCGTGGGAGTAGAACTCAGAGCTTCCTGATTTCTAACTTGTTGCCTTATCCACAACATACTTTCTCTTTAAGCCTGCTTTAAAGCAATGTAAGTTTTCTGATTAATAATGGTAAAAGTTCCTTCAACCAAGCTTGACTCCTGGTGCCTTGACGGATATATCCAGGTAGTTTTCCAGACAGCAGAACATAAGTGGTTTCTCACTGCCTTCTTTTGAGATTTTTGTTTTACTTACTCATCTAGTCTATATTCCTGGGATTCCTTTCTCCCATTTACTTACTTAAACAACTCTGACTCTACTTAAATTTTGAACCGGAATGAGCTCATTGTAGTCCTGTCATCTTCTGAGATCTTGAAATACCCATACGCTGCAGAACACACCAAGGCTAACATTCGATTCTATTTATACAGAATCCTGTAAGGCAAATCTGTATGGCTTCAGCCTGAAGCAAAACAGCAGTAAAGATGGGATTTAGACTGTCTGCTCTTTGGAGCATCTGGCCACGTTCACACGTTGGCCTACATACTGTATTGGTTTCTACTTTTGTGCCCGAAACAAAACTCGAGCTCAGGGATGAGCTGACTCTGCAGTCAGCTCTCACTGTGGACAGCAATGCCAGGTAGTAACCATTCTGGAGAACAGCGCCACCAACAGGCCCAAGAGCAAAAAGAAACCGGGACCGCCGACAGGCGAGCCACCTGGCTCCTCCTCTTGCCCCCGACCGGCTGAGTTTAGCCAGAGGGGACGCTTTGTGAGGCTTGCGTGGAAGACCCGCACCGCCCCGCATGTAACCAAACCCGCAGTTTTAAAAAGACGCAGGATCTGGTGCGGGGTTTCGAAGGATCTCCAAGGGAAGCGATTCCCTCAGCGAGCAGCGCGTCTCCACTTTAAAACCGAGCAGTTGTTTTCACTGGGCGCTGGCTGGGAGCGCATGGCTGGGAGCAGAAGCAAACGGGGGGAGGGGTTTATTGAGGGCTCATCAATCACGCCGCGTGTGTACCCCCCGCTCGACAGCCGCCCCTCCTCTGTCCGCTCCAGTCCGGGACCAGCTGGGACCCGGCCAGAAGGCACCGGTCCAGGGATAGAGGGAAGCCAACACGCCCCCTAAGTCTCCTCGGCTAACTTTCGAGTAGCCCGCAGAGAAAGTATATCAGAGAACTACAGAGAAAGAAATTTGCTGCGTTAACAGCCATCCTCCGCTTGCTTACATTCATCATCTAACTACCCCCTTGCTGCGTTAACAGCCATCCTCTGCTTACTTATATTCTTCATCTAGCTACTCCCCTACTCGTAAGTAGCGACTCTTAGGGAGCTTGCAGAGATCGCGCAGCGAGAGACTAGTACGAGTCACAGATTTCAAGCATCTTTCTTTTTACACCGCCTGTATATTAATAAGAGGGTGTAGAAACCGTGGTGTCGGCCAGATTTTCGAATAATAACTTCTAACTTGGAATCGTCAAGTTCTGGGCTGTTGGAAATTGTAGTTCTGAAGATCTGATTTACCTCTCTGTGTGTGTACATTTTATTCTATCCAACATGCTGGGGTTTTTTTCAGAAGGTCTTTGGATAGGTCTGCTTCTCAAACCAGCATGTTAACCTTTTTATCTTCACCCCCTTCACCCCAAAGTGCAAAGGAGGAAGAGGGTGATCTTTGTCCCCCCCCTCCCAATATTGTCCCAGATATAAAGCAAGAAATTTGCAATAACTGGTTCACCCACAGCAGGTGCTAGAGAGTTAATCTTTTCTGCCTCTTCCCCCCTCTCAGAATTAGAGATAATGCCTTCTCAATTTTGGAAATTATTTCTTCTTTCACAAGATACTCCAGCTTTCATATGAGTCTGTTTGGACACATAATAAAACAGACATTTTTCAGGTCATAGATTTTTGAGAGTCACAATTAAATTTAGGTATATCCTACTTACCAAGAAGTACAACCTACTTCTAGGTAAGCTAGACAAATGTGGGATAAACAGCATCACCACCAGATGGATTTGTAACTGATAAATCACACTCAACGTGTAGTTCTTAATGGAATTACATCTACAAGGAAGGAAGGAAGGAAGGAAGGAAGGAAGGAAGGAAGGAAGGAAGGAAGGAAGGAAGGAAGGAAGGAAGCAGTGGGGTACCACAAAGTTCTGTCTTAGGCCCAGTACTTTTCAATATTTTTATAAATGATTTACACGGAATAGAAGGGGAACTCATCAAATTTGCAGATGACACCAAGCTGGCAGGAATAGCGAACACCCTAGAAGATAGGCTCAAGATCCAGAAGGATCTCGACAGATTTGAACACTGGGCCCCATCTAACAAAATTAAATTCAATGTAGAGAAAAGGAAGGTTCTACACTTAGGCAAAAAAAAAAAAAAAAACTAAGTGTACAGGTACAGTTTAGATGAAACTTGGTTCAATAGCAGTAACTGTGAGAGGGATCTTGGAGTCTTACTGGACAATCACTTAAATATGAGCTACTAGTGTGCTGCAGCCACCAAAAAAGCCAATGTAATCCTAGTTGCATTAACAAAGGGATAGAATCAAGATCACATGAAGTGTTACTACCACTTTATAATGCCTTGGTAAGACCATATTTTGAATATTGCATCCAGTTTTGGTCACCATAATATAAAAACTATGTTGAGACTCTGAAAAGAGTGCCAAGAAGAGCAAAATAGATTATTAGGGGGAGTGGTGGGATTCAAATACCTGAACAACTGGTTCTCTGCATGGACGCCGCTTCTGGAAGTCCTCTGAGGCCCAGAGGTGCGGTGTTCTGGGCCTGAGAGGCCTCTCCCAGGCTTCTGTAGCTCAGAACAGACTTCCGGAAGCGGTGTCCATGTACTTCCGGTGGACCATTCTGGGCCTGGGAGGTTTCCCCCAGGCCTCCAAAGCTCAGAACAGACTTCCAGAAGTGGCGTCTATGTACTTTCGGCAGTCTGTTCTGGGCCTTGCGAAAAAGGACTAGGGCTTCAGCCAGTTTGCTGAAGTCAACAAAAAATTAGCTACCGGTTCTGCCGAATCAGTGTGAACTGGCTGGATCCCACCACTGCTTAGGGGGCTGGAGGCTAAAACATATAAAGAATAGTTGCAGGAATTGGATATGTCTAGCTAGTGAAAAGAAGGACTAGGAGTGATACGATAGCAGTGTTCCAATATTTGAGGGGCTTCCACAAAGAAGAGGGGGTCAACCTCTTCCAAAGTCCCAGAAGGCTAGACAGGAAGCAATGGATGGAAACTAATCGAGGAGAGAAACAACTTAGAACTAAGGATGAATTTCCTCACAGTTAGAACAATAATCCAGTGGAATGGCTTGCCTTCAGAAGTTGTGGGTGCTCCATCACTGGAGTCTTTTAAAAAGAAATTGGACAGCCATTTGCCTGAAATAGGGTTTCCTGTTTGAGCAGGGGGTTGGACTAGTCACTAGATAGAAAACCTCCAAGGTTCCTTCCAACTCTATTATTCTGGTCCTAAATAAGAGCTCTCTGGACTACATCATAGAAACAAAAATCTGAATCAAAGTTATGTTCCTACCAGTCCAGACATACTATATGTATGTCTACATATAGAAAATTTTAGAGCAGTTTTAAATATCTGACTTGATTGCTGTTAACCTAGGAATAATATCTATTGAATTAAATGACATTTATTTCTAAGAAATAGAATTTTACTGTTGGTTGGTAAAATGTGGATCCAGCATGTTGAGGGCAATATGCTATGTAAACTGCTTAGAGAGGGTGTAAAGCATTATGAAGCAGTATATAAGTTTAAGTGCTATTGTTATTGCTATTTCGGGTTTCACAGTTCTGGATAAGTTTCCATATAAGTTTTTAAGGTAGTTGAGTATCCTGGAAATGCTTAAACTTCATATATCCTGCCTTAAAATGTGATATTAGGATCCATATGTTAAATTCCTTTCTCAATATGGTTAGGCTCACACACTATGTTTTTGCCATGGATAAGGGAACCATTATTTATTAAATTAACCTAGTTTCTAAATTTGAATAATAGCACATACATTAACCACTAACCTAGGTTCACACAGCACATAATATGGTCCATGTTCCACAATATGCCTGATCCATCCCAGCCACTAATCCAATCAAACTTCCTTACAGATGCTTCCGGAAATCATTGTAACTGAGTCAAAAGTCAGTTTTGGAGTTACCGGTAAATGGCAAAGGTTGAGATGGTGATGGCCATTTAAATTGCCTTCTATCTAATATTTCAAAGTAAAGATACATTAAATTTTGAGTAGCTGAATCTTTTCCAGAGACTGAGAGAGAATAGTGGGGAAAACAAGAATTTCTGTGAAATAACTCTTAAAAGAAATATTGCTGTTGCTAAGAAATCAAGGCCCAGTTCCAATATCTAAAAATAAGCTCCTCAATTTGAAAGGTATCTTAGCTTTGATAGGAAGAACAGCAAACAGCTTATATTCTCTAAGTATGCAGGCCAGTCTTTATGTTTGCTTCTGGAAAAGCTGCTGCTGCTAATTATTTGGGGAAGTGTTCATGTTTTCAGTTTTGTTACAAACATTGGTTGTACCCTAGAGCAAGTCTCCATTTACCTGGCTATGTGCGCTTTCCTCCCATCTCACAGTGGTTCCTTTTGCAGTGCGCTCAAGATGGACTCTTTCTGGAGTGACAAGTATTGAATATTAGTATACATAGACAACAGTCGTTATCACAAGTGCTAGCTCTCCACTTTTTGGGCTGACTTGGTGCTACTACAAGATAATCATAAACTTATGACCATTTGTTTAGTGACTGTTCAAAGTTAAGATGATGCTGAAAAAGCAACTTCTGACCTGTGCCTGCAGTTATGTCCATTGTAGTCATTGGTCATGCAATTGTGAGTTGGATGCTTGGCAACTATTGTGCATTTATGATGGCTGCAGCATCCCACAGTCATGTGATTTCCATTTGCAACTTTCCAAGTAAGTTTCTGATAAGCAAAGTCAATGAGGAAGGGAACAAGGACAGGGAAGGTTGCAAATTGAGATCACATCATGTCTTTCATAATGACTACAATGATTCCCTTAACAACCGGGGCAAAAAGGCTGTAAAATCGAGTGCAGTCACATGATGCCTCATTTAATGACTCCATTTCATGACAAATTTTCCAATCCCTATTGTGATCGTTAAGTCAAGGACTACCTGATCCCTCTCCACTCAAGTCTTCAATGGCTCTCAGTTTCTTGCAGTGCCTAGATCAGGGGCCTGCAGCCGTGACAACTTTAAGACTTGTGGACTTCAGCTGCCAGAATTCCTCAGCATAGCTGGCTAAGAAATTCTGGGAGCTGAAGTCCACAAGTCTTAAAGTTGTCAAGGTTGCAGACTCCTGCCCTAGATAGATGCAGGTCCTTGGACTGGGTGTGGATGATCACAGCAGCTGTTCAGAGAGGCAATGGTGTTACTATGAGAAAGAAGTAGGAAGGACATCAAGGTAGGGCCCAGAAGTAGGATAAAAAATAGGTTTTCTTTTCTTTCTTTTTTTTTTTTTGCACAAGAGGTTGATATTCCTCTGAGAAAACAAAAAAAGGACTTCAGTTTCCAGGGACACCCTGATCAATCTGGCAGCCAAATGAGAAGCAGCTGTGGAAGCACAGAGTATCCTGGCAGGATAGGAGCAGGTAAATTGGAGCTATACAGGTCACTAACCTCCCTTATGTATCATAGAATCTTTGCATAGGGGTAGGCGTGTTCATTTTCCAAATGAAAACATTGGTCTCCTGTTGAGCTCTTTGATCTGCCTTAGTGACAGGCTGAGCCCAAGATGAAGGCCTTTTTAAGGGTATGTCATCCACAAACTCTAAGCAACCTATTTCGGCACTGTGATGTTGTGTGGGCAAGACCCAAGTGTCAAATGGTATCCAAATGCTATTGCAAATCACCTTTCTTTAAGGTTAGTGAGAGTGAACTTCCACAAGTATAAATTTCTACCATAGAGAAGACTATTAGTATAACAGCCAGTTTGGTGAAATGGTGAAGATGCTGGACTAGAAACCAGGAGGTTTCTGGTGAGTTCTAGCCTTTCCTTTGAGTTCTAGTTCTGCCTTAGACAATAAAAGCCAGGTGGGTGACTTAGGGCCAGTCACTCTCTCAGCCCAATCTATCTCACAGGGCTGTCTTTGTGGGGAAAATAGGAAGTGTGCGTATTAGTTATGTTTGCCACCTTGAGTTACAGTATATATAAAAAAGATGGGATAAAAATATAATAAAATACTCAAACAACTTTTCAGCATTTAAAACGGGAGCAAAGCCAACTTCAAAACTCTTTCATAACAAAGTTAGTTTCCTGGGCAAACCATTTTTTCTGAGACATTTGTAAAACAGGAATAAAGTTTTACATGTTACTTTATATAGAATTAGAATAAAGCATGTTTTATGTTATTTTTATTAATGATGGTACAGTATGCAATTTTATTATACCTAAGAACTAGGAAAGAAATCATGTAAGTTGGATAATGAATCTTAAAATCTTGCTCAAAAAGTGTTATAGTATTCACATGCTGTAACAAAAATATCAGAAAGTGCTGAATATCTTGAGGATTAGCAGTTTGTATCATTAGATGCAAACTGTGCACTTGAGCAGGAGAATAAACTAATAATTTGCTTATGATTCCCACCATTAGCCAATCAGTTACCTCAAATTAGCTTATGGTGGGAATTGTAAGTAAATCATTAGTTGTATCAAGGAGATTCCTGCTTTTGGAGATCTGGTATCAAAAAAATTTGGCATATTATTCATCCTAACTTATGTGAGTGATAAGGAGACAGCCATCATTTGCTTTTCTTTGGGCAATAACTTATTTTGGACTGTCTTAGCCATAAGGTTCATTAAAACATTCCTCTTCCAACATAACAGAGGCATCCTTAAGCTTTTGCTTTTTATCCAGAGTAAACTGGATCAATCTATAATTACTTTTGATTAAAAAAAAGTGATATTCCCTCTGCAAAGGAGCAACTGAATATGGAAAACAGTGGTTTTGGAACTAGTATATTTCAGCTTCTGAAGACCACCGAGAAATCACTCAAGAAATGAAAACAAAATCTAACTCAGATTATATGAAGGTGCTTAGCTAAAATTCATCAATGATTTTGATTCTGTTAATTAAAACTTAATCAAGGCGATGGGATTCTTGCTAAAGGCATTTAGTCATATAAAGCAAAATTTAGAAGGATTTTGTTAGCAACATATCATAAATGTACCATTTCTTGCATTTTTCAGACTTTGGGATCCTGTAGTTCAACCCACAGGATTGTATGTGCATGCATGCACATATTTGTGCTGTTCACCTGAGAATAGCACTCCACTGATGAAGTGTAGAAGTCAGTTCTAGTTATGAAGAATTGTCAATCTTAAAAAAATTAATAGAAGAGATTGTATGTATATATACAGTATTACAGGTAGTCCTCGACTTACCACCACAATTGAATCCAAAATGTCTATTGTTAGGTGAGATATTTGTTAAATAGGTTTGCCCCATTTTACGACCTTTCTTGCCTCAGTTCTTAAGTGAATCACTGCAACTGGTAAGTTAGTACCTGGCTGTTAGGTGAATCTGGCTTCCCTATTAATTTTGCTTGTTGGAAGGTTGCAAAAAGTGATCACGTGACCTTGGGACACAGAAACAGTTATAAGTATGAACCAGTTGCCAAACATCTGAATTTTGATCACCTGATCATGAGGAAGCTGCAAAAGTCATAACTGTGAAAAAGTCATGTCACTTTTTCAGTGCCGTTGTAACTTTAAACCTTCACTAGATGAACTGTTGTAAGTCGACGACTACCGGTATATGAAGTGTGGAGTATTTGTGCTATCTGAGCTTGATTGTTTGCTTGCAGATGTTTCACTACCCAACTAGGTAACATCATTAGATAATGTTATCTAGCTGGGAAATGAAACATCTGCAAGCAAATAACCAAGTTCAGACAGCACTAAGTACACTATAGTCTCTCTAAGCTAGGGGTCCTCAACCTTGGCAACTTTAAGACTTGCGAACTTCAACTCCCAGAATTCCTCAGCCAGCTTTGCTGGCTGAGGAATTCTGAGAGTTGAAGTTCGCAAGTCTTAAAGTTGCCAAAGTTGAGGACCCCTGCTCTAAGCCAGTGGTTCTTAACCTTTTTGAACGAATCGCCCCCTTGAGCCAATGAGGAAGTTGTCATCGCCCCCCTCCCCCAACATCTCTCAATCACAACATAGGAAATAATTCTTCAATTTATGCAAACACTTTTTTTGTTTTCTTTAAAATTGTCATCAGGATATATCGATGCAAATAATTTATTTCCAATCTTTTCCCCATATCTCCCATATTCTGGCCAATGGCTGGGTAGAGGCTGCTGCACAACGCGCATGAAGATAAGCAATGCATCTTCACATACATACGGCGTTCTGTACTGAAGCTATCTGGAGGAACATTTGAAAACAATTCAATCCACTAATAGCGAGTGATCTGATGTTTTTGTACGACAGATATACAGTGATTCACTGTACGAAAAAGTCTCAAAAGTGTCCCCAAAACTTCTCGCTCCATCGCCCCCATATCGCCCCCTTTCGTTCCTTTGCCCCCGCATTGCCCCTTTTCATTCCATCGCCCCCCTGAAAAATGAAATCGCCCCCTGGGGGGCAATATCGCCCAGGTTAAGAACCACTGCTTTAAGCAACACCTACTATTTTTCTGTATATCCTCACCAAATGTGAGTCAATGAACTAGATAGAATTATAGTGGGATGATACCATTTTGTTCTATATTTAGTATGTATCTTATCCCTGTAGGCAAAAGGATTATTAAACCAAACCAAAATTTCAGCATCAGTTTTCATAAAATATATTACATAATGGAAAGCTTTAAAAACCTTTTATTTCTATCCATTTTGTTACTTCACTATACTGCACATGAAGAACAAATGTGGATGGCTGTCCCACACGGTATTTCACGGGCTTTGAATGTGTTTCTCCCACTTTTTATGTCTCTGGAATCCTTTCCTAGGCAGTCTTGAAGATTCCAAACTCGGCCAACACCCATTCGGGAAACTTCCATGCTATGATTTTTCATCATCAGATATCTTCCAAGCAACCTGTTCTGTTACACTGGCTGTTTTTGCAACTGGATATACGAGCCTTGCCCTTCTGTTAAGCACAGCATTATGGCTGTCCCAGGCAGTAGGTACTGTGTGATAGGTAGTGTCAGCAAGGAAGAAGACAGACCTTCCCCATTTTGTTCTTCTGTTGTTATATCTGCAAAAAAGATTAAATGCTCTTCTGTCGCTAGCATTCAGCTGCAGTCTGGTCAGTTTGTGTAGACATGTCTTCTGGTACTTACCTAGAACAGGGGTCACCAACCCCCAAGCCACGGCCCACTATTAGGCTGTGGCCTATTCAGAACCGGGCTGCCTGAGAGACAGGCTGGTGCGTATGTATATATGTGCGCACAGCTCCACTCACACAAGTCCTCAAACAAGTGGAGCTTTGCACGTGCACGCTGGCCCACTGCTTGCATGACCTGGTTCCTCTCTTCCCCCTCCCCCAAGCCAGGTCACCAAGCCGCAAAGATTGGGGACCGCTGACCTAGAGTACCAAATGTCTTGTAAAAACTTTAGGTCATGAAATGATGGCTCATTGTGCTTAGTTGTTCCGTTTGTCCTCACCCTTGCAGTTCATATGTTTACTTTTCTAATCTAGCAATATTGGTTGGGAATGGAGATACCTCTTGTACTATCATTTAGCTCCTCCCATTATTAGTTTCGATTTGAGTTGTGACACAGTTCTTCACATTAAACTGTATTGGATGTTTTAAAAAGTTTTTTTCCCCTCTACCAAAGAGTTGCTTTACAGCTGCAGAGAAAACTAACAAACAGCAATCTCTCCTCAGCAGTCAGTGTTTGCCATTTGCCATCCCATTTGTATTTACTTTTCTGTTCCTTTAAAAAAAATCTTCAAGGTCCATTAATTCAGCACCAAAGTATCTGAACTTCCTGTATTATGAAAAAGAAATACAGATTTTTTTTTAGCCCTGTAAAGTTGATATAGTATATCATGTATATATTCAGTTTAAAATGTAAATATATGCAAAACCCATTCAAGGTACATGAGATTCAGTTTTAGAATTATATATTCATTCAACACAACAAATTTCCCACAGTTAAAACATGGGAGAAAAATTACACACATTGTTATAACATGTAGAACAGTACCAAAAAAATCAAAGCCCAACATCTCTGCCTTTTTTGAGTATATATCAATTTTTGTACTTAAAAAGGGTCTGAGTTGAATGAGGGCCTCATTAGTAGTCTCCATAAAGAATATATACAGCTGTAATAAAAAGACAATTAGGCGTCTTGTTTATCACTATAGCCTACTGTTTTATCTTCCATTTATTTTGTAAAAGTTCCTAAACTCAGCATATGGTGCAGGGAGAACTACCATTTATATGGCTTAATATTAGCTATACCACTCTAGGATCTAATCTTAGGAATGACTTTCCATGCACATATTGGCCCCCAGGACAATTCTTAACAGAAGATAATAGCATAGAGCTAGGGTGGGGAACCAGGCCTTCCAAGAACACTGTAGCCTCTATTTCTTTTTTTGAAGAAATTTAAAAATGGAGAAGAGAAAGTGGCTGAGTTGGAAAACTTGTAGAAATTATGGATCAGTACTTGTTCTTCTATACATTTGCTATACAGTATAGTTATTGGGGGTAGACTAGTACTAGTTTCAGTTTGAGTTGTGATACAGAATAGTTCTATGTGGATTTGTGGGAAGCAACAGGAAAATTTGCAGTTTTAGATTTAAGTAAGATAGAGTAGAGTGGAGTAGAGTAGAGTAGAGCAGAGCAGAGCAGAGTAGAGGGGAGCTTGAAGGGACCTTGGAGGCCTTCTAGTCCAGCCCTCTGCTCAAGCAGGAGAACCTATACCATCTCAAGTGACTGTCTAGCCTCTTTTTAAAAACATGTGATGGAGTGATGGAGCGCCCACGATTTCTGGGGGTAAGCTGTTCCACTGGTTAATTGTCCTCACTGTCAGGAAGTTTCTCCTTAATTCTAGGTTGCTTCTCTCTTTGATCAGTTTTCAACCATTGTTTCTTGTCCTGCCCTCTAATGCTTTGGTGAATAACATGATCCCCCTTTTCTTTGTGGCAGCCCCTCAAATACTGGAAGACTGCTATCATGTTTCCCCTATTTCTTCTTTTCTTTAGACTAGCCAAACCCAAGTCCTGCAGCCATTCTTCATATGTTTTAGTCTCCAGGCCCTCGATTATCTTAGTTGCTCTTAATGCAACAGTGAAACCAGACAGGCCAAGCAAGCATGCATGAAAAGGGGATGCATTGGTTTTCAGGACAGCATGTCTTAGATTTTTTAGTACAATTCAATGTAACTTGGATTTTACTATTCAATATTTGTTTAAATCACTCTTTAAAACAGTGGTGGCAAACCTACGGCACGGGTGCCAGAGGCGGCACTCAGAGCCCTCTCTGTGGGCACGCGCGCCGTCGCCCCAGTCCTAGGCCTTCAGCTGGGTTTTATGAAACCTTTTCATTTTAGGCCTCTGCCGCCGTATACAAAAAAAAAAGATTCAATCAATCAGTCAATTTCAACTTCTCGTGGGGAAAAAAAAGATCTTGCAAAGTTGGAATTGATTGATTGAACTTTTTAGTCCCACCCAGTCTGCTGTTACCACTGTAGCCACGCCCACCCAATGGGCCACACCCACCCAGCACCCGACGGTGCATAAGTGGGTTTTGGGTTGCAGTTTGGGCACTCGGTCTCTAAAAGGTTCGCCATCACTGCTTTAAAATCTGCAGCAGAATGCAGTGTTTTTCCTTGCCGTTTTTCTCTGCTAATCAGACAAAATAGTAGTCACATCCTCCTCTATTGCAATCTAGCGGTAGAAGCTTTTTGGATGAGAAATGAAACATCTTTAAAGAAAAAGGAGAAAGTCTAGTTGCCTCATGAAAAAGCACCTTTGGGCTTACTATGATCTGGATGACTGAAAATCTCGATAGACATTCCTCTATTGCAAGTTCTTTGAAAAAACAATGGAACAGATGAAAATTTCTGGAAATATAAAAGGGAAGGAGTTATAGGAGGGTGACTCTCAGCTATTCCATGATGGAACAAACAATTTGTATTTCAATGTTCTCTATCTTTTGTTCTCAGTATTTTCATGACACTTTGAAGTAAAGTTTTTGAAAAAAGAGAACCCTCTAGCTACTTTAATGACAGTTCTATCTGAAATGATAGGATTCTCTGAGTATCTCTGAGAATATGGCTCTCTTCTCCAGTAAGATAAATCTGGGAAGAATAGTTGAAAGGCCATAGTACAGTACACCCCTGCCATAGTATAACTTGCCATATTAAATAATGTTGGAAAATATGGATAGTTACTTGAGTCCTCTAAAGGAATTTTTTCTAACTCAATACTTTTCCATACTTTTCCCAGCACTGCCTGCTGAAATTCTAATCAAGCTGCTCAAACACACCATATACAATCTGACTGCAAATAAGTTGAAATTAGCAATTAGCATCTATGAATTCTAGAAATTAATAGGTGATTGTTCCATGTCTAGGACTTTGTTGCTGACTATCTGATCCTATATTTCCTACTCAGTGTTCCAATATCTCAGGGGCTGCCACAAAGAAGAGGGAGTCAAGCTATTTTCCAAAGTGCCTGAAGGCAGGACAAGAAGCAACGGGTGGAAACTAAGCAAGGAGAGAAGCAACCTAGAAAATAAGGAGAGACTTCCTGACAGTTAGAATAATTAGCCAGTGGAACAACCTGCCTCCAGAAGCAGTGAATGCTCTAACACTGGAAGTTTTTAAGAAGAAACTGGACAGCCATTTGTCCGAAATGGTATAGGGTTACCTGCCTGAGCAGGGGATTGGACTTGATGACCTCCAAGGTCCCTTCCAACTTTATTATTATTATTATTATTATTATTATTATTGCTGCTGCTGCTGCTGCTGCTGCTGCAGCTACTACTACTACTACTACTACTACTACTACTACTACTCTCCCCAAGACTTCAATAGGTTTGTTTCAAGGAACTATCCCTTAAAATAGCAGCTCTGAAAAAGTTTTCAAGAATTTAACAGTGAAACTCTGCATTATTTAATCCTATGCTCAACACATGAGAAATAATAATAAAGAGGCTTTAGGCATTTTTGGTGTACACTACCTTTAATATTGAAAAGCAAGTCTCAAACAAGACAGAGGTAACTATTTTGAGCCAAGTTAAAGCTGTGATTGTTTGCTAAAATTAATGGCTGGTAATTCTATTTGAACAGATCCCCAAAGTGAATTTTTAAAAATGAGAACTGTTTTGGAATGTCTTTTGTTGTCTAGATGTTCACCTCTTTGGATGATTATTTGGGAATTACTTTAGAAAGGTTTTGACTTAATATACCAACGTGGGAATTTTTTCTGCTTTTAAAGGAAAATATATCCTCCCCTCAAAGCAGTGAAGGAGACAGATGTTTGAGACTTTAGTTTTAAAAAAGTTACCACTTGTGTGCCGTCTTCTTTCTGTTTTTCTACTATGCCAACTGAAAGCAGTCATTAAGCAACAAGACTGTTATTATTATTACCAAGGGAAACAACGAAACCCATTATCATCATGAGGCCTCACATTCACTGGCAAGGAAGATTCACAGAGCACTTACAAGCTGGCCAAGGACCATTAATAGCTACTACTCAGTATAGTAGCATGCATTGTTGATACCATCCTGATCTGTATTGGCTTCCGGATGCTTTTTAGTCCAAATCAGAGAAAGCCCACATGGAGCAAGAGATGAAATGCTTCTTGGATCATAAAGACAAAAACTAAAATATTGCACAGGCATATCCTTTTGGGCAACTGTGAGTAAATTCTGCTGAAAGCATATTGTGCAGCTCTTCTAAAGATGCCGAGGATCTAAATTTAAAAGAAAGGCAGCCCTTTCATCTAATACAATTAGTTCAAGCTATGAGACTGCCAAATGTAGGGTGTCAAATGCCCCACCCTACCGTAGTAGAGATTCAAGGCTAGTCACAAGAGTGTAATTCTAAGGGAGACACACATCAGCACCAATCCTCTTCTGATTAAAGGAATGATTGGACTTAGTCTTTGAGTATAACCATTAAGAAGAATGAGATGTCGATATTTATTTCAGTGGATTTACTGGAAGTATGATCATTTGGATACACATCAATACTAAAAAATAACAATTACAAATCTGTTGCCTTTTCATCATACTCAAATTGCTGCTTGACCTTTATTTCTTTATGTTCAAAGTTAGGGGGAACCTCTCCATTGCCAGGATTACACAGAGAGCCTTAATTCCCATTGTGTTCCAGCCCACAGAATCCACCCTTTTCAGAGCAGAGGTTAGAAGAGAGAATTTTCAGTTTAGGTTTGGAAGGCCACATGGGGAGAAGAGGACAGTTTCCATCAAAAAGTCAGTATGCCTTAGACTGTCCCGTGCAATAGCTCACAAAAAAAAGTGAGTATCTTCGGCAACTGGGATGCATTGTAATATTTATTTTACTGAAAACAAAGCAGGAAAGTAATATCTTAGTTAAGAAGAACTAGTTAAAAATCAGGCACATTTTTTTTAAAAAAACGACCAGAAATAACTAGCATTAGCAGCGTAGCAAAGTGCTTTATAGTCCAATCCTCTGCAACGGTTAAGTACTCACAGTAAATCATTCACTGATTTACCAAACTCTACCCAGAATTGCAGTCTCACAATGCAACAAATAAAACGTCTTTCTCAAATCCCCAGTGTTGAGAGACAATGAATACTCACAGTTAAAAAAAAAAAATCTTCAGTTTGTTCATCTCTCCTCAAAAGGGAAATTACTTCTGTAAAGTTCCATGAAATAGGTGACATTTCTGCCCATCTCTAGCCATCCTGTACAAACTTAGCACAAGTCTAATCCCCAGATATTTTGCAGCTTGATAGAGAATTCCAAACTGGAGGAGAATAGAAGATGATTCGTGAAAATGAGGACTTGACTTGCTCCTCGCCTCTCAGCTCCTGCCTTCACTGGCCCACTACTGATACCAAACTTCCCAGGACTCTATCAGGAATGGTCTCCATTGACAGGGAAGATCTCGTGAATCTGGGCAGGGAAGGATATAATCTGCACCAGTGACTGGAAGCTCTCCTCTGCCTAGAAGCCAGGTATTTCCATTCCTGGGCATTTGGAAACTAAGAGGTAAATACTTTTTTCCCCCTTAATGTAAGCTGTCTCTATCCAGTATGAAAGGGAAAAATGGGCTTTGCTTTTGGGGTCTCTAACTTACCATTATGTCAGGGTCTTTTCTCTCACTTGCTTCCCCTCCGACTCTCGGTTCTAGATAGGACGGGCAGGCTCCACTTGGCACCTGCCTGAGCCCCGTCCCCGCCCTTTCCCTTTGCCAAAGTTGGAACTGCCGAAGACCAAGCCGGGCCAGCAACAACCCAGGTCGCGCGCCAAGGCTTTCCTCTCTCCCGAGGCCCCTATTGGCCGACAGACAAGCACGTGCCAGTCCTCCGGGCTCTATATTAGGACAATAGTTACCTCGCGGCCGACTTTCCGGGGGGCTGAGAGGAGGAGGAGGAGAAGGAGGAGGGACAGCGGGAGAGGGAGCGGGTGCAGGTAGAGAACAAGAAAGGGAGGGAAGGATCGGGCGCCGCTGCCCCTTCGCAGTCCTGCCGCCGCTGTGCCTTCTCGACGTTCATCTTCTTCCTCCGGGGGGGGGGAGAACCATGAACTCTTTCCTGGAGTACCTGTCGCGGGGCGGGGACAGCTCGAGTTTAGTTGGGAAGTTTAGCAGCGCAGAGCCCGGCAGCGTGGCTTTGCGGCCGCCCTGCGCTCTGTCAGCCAGCGGGGACGGCGCTTACCCGGGTCCTACAGCGGGAAGCTTGCCGGACTTCTCCAAGCGCTTGGCGGCGCCGCCGCTGCTACAGCCGCAACAGCTGGCGCCCTGCGCGCTTACCTCGAACGTTTTCCCCTCAGCCGAGCTCAACCTGCTCTGTCCCGAGGCGCCCTCCGCAGCCCCAGAGGGGAGCGCCCCGGTGCATTATGCCACGTCCATTTTCCCGGGTTGCGGCGGCGGCGGCGGCGGCGCATACCTGCAAATGGATTATACCGCCCTCGCCGAGACTTTTCAGCCTTGCCCCAAGGATGCGCCTCTGCGGCCGCCGCCCCCGGACTTTTGCACCAAGGCCAGCGGCCAAGCGGCGGCCAGCACTTTCGAGTGGATGAAAGTCAAGAGGAACGCTCTCCCTAAAAGTAAGTGCCGCGCTTCTTCTGCGCGGGCCCGGTGGATGGGTTCGTCTTGAAAAACGGCAAAGGGTCCTCAGCTCCTTCGATGCCCGAATTGTAGCTGCTGCGTAGTTGTCCAAAAGCGAATATTTTTTTAACTTTCTCATTGTACAAGGAGCCCTGCAGAGCTTTTTAAAAAAACTTGTTTAGTGCTCTGTGCTGACCACCTCATGAAAGTCATTAGTACAATGGTCTCTTTCAGTGCTGGGACTCTCTTAAAATGGGCTGGACTTAATAAATTTAATTCGTTTGGATTCTCTTATCTAATCCGGTTAGAAACATAGTATGCTTCCCCCCTGGGCTCAATACGTGCATAACTTTGAATTAGAGAAAAACATGGCAAAAGTTTTTTCCCCCCTCAAAGTATAATCCTGATTATCTAATTCAAGGAACTTGCATATTTTATGACTGTCCATAACAGTCCAGTCTTCTCAACCAATGCTTATTGTTTTCAGGTAAACCCACAGCTTGTGGGTCTTCCAGTCTTCCTAGTGTGGTAAGAACCAATTTCAGCACTAAGCAACTGACCGAATTGGAGAAAGAGTTCCATTTCAATAAATACCTCACCAGAGCCCGGCGTGTGGAAATAGCAAAGTCTCTGGGCCTCAATGACACTCAAGTGAAAATCTGGTTCCAAAATCGGAGGATGAAGCAGAAGAAAAGAGAAAGGGAAGGAATAGTGATTCCTGGAGTACCTACTCAAGTCTCTCCTTCGGTATCCAGCCCCAGACATTCAGGGATGTGCTCTGTGACCCCTTCTCCTACCAAAACCTCACCTTAATATTATGGCATTACGATAATACTGAGAATTGATACAGATGCATGATACTGAAAAGACTCAAAATCTTCAAAAGCAAAATCACACAGCTCTGTAATGTGTGAAATCATGCATATTTGAATTCAAGGCATAAAAGAAGACAATACTTGCACTAAGTTTTACACTGACCATGGAAAAAGTCCATTGTATAGAATGAAAACCTGCTGCTTTACACAGAACTGATTCAAGGCACAAAAGGCATATGATATGTTTACATTTTATTTATATGTATTTTCAGGGAAAGCTGCTTTCAGCTTCTATATGCTGCTAAACTTTGTTGCTGGCCTGGCTGAGTTTATTTACAGGCTGATATTATATTTGTTTACTTAAAAAGAAACCCCTTCGGACTGATGTGGGGGATTCTACAAATAAAACCAAAGATAGGGAATAACTCATGGATGGAATCTATTCTGCACCGATTTTAAATCTATTTTAGTCCAACCAATCTGTGGTTTTTAATTCGAATATAATGGGTTCCACTAGGTCTAGGACGTCCCCATACAACTTCTTTGAGGTATCTGTATGGAAACACAATCATTAGCAGGACAGCCATCGGGATGTTTTGATTCCTTTTTGTTTATGAGGATCAAGCAATGATGCTTCTTAAAAATGATACTTGTTAGAAAGTTCTGGCAGTAGACTGATTTAAAATACTTTGGTTTAAAGTTGGGTGAGGGAGAGAGAGGAAAAAAACAAATGGGTTTAGATTATTATTTATTGCATTGATATATACCAAGATAAAGTGTAGTAGTTAACACAATTCCAAAGCAAAGGACCCCAAGCTTTTTTTGTTTTTTGTTTTGCTTCATCACCTTGTTCTTCTCAGGCTATGCATTAACTAGCTTCGGTTTTGTTTTGAACTAGGTGCTTTAAAAATACATGAGCATACATACAAATAACATAGTCCAGTGAATCAGTCTACAGGATATGTTGTTAAAATTCTATTTTAATTTTGAACAGCAGAAACAATTCATAGTAGTCATGTTCATAGTTGAACATTGAATTGTAATTCTGAGAGAACTTCCACCACACAGGGAATAACAAGCATTGCTAAAGGAATAAAGGCAATTTCCTCAGAAGATAATGTTAATGAAAATTCCAGATTTGCAATGTAATCTTCAAGCAGGGTCAGAGTAAAGTCCTGGTTTCAATTATGGAGAACTATTTAATTATCAAATTTCTGAAAGTTCCCTTTTCTGAGAAAATTCACTTTTTTTTAGTAAATCCTTGAAATTCTTATTCTGAGAAAAAATTAACTGAGTATGAATATGGTGAGAGAAATATCTGGCATTAAATCAAATATCCCATGTTCATCCTTTGAGGGAAAGAGAACTGAGATGATAGAAAAGTGAAGAAAGCACTGTGTCTCAGGAAATACGTGTAAATAGAGAGTTGCCTTTTATTCTTGTATGTGAACCATTTAAGATGAACATTATGATTTTAATAGAAGTTCAATTGATGAATAAACTTTGAGAACTGTTTACATGCTGTTGCCATTAAGTCTGTGGCAATCTTGGTTTTTAATTTCATGCTAATCAGCAATTTGAAAAAGAGAGAGCCCTCTGAGACTTTTGATATTTCAAAAAGTCTCCAGGCTCCCATTCCAGAGTTCTTCTGAGGAACATGATGTGTTGCTAGAAGAGGGTTTACAGCTGCAAGCAAAAAAAAAAAAAAAAAAAACAAGTTATAACAGCCTGATCCAGAATTCATGTAAGGAAGCCCTTGGGCACTGAAGCTAATTAAACCCATTACCAAATAGTCAAAATAAATCATAACTCAAAGACTTAACTGGAACAGAAATAAATCCATTTAAGCAAACTGGAATTGTCATTGACTTGTGAGTACAAATGAATTGCTCAAGGATTAGGGTGCTCACTGTTTGTTGAAGACTTACATTATAAGTCATATCAGATTGCTGTACTTGACAGAAGTATATCTGAACTCTTCCTGCCCTGTAATATCATGGGTACAGTCAGGTCAATATTTTAGTGGCCTCACTTAAATAATTACACTTTCCAGAGCAGAAACTGAGGGTTATTTTTCCCACAGTGGAAAAAAAAGTCTTTGATAGTCCTAAAAATGACCATAACTGTTAGACATGGTGGATTGTATATTTCACTGTATTTGGAAAAGTTTTGTATTATCTGATTATTGCTTCCATTATTTTTGACTTTACACTTACGCAGTATGATTCCAGGTTTATAGAGAATCTGCCTCAGTGTGTTCATGAGCTATGCTATCAATTTGAGCTGCAATTCTGTATAGAGAGTAAGATCTTTGGCCCCTAGCGAGACTTATTTCTGTAACCATGCATAGCTTCTTTGATCAAACAGGAATGTCAGTACAGGACTTTTTATAACCCCTTTGCTTTCTTGTTTCCTCCTTTGACCTTTCCAATAAAATCTACTTGATGTTTTAGACCATTAGAAGACCTCAGCAAGACAATGCTCTGTTGGAATAAATGTGTCAAAAGAACATGTGGTAGGGAGAGTTTTATTAATGTGAAGCTTGGAAGGAGGTTTCCATCACATTGGGAGATGTGATATATACGATGCTGTGTTCATCCCATGACAGCATGTCATAAAAAGCATACCACAATCCTTTGCATATTTCCTTGGGAGTAAATGCCACAAAACCCAATGAGATTAACTTATTCTAGGTACTTTGAAGAGGCTAAGAAAAGGAAAGGTCTTATGACATCATAAAAGCAATTTATTTGAGCATACATTTTTGTGGTTTGCAGTTTGCTTGTTCCAATATAAAGTAAAGGGGGAAGTAAGTAGGGAGGGAAGAAATGAAAATAGTTAACTGAAACCTTTGAAGTGAGTGTTTTTAATGAAATCTTATATTGCTTAGCTTGAGGGCTCTTTTACAACTGAATTTTTGTCCTCGAGTTTATTGGTATTATTTATTTTATTTTTATTTTATTTTTAAAATTTATAAGCCGCCCCACTCCCGGAGGACTCTGGGCGGCTAACAATAAAACACATAAAACATAACAAAACAAACAGTACAAGAACAGTCATCCAGGGGTCAGATTTTATAAACCCCAGGCCTGCCGGAAAAGCCAGGTCTTATTAAGCAGCTTACAGAAAACTAACAGGGTGGGAGCGGTCCTAATCTCCGGGGGGAGCTGGTTCCAAGAGGTGGGCGCCATCACAGAGAAAGCCCTCCTCCGTGGCCCCGCCAAATGGCACTGCTTGGCCAACGGGACCTGAAGGAGGCCCAGCCTGTGGGATCTAACCGGACGAAGAGAACTATGAGGTAGTAGGCGGTCTCGCAAATAGCCTGGCCCTGAGCCATATAGGGCTTTAAAGGTAATAACCAACATCTTGAATTGGACCCGGAGACCAATAGGCAACCAGTGCAGCTCACGGAGGATAGGTGTAACGTGAGTGTATCGAGGAGCACCCACTATCACTCGCGCGGCTGCATTCTGGACCAACTGTAGTCTCCAAATACTTTTCAAGGGTAGCCCCATGTAGAGTGCGTTGCAGTAGTCCAGACGTGAGGTGACAAGGGCATGAGTGACTGTAAGGAGAGCCTCCTGGTCCAGGTAGGGTCACAACTGGTGCAATAGACAAACTTGTGCAAAGGTCCTCCCTCATTCTATAGATAAATCAAAAGAATTTAGTGGCTGAAGGAGACATTTAGTATAATTTATTATCCTAATACCTTGCTCATCTTCTTTTACAGTACGTTTGAGTTGGTCATGTTAGATTTGAAGAGTTGAAATAATTTTTATATAAATAAGCCACTATGCTAAATTTCTAAACTGCACTAAGCTGAAATTGGACAAAAAAATCATAGACTGATATTACATGTGAACTTAGATTCTGAACACTCAAATATGTATATGAGACTGAGTAAAGATTTAAACCAGCGGTTCTCAACCTATGGGTTGCAACCCTATTTGGGGTCGATCGACCATTTCTCGGGGGTCGCCAAACAAGGCGATCCGCCATTTTTCCCCCTCAGGGGGCGGCACCGCACATGCACGGCACGTTTGTGTGACGGGGGTCGCCGTCACACAAACGTTGAGAACCACTGATTTAAACAGTGATAGCCTTACGTATCTAGATATAGAATGGCACATTTGCTTGTAATATGGCAGTATTTAAGGCAGTGGTTCTCAACCTGTGGTCTGTGGACCCCTGGGGGGCCATGATGTTGACACAGCAGATCCGCATTGGCTTGAAGAAATGTTATGATTTAAATTTTGAGTTAAATCTTGGGGGCCCATGCCATGGTCCGTGGCCACAAAAGATATTTAAAGAGGGTCCATGGTGAAGAAAAGGTTGAGATACACTGCTTTAAGGTATTATTCCTACATATATTTCTTAATAGGATTATCTTCTGAGTAAAAATACGTATAATTATATTAAATGATATTACTCTTCCTTTGACCTATTGACCAAAGTTATTACAATGGCGCTGAACAAAGAGACTTGTGGATAGTTCTTGTGGCCATTGCAGCGACCTTGCAGCCATGTGATTGCAATTCAGGTGCCTGGCAATTGGTTCATCATTATAATGAGCATCCTGTGATTACCATGTGTGACCTTTACTGGTGGCTTCCGACAAGCAGAGTCAATGAAAAGCTGGCAGGAGGTGACAAATGGTGACGATGCAAGGGAGTTGCTTAACCACAGCAACCAGAATTGCCACAACTGCTGTCATGAGTATGGTCATAGTGACATCATATTTTATTGCTGCATTGCTTAGCGACAGAAACATCACTTCCCACTATTGGCATCAAGTAGGGACTATTCCCTTTTGGCTTGTTGTTTACCCAAATATCTTCTCTACTTGCACTTTTATTCAGCTCCAGTTGCAGTGATAGTTTTCCCCCCCCTTGGGTCCCTATTTGCCTTCTTTCCCTCCCCTTGCCCTCCTAGACTCACTAACCTTTCCCGTGTGTTAGGAAGCAGGCAAGGGCAAATCACTTTCAAAATCCTTCCAAGAAAACTTCAGGGACTAGTCCAGGCAGTTGCCAGGAGTCAACACTAACTCGAAGGCACACATGCCCACACTTTTTTTTTTTTTTTTGCTCAAAATGTTCAGCACTCAACATGATGTTCCTAGAATGAACATTATCTATTATCCCCATGTTATAGTTTGGAGAGCTAGAGAACAATCGTCTGTCCAGGGCCTTCTAATGAACAGAAGCTGAGCCTTGTGGCATACTTATCTTTACTAATAGCATATGTTTTCTAGAATAAACAGATCTACATGCTGACTTTGTAGGATACTGCTCGATATCTATCAAAATGGCACAGTCCCAAAGTTGAGACTGATTTGCAATTGAAGACCAAGCCCTGCAACTTTTCACTCGGAGAAGAGATAAAAGAAGAGACACACTTTTAATGGTGAACATTTCTTATTCAGGGTAATTTTCCTCCCATGTGAATGAGGCAATTAAATGAGGCCTTATTTCCTGATGAACAACCTGAAGAGTGTAAGTGTTAGCTACTGCTCCTTTGCATTATTCTGTCAGCAAGGGGGCCCAGAGGAATGAGATAATGCAACTCATATGCCAATTCCTGAATAATTAAATAAAAATGTCTGTAATATATATGGGCATACACATGAGACAAATAAATGATAGATAAGGTCTAGCATCCATTCATATAACATTATGCACAGCAGTTGGGTGCCACATATGTTTAGCGGATGGCAAACAATTGGAAACAGGTTGTAGGTTATGCTGGAAGGAATTAAGGCATAGCTCGGTATTCTCCCTGGAATTAGGAAGAGAAAAAAAGCTTTCCACCTTCATCCTTCAATAGTCATGGTTATTCATCTATAATATTTAATTGTTTGAACTTATCACCCTTGCCCCCCAAAATTATTCTTGGAAGCTATTTGAATCTTAGAGTGTGTTATGTTTTACCTGGGTATTTCAAAATTATACAGAATCATAGACTTTTCAGAGAAGAACCGGCACAATGTGATCACAGGGGATGTTTACAATTGCTAGACAATTTAGTAAAACAATTTAGCAATTAGATTAAGGGCAACATTGTACAAATAATAAGCACCTTCATAGAATAGTGCATTCTATTAATAATGATAGAATAGGCCAAGCACTGCTTTCCCCCCCTCTTTTTTTATTAAACAAGGCCCACCCCAAAAGAAGGCTGTGCTTTCTTACACATTCAAGATACAAGAACGTGAACTTCTTCTCCCAACCAAAGGAGCTGGCCTCAAAATACCTTGCAAGAGTTGTAGACAAATTATTCTTTTTACTCTGATAGAAGGAGTAAATTATTACATGACTATGCATATAAGGGGCAAATAGAACTGCTCCCCAGGCAATTCTTAGGTCAGGTTTGGCCCGTGGCCCTCAAAGAGTCTGTATCTGTGTTCTACAGCAGGGGTCTCCAACCCCTGGGCTGCAGCCCACTACCAGACCTTGGTCTATTTGGAATTGGGCTGTGCTCAACTTGTGTGTGTGCCCCGGCCTGCTGCTCATGCAAATCAAGCTGTGCGTATGTGTGCCAGCCTGCCACTTGGGCAAGGGCTGTGTGATTGTGTGTACATGTGTGCTGGCCCACTGCTCATGCAGGCCAATTCCCCTGTCCCCTCCCCCAGCCGCAAAGGTTGGAGACTGCTGTTTTACAGTACACATTAAAAGAATATTTAAACATTCATAACTATTTGTGGATTAAAAGAACATGAATATTTAGTCCCCTCAAAACAATAGTGTCAAAAGTTGGAAAAATATTGACACTAATAGAAGCAATGAGACATTCAGAATAAAATCCTTTTTCCCCAGGAGAGAATTTTTAAATGAATGCAAAGAACAGAAATTAATCATTTTGCTGTTACCTTGGACAGGCAAGTGGATAGGTAGGAGGATATCTACTATCACCCAGTCACAATTTTTTAGGTAGTAGACTGGATTTCTCCACTATTTTGTTATGAGCACATCTCACCTCTCCAAAGGTGAGGACAATTTCAAGATTCAGGAGGATCTTGGCAAGGTGGAACAATGGGCAGAAGCCAACAAAATGATTTCAACAGGGACATTGTCAACCGTCCGGCTAGAAAATTTAACATTGAAGAAACTCAGAGGTCATGAGGTGCCACAAGAGATAATCTTTATTGAATACACATCCTGGCACTGAAGAATTAAAATCAACTAGTTTTCCCATGTGAAAATCTAGGTACTTAACAATAGCTTTTCATAACCCCCACCCACCATGTGTTCACGTTGCCCACTCATATTCTTTCTGTTGTTATGGGAATGGTCCACTTCTTTGTCAGACACCTGCTTTTGATAACCTTGGGTCTCATGTGACATGGACATCTTCTTGAAACTCCCGTTTCTTTCCCAGGCTCTCCCTCACCCCTATTTCTATGGCAAGTTGAGCAGCAACAGAGGTTAGCAAGCATCTTAGCAATTCAACCTTGACAGACATAATCAAAGTTTTTCATTTGGAAACATCAAATGATTATACTGATGGCATTGATAGTGATGAGGTTACCTATTTGGGTATTAACATGTCTGCAAGCAAACAACCAAGCTCAGAGAGCACCAAGGACTTCAGAATTCAACCCTGAGCTACAAATATTCTTCTCTATTGGAATATGAATATAAGATAGGGGAGATCACATGAGTCAGCAATATGTGCAAAAATGCTGTGATTGAATGTTGACATCCAATAAAAGTATGACTTTGCATTTTCTTAATTTTTGATGATAATGTTTACATTTGAGGTTGTTATTTTTGTGGGGGGCTATTTTTTATTTGATGATTTTGATTGTTAGCTACTCAGAGCTTTTGGGAATCTGCATGTTCTGGTGGATCTCAATACAGACATGACACAATAGTGCTGCAGATGTTCTAATGTAAAAATCAAGAGAAGTCATAATACTTTTCTAATCTGCATTAATCAGATATACCTAGAATATTGTATTTCATTCTGGGGCCCGCATTTTGGGAAGAATATTGACAAACAAGAGCATGTCCAGAGGAAAACAATCATGATTATAAGGGGTCCAAAAGAAAACCTACAAAAAATGGTTGGAGGTGATGGGTATATTTTAGCTTAAAAAGAGAAACCTGCAGAGAAACCCAATAGCTGTCTTTAGGTATTTGAAATATGTTATATAGACAGAACATGTAGCACAATTATCTAGAGCTGTTTGTTTATGTAATTTATACAGTTGCTCAAATTACAAAACAACTCTGGATGAATTACAACTGCAGTAGCTATAAGCATAAAAAGAAAGGAAGTAAAAGTAAAACATGATAAACACTCACAACAGAATAAACAAAAAAAGCAGAATAGTTGAGACCAATCACCCATATTCCATTCAAGACCTTTTTGTCTGGATGGGCTCATCTAAAGCTCTGGTCCAATGCTTGAGGGAAAAACCAGGTTATACAGGGTCATCTGAAGATTGGGAGAAATGTTGTTCCATAGGTAGACACTGCAGCAGAGAAGGCATGTCTCATGGGTCATACATGCTAGGTGACATTGCTTTCTACAAAGAACATAAAGTATGTCCAACATGGAACTATAGTAATACACAGGTGGCTATACTCCCAGCAACAGTAAGGATTTTATTTTCTTCCTCATGACTAACCGGTTTAAGGTCTGCCCAGATAAACATGTTATTCAATTCTAAGGTACCTGCAAAAAGTTTAATAATTTATAGCAGATGCCTAGAATATTCTTCAGAGCACACTTGTGAATGTTTCTTCAGTCCCTCCTTTCCTGAGATTGGTTTACCCAAAACAAAGTCTCTGAATAAACTATCCAGACTGGGAAAATAGCTATGTTTTTTTTTTTTGTTCCTTTGCACGTAATCCTAACAAAGGCTCTTACCCATGTTTGATCAGGTACACTATTTGTCTTCCTCCTATAGTGCTCTAGATATCTCTTTTATTGCTTCATAACCTGTTGCTAAAAATAAAAGTGCTCCCGACTTCATTCCAATTGGCAACAAATTTCTTGATTAAACCATGGTTTAGAGCAAGCTAGTTGGGGAATTCTAGGAGTTTTAAAGTGCCAGGTTTGAAGAGCCCTGGATTAGAGCCCCAAGAACTACTCTCTGTAACCCAACATGGCCCACCATGCATCTGGATTAAACCAGCCAAATAGGTCCTCCCTCCTTGTGTGAAAAGTGTCTACGGAAAACTCTAGAACTAACAAAAATGGTCTAACCATAGTAAGAGACTCATAATAATATTCCTCAATTCCAGTTGACATCAATGTTGCCCCAAGACAAAAACAAATGTAAAGCATGATGACCACTACTATGAGTTTGACCTGTAAGCAGCTGAATAAGGTCCAAGTTGCCATACAGGCCATAAACTCCTAAACTGTCTCTAATCTGCTCCCTCTGGACACAATTTTGGAGGCAGTTCAGGGCTTTGTGGCCTCCAGTGTCATTAGTTTGGAGAACTCAAGAGTTGTTCCAGAAGACAAGACAAAAAACAATGAGTTTGGATAAGATGGAAGTAGATTTCAGTTGGGTATCAGGAAAAATATCCTAATGACAGGAGCTTTCAACAGACTGGTTCATAGATGGTGGACTCTCCTTTATGAGCTGTATTTAAACAGAGGCTGGATGGCCATCTGCCAGGGATGCTGTAGTATTGGATTTCTGTACAGGACAGGACATTGAACTCTACTGTCCTTTCTAACTCTTAAAATACATGTATGCTTTCAGGGTTGTGGTTCTGTAAATTGAGTCTTCATGAGATGAGTTGAAATTTGGAATTTGAAATTTCAAAGGAAAAATGAACACATTCAAGTCTTTAACAGTTAAGGGTAAAATATTTGTAGGAGAGACATGAGAGTTGGGGAGATGGAAGCTGGACTGTTAACCAAACCAAACCAAACCAACCCTGACAAAGAGAAGAAGAAGGCAGGTTTCCTTCTCATTATTGTAAGACTGCACTAAAATTGAAGTCCTCTAGAATTAATCTGCATCCAGACACAGGACCTGGACCCAATCTGAAAAATACTTTTTTCTTCCCAAGCAATAAAAATTCAAAATAAATAAATAAAAACCATCAATCATTCTTGACACTCAACACCTTGCTGCCTGAGATAACTGCTCCACTCTGCCCAGTGGTAGGTCTATTAGAAAGGAAAAGGTATTTTTGACATCTTTTACATTTCTCTCCAGTTACAATAAGGTTCTTTTTGTTCTAGGTTGGCAGCAGCATACAACATAATTCTCTTAGAGGGAGGAGGGTATAATGCAAGGTCTGTAACTATATTAAAGTGTCTCTCCCTCATTCTCTCTGTGTCATAGAAAGATAATTTAACATTTGACTCAGCCTGTTGATATTTGGAAAACTGCTTTTTTCCCATTAAAGCACTGAAGTTAATGTTTTTTTTATACCAGTGGTCCCCATCCTTTGCAGGTTGGTGTCTTGGCTGGGGGGTGGAGAGAACTGGGCCACATGCAACCCTTGCACAAGTGATGGGCCAATGTGAATGGTGGGCCAGCATTCACATGCATGAATGCCCACTGGCCCACCACTTGTGCAAGTTGAGCTCTGCACATGCATTCCAGCACTCAAACAGCCCAATTCTGAATAGGCCCCGGCCTGGTAGATGGGCCACGGCCCAGGGGTTGGAGACCCCTGTTTTATACAATAAGATGAAGTAGGCCATGGTCCTTCTCTCAAAATTAGTAAGGATGAAGTGTTATATTAGAAACTTTTTCACTTGTTTGGACATAAGGACTATACCCTGAAATCTTCTCATTTGCAAGAATAAGCTTTTGCCAAAGTTTGCAGTAGTAGACCAGAGCTAGAGAGAACAATCAAAAGTAAAACTCATCCTGACACATAAGATGGAGGATAGGAAATAAGCAGAGGTAGTGAGTCCTTATCTCTTTTGATACATGCTTTAACTTCTCCAGGATAGACTAGCACACAAATCACAAACCTCTACTTAGCATTATGCCTAAGCACTCTATAATGTAACATTGATTACAGAAATATCATTGCCTTAAAGATGCTTAAGTAATAAAATGGCAAAAGGATCTTTGTAGGGAGAAATAATTGCAAAATGATTGACATGTTTTCTTTTAATGCAGTCTATTACTTGAGTCCATCTCCTCATCTGGTGAAAATTGGTGTCTGCTTCCAAGGAAGGAAACCAACTGACCCAAGAGGAGAGTGCTCTGTTATATTTTTTTCAGAAATGATTTCCCTATGAATGAATTCTCCTCATAGAATTTGCTACTATGCCAATTTGGCTCTTCCGTTCTTGTATTTCTTAGATGCTATCTTTATCTCCATCTACCTTCTCCAATCTGATAGCCATTAAATATGGTGGGATTCCATTCTCAGAGTTATGGTGCCTACACATTCTCAAGATTGCCAAATTGGAGAAAGCTAAGCTAAAATATAAACCTGATGTCAGGTTTATTTATTTTAGAAATTTTCTAATTCCAGAAAATAAATCTTAAACAAGCCTCTTAATCATTATAAAACACAAATCTTCCAATCCATTTCAGGGCTTTTTATTTGAAAGTGAGAATTCATCCAAATTTTAAACTGTGCTACAGAATACATAACTAATTTTCCTGTTATATCCACCAGATTTCCCAGAAAGTATCTTGACTGAAGATTATTGGAGTTGCGGACAAATATATATAAATATACCTATAACTTGTGATGTAGGCAGTAGGTACTCTGGAGAATACCGTCCTTGTGCCAAATATTATATCTTTCATTTCTTGTTTGTGGAAAAGACACATTGCATCTTCTCTTCATTAGAGACTAATAATAACCTCCTAATCCAAATGCTCTTTTATTTTTCTCCCTCCCTCCTCCTTTCTCTCTGCATTGTGGAATTAGCATGTGTCTATATTTGCAACCTCTGTGACATTGTAATTTAACACCAATGTATTATGGTTAGATGGGGCTGCTATATTTCATGATCTTTTTTTTTAATAGTTTATCTGCCGGGAGAGGCAGGATTTATAATTGGTGGGGCCCTAAATTATACAAATCTTGGGGGCCCCTTGTTAAAAACTTACACCAAAATATCTCACTAAGGTGTGTACCAAAACAGAGCCTTGGGCTGGCCACAAAAAAAATTGAAGATGTAAATATGCTTTTTAATTATTTAACAGCAAGGTATTTAAAATGAAAAAAAAATACAAAATACAAATTACTTTCAAATGCATTTTCTGATTACATATTTATCATTTGGCTGGCTTCGTGTCTCTTATAGATTATAATATAGCATTATATTATAATAAAATATAGCATCTCCTGGAAACAATACTTAATGCAATTTTTTTAAAAAATCTAAGCTTCAGTAATATATATATAGAAAGTGCTGACAAAATAAATAATCAAGATCACTTGTAATTATCAAACCTGTTTGGAAATTCAGAAAACTGGTGTCCGATACAGCTTGGATCATTTTGTTTCTGATTTTTCTCAAAAGAAAAATCACAATTTTGTGTTCAAATGATATGCTGCACAGCTGCTAGCTTTCTGTGAACATTAAATTAATTGCATATAAAGCCATTCTAAAACTACACATAAAATTTTGCTACACAAGATTTTCAAAGCTACAGCATTCATAAAAAGCCATATAAAATCTGAAAGCTAAAAAAATACGAATTTTTGTGAGGCTCTGCGGATTTTAAGGCCCTAAAACTCTAGCTTCTTTAGTTGATGCCTAAATCTGGCACTAGGAAGATGCAGCCATGAAGATCTGAGGAGGAAAATTAAATTGCCTTCTTCTCTCTTCCTCTGTGCAGTTTATATAAGTTGTGCACTTGAACCTTACATTTGTTATAAACAGAGATAATTTAAATATATTTATTGTTTTTTTTAAAAAAACAAGGAAGCTACGGATGACTTGTAAGTAAACACCATATATGAAAAAATGAACTTGTGGCAGAGGAAACATCTGATATGACTCAAGGGGAAGAGGAAGATAGGACAAATCTCTGGAAAACATCAAGCAGTGGTTTCATGTAGATGTTAAATAGGATGAGAGAAGCATATAGGAACCAAAGTATCTCATAATACAATAACTGTTGTGTAGAACAAATTCCCCAAGCCATGAGTGGAGTATGGTAGAGGGAGAGTGTCTCCATTACTTATATAATTGTGTATGTTATTATGAGAGAAATCCATAAGTATGAAAGGGTGGAAATTGTGTTACATTGTCATGAGGTATATTGATCATTTGGACATTATTATGGTTAGAGACATATGCCTATTTTGGCTACTCCTTCTTTTGAAATGTTTGGTCAGAAAGAATGAAAGCTACTGCAGAACAATGTCCCTGAAGCTTCATTCAGCAAGATGATTAGAAGGATGCCATGGTTGGAAGTTATTAAAACTCATTTTCAAATGAATCAACAAGGTTGTCCATCCCCATTCAGTTCCCAGCATAAGTCATCTACCAGGCTGACCTTGATTGGTTCGCTTTCAAAGCCAGACAGAAATCTGAACTGGAATGAATCCAAAAATCAATATTCTCCAATGTCACCTGTGTACATTATGTGATCTTTTAAAAAGATTTATGATGTGCTATATTCATCACACAAAAGTTATATAATGGATCCTCCCCTACATATTCCATGTGTGTCAGGCTATAATCCCCACCTACCTCAACTGGTTGTGGTAGCTGAGGGCAATGGCAGATGTAGTTCAATATTTCTAGAGAGTACCAGTTGTACTGGAAAAGAAAATCCTGAAGATCCAATAATCATGTATGACACATTTATCAATTCAGTCTTTTTATCTATTACTGTTACAAATCGTGAACCCGATGCAAGATAGGTAAAAATGTAAACATGCAATTTTGGGAAGCTGGAGTTGTATGTTCACAAAATTGTTTGCAAAGGGAAATATATTTTAAAAAGCAAGCATTTTGGGTAGCATCCTGTAAGACTGAGGAAGAAAATCTATGGCTGTTGATCTTCTGTCTAGCTCCCAACAGTCATGCATAAACAATTTGTCTGATTACTAATGATGGGGGGGACCTATAATTCAACTATCATCTAATAAATTCATAGTTCACCATCTATGTTTTATGACATATAAATTGATATATTAAACTCTCTTCATAACAGTTTGGAAGCCATTTTTATTTGACTTTGCTTATGATTGAAAGGCTCTGTCAACAGATATAAAGATTTAGGTATTATAGCTCAACCCTCTCTCTTTAAAAACATCTTTATATTCCTTCAAAAGAATTCATTCAGAAATTAGTTAGTAAGATTTAAATTTATGTTTCTGTTGTTCAATACTACCCAATATGCTTGCTGTTAGATTGATAGGTATAAAAAGACTAGTTCAAACAACTTCAAATGAGATACACATAAATGCATATCTTTTTTCTAATTTGCTTCTTTTGGATTCTACGAAATTTCAGCATATGGAATGAATTGTTTGTGCAAAAAGTCCATTGATTAAAACCTCCAGAACCAGATTTTGATTTATGTGATAAGTTATCATTTTTCTTGGTATGTGTATTCATTTAATTCTTTTAAGCAGTAAAATATGACAGTTAAACATTTGTTTCCTTCCTTTTAAACCATTTTAATATACATTTGCATTACAGAATTGAATGTTTGTTTTATTTGTTCCATGGGAATCCTGGAAAACCTACTTTTAATGAGGTAGACCAGTCTGGTGACTTCCAGTTGTGTGGAATTTCAGTTCCCAACACGCTGAGAATTCTTGAAGTTTTAGGTTTGGATGTCATCAATTTGAAGAGTACTTTGCCAAACATTTTAAGTTTTGGGGGATTTAAGTCAACATAAAAAATAGGCAACATGTATATGCACATACACATTTACTTACACACACATTTATCACTGAATAGGATCATTGGCTTAAAAACCCAATTAAACCAAACCATTTTAAACTGCCTATCCAGATATCGTATTGTTACAATTCAGGGTTTTGTCATAGCTAAATATTCAGATCCCAAATTTGATTTGTCAAAATACTTTCAAGTATATGTATAGTGTCAGATAATCCCTGAAAATAACTAGCAATATATAAACATCCTAGTGAAATCTTTGTCTCCAGAACAGATTTAGAATAGGTTGCAAGTTTTCTGGGTGTTTTATCCCCATCTTATCGTATCAAATCTAAAGCAAAACAGTAAAGATGCTTCTGTCTACTATACTTGGCCCAATCCCAACAATCATACGACTCATTAAGTCACTAGCTTCTTCCACTTCCTCAGTCTCATCTTTATGGGCAACATGGAGAATCAGCCCTAATTTATATAACCTGCACTAGTTTATCAGACATTTCTATCTAGCTTGTTTCAGTTTCTCATGTACTACTACTGGTATGTTTACTAGTAATGTATCCATTAACTTTATACGATTGAAAATACATTAGGGTATAATAATTCTGTTTGCCATATGTAAATAATCCCTGATATAAAGTAAGTCAGCATTGCCAAAATGCCTGAGACTGAAATAAGGTGATATGTCAGCTTAATTAGGTATCTGTAATATCAACTATCTACAATTTGCAAGAAACTGTTGCAGCTATATAGCTCCATTCCCAATTGATTCTTATCAAAGAGTTAAATGACAAGAGCATTGGGCAGAAAAGACATTGACAATCCTGATACAAGGTTTCTGTCGCGTGGAAAATGCAAATTATTTTTTATGTCTTTGCCCATTATTGCAGAAAATCAGTCACAAGATACTATCAACTGAAGAAATGTCCTTTCTTTTTGTGTCTGATCTCAGAGGGCAAACATTTAGTTCATGTGCCTGAAATCTTGAGAATTAGTTGCGAAATAAAGATGGGCCTTCAGGCTATAGTCTATACCAGTGGTTCTCAACCTTTTTAATGCCGCGACCCCCCAACCGGTTGTAAGTCGAGGACTACTCAACTGGTGCAGCACCGTTTGCAGAATGGGACTTTTGGCGGGCTCAGCAGGGCAGAGATAGCATGGACAATTCCTATTGGCTTTTGAAAGCCAATAGAATTAGACTCTATTCAAGAGAGCCTATTCTATTGGCTTTCAAAAGCCAATAGAATAAAAGGGAGTAGCACAGCTAAGGAAAAGGGGGAAAAAATGGCGGACTGCGTTATTTGGCGACCCCCGTGAAATAGTCGTTTGACCCCAAATGGGGTCCCGACCCACAGGTTGAGGACCACTGGTCTATACAAACAGAAAATAGGCAGAAATTGTACTGGATGTAATGTTATCTACAGAAAAGATTGTGAATAACAGAGCCTGCAGGGCGGGAGGAGGGCTCTGAAGTGAAAATAGAAAGTTAACTTCAGGGCTGCTTTAAAGGATGTCTGATCACCCATAGCTTATAAAAAAAATCCTGGCAAAATACAGGTGGATGAGATTTGCCCCTTATTTTTCTAGAAGATATCAGTATAGCCAGGATACTTTTAATGATCACTTGGAACCCAAACTAAGGTCCATTTATCCACTGGTACATGCAGTATAAGAAACCCATAGTCTCTCTTTGTAATATAGTACTTAGCCAAGAGAATACACTACTGTAGTTTGGAAACTTCACCACAGTCAGTGCACCTAATTTATTTTTTAATATCAAAAAGATTATAGGTAGCGATAGCGACTGAGAATATACTGGAATGTGATCAGCAACCTTAGATGTACAGGAAGTGTGTGTGAGTACAGTTAATATCTAGAAAAACAGAAGAAAAAAATAAAGTTTAGAGTACACATACTAATTTTCTTGTCAAACTAAGCCTTCATGAGAGAGATTATGCATTAGGCCTAGTATGGCATGCTTGTACCATAACTGAATATTTAGCTGGTTCAATTTATGTTTTCTAACACATGGATGGCCAACAACCACTCATAAGTAATTTATTTCCCCCTTTCTAAAATGACTTCCAAAAATGACATTTTGTGATGGGGAAATTTAAAAATTATTCTCATTCTGGACAAAAGTTCATTTTGGGACAACTATATTTTGCAACCACAACTTTTACACAAGATCAAAAATATTTGCTTGGATAAATTTTTAGCAGTTGGCTTCAGCAACAAAATCCGGTGCTACATTTGTTTCTGGATGATGAGAGAACTTTCAGGTATTTTGCATGTACAGTTTCTGTTGTATGAATATTTTGTCAAATTTATTAATGCATGATGGAACTCTCAGTGCATAACAAAGCCAACAGATAAAAGGCTGAAGACAAGTGTAATAAAGTATTTCAATTCTTGTTAAAAAAACATTCCAGAAAGCAGTAATGAAAGGAGAAAAACTTTTATTTTATAAAATAAACAGCTATTTTCTTCAAGGTCAAAAACCATTTTTCATGGTCCACACAACCTAAGTGAAAACCGCATAAAACCTTTCATTAGACTGTTCTCCCCTCCCTGCTTCATTGAGAATTGCAAGATTAGGCCAGAGATAATGAGTAGCTCACTGTGGAAATACAGTAAGAAAGAGCTGCACTGAAATTAGATCTAGACAACGCAGTAATGAAAAGCACTGACCAATATTGCAGTATTATAACTGATGGGGATATTTATCATAATTTTGTTCATTATGATGGATTGTTGGTTTGAGGATTAGCCACATAACTATCCAGCAAATGGAGACAAGGCATATGTTTGATGGTGATGACATTTACTACATAAGTCATGACGGATGTAAAACCTGTTAGTAACATAAACACTGTTGGCTTCTCAAATATTGCTGACAGTTTAATTCTGCTTCTGTTATTAAAATGAAATATGAAGTAAGAAAACAGAAAGCCTGGAGACATTGAAATTGTTCAGATATATACTGTCAGCTTTACTGTTAGTGCTATTCAAAGTCCTATCTCCAGTACTGCAGCTGCCTAATAATAAGGTAAAAATACAAAGATATAATTCCAAACTACATATTTTCATAAATATTTTGAACTTTGAAATCCAAATATATCAAGGTTAGTCAATATTTTGGGCTGGTGAGCACATTTGTAATTTTGAGAGCATAATGTGAACACACACAAAATGGCTACCATGAAATAGTTTTATTATTCACAAAATGGCTGCAACAACCATTTTATGAATGGCCAATAGAGGTGTAGCCATTCATAAACCATTCCTTTACCAGAAGGTGGCATTTAAGGCAGTTCCATTGCACCAGCTCTTTCAGCTTCCACGGATGCTCCGTCACGATAGCTCAGCTTTATGGTTATGCTTATTTTTTTCTGAGTCGGTGGACACACTCCCCCCACCCCCCAAAAAAGACCATTTGGCTATAGCTGTTTACTATTTGTCTTTTGCAGGAATGCCCATAAAACATATGGAGGGCCAAAATACCTTCTTGAAAATCAACATGATTGGAGCCAGTTAGTTTGCTTTGCAGCATGCCAGTTTTTCATTTCGGATTAGTTATGAATTAGACCCATCTTTAAAAATATAAAGTCAGGTAAGGGATCTCCAGGGAGGCAGCCACTGCTCAGTGCCATGGGTACCACTTAGCCTTCCTTGAGCAGTGTATCCACCATGGTTTGAAAGAAGACCCAATGAATAGCAAATCCTTATTTGTTACCAATGATCCAAATATTGCAAATGCTATTTTTTCTCCATTGCAAATAATGGTCAAGTTAGAACATACAGTATAAGGAACTTGTAAGGGGCAAATCAAACAGGACACAGCTTCCTTCAGTGATGATGGGTGTTGTTCCACATTCTGCTTTGCCTTTCCAGGAGATGGGATGGTATCCACCTTTGGCTTCTGGGCCTAAGAACTTTTGCAGGGGCTGTGTCCCTGCTCCTTCCATTTTCTAAACATGCTGCCAGCCTTCTGGCTTTTTGGAAAAATGTCAAGACCTGCCTCTGCCAATTGGTATGGGGGTCTACAAATGAAATACAACCACGTGGGTAGTTGGTGGCTTGAGGGCACTCACCCGGCAGCCCCTTTAGCTTTTTAACTTTTAAATTCTAGCCTCTAATTTCAAATTGGTTTTAATTCTACTTTTAACTGTTTTTAATTATGTTGTTTACATTACCATGTTTTTTTATCTGTAAACCAATACAAATATATGACCAGTGTCATTTAGGTGAATTGGGCAGTGTAGAAATTTGATAAATAAAATGTCCTGCCGAAGCCCTAGAAAAAATTAACAGTTCTCACAAACCAAATCTAACTAAGTACCTGTTATGTAATTCTCTAGCTAATTACAAATTATTTTTATTCCCATGAAAAAAAACATGTTTTTTATTTCATACCTATTTGATATATTTTATTTCATACCTACTGAGATATAATTTGACAGGGACTGAGTTCATACGTGGTCCTAAAGACTGCCTGCCACCTAGGCTCTATATGTGCACATATATGTGCACTGAAAGACGCGTCCATCTTGCACCTCTACAAGAGGAAAGGAAATCGACAAGTCTGCGATAATTATAGAGGAATATCACTTCTCTCTGTTGCAGGGAAGATCTTTGCACGAGTGTTGCTAAATCGCCTGCTTGACCATCTGGAACAGGGTATACTACCTGAGACACAGTGTGGTTTCCGCAAAGAGCGTGGCACAGTGGACATGATATTTGCAGCTCGACAGCTCCAGGAGAAATGTCAGGAGCAGAATCATGAACTATACACCACCTTCGTGGATCTCACCAAGGCTTTTGACACAGTTAGTCGTGAAGGACTATGGCGCATTATGTCGAAGTTTGGGTGCCCGGACAGGTTTATTCTGATGGTATGACAGTTCCATGATGGCATGGCGGCTTGTGTTCTGAGTAACGGTGGAGCCTCAGAGGCCTTCCCTGTTACTAATGGCGTTAAGCAAGGCTGCGTGCTGGCACCAACCCTGTTCAGCATGATGTTCTCAGCCATGCTGTCAGACGCCTTTTAGAACAGCTCAATGGGAGTTAATCTGAGGTACAGAACCGATGGAAAACTGTTCAACCTGCGAAGACTTCAGGCTGTCACCAAGGTAAAGGAGACTGTGCTACGAGATCTCTTTGCTAATGACTGTGCCCTTAATGCAGGCAGTTGTGACAACTTTGGCCTCTTCATCAACGAAAAAAACTGAAGTGATGTACCAGCCAGCTCCAAAAGCCCAATATCAAGAGCCTACCATCACAGTAAAGGGACAAAAGCTGCAAGCAGTGGACCAATTTACGTATCTTGGTAGTACCCTCTCCCATGCAGTGACAATTGACATTGAGGTCAACTGTAGAATTGCCAAGGCAAGTTCTGCATTTGGCAGATTGCGGACTAACGTGTGGGACCGCCGTGGAATAAGTCTTGCTACCAAGCTTAAAGTTTACCAGGCAGCAGTGCTAACTACCCTATTGTATGCTAGTGAGACCTGGATAGTGTACAGGAGGCATGTTAGGCAACTGAACTACTTCCACATGACTTGCCTTCGTAGAATTCTGAGGATTCGGTGGCAGGATAAGATACCAGACACAGATGTCCTCTCCAGAGGAGGCCTATCATCAATTTACTCTCTATTGATGAAAGCCCAGATGCGCTGGGCAGGCCATGTTGTAAGGATGGCAGATCATTGCATCCCTAAACAGCTCTTCTATGGTGAGCTGTCTCAAGGAAAGTGATCGCATGGGGGACAAAAGAAGCGATACAAAGACACATTGAAAGCTTCTCTTAAGTCTCTGGATATTAACACCATCTCTTGGGAACTTCTGGCGCATGCTCGACCAACATGGCGTACCTTGGTGTACCAGGGTTGCCAGACATATGAACACAGAAGGACAATCTTGGCACAAGAAAAGCGAGCACTCCGCAAAGCCAGAGCTGCAAATGCTGAAGTAACAGTGTCTACATTTCTTTGTTCAGTATGTGGCAGAACATTCCGTGCTAACATTGGTCTTATTAGCCACCTACGGACACATCGTTGATGGCCCATAACCCACAAGCTGTCAAGGTCTTCATCGAAATCGATGGACGAACAACATATGTGCTCATCCACCCCCATTCATATAAAATGCTGGTGCCTGAATGGGTCCGAGGGTTGGGGCAATCAGCCTCGCAGGAATTTTTATTTTGGGATATTACAATGGCCCAGTACTTACTCCCCACCTTTAGCCCTTTGTCCAAAATGCCAGGGGAAAAAAGGCAAAACCAAATCCACGCATTTTGCGACTAGTGAGCCCATCAGACCCGCTTCGGCGGATTAGAGTGTACTTCTCCCAACCACGAAGCGTCGGCGAATGTAACACACCCGGGTTGCGAGTAATGGGCGAACCAGGACCGCAGCCCCTTTCAGGCTGAGACCCGCAGCGGCTCTTGCAGCGCGCAGGCGAGAAGCATCGCTTTCTCTTCGCTTTTGCAAGCAGGCGCGCTCTTCTCTCTCTGTCTTTCCTCAGAGGGGCGGAGCAGGCCCCGGATGCACTTTCCTCGCAGGCTGGTCGGCGCAGCCGCCGTGCTATCGTTCGGTGTCGTTCACCTTCGGCGGCTTGCGACTCGGCCTGGGGACGGGAGTGGAAGGGAGTCGTCTGTCGTCGGAAGCATGTCACTGGTGGCGGAAGCCTTCGTGACTCAGATAGCAGGTGAGCGGGAAACGACGGCGGGAACGGGAGCGGAACGGATGCAGGCAAACCTCCCTCCCCCCTCCCCTCCCCACGGGGCTTTGCAGTCGTAGAGTTTGACCTGGGCTGCACCTCGCGTCCTCCGAAGGAGGAGAAGCGTCCGACCTTTGGAGAGTTGCCTGGAGTGGGCGGCGGTGAGGCTGGGGTTGCCCAGGGAAACTGGAATTCCCTTCTTGAGCGCGGCCAGGCCGTCCTGTTCGTTTTTTGCATTTTGGACCCCGCATCCTGGATGGAGCCTGTCAGTATTATTAGCTGAAGAGCCTTGTCTGCTTCCATACGCTGCTAGCCAAGTGTTGCAGCTCAGTTCTTAGATCTCTTAGTCAGCCTGGTTGTAGAGGTGAAGATGCTGGCCTAGAAACCGGGAGACTGAATTGTAGGCCTCCCTTACACAGAAAAACTGGCTGAGTGACTCTCTCTTCTCAGCCCAACCCACTTTACAGGGTTGTTGTTGGGAAAATGGGAGGAGGAAGTTCACCATCTTATTTAAAAAAGGTGGCATAAAATAATAATATAGTAATATAGTAATAATGGCCTGCAGTTTGGAAAGCTCCAACTTTCTCATGAAGTTGTGCCATAGTCCCTCTGCTGCTTGCTGTGGTTCTAGTCCATTTCTTACTAAATTGTCCCAACCTAACCTAACCCAGCCACACAAATAAAGGCAGGCATTAATGGCTTATCCTGTTTTTGCTGCTGTGCATTTTGTAGTTGCTGGGTCTGACTCAAAATGGTAGTGTTGGTATTGTGAACATGCACCCTTCATTGTTACTTTTGAGTAACCCACTTCAGTTTTGTGTGTATTTCAGACTTGTGAGATTCCCTCTATTTTTTTATTAGATCCACCAATCCTAGCCATGTGCAAAAAGAGGTGTGGAGGAAAACGCAAAACTGTTTTCAGGGTGGAGTCAGTGATTTTGTAAATTCTGTGAATTATATTTTTTGATATTATTTGCATATTGAGATTTGTAAACCCCTTGCTTGTCTGTTTCAAGTGAATGCCAGTAGCTCAAGATCTCTCTTCTGTGCATCTTTTAAATAGATGAGATTACGTACTTAAAATGGAACATGATGAAAAGTACAGATAGCCCTTGGGTTACAACAGCAACTGGGACTGCCATTGGTAAGTGATGTTATACAGTGTGATGCCACGTGATCACATTGCTTAGTGATAGCAATCTAGGCAATTTAGGTTGCTGTTGTAACCCGAAGGTGTGCAGGGGGGAGCACAGTCATGGAAAGGAGGGTGTGGATTGATATGAGCGCAGGGAAGCCAAGGGAAGGAGGACGTGGATCAGTGTGAGTGCAAGGAGACTAAGGGAAAAAAAGTGCGGCATAGTGCACAGGAAGGCAGGAGGGATACTCGCCATACCAACTTGTGACATTTCCTGCCAGCTTTCCCATTGACTTTGCTTGTGAGAAGCTGGCAGGGAAGATCACAAATGGTTATCTTGTGATTGCAGGATGCTGCAATGATTGGAACTTCAAGGACCAGTCATCAATAGGACTCATTCAGTGCTATTACAGTTTCTACTAGTTGCTGAACAAGTGGTTGGTAACATAAAGCATCTAGTGACAACCGTTCTGGTTGCTGCTGTTAAGTGAGGACCATCTAGGTCAGTGATGGCGAACCTTTTAGAGACCAAGTGCCCAAAACCCGCCTCGCACCTGCCCCACCCCTGCCTGTCCTGCCCGTAGGGCCACCCACCACCTCCACGGCCCACCACAGCAGATCGCCCAGGCAGCCCAGCAGCGTCATGGCCATGCCCTCTGTCCGTGCTCCATAGTATCATCTGTACGCAATGGGGCGCGAGGGCGGAGTCTTGTCCCTGCTGTCCGGCTGCCATGTCTTGGCTGCGCTGCTCTGCGCAGGCTGCACCCGGGACGACTCTCCTCCAGGGGGGCTGCTGGTGAGTGGGCCATGGGGGGTGGCAGGGTTGGGGCAATGACGTGCGTGCCCACAGAGAGGGCTCTGAGTGCCGCCTCTGGCACTGATCTAGGTTGTTAAGCAAGGACTTCATGTGATTGTCTTTCAACTTGGTGCTGGCTTCCCTAGCAGGGAACATTGAAATCCTTTGTCCCCCTAGTTAAGCAAGAGAGAGCGTGAGGTTTTATTTTCTTTTTAAAGAGTGAATTGACCATTTCATATTTTTATGATCGGTTATTCACTTGGGACTGTTAACACTACATGTGCACTATTGTATAATCGGTAAATTTGTTCACTTTCTTTTTATATCTAGACATTCTTAACTTTTCAAATTTCTCATAGTGCTTTTGATCTGATTAATGATCTAAGGTGTCTTGTGTCCTTAAATATAATAACCAGTAAGCCTAAACCAGGTGTGTCAAACTGCCGGTCCACAGGCTGGATGCGTCATGGCGAAACTGCACCTATCCCATTGCCAGCAATGGAAAAAAAGTCACGATATGTCGCGACACGTCATGTGATGTTGCGAGTTTGACACCCCTGGCCTAGACTCATAGATACACTCTACATGCTGTATACATAAGAAAATTAAAGTGTCTTGCATATTATGGAATTTATCTTCCTGGATTATAATGCAAAAATAGGATGCACCTTTAATTGCCAAGACAACTATGTGATCTAGGAATGTGCTAGCAACCAAGTGTTCTTCAGATTTTTTATTGCAGTTCACAAATATTTTAACTAATTACCCAACTGAGATGGGCAGTGTCAAAATTTAAAAAATAAACTATGACCATGTTGGCAGAAAGTCATGGGAACTGAAATTAAAAGCACTTAGAAGGCACCGGTTTAATTCTACCTGATCTATTATTTTGAAATTTAATGCCTTTAAAATAAAGAAGAAGTTTGCAATGTTATGCCTGGGATAAGGTCATCATAGCTGAAGCCCTCAGCTATGTCTCATGGGTAGCCTTGGATTAATTAACTGTCTCTTAATATAATTACCTCATAACTTGATGTAGGAAGTAATGGTGAAGATTAGCTGATTCTGTATATGTTGTCTTGTAGGAAGATAGGCTACATATATGAAAGATTTGGATATCTACTAATCCTGCATTTATACTGCATAGCTTATAGTATATAAGTAGTTCTTGCTTAGTGACCACAACGGGGACTGGCAGCTATTGCTAAGTGCAGCAGTTGCTAATTGAAAAATCATGTGACTGTTATAGACTTACGACATCACTTCCCATTCAGTTGTTAAAGAAGTCACCGTAGCCATTAAGCAAAACATTACATGACTGTGACTTCTGATTTTACTTCCATGTTCTCCATTAACTCTGCTTGTTACAGGCTGGTTGGGAAGCATGTAAATGGTGATTATGCAGCCATTGAATGCTGAGATGATGAATCTTAATTGTTAATCATATGACTGCAGGATACTGTGATATGCGAGGATAGATTGCATGTGTGGCTGTTGCAGTACACTTTTTTTACACTGTTAACAATTTCAAACAATCACTGAACTTGGTAAGTAAGGACTACCTGTATATTAAGTTCATGCATTCATCAAGAATGATGATGCATTCATCATTCACTTTTTAAAATAATGTATTTTCTATCTCTATTTTCTTTAATATCAGCTTTTCTATCTTAGATGTATAGTAGTGTGGTCATAAATTTGAAACTTTTGTACCAAAAATTAAAACGAAATTTGAATGACTTCTAGTAGAAGACCTTGTTCATGAAAACAATCACCCTGCTATGTAGATCCAATGAACTATAACTGCTGTGGTGAGATGGCAGCAATAAAATATTGATCTTCATTGCATATTTAGTTCAATTGCTCTAGGGTGCTCTATATTTAAAAAAAAAGAAAAGATTTTTCTTGGTCCCAAAGTGTGTTAAGACTTTATTTGGGATGTCAACTCTTTAAAAATGACTTTTCTTCTAGATAAAGGATGTAGTCTGTGCCAGGCATAATTGTTTTTTTGCTTTCTATCCTTGTTTATCTGCAGTATAGTAAATGTTGATTTTCTAAAATGTTGCCCCTTTCACTTGATAAGTTGCATTTGTTTGAACATGCTGAGCATAGTCTGTTGCTCTAATGCACTTATGATTAAATATAAAATGATGACCAAATCGTTTATGAAGCGTTAAGAGGCTTTTTGTGATGATGTTGGCTAGATAATGAAGAAGTCATTTTGCTTGCATTTTACTCTGCAAAATCTTACTGATTTTAGTGGTGGTGAATCTACTTGATATGGCTTCACATGCTAAGAAAATATTTTTTCCTTTAATGCTATAAATGGTAACTGTATTTCAAACTGGTTGTCATACACGGCAATACTCAAAATCTATTTTAGGTGGATCCAGTGCAACATATTTTTCCTCAGACAAATATAAGAATTTATTGAGATTTATCATATACACATCACAAATGAACTCTCAGGATAAGGAAATGAATCTCCAATACTGTTTGAAAGTTAACATCTTGGTTTTCAGATGGTATCAAGGTTTAATCTTTCTTATTGCAGCAACTTAAATATAATCTGATAATGTTGGAAAAGAAAAATGGTTGCAAGAATGAGACAGTAGTGAGTCTGAAGAAAGAGTTTTCCTAAGCTGAATGAAAGATTCATTCTATGGATATTGAGTGGAAAATATTTATTTACCAAAATTGAGAGATGACCCTTCTATTCTTACATTGGAAGAAAAGGCTACTCTAAGAAGCAGACATTCACCTTTTGCTCATTGATATTTAGAAGACTTTTATGGCATAAAATAATACCCCGAAGTTCATCTTTAGTACAGTAAATCCAAAAATGTGCATTTTGATCTAGTAGGTTGAGCCACGATTGTTCTTACTGTATAATAAATATGCAGAATGCAGCACAAACCAAAGTTTTCCAAGAGTGTTCTTTGAACAAACAAGGAAAACAGGGTAACAAATATGTGCATGTACTAAAGTAGTATGCCGGTATATTGCAAAAGCACAATGGAAAGAGTTTAGATGCAGAATACATATATAGGCTTTTTTTCCTTGAAGATAATGAAATGTGTAAGAAAGAGAGAGTAGTGGCTGTCTACTTTCTCTTTCTTACACATTCCATTTTATCCCAGATTGGAATGTGTGTTCAGTGATACATTTCTTCTGATATAGTTGAATAGTCCAACTTTAGGTAGAAGTTATCAAAATTTGGGAGGGGAGACACTATGTTGGGATTCATGTCTGGAATGTAAGAGTGTCTTGCTACTGTGTACTTCCCTGTGTGTGTAGATTAGTTTTAAACTAGTTCCTTAATAATTCAGATATCAATACATTAACCAGTGCTCTAATTTTAGAGTTATATTGTCAGGCATATCTGACCAATATATTAGTTGGTGAATGGAACAAAAAAAGTTCTAGTGAAATAATCTAAGAATGATTTGCCTCTGCGTTTTTGTCAGATAGATAACAAGACACCTGGCTAATGCAATTTAGCAACCCCCAGCACACCTGGGATTGCTACTTCTGTTATTGTCAACTATTATGTCAAAGTCTATACTTGAAGGACTATAGTTCCAACCTATTTCTAACCTTTTCCTTTACTATATTCATAACAGTCTATTGTTTAGCCAGATGGAGTTATTTCTTCTAGTAGGCAATTTTGGGAGAAAACAAATTCATAGCACATTTTAAAGAATCCTGAACAAGAAATGTCCTATCTGTAATTAATTTACTTTTTTCCTATTTCTTCTTTTTCACATATATCTATTTTGCAGCATCATGATGTGAAACTCCAAAAGAGTTCCCAGTACTTCTCTGTCATCTGTATGATAGAAGGGAGATCAGATTATATAACCACACATTTTTTGGAGTATCAAAATACTAAGTTTTGTAAGAGCTTTTAGAACTTTTACATGATTTGGGAGGCTCAGTGTTCCAGAAGTCGTGGATTATAATCCACATCAGCCTTAAATATACTGGGAGGGTAGCCTCCTGCCCACTTCTCTTACAGATACACATATCTGTTTCAGTGAAGAGCAGATTTTGGCATATTCCTCGAAGCATTACCATATTTTTCAGGAAGACAGTATTCAGCTGTGCTTATTACTTAATAGAAATTCATTCAATTTCTGGAACAGTCATTTGGGGTTTTAACTAGACTTTATCATTAGAGTTCTACCTGTGTAGTCCAAAGCAAGTAAATTTAAATTTTCTTTGCTTCAGTTTACTTTCTTTTTAGCAGGTATGCATAGGATTGCAATTTTAATTATAAAGAAATAATAAATTAATAAAGAAAGAAGATGGATATATATATATAATTTTGTACTCTGAAATGATGATTTAAAATAAATATTTGGGATTCTTTTTCTTTTTTCTTGTCACTTCTCTCAAAATTCTTCAAAACGTTAACAGGTCTCTTTCATAAGTCCAATATAGGAAAATTATCCAAGTCACTTTTCTGGATTGTTGTGCAATGAACTTGTTTTCCTGACCCTTTTTATGAATAGTATAAGGTCAGTTTTATGAAAGGGCCTAAGTACATTTTGAAATTGATTGTGTCTTCATATAGGTATTTATGTTGGACAAAAGTGAGCAGCTAATTTATAAAGGGAAGTATTTGTGCATTCTTTATTGATCATTCCTAATGGATAAGAGATTATTTTAAAGTGAAGCATCAGACTGGTTGCAGGTTTGTTGAAGCAATAAAGGTTTTATATATAGTTATTTTAAAATAAGAAAAACGCCAAACTATCAGCAGAGTCCTATATCTGTATGCCACTGGAAGTACATTTTAAAAATTATTTTATGATGTATTACTGGTTAGTACATTTGTTTAGAGAATTAGATGTTTATTTTCCAAATACGTTTGAGAATTTTCTAGAATTTTTTCCATATTTTTCCCTAAAATTTTCACTGCTGTTATATAAGACTGATTAGTAAATCAATTTTTTATTTTTGAAGTATTTTGATAATTATCTAGAAATACTCTAGTATACTATGGAACTTTTTGTAGAATTTTCACTGCTGTTATACAGGATAAGGTATAAGTGCATTCGTATCTAATTTTTATTTATTTTATTACAGAGCACGAACCCATCGATGTTTTAAATATTTTTCAATAAGCATATTTCTAGGCTTTTTGGCAGATGCCTTGAATTGTACCGTGATAAGATTCATTACAGTATCAAATCACATTTCATACAACTGCCGTAGTTATCCATAAAGGTAAATGGGGTTTGGCTGCACATCCTTTGAGTTGAGTTGGAGCCTTCCTCAATAGAGGGCAGGGAAATGTAAGAAAGGTCGGACCAGTTTGAAATATCTTATTTACATTTCTAACAGTATGCTTACAGCATGCTAAATACTGTTACTATATTAATACTTACTTCTACATTTGAAAATGAGCTTGCTACTACATTCGGGAAATACACCATGTCACAATTTCCATGGTAATTGTAGTGTGATTTGTAGATTGAGGAAGGGGCTATGTACAGACTAAGGACTGCTTATCTATATTTTAGCTTGTTTGAACTTTAGATATGCAGTTTATTATCTATATCAACAGAGGGGGAGGAAATGATTAATTAACCCAACAAACATATTTAGTTGATTTATGCAAATCTCAGCCCATATGTTGATTTGCTTTTAAAATCAGACAACATTTTCTTAATTGAGAAAATTATAGAGATGAAAAGAGGCCAGACTCTTGAATTGTTTTGTGAGGTATTTATCATCCTTAATAATGGCACTTGTTAAGAGTGATTGGTTGTGGGAATTGATACAAAGAAGTGTTTTGATTGCTCCTGCAATAACAATATCCTTTTTAAAGCAATCTCTTTCAAAGAATTATTAACAGTAGGAACAAATATTCCTGAGAATAATTCACACAAGAATATACAACAAAATTGAGGAACGTCTAGGTAACAGACAATTTGGTTTCAGAAACTGTCTTGGTACACAAGATGCGCTATTCAGCATTCAAGTTCTTGTACAGCATTGTAGAGATGTTGATCACAGTGTTTACATGTGCTTCATTGATTTTGAAAAAGCATTTGATAAAATAAGACACAACAAACTATTACAAATCCTGAAACAAGGGGGACTAGATGACAAAGACTATATCATAAAGAATCTATATTGGCTATCAGGTAGCAAATGTGAGACTAGGCCAAAAATACTCAGCTGATGCAGAAATACGAAGAGGGGTCAGACAGGGATGTATTCTGTCTCCACTGTTGTTCAATATCTACTCTGAGTCAATCTTCAATGAGGCAGTGGAGAACATCGATGCTGGCATCAAAGCAAACGGTGTTTGGATCAACAATTTAAGATATGCTGACGATACAGTTCTGCTTGCCAGTAAGCATGAAGACCTTCAGCTCCTCATCAACAGAGTCACAGAAATATCTGAAAAATACGGCTTGAAGCTTAACACCTCGAAAACCAAGATCATGGTCATCAGCAAACAACCCGTTAATTTACCACCAATAAATTCAGAAGGAATACCATTAGAAAAAGTTGAAAGGATCACCCACCTTGGTTCTAATTTACATGAAAGCTGGGTCATGACCACTGAAGTAAAGGCAAGGATAGAGAAAGCTCGAACAGCATTCTTCAAAATGAAAAAGTTCTTCTGCAGTCACAACGTAAGCCTAAGATTGAAAATCAGGCTTGTCAGATGTTATATTTTTTCTATCCTTCTCTATGGAGTAGAGAGTTGGTCTCTGACAGAAGGCCACGTGAAGAGACTAGAAGCATTTGAAATGTGGATTTACAGGCAGCTGTTACATATAAGCTGGGTTGACAAGATCAGAAATGAGGAGATGATAAGCCACCTGGGAAAGCCAAGGGAAATCATCAAAACAATTAAAAAATGAAAGTTAGAATATTTCGGATATGTGATGTGACACCCAGAAAAATACGGCGTATTCCATATAATCCTCCAGGGAAAGATTGAAGGCAAATGAGGTCCAGGCAGAAGAAGACTATCATGGCTTCAAAATCAAAGGGACTGGTTTGGACAAAACTCAGCAGCACTTTTTCGTGCGGTTGCTGATAAAAATAGAATCTCCAACATGATCGCCAACATCTGATAACGGATATGGCACAAGAAGAACAAGGAACAAATATGATTGATCAGATTTTGGATAGCTAAAGACAGTTTAGGATAGATTCATATAACTTCCATCTTTCGTCACATCAAGTTGCATATATTTTTAACAATTCAAGTTGCACTATTTATTATGCTGTCTGGGGGCTGTATTCCTATCTGTCTGTTGTGTGGTTTGATGCAAGGTATTTCATTGGGTTAGGATGACAAGCTAATGTTCTTTAATGGGCAGTAGCCAAGTGAGCCAACCACATATTTTATTAGGTTAGAGTAGGTAAATGATCTGGACTGTGAAGACATACAAGGAAACTCCTCTTAAAGCTTTGAGAAGATGACTAATATTTATCTCTCACTATATTTTAGCTGCAGGAAAGAGAATGTTTTGCAGAGAAACAAGACATGAGGAAGAGAGCTAAATGGAAAGTATATTAAGATACTTTTGTATATTCTTAGATGGGGCACTTCTATTTATTAACTAAGCTTAGAAGTATAAAATAGTGTGATTCTTTCCAGTGATTTCTCCTGAGGGATTCAAACCCAAGGCAGATTTTGATTTAACTTATGGGCCATATGCTTGATTTTATCCCTGCCCTCTTTTAGTGTGGCTTAAGTATTATGGACAAACATCACTTACATATCAAAAACATCTAGGAACCAAATAAAAAAAATTAGCTTGATTTCATTATTGAACAAATTATACTTTTGTTGTGTGATCTTATCTGGGCTTGGAAGCTAAGCCAAATTGGGCTTGATAAAGGCCTGTGGGGAAAAAAAAATCAACAGAAATTCCATCGCTATGTACTAATCTAGTCAACAAAAACATTCTTGAAGAATGTAAGAAAACTGTTTGGATGTGTCCATGAAGTCACCAGGAATCGAGCTTGACTTGAAGGAGACTTAAAGATTAATCAACTTGATGGATTGGAAATATGACAGAGCTAAAGCAGCATGTAATATTAGTGCCTATTATTCTACAAATTATGTCTTCACCTATTGTTCGCAAGGCGAGAGGCATGTTGTACATTAAAAATGTATTTATTTTTCTGCTCTCTTGTTGAGAACCTGATCCTTCTTACCGGTAGTTCCCTCATTTTTTTTGGTTTTACTAATTTGGAGTTATTGGTTTAGATAAGAAATATATGTATAATTCTTTTTCTGTGCTAATGAATTTCATATGTGTATGCCTTGTTTACATTTACATTTACATAGCAACGTCATCGCCAGAACTCAGGAGGAACAACAAAGTAATCTTTCTGGCTAGAACAATACAAAAATTAATGCAGATCGTTGAGATTTATCTTGGTGAATCTTCATTTTCAGACATCTAAAACTGTTCATAAAGAACTTCTAAAAACACAACTTTTATCTTAGGAATATAGGAAACTGTATTATATTGCCTCAGACTATTGCTCATTTAGTGCTGTATTGTCTGTACCCATCTTTCCCAACCTAGGTTTCCTTCAGGAGCGTGGACCAATCCTATGCTGGTCCATAGGGACTAGCAATAACATTTCAAGTTTTTAGACTTGCATGGAGATGTTGAGGTTTTAGTGCACCTTAATGTTAGCTCACTTTATATTAAACAGCATATCATAGTAACATGCCTCACATTTGCCTTGCTTTGATTCTTCTGTATATTTTTTATTGATCACCTTGTATATCGGAATACAGAATAACAGAGTTAGAAGGGACCTTGGAGGTCTTCTGGTCCAACCCCTTGCTCAGGCAGGAAGGCCCATATACTATTTCAGACAAAACTTCCAATATTGGAGCATTCACAACTTCCAGAAGCCAGTGGTTCCACTGATTAATTGTTCTAATTGTCAGGAAATTCCTCCTTAGTTCTTGTTGAGTCCCTCGCAAAATGGCAAGACACGAGAAGCAGTTGTAGTTCTCAGATTTGCTTTATTTTTCATTTAGCTTACAGATCGAATGCTCTGGCAACGCCCAAAACTCCCGGCCTCTTATATAGGCCTTTCCCGGGTCAATGTGTTACTTTTCACGCGCCAGCACCCGCGCATGCGCACAGGCGCTGGCGACAGCCTGTCTGGTCCCGGGCAGCTTGCACCTGCCCGGGACCGCCTGCAAACGCCCCGAGCCCATTTGCAAAGCTCGGGACATAACACCCCTTTCCCCCGGGCTAAAACTACTACCAACATGCAATCCATTTTCTTGATGCAGTGCTCTACTCCCCAGTGTTCCTACCCTTCTACTGGCTCTGTTTAGACAGCAATGTTATGTAATCCTCTAAGTACTTAGGAGATTTCCTTGCTCTCTGTGACCTCCTAAGCTCTGGGTTTCTGGCAGGTGTCCCCTGACTGAGGGGTGATGTGTGCCTGTTCCCCTTATCATGCCTTGGTGCCTTCCAAGGACTGTGCCCCAATGCCTGGCCTGCTTGCTTGCCCACCGGGCTCGTCAGGCCAGGGCTTCTGTCACTTTGTGACCTGGTTGACCCGCCTAGCTGTAGGCTCTCTGGCCCTTCTAAATGATAGCCACTGTTGGGCGTCTCTGTAGAACCTCCTAGGTCCGTCCAAGACCTGTCAGGAGGCTGTCCATCCCCTGAAACCCGTTCTGTGTCTGGGCTTGTGTGGGTTTCTGTGCCTTCCCAAAACTCAGTTACTCCCTGATTTGGGCTAGAGGTGTTGTAGTCGGGACTTGGTTCCTCGACCACCTCCCTGTATGTTTGCCCCCTTGTAGGACTAGGGGTAAGGTCAGGCCAACTCTGGGGATTATGTGCCAGCTCTCTTGCGGGGTATGATTTATTGGGATGCTCCCGGGTATCCTCCCTGACTGGAGTACTGTGTGGTGCAGGTGAATAGTGATTGTGCCCCCGGGGTGACTCCTTGGCTGGAGTAGGCGTGAATGCCTGGTGGTTGGATAAGCTCCTAGAATTCCTGTTTGGAGCACTTGCGGAATCTTGGAATGGGCCGTTTGTGGCTCCATCATTGGTGATGGGCAGCAGCTCGTGCCCTTCCCTTTGCTCAAAGGGGTCCCCCTCCCCCCCTGGAAAAGACCCAGGAGTCTCAGCTGGAAGGTCCCGCCTAGGGCGGAGTTTGTCAATGTGCCGACGCAGGACACGACCGTTGTCCAGGGAGACCTCGTAGGACAGAGGACCTGTGACCCTGGAAATAGAAGCGGGGACCCATGTATGACCAGGCCCGTAATTACGAGTCCAGACCGGGGCACCCACAAGTAGTTGTCTAGGTGCCCTAGGGTGTGAGGTAGATAAAGGCAGTCTGTCCGGATGCAAACGGTCAAGCTTCGTAGTCAGTTTGCGCTCCCAGCGAAGTTCAGCTGGGCTTCTTCCTGTAGAAGTGGACGGTGTGGTGTGATAAGAAAGGAGAAAGTCAGCCAACCTGTGATGCCAGTCCCCATAGGTGAGTTTCTTCAAGGCGTCCTTGGTGATGCGAACCATGCGTTCAGCCATACCGTTGGTGGACGGGTGGAAGAGGTGCAGAAGTGGCATGACGAATCATGTTAGCCTGCAAGAAAGCTTGGAATTCGGAGGAAGTAAATTGAGGGCCGTTGTCAGACACAATGACATCTGGGAGCCGTGTGCAGCAAAAATCCCCCTCAGTACCTGAATAGTCTTTGCAGTGGTGGTGGATGAGACAGGTACAACCTCAAGCCATTTTGAATGGCTATCAACGAGGACCAAGAAGAATTGGCCCTGAAAGGGCCCAGCGTAGTCAATGTGCACCCTAGACCATGGGGACTGTGTTTCCTCCCATCTATGCACAGGAGCTTGGGGCATCTCTGGGCGAGAGCGTTGGCACAGGTGGCATGCATGCACCTTAGCCTCAATGTCCTTGTCTATGCCAGGCCACCACAAGTGGCTGCGCGGAAGGGCCTTCATTCGAACAATGCCAGGATGACCCTCGTGGAGGGACCCTAAGACCCTAGTCCTCATTGAGGTGGGGATGACAACTCTGCTTCCCCAAAGCAGACAACCCTGAGAGGTGGACAACTCGTTCCTTTTAGACCAGAAACTCTGAAACTCAGGACTAGGACAGTGCTCAGGCCATCCAGACAAAACCCAAGAAAGGACACGTGAAAGTGTGTGATCTGTGCCTGTTTCAGCGGCTACATCCCTGGCATTCAGAGGGGACTCGGGCAAGGCTTGGATGGATAGAATGTTGACAGCTGGCGCAGGGTCAGCTTCTACTACTGGCAGGGGCAATCTACTGAGGCCATCAGCATGGCCCATTTCTTTCCCAGGTTTGTGAAGTAAGGAAAAATCATATGCAGACAAAAAAATAGACCACCTGAGCATTCTAGGTGAAATGATTTGGGGAGTTTGCTTACGTGTGGTAAACAGTCCCAGCAGAGGCTTATGGTCAGTGAAGACCGTGAAATGCCTGCTATATAAAAAATCATGGAATTTTTTAATTCCAGCAACAACAGCTAGAGCCTCCCTGTCTATCTGAGCGTAGTTGCGCTCAGCAGAAGACAATGTTCTGGAGTAATATGCAACAGGAACCTGAGTTCCATCAGACCTGAGGTGGCTCAGGACAGCTCCAACCCCGTAAGGGGAAGCATCACAAGCGATGCACACAGGAAGGGACTCATTGAAGTGTGCAAGTACACTGTTAGAAGTGAGCAAGGCCTTGACCTCATGGAAACTAGCCTCATGTGTTTGTGACCACTGCCACACTGCTTCTTTATCTAATAGCCTGTGAAGAGGCTCAGCTACACTAGCTTTATGTGGAAGAAAAGAATTGTAAAAATTCAGGAGGCCCAGAAAGGCCTGAAGTTCGGCCTTAGACTTTGGCCTAGGTGCTTCTAAGATGGCAGTTAGTTTGGATTCAGCAGGGTGAATCCCAGCAGCATCAATTTTGAACCCCAGAAAATTCAGTAGAAGGCACCCCAATTTTGCATTTGTCTTTTTTGAGCTTGAGGCCTGTTTTCCTGAACCTTAACAGAACAGCCCTTAGCCTTTCAGCTAGAATGTGTGTGGAGTCTCCTGCAATTAAGACATCATCAAAGTAGGGGCAAACCCCCGGTATGCCCCGTAGTGTGTTTTCCATTACGCTTTGGAAAATCCCAGGAGCGACATTCACTCCAAACTGTAGCCTTTTTACCTTAAAGGCTCCCCTGTGGGTCACAATAGTCTGAGCTATAGCAGCATCATCATCAACAGGCAGCTGTTGATACGCTTGAGCTAGGTCAAGCTTTGCAAAAACGCGCCCCCCCTTGAGGGAGGCCAGGATATGACTGACCACAGGAACAGGATAGGCATGTTGCTGCAATGCCTTATTAGAGTGCATTTGTAATCAGCACAAATGCGAATGTCCCCATTTGCCTTTAGAGGCGTGACAATGGGGGTCTCCCAAGGACTGGAATCAACAGGTTCTAGAATTCCCTGTTGGATCAGTTTGTCCAACTCAGTGTCAATTTTACTCTTTAAAGCAAAAGGGACCCTTCTTGCTTTAATTCTAATGGGAGTGACAGTGGGGTCTAGTTTTAAGGACACAGGGGGTCCTTTGAATGTGCCCAGCTGGGGGCTGAAAACATCTGCAAATTCTTTGCAGACTTCCTGCAGGTCGAGTGTTTGTAAGCTGTTGAGCCCCGTGACGTGTATCCCCAAGGCCTCAAACCAATCGAGTCCTATGAGACTCGTTCGTTCACCCCCTACTACTAAGAGGTCTAGTGGACCTTCAAAATTCTTATACTGTACGTTAAGGGTGGCCTCCCCCTTAACACACACTCTCGAATTCTGAAAGTCTGTTAGCACAATGTCAGAAGGCCTTAACTTGGCCTGAGTTCCACTGCCGGAACAAATCTTCCTAAATGTATGTAAGGAGATGATTGAAAGTGCAGACCCCGTGTCTAGTTCCATAGTTACTGGAACCCCTTGTAGCTTCACCTTAAGTGACAGCTTTTCCTTAATGGGCTTGTGTGTGCCTGTCCTAAAGATGCTCCTTCGCGAAGCGCAAAACCCCACCCTATTCTGGCTGGGGACCCTGGTACCTTTCAGGCGCAATTCTTCCTGAGGTTGTACCTTTCCTCGGCCCAGACACACAGCTGCAATATGTCCTTGTTTTCCGCACGCCCGGCAGATAGCGGAGCGGAACTTGCAGTCGGTTGTCCTGTGGCGACCTCCACAACCGATGCACTTGAGGGGAGCTGAAGAGCTTCCTTTCTGGTTCCTTTCCTTTGTGGGGTGGAGACGGTCGACTTCCTCGTCTGGATCCTCCTCGGAGTTCCCTTGGACTTCTTCTTGGTGCATGGATGCAACATCTGGACTGTTCCTGATCGGCCGCATGTTCTTGATGGCGCCGCCTGCTGCTTCTTCTGCGGTGACCTCTCTCAAGGCATCTTGGAAGGACAAGTCCTCTTTGGCGAAAAGCCTCTGTTGTAGTTCTCGATGCCTTAGCCCGCACACGAATCGGTCCCTCAGTCGTTCTTCGAGGTCCTTGAACTCGCAGTGCTTAGCGGCCTTTCTCAATGCGGCGATGTACTCTTTGGCCGATTCTCCGGATCCCTCTGCTCGAAGGTGTGGCGCCATGCGATGACGGACATCTTAGGCTGGAAGTGTTCCTTCAGTAGCTTTTTTAGATCTGCGTAGCTGACAGACTGCAATGGGACAGGTGCTACAAGGTTCTCCGCGATTTCGAAGGTGTCTTGACCGTAGACACACAGCAGGGTGGCAGCCTTCAAGCTATCTTCCCTCACTTGGTTCGCCTTGAGGTAGTTTTCCACCCTGGCTACGTAGGACTCCCACCTCTCTGGATGTGAGACGTCGAACTCCGAAAGCCTTCCAATTTTTGCCATCTTCAGGAGACGGGTCTATCAGCCAGCCTACCCCCGAATGCACGCTGGATTGGCGGGTAGCTGCCGAGTCAACGCCGTTCCGCCGCTCAGGACTCACTTGGGTAAGCTTACACCCTTTCCTTTTCAGTCGATGTAAGGCATCCTACCCTCGTCGCCAGTGTTGAGTCCCTCACGAAATGGCAAGACACGAGAAGCAGTTGTAGTTCTCAGATTTGCTTTATTCTTCATTTAGCTTACAGATCGAATGCTCTGGCAACGCCCAAAACTCCCGGCCTCTTATATAGGCCTTTCCCGGGTCAATGTGTTACTTTTCGCGTGCCAGCACCCGCGCATGCGCACAGGCGCTGGCGACAGCCTGTCTGGTCCCGGGCAGCTTGCACCTGCCCGGGACCGCCTGCAAACGCCCCGAGCCCGTTTGCAAAGCTCGGGACATAACAGTTCTAGGTTGCTTCTCTCCTTGATGAGTTTCCATCCATTGTTTCGTGTCCATTCCAGCCTTCTGGTGTTTTGGAGAATAGCTTGACTCCCTCTTCTTTGTGGCAGCCCCTTAGATATTGGAATACTGCTATCATGTCACCCCTAGTCTGGTTTCCAACTTTTTCTGCACCAGGCATCGTGGAAGACAATTTTTCCACAGGCCAGAGAGATAGTTTTGGTTTCATTCTCTCGCTCGCCCGCCACTCACCTCCAGCTGTGTGGCTGGTTCCAGGAGTTGGGGACCCTTGGTCTCCGTTGCATGACCAGATTAATATTAATATTATAATGAAAAAAGTATTCCATTATGACATTTGGATATATTTAGCTTTTCTGTGTACTTTAGACTTTCCAGACAAAATACTAGTGCAGAGAGATCACACATATAACAGAAGTACGTATTTTGAAGGCTGTGGTTTTCCACTTAGAACGTGTGGTAATGAAAGCTGGCCCAGCAGAATTTAATTGTGGTCTTGGGGAAAATTCTTGAGAATACTTTGGATTGCAAGAAAAATAATTCAGTACTATGTGAAGTAAATATAGTCTTTTCACAGGAAACACCAATAACAAAGCTGAAGCTTAAATGTTTTGGGCACACAATACAGAGGCAAGAGTCACTGGTAAAGACTGATGTTTGAAAGGATCAAAGGCAATCAACAAGCAGACAGATGGTTAGGTACTATCACTGATGATCCAAGTTTGAGCTAATGAGAATTCAAAATATTAACAGACATTTACTACACATATTTATATGACTGTCCATCTTAATTAAATAACACTGACCAATGAACAAGTATAAAAACATACATATAAAAATAGTAGAAAAAGCAATAAAAGATGCCAAGTAAAAACATTTTTAAAATAAACACAATCGGCACAAGGTGAAAAATCAAACTGGGCTCCGGCGATATCCTGATAGTGAAGTCTGGCATTCATATGACATGACACTGAATAGGTCACAAAGAATTGGAAATGACTGAACAACCCCAGCAACATATTATTTATGTATCTTACAGTCCCGTCTAGCTCCTGTGCAAAAATAATTTTAGTTCACTGGAAAAGTGGCATACAATTACAAAGCTGTCAAGCATTTTTGTTACTGAAGTTCCAAGGTCATGCAGAGAATCAGCATACTTAATTTTTACTGATGGAATTGTTGGGAAAAGCACCAGCTGTGGTAAATAGGTTTAGCAAATCATTTACATTTTATCAATTACAATAATTTTATATCTCTCCTGTCTGTAACTAGTGTAAACTGAACAGTATTTTGATTTATCTTTATATACAGATTCTTTCTATCAGCAAGACAGTTAATAGTGTCATGCTAGACTGCAAGAACGCTATGCCTGGCAGGGTTGGCATATCATGTTCAACCCTGTATATTCATACTTTGAATAATAAATCAGAGACAATTTTCTCATTGGAAAAATCCTGGTCCCCATGTTTCCTCTTTAAATGTGCAGATATCAACATTCTGTATCTTGATGTTGTCCAGATGCTTGGGATTGGGTTGCTGGAGATGATGGAAACTGTCAAAGTTCTGCAAATCTGGAAAGGCCCAGCATAAGAAGGCTGATAGATAGTAAAAACAATGTTGTTTGCAATGGCTTATAAAGAGGACTCTGTTTTTTTTTTTCATCAAAAGTATCTTCATCATTGTCCCTTCCCAGCAACTTTCAAATCAAAACTTTATTTTGGTTATAGACCATATAATCCCAACAGCCTTCTCTTGTGGTGGAGTGTAAGTTGATAAATGAATATAATCTTTACTACTTATTTGCTTACAAAAGCATCCTAGCTTGCTGAATTTCTCTTTGTCTGTATAAATTGCAGAGCGGATCTTACGCTTTCACCTCCACATTTCTTTTAGATAGTCTTTAAGTATTACTTTTCCACCCCGCTTTTTCTATCGCACACCCCCGTAGACTATTCTGCAAAGAGGCAAATTACACATTACAGATGTCACAGGTGTGCAGCATAGAAAAGCTTTATCATGGTAAAATGCTCCTTATAGTTAGGGAAATTTTAGAGCAGGAGTGTGGCAGCTAAGATATATAGCAGTTTCTGAGATTTTTAACAAGCAGGCTTGTTGACTGGCTCTCAATTGCTATATTAGGTTTTTCTTTCTATCTATCTCCTTATTGGTTTTTTGTTTTGTTTTGGCAAAGAAAAATATATCCCTTTTTAAAAAGGGGTACTGTTGCTTTAACGCTTGTTGGGAATTTGTTACCCTTAGCATAAGTATGAAAATTAGAATATTATTCTTTCACATTTTTTCATTGCATATTTTTGAGTCACTTTTTCAAAATGATATTCACATTAATATAAACATTATATATTTTTATTTACTGTAATATGTAATAGCTTGCTTTAAAAAAAAATTAACTTAGTTGTGCCAGTGCTTGTCTCAGTGACTCTCCTTATGTATTCAACTACAGCTACATTCTTAGTTTATAATGGTTGAATTGTAATCAAACATTGAGGGCACTAGATTGGATTGGGGAAAGATTATGCAATCTAAAATCGGATACATATATTATTTATTCTTGCAGTTTCTAACATTCTTGCCTCTACATAACAGCCTCTCTGTTTTTCTTTTTCCCATTGTTTCACTAGCCCCCTGTTCTGTTTGTTAATTTTAAAAGTATTTATGCTATATTACCCTGATTTAACTTCCTTGTATCTTTATGCTCATTCTCCAGCTCATTCTCCAGCTCTACAGTTTTTTGATTCTAATCTCTTGGTTAGCATAAAGATTGCATCTATTGTCTCATACCTCCATCCATTTTCTTTGGCAGCCCCTTATCTTTGAAGCTCTTTGCCTTCAGTTATTTGTATAATTCAGTCTATTCTATCCTAAAAAAAAAAAAATCACATCTTTATTTACCAATTCAGATTTAAACTTAGAGCCAAACTTTGCATTTAAACTGCTGTTTTTTGCAAAAAGAAATCGCACATGCCTGTAATAATTATAAGCGCAGCCATTTGATGAGAGAATTTAACCCTTTCCACTGTGTTAATGTCCTGAGGAAAGTCTTTCTTTTGAAGCTTTTATGTACTGTGGGAAGGAAATCATCCATTGACATCAAGTTTTGTGGTATTTGCCATTGGAAAAAATTGTCTAAATGTAAAGATTCTTTGAATTCATCCTGGAAATGTGAGCAAGAGGGAAACTTTTTATTATGCTTGGTAGACATGTAAAAACTAAAAGAAATGGATTCAAATATATGCATTGATTCTGATTATTTTAAAGATTAATATGCAAGTGAAGCCAGAGCATTTCTTTTGGGGCTGATTGACAAAATGTTGGAAAAAACTCATAGAACTTTGTTTTATATATCATACAGCAATGAGACTTTTATATGAACAACAATGGAAAGATTTGGAAGAGTGGTTGTTGAATGTGATGGAGCTTGCTGAGATGGCAAAATTGACAGCTTTGATTAGAGAAAACACACTGATTAATATTAATGTCGATTGAAAACCCTTTTTTGACTTTTGAAAGAGAAATTGTAATACATCAGTTTGATGATTAGAAAAATAAATGATAGAAACAATGAGAATTATGTTGTAATACAGTAAGAGGTCAATTTGAATTTATGTTAATGATTGTAAAAGAAAATCAGAAACCATTTACCCCCCCCCCTCTACTTTTGGCTTTGTTTTTCATTTTTCTTCTTTTTCTAATCCTAAATGTTACTTTCTGTTTTTATCTTTTTTAAAAAAATAATAAATTAGAGTAAAGCTATTAAGTGGAAGAACCTGCCTTATCAATCCAAATTGAGAAAAAATCTGGGGTTAAAAAAAAAGAACAAATGCTTCCCTAATTGTGTTTTTTTCACTCTTCTTATAGCTGCCGAACCTTGGCCTCAGAATGCTGTGCTCTATCAGCCATTGAAAGGTGTGTGTTTTAGTTTCTCAATTAGCTGAATTTTCTTCATTAAATATGCATCCCTATAATTAAGTGAACCCTGATGGGGGTGAAGGGTAGGAGAGGCCTTGTTGAAAAGGGAATCCTTTATGATGCTTATCTGGTCAGAGGATTGTACTAAACTTGTATTTACCAATATAAACCTGGTATTCATGGCCTATAGGTCCTTGGTTTATTATTGACTCATTATATTGGCTGCTCTAGGCAGTGTAAAATGATGTGGTTTGCAGGCCCAGTTGGCAGATTTACTGCACCAATAGCTGAGGCAGCAGATTTTTGAAGTCTTGTGGTAAAGTGGGCTCTCGATAAAAAAGGAACTGTTAAAATGTATAGGCTAGGATGGTTCAGTCTCCCTTTAGCAGCTCTTCATATATCATCAGATCACATTATGGCCCCCATTTGGGGCTCAGCAGCCTGCTACAGTTGTCAGAAGACTGCAAAGTAATGAAGACTAATAGGTAGCAGCCCTAGTCTTCTAAGCATGGAATTTTTATTGCTGTGTACTTGTCATCTTTCTTTTGTGTGACAGACCTAGACACAGTCTGCAATATTAACTGCAAGCTGGGGTTTTTTATAGGTTTATGAATGCTTTTACTTTTTAGCAAGAAGAATTATGAAGTTGTGGGTTTTATTTCTATTAGGAAATGAGTGATTTTTATTATTATTATTTTGCTTGCAACAAAGAAAACAAAACAAAAAAAACCTTAGGACATATCTTTTGTTAGGATTCTTTAACTGTTGGGGCAAGAGGACAAATTATAGGACACATCAGGAGAAATGTTTATGGGACTTCTGGCCGCAGGTTTTGTAAAGTGGCATTAATGTAATGGGGCGTGTGATTTGTGTTAAAATAGTTTGTCTCTCTGTGTTTGTACATCATTTATTTTTGCGCTCATAATGATGTGCAATTATCGGTAGAGGAAAGAACCATTATTTTAAATAATTATACTGCATTTTATTTTATAGAGGAACAGATTTTGCTTTCTGATAATGCTGCCTGTCTTGCTGTTCAGGTAACTATAATTCTTTTCTTATTTTGTGGTTGCTAATATTTCGTGGAAGAATTGCCCCCTCCCCTCCAACAGCTTTATTAACCCATGCTTTGGTGATATATATTAAATTTTGCACCTTCTTGTTGTTCTGTCATTCCTGTTTGATAGACACTAGTATTTCTGTTCCAAACATTGGAACATTGGCTCTGGTATGTTATTTTCTAGTAAGGTAATAGAAATATAAAACATTTTTTTCAAGATTATTTCTACTCCCTAGTCTTGTCAATTCAAATTTTAATAATGCACAATAATATATATTGGTTTTAGAGCAGATGCGAGATGCAAGATAGTCCATACAATATTATGCCTGATGTATTGCAGGTTATAGCTTCCATCCATTAGAATGTGAGAAGAGAAGGCCTGGCACCCTTTAAAAAAGATTCAGAAGAAGTGTTTTCAACTTCATGCTAGGGCAGCTCCTATCTCCTGTTCATCAAAGCATAAACAACTTTCTGTCTAAGCCTGAGAAAGGATATTTTTGGTTTAAAAGGTGCATTAAAGGATGTGTTGCTTTAATTATTTGATTCAGTTGATTTATCAAACCATGGTATCCTTCTTTAGATTTACACTGTACCTTGAAAAAAAGTCATGCATACATCATAAATATACTCATGCAAGGCATGAGACACTTTTTTTTGAAATAATTTTAGAATGATTTTACCTCTAAAGCAGAGTTGGACTCTGATCCAAATTTGCTTCCATAACTGCCTATGTCAAATGTAATCAGATGCCAAACCAGAAGCCTTCCTACTGGCTTTGTTAATGATTAGAAGATCTGTCTTATCTTGACACTGATATAGAATCATCTAGTCCAGGGGTCTGCAACCTTGACAACTTTAAGACTTGTGGACTTCAGCTCCCAGAATTCTGGGAGCTGAAGTCCACAAGTCTTAAAGTTGTCAAGGTTGCAGATCCCTGATCTAGTTTAATAGTTATTGTTAGCTTTATTTTCTATGAATTTTAAAGCTGTTGACATTGGTGGGCATTACTTTGTTTTGTAACAACTTTCAGAGAATTGCTATATGTAGAAGTATGTATGTAGAACTTTTAACCCCCTGAATCTTTCACCATACAGATTTATTGGATGATCTTAGAGTAACAGAAGAAAAATCTCCTCTTTTTTAACCCTTCTTTTGAGGTAGATTCTAATCACAGTACTCAGATGGTACCAAATTTGGCTGCCATCGTTTATTTTAAATCTGGTCTTAAATGGAAATTTAAATAAAAGAATTTGGGCTTCTTTTTATCCTCTGTATCACACCTGTGTTGCACCTGTAGTTTAGTATTTTAAGAAGAGAGAAACAGTTCCAATAAATGTTTTATATATTATGCATACTTTTCTACATTTCTATCATGTTTTTATTTTTCTATTTATGTTTAAAATATAACAAACAAAAAGCTACACATATAATTCTTTTATATAGAGTACTATTTCTCTTTTATCATTTTCATTGCTCTTTCTCTGTCCTTTTCTATACCCTATTTGTGATGTTGTAACAACAATTGTACATACTATGTTATATGCAAATATAACAATGTTTTCAGAAGAGCATTTTTGCAATTCAGTTTTGCGTTCCTTTCTTAAACCTCTTAATCATGTTTACCTTTGTCATTGCAGCTGCATTCTGAGTAGGTTCTTTACCACCACAACATCTATTGTTTGGTCAGTCTTCATATATAGGAAGTTGGGATTTTTTTTTCTCAATGTGCAATACTTTGCATTTATATTAAGGTAATGGACGTTACATTAATTGAGAAATTCAAAATCATACTAATTAAAGTAAGTAAACTGTCTTTTACCTTTTAAGGCAGAGATATCAAATTGCCGGCCCATGGGCTGGATGCATCACATAGAAGCCGCGCCCACCCCATCGCAATGGCAAAACTGTTCCGGAACGTCACGCGATGTCACATGATGTCGCAAGTTTGACATGTCTGTTTTAAGGAGTACCAATAATGCCAATATTGCATTATTTACAACAGTGGTTCTCAACCTTTCTAATGCCGCGACCCCATAATACAGTTCCCCATGTTGTGGTGACCCCCAACCACTTATACATCACCGGGTGCCAGGGGCATGGCCAAAGAAAAGGCGAGAAAAATGGTGGACAGCCTTGTTTGGCGACCCCCGTGAAATGGTTGTTCGACCCCAAATGGGGTCCCGACCCACAGGTTGAGAACCACTGATTTACAAGAATATGTGAAGTCATGCATCAAAAGCAAATTGCCTGTTCCAAGGACTATAGAATAAAGAATAAAGAATTCTAAGGACTATAGAATAAAGAATTCAAAGAAAATGATTATGGATGTCATTTTCTTGTGAATAAATGAAGTATGCTTAATTAAAATACAGGTAGTCTTCATAGACAGTGTTTGGGATCAGCAACTCCATTCTTAAGTGACACAGTTGAAAGTAAAAAAATCATGTGACTGGCTGTCTTACAAAGTCAATTAGTCAGTTCTGGCTGCACTTGTTAAATGAATCACTGTGGGTCGTTGAGCACAATGTCACATGATAGCAACTTGTGACTTCCTGCTGGCTTCCCCATTGACCTTGCTTGCTGGAAGCTGGCTTGAAGGTCACACTGTGGGAATATGATGGTGATCACCGTGGGACACGGCAACAAGTTTGGTCTGGTGGTTAAAACACAAGTATAAAAATCAGGAGATTGTGAGTTCTAGTCCTGCCTTAGATATGAAAGCTAACTGGGTGCCTTTGGGCCAGTCATTCTCTGTCAGCCCAATTCACCTCACAGGGTTGTTGGAAAGATTTTGTGAGGAAGGTGTATTGGGTATGCTGCCTTATTTGTAAAAAAAATAATAAAGGGATAAAATAAATCATTAAAAATGCTTGCTGGTTGCTAACTGTCTAAATTGAAATCACATAACTGCAGTGGCTGCAACATTGAGACTGGTTGTTCAGCACCATTGTAACTTTGCATAGTCATTGAACAAATGGTCAGCAAGTGAAGACTATCTGTATAGCAGTTAGGACTATAGGGAAGTCATATTTAGAAAAATGGAGAATTAGAGAATTAGAAACCTATAGATCTTGAATCCTCAGGGGTAGGCAGCCTTGGCTCTTTTATGACTCATGGACTTCAACTCCCAGAATTCCTGAGCCAGCCAGGTGAGAGTTTAGGATTGCTTTTAAATAATCTTTAGCATGTTAAATCCCTTTTCCTATTTAGAACAGAAAACACTGTAGGATTAAATCATACTGAAAAGTACTATGCATAAGTATTTTTCAGGATATGTACAAAGTTGACAGGAACAAATTGGATTTTGAAACAGATTTATTAGAAAGTCCAAGAAAAACCAACCTTAGGTCTTCAAAGTTGTGCAGAATCATTATACAAGAGTTTAGGATGCAGTCCTATGCCATGTACTGGGAATAAATTTAATTTAATTCCAGTGGGATTTACCATTGAATAAATATGGGTAGGCTTACATTAAAAAAATAATTGAAACTTTCGTGGAATAATATTCCATGATAGAAAAAAATATTTTCAAGTTATCATTTTATTCTGGCTTTTGAATATTTGCATTTGCTACATTAATAAAGGATGAAATATGTTTAAGAAGCCAAATGAAAACTGAAAAGTCCAAAAGATATAAAAGATACATTTATAACTGTAGCACTCTAATCCTATTCAGAAGCTAGTTTGGATACAGTGGGGCTCATTTTGTCTACAAGATTGTAACAAATAGCACCGTAAATAATATATACAGCACGGATTTAAATAATTCTTGCAATCCATGATGTTGCCCCATCATTAGAAATGATGTTCTTTCTGCATCTGAAGAAAATGTTAAGTAATGAACAATAATAATTCAGTTTTGTATCTTGATAGTCCCACATTTCTGAGAGACTATCCCTGGAAATTCCTAACTTTGGGGGATAACTTCTCAGTGGATAGGAGGAAAGTGATTAATGGGGATATGCCAGAGCAGGTGAGAAGAAGTAGTTCCTGTAGTAGAAATGAGCCTGTGTGTATTTTGTTATAGAATGCTTTTTAAAAAATCCTTGATAAAGAAATGATAGTACTAATATATTTGAAATGATATTCTTGCATTTCTATCAAGAAACCTTTAATCATCATAATCATAAATAGTTAAAATCAAAGTTCCTTTCAGAGGAGAATTTTGTGTATTTCAGTTCTGTTTTACACATGTCACTTAAATGATAAATTAACCATAATATATTAAAATCTTCTTTTTTCAATATTCTTTGTGTGACAGCAGATAGTGGCCATGACTATAAATATGACTTCAAAAGATATCTGATTTTAAACTTTATGGAACAATTTTCTTTGATGTAAGGTGATGTTATCAGTTCAGAATAATCTGTAATAAGGAATATAAAAGTTATGCCAACTTGTACGGTTTCTAGTTATTATTAAATAGTACTTAATAATATTTATGTTGTCTTATGATTATGAATTTCTTGTTTTTTGTAGTTTTCATAATGATTCTGCGCTTTACAACGATTTTGTTTGTATAGTACACCATTTTGTTTATATGGTTGAAACCATTTAATTATTTAAAGATAGTTTAGCAACAGTAATTGGTTAAAAAATATGGCCGACAGGTTTCTGATTGAGATAGATAACAGGAAACTTCTTCTTGAAACCTGGGGAGACTTTCACCAGTTAACTGTTTACTTCCAAGCTCAAGATGATGGTTTAAACCAGTGGTTCTCAACCTGTGGGTCGGGACCCCATTTGGGGTCGAACGACCATTTCACGGGGGTCGCCAAACAACGCAGTCCGCCATTTTTTCCCCTTTTCCTTAGCTGTGCTACTCCCTTTTATTCTATTGGCTTTTGAAAGCCAATAGAATAGACTCTCTTGAATAGAGTCTAATTCTATTGGCTTTCAAAAGCCAATAGGAATTGTCCAGGCTGTCTCTGCCCTGCTGAGCCCGCCAAAAGTCCCATTCTGCAAACGGTGCTGCACCAGTTGAGTAGTCCTCGACTTACGACCGATTGAGTAGTCCTTGACTTACGACCGGTTGGGGGTCACGGCATTAAAAAGGTTGAGAACCACTGGTTTAAACATTTACAGCCTTTTGTGGCTTGAAATTCTCAGGTACATCGAACACCTGCACCTACAGAATGTCAGCATCTACTGAGTCCCACCATCATTGGGATCCATCATAACATGGGAAGCTAGAATTGAGAGAACTTTTTTTTTTTGCCCCCTAAATCTGGAATACATTGCACTTCAAATATTGCCTGGTAACTACTTACAAATCTTTTATGCTAATTGTTCTCATAGGCATTTAAAGTTACCATCTTCTATGCCCTGGATTATTTCTGTTTCAATTTCTATATTATATTGTTTTACAATTATATTGTAAGCCATTGTGGTTTAAGATGGTTAAATCAGCACTGATCATTACCAATTTGAAAGACTGCATGAATTAATGAAATATCTATAGAAATATGGTGAGTAATAGAAGAATCAGTATGGGTTCTTTACTCCAACAAATCTAGAGAATGACATAATGGCCAACAGATTGGAAAAGTTGACTCTATATACCAGTGCCAAACAGGTATGGAAGTTGTTATATAATAGTCTTAATTTCACACATTTATTGGCAAAATATTGCTTAAGATCATCCATTGCAGAGCCTTATATGGAAAGGGAAATGCTGCTGTTCAAGCTGGCTTTGAGAAAAGGCTAAGAAACAAGAGACATTATTACTGGTACATGCTGGATAATTGAGAAAATGAAAGAATATCAAAAGTAAATTATCATGTACAGTACTTGATTTATGATAGATAAATTTTCATTGTATCGACTATATTAGTCTGTGGAATGACCTTAGGAAAATGGAAATCCCAAAACATCTCATTGTCCTTATGTAAAATATACATAGGAAAGGAAGCTACAAGTCTAGGTAGAACTTGGTTAAAAAACTGACTTCAGATGAGCAAACCATTAAGACAAGATTATATGCTCTCCTTCATTTATTCAAATGATATGCTGAATATATATTGAAGGAAGCTGGATTAAAAAAAGATTAGTGTGATTTTAAAACTGGAGGAAGAAAACTAAACTGATGACACCATTCTGATAGCTGAAAGTGCAAAAGATCTGTAAGCTCTAGTAGTGAAAGTCAAAGAGCACAATGAAAAAAACATTCTATAATTCAATGTAGAAAAGACCAAACTAATACCAGCTGCAGCATAAACCTTAGAATTAATAGGATTTTGAAATGGTGGATAGCTTCTGTGTTTTAGAATTGACTATCAACACTAAAGGAACTGGCAGTCAAGAAATAAATTGCAGATTAGTATTTGGCAGACGATCAATGAAATCCTTGGGAAAAAATGTTTAGATGTTGCGATGTATCTAGACCAACAAAGTTTAAAATTGTGTAGGCAATGAGTTTGTTTTTTTGATACCGTATAGAAGCAAAATCTGGGTTTTATAGAAGCAGGATATAGAAGCTTTATAGAAGTACCAGTGCTTTTGAACTTTGATTATTGGAGAAAACTCACAAATACCACAGATGCCCAAAAAGGCAAACAAATGGATCAGAAAACAAATGAGAGCTCTCACCCAACACACAAACAATATTCAAATTATCATTGACATTATTCTATAGTGCTAGGAAACGCAGAGGGAATGGAAAAAAAGCAGCAAAATGGGTGGATTTGATTGCAGAGGTATAATTGTGCTGAACGGCCATTTGGGAGACCTGAAGGGCCAGATTGGGACTGATGGAGAAGGCCTATGTATGCGGTTGCTAAGAACTGATGCTGACCTGATAGCATGCAATCAAAAAATTATTTAGAGTTCTTGCCAGCAATGGTTCTTTCTTTTTGTATTGTAACTTCAGAGCACTGATAGTAATCTTTCCTTCATTAAGGCTGAAGCTGAATAAGATATTCTGTTATTGCATATTGTGCTTTAGAACATTTACAACATTAGCCTGGGAAATATGTACTATCTATGATATAGGTGCCTTCTGTTAACCTATAGTAACTGTATGCTCCATTTACTTCCTTCTTTTTATATCACAAAAATGAACATTTCAATCCATCCTGTATTTTTTTTGCAACTATTGGCTTTCTGTCAAAAACAAATATACTGTGGGTAGGCTCCATATAGTAAAAATCACATTACCAAAGTATATGTATTATTTCTTTAATTGTCTAAGTAGATTAAAGCAGCATTTTTCACTCTGATAATCAGTTGCAACCCTTTATGTGCTTACCTGAAAGCTTTCTTTCAGTTAGAACTATATGAGATTGCAGTGTTAATGGTTTTGAAGATACAGTAAGTAAGTTGAGTTGAACTTGCAAATTATTTCTCCTTTATTTCCTTCTGTGCCTCTCTCCCCCCCCCCCCCAATCATTCAGAGAATATCCAGCTCTCTAGAGCAGATTTATGGTTATATAGAGGTGCAGGTGGAGAGAAAATCTTTTCTGCCATATATTACTGGTTGGCAGAAAGACAATATTGGATATAATTGAACCTTTTTAGATAGCTTGAAGGAGAGAGTTCTGAAAATTCATACTGACATTTTAGGCCTTATCCTTACTTTTTGTATGTTCTTCTGTAAATCAACAGTGTGCCTCCTTTCTCCTGAGCTTCTGTGAGACACAGAAGTAAATTATAATTTAATAAGTTGACTCTTGAATAATAGTTTTTCCTCTGAAAGAATAAGCATTTTGAAATTTTTACAACTAATATAAAAGTTATAACATAAATTATCTGAGCATTGTGCAGTTTTTCAAAATGTATTTTTTAACTTTATATTGGAGGACATTAAATGTTTATGTCATTTGATTTTGGTTCAGTATAGTCTTTTTTTTTACAAGTATGTAGGCATATTACATGAATGGTGACATCTAATCTAATAATTAAATATGGTATAGGTTTCTAAGGTTGCCTTGAAGATGTCCTAAACAAAAGTTAGTTTAGAAGGTACATCAAATTGGAAGAAGGCATACTGATACAGAGTGTCTTTGGTCCCAGGGCTAGGAAATTACTTGCACACTTGCTACCAGGACCAATGTTTGTCTGGGAAGACTTCAAATGGCAAAATCTGAAAAATATGAGGCTAAGGGCGTAGTAGATTTTTGTTTTTCTGTTGTCTGGTGTTCCAAATTCATGGTTAGATGTGGACTTTGCTTGAGTCAGTGAAATAAAGTTTCTCAAGTGCTACCCAAAACTTTTGAAGAAAAAGTGGTTTCCTTTGAAAAAAATATTCTTAAACAACTTTAAGCATCATAGGTGATATTAGAATATGAACTTGGTGATATTAGAATATGAACAAAACTGATGGTAATTTGATTGCAATTGATAAATATTGGTAAAAAACAATTTTTGTTAGGATATCAGGACATTAAAAGAATAATTTTAGTGTGGTTCTTTCATGTTTAACAAATGGAACTAAGATACATCCAGATACTATTTTTAAGTGAAAAAAGCTCCTAAAAGCAAGCAAGCAAAATTTCTCTCCCCCTCCCTCCCCCTCTCTCTCTTTCTCTCTCTCTCTTAGAGAGAGAGAGAGAGAGAGAGAGAGAGAGAGAGAGAGAGAGAGAGAGAGAGAGAGAGAGAGAGAGAGATTGTGTTCCCATGAAAAGCTTTGGATGGACAAGTATGGTACAAGTCTGTGGCTTGAGAATGTTTGGGACAAATGGCTGGGTCCTCCTCTTTCAAGAAGAAATCTTCCTTTCTCATCTGGGACTTATTTAGAGTGCATATCACAAACAATATTTGGCATGGCCATGTTAAGGAAGAGGACATTTTAAAGAATCAAATATAGAGGTGATAGAAAAATAGGTGAATGATACATGGGAAAATATTTCTTTGGATATGGCTCGCCATTCATGTTTGAAGTGGGGCATCAGCAATGCCATGGATAGAACCGAAGATGATGCAATATATGAAGATGACAGAGCAGATGCCAGTGATGAAGATGAAGGTGAGGAAGATAGTGATGATGTATTATAAAGGGAGAATCTGAATATCTGAAGGTCTTTTTGCATAATAAGGTGAGGATGATGTAGATTTTTAAAGATTTTGATAATTTTTGTATGATTTTTCAGCAAATTCTGAAGGAGTTCATTTGTTTTCATATTTTCTGTAACAAAGTTTTCTAAAACAGATTCCATTTTAAATATGACAATTGGGTTGTTCTGGATGACATATTTTTCATGGTAGATATTTTGGTTGCAATTTTGAGAGTCAGTTTATCCTCATATATATGGTATGAAAAAAGATTTTTTGGGCAAAGATGTGTGCATTTTTAGATGTGGTTTTTAACAGAGAATTTACAAATTGCTGCAGAAATAAAATTGAAGAAACTTAAGGCAGGAGTAATGAGGCAGAAATCAACTACATTACATTCTCTCTGAATCTATTATATAATAGAAAATTGTCTTCTATTAGACCATCTTCCAGTGGTCTTCAGCTTTCAGGCAATGAATATCCAGAAAGAAGACTAACGGGAGTCAATGAGATGGTCAACATGAAGAGAAGTCTCTGTTTTCTGCTTTTTGAATATGCTCTGTAGATTCTTTCTTCACTCCACTTTTTATAAGATTGCTAATAATTTACCCTTCCTTTTGTTTGTGTTTTCCTGCCAAGAAATAAAGGGAAAAAAATTCCAAAAAGTGATCCTGATATTTTTCTTGTCAGGATATACTGATATAGGTTTCAAACACTTGAAATTTTAGGAATTGTTGTTTGGTATCTTTCATTTCCTATTTGGGCACTGGAATGGTAATTTTCTGTGATATTCTCATGATTGTAGAGATTATAAAGACATGTTGATTGCTTTATTATGAATCTGACTCAGATCACTATTCAGGCAGAAATTATTTTCTCCCTTCCCTTTAGAGAATTTTTTTTGTGTAGTACATGCATGGAGTTTGGTTACCAAGGATAAACATAATATAGAAACATAAACTCAATTGGAGTAAAACTTGAAAGAAACTGATGCATTGGAAGCTCATTAATTTCTTTATAGTGAAAAGAAGGATCATTTTTCTCTAAATCGTTTTTTTTAAAGGCTGCTGCAGACTATCTGATTTTCATTTTACTGACTTGTGTTTCTTTTAGTGCAAATTTATAATTTCAGTTTGTGATTTGAAACAGTAATTGTGTTGTAAACTGGATAGAGACTGAACAGTATAATGCAAGTCTGACAATCCATTCTTTAAGTAGAATAATAGCTGAAATTCTTCATGATTAGAAATACAGTATCAACATAATCGATTTAACAACATTACACTGTAGCTGAAAATAGACTGAAATCCCAAGCCAGGCATCTACCGTGTCTGAGTGAAACATCTTTCATATGGTTCTAAGATGAAATTACTCCTGAATGAATAGCATCTTCATTTATCTTCAAAGCCTCCTCTGTGGTACCAGTGAATGTACTCTTCACACATTCTACAGCAGGAATTACATTACAGCAGCATTCCAGGGTAGTATAAAACTGATTGTTCTGGAAAATGAACCTGGCTTTGCAATAAATTACATTTGCAGGTACAAAAGAACGTGTTACTTTGTTTAAAGTAGTCACAAATACAATTAAACTCTTAATTTATGTTAAACTACAAATGTGGCTATTATCATAACTGCATTAGGCATATACTCTATCATTCCAAGAATGATATTGAACCATTTTCATTTATAATTTTAGACAGACGTTGCAATTTACAGCATCTGCCACTGCTTGATAGGAAAAAAGGAATATTTTGTGCGTTAGTTCATGTATAATTTCCACTTTTTTTTCCAGTTGTCATTTTTTAATGAAAGAAAATGCAGATCCCCTTCAGTGTCTGTATATTGACATTCTCTACAGCCGTATTTTAAATATTAATCATTAAAATACTACTAGAACTGGCTTTGATTTATTTATAAGATTAATAATATGCAGTTCCAGAAAAGCCTTGGTATTACTCAAAATATCTGAGCTTGGACTCTCTCTTCGTACTTTATGGAAATCTCCCCTCTTCATGTTCCTTTGTGGGAATAGGTTTATGGAAATTTTGCTTGTCTGGAATGGGTATTCTATTGTGGTTGGAAGAACCTGAGAATCAAAGCAAAAGGTTTATTAGGGAGAAATGCTTTTGCCATTGCTGCCCACTGTTCCTCATTTTCAGGTATAGCCACAAAGCCTGTTTGACTGTTCTAGCTTTGATATGTTTTGGAAGTTAACCACTCTTGTCTGTTTACAGAGCTGACCTGTTTAGAGGCTCAGACACTTTAAGACTTGCTTTTTTAGGAGTGAGAAATTTCTAAGCAGAGATGTCTTCTAGGGCAGAGGCCCCCAACCTTTTGGGCACCAGGGACTGGTTCTGTGGAGAAAAGATTTTTCCGCGAACCAGAGGGGGCGTGGTTTCGTGTGCTGCCTATATCCAGCAGATGGGGCTTCACTTGTTTGCGTGGCCTGGTTGCTGGTATGCCACGGCCCGGTGCCGGTCCACAGACCGGGAGTTGGTTACCCATGTTCTAGGGGATCCTTACCCACAGTTTGAGCTCCTAAGCTTCTAGTCCATTAGGAGAGCCAGGATTTATTTTTCAGTCAGCTCAGGTCTGTATAATGCAAGGTACAGATATGGCAGATTTATGTGCTATAGACTGGGCACTTTTAATGTTTGATTAAAGTTAGCAGTAGGACAACAGAATGGCATCTTTTTAAAAATATGAAGTGGGCTACACTTTAATTTGCGGGCTAAGCTCCATGAAAAATCAATATTGTAGCAGATTTCATTGATTTATTTTAAAACTACAATAATTATTACTGCCAAAATAGAATTTAAGGGTTATTTTTTGGTGTGGTTTCTTTTTTTAGAGAGAGATTATCACAGTAAAGTACAAGAAAATGAATAAAGGAGATGCTGTATGTTTTAGATTGCTATTCTCTGTTCATTTTTAGTTGCATCTAGAGTGATGAATTTGTGATAAATGCAGTGTTAGAAGCTAGTACCTAGAAGTATAGTTCTTCTAGTTATCTGTTTGGGGAAATAATTATAAATAAAAGAATATATCTTGTGGCTTAGAATTACAAATATTAAAAAAATGTTTTCCCTTCATGTAATGTGAAAAATTTTAATTTACTCTTCTTTATTTTCAGGCTTTTTTACAAATGTGCAATCTGCCAGTCCAGGTGGTTTGTAGGGCAAATGCAGAATATATGTCCCCATCTGGTAAGTGTACCAATCATTTTCACTACACCTGTGCTTGGAAACTATGGCAACAGTATCTCATCTTGGAGATCGGTTGGAGTTACTGTATGCTGCACTATGCAGTAGCTTGTTTCTTGTTGTGCTACAGATTTTTTTTTTCTAGCAAGAAACAGAAATAATACCTTTTCATCATTAAACTGCATTAAAGGGCAGTGCTGTAAGGCTAAGGTAAACATATTGCTAACAGTTTTGTGTGTTTAAATGTGAACTGCCTCGGACATGATGGAAGTAGATGGAAGAGCCTGGTTTTAACATTAGATGAAAAGAGATGACCTGTCTTCTTTCTTACATTCTACCTTTGAGCAGCTTTTCCCTTTAATACCCTAACAAAGATTACTTTACAGAATTGAGCTCTCAGAAAGATTGAAGAGAGAGGGCCCAGATGGAGGTAACCAATCATTGTACATGTCCTCATGTGCCCCTTTCAGGTTTTACAAGCAGGTTCTCTTAAACATCCTCTTCTAATTTGGGGCAATTCTATATGCAAATATACAGGGTTGCTGCTGTGCTCTCTCATTTGATTCATTATGCACTAAAGTAGCATTTTTTGTTACTCATAGATTTGATTCTTATTATCTATTGAAGGGGCATGTTCAGAAAGGAGTTTCCCACACTTCCTACATCAGTGTTTCTCAACCTTGACAATTTTAAGGCATGTGGACTTCAACTCCCAGAATTCCACAGCCAGCATTGCTGGCTGTGGAATTCTGGGAGTTGAAGTCCACATGCCTTAAAATTGTCAAGGTTGAGAAACACTGTCCTACATGAAGAGTAAGACTACCATATCTGGCTTGCAAAATCCAGGCAACCGCTAAATGTCAGCAAAGAGATAATGAAGAATTTAACTCTTTGCTTCCATCTAGAGGTCACCCAGATCTTTGCAGAGGAAATGAGGTAGCATACCTGCATACTCACATGCAGACATACTTTCCTCATTACAGGAAACAAGATGTGTCTGGAGTGGGCACAGCTGGGCTTGTTAACAACAATGAAAGCTGTGCAGGCTAAAAGATGCTACAATTGAGTATTGTGGGACTGAATTCACTGAGACTTATTTTCCTAAATTTCATCGTCTGGGCATGTCCCCTTATGGCCTCGAACTATTGGGAATATGTACATTGCTTTCTATGAAGATAGCCTGCTAATTAGCCAATAATGTGGTAAGTTCTTATTCCCCATTAGCTGTGGTAAAAAGAAATATCTAAATAAAGCAAAATTCAATGTTAATGGGAATATTTTTTTTCCAGTTTTTGAGTTGGCAGGTTGAAAGCATTTCCTGCTGCCTACCGCAAAAGCCTTTTTATCATGCATTATCATATGCATGCTTTGCTATAAATTAGTGCTTGGATAAATGGAACTTCTGTGAACAACCGTGTAGCAGAAATTGTGGCCCTAATTCTACAAGGTTAAAATTTAGAACCATGAATGCATTTTCCTTTTTTTATGGGATTCCACATTTGAAGACAGCTTGCTTGGCACTGCTCTCTTTCTCTCCATCTGTTAATAAGAGGGCACTTAACGCACACCTTGTGAGAGCACTGATATGCTGACTCTTGCTGTAGGAACACCAAAAGCTCATTCTGTATATATAGTAGTTCCGTGGAAGCAAAAGCGTGATTGATAGGACCATGGAGAGGTCTGGAAGTTCAAAAGGCCCTGCATTCCTTTTGCAGTTTATGTCATTGTGCAGAGTGCCTTGCTTGCAATTCCCTTTTTGAACCAGTCTAACTGTCAGTGACCAAGATTTTTTGGTTTATTTTTTGATTTATTTCAGTAAAAATAAAAGCAAGAATATTCCAAATATTCTTTGGACAGTGTGTAACCTTCACAGTTATTTGTGTAGTCCTCCAATGAAGAGACTGATAAAATTTCTCAGCAAGAAGTTTTAGGATTATAGCCTTTCAGTGCAAACAAAGGGACATCAGGCCAACTAGTTCATTGCTTGTCAATTTCTGATGAGGTATCACTAAGGTATGAGCACAGAGTTAGCACAGATAATTAGCTTTATTAGAATTATAGTAGGGTGATAGTTATAGTTAGGTCAAATGTCATAAAAGAGTGTGCAAGCTTTTGAACTTTTCAGGACTTTTTATTGGGGTACAGTAAGAAGTAGGGAAAGGTAAAAATTAGGTTACTATAGGCACTTTAGTCTGAAGTTTTCAGTCCATCTCAAAATGAAAAATTTACATTTCATAGAAAAAATCAGTAATGGATATTAGATTATATCTACTGGTCTTGAATAAAAAGTGATAGTGACCTGACTTTCCCCCCTTTTTGAAAACAGCATGACTGCCTGTATCACCAGTACATATCCATGAATGCTGTTCATGAATATTATTTCTTTAAACTCTGTATCTTTTATATTCTACATCATTTCTGTGAAACTGATATAGTATTATATGTTAAAGCCCAGCAACCTTAGCATTTATTTTAGTATTTGGAACAAATATTGAGTGGCACTATTTTGTGACATTTGTTTCAACAATTTTTGATTAGTTATTAATGTACTGCGTTGAGGCTAGTTGATTTTAAAATTACATCTTTCTCCACCTCTGGAAGAAATATGGTCATTTTTTTGGTCAATTGATAGTGTAGATTCATACCAAAACAAAATACATATACTTGTGCATGTGTAGTAGCCTTTCTGTTAATAAATGGTGCTCAGGGTAGTTATATTTCCTCAAACAGGAAAATATTTTTGTACTTTGGGGGTTTTGGTTTACAAGAAAATGAGAAGTAACTGTGTAGAAACCTTTACAAACAAATGTGGCCTGATGTAAACTGTCCAACCCCAATAACTCTTCTGTGTGAATAAGAAGCACTTATATGCTATCCAGAATTCCCTGGATGCAGAAGGCTAGATTTTTAGGAAGAGCTGAGGTCTAAATGAGATCAACCAAGTCACATCACTGTATGAAAATGTTTTAATTACACATGTTTTTTTTATTGTTTCATTACTTTTTCCCTCCCCTAACAACTAATTGTATTAAACTGCTCTCTCTTTTACTATAATTTTGATGATGAGGAGGACAGTAGTATTTGGGTTTTACATTCAGGAGAGGATCAACTTCTTTTGCCTAGAACCAATACTATAATCCTATGTTTTCATACATCTTTCAAAACCAATACACAAACACAAAACTAAAATCTCAGTTTCAGTGGATCCCTGTTCTTACCGTTCTGGTTTAGAATGATAGGTTGGTGATGAATGTTGAAATATATTCTTCTTTTTACCCACAGGAAAAGTGCCCTTTATTCATGTAGGAAATCAAGTAGTTTCAGAACTTGGCCCCATTGTCCAGTTTGTAAAAGCCAAGGTAATGTGTATATATTTAAAAAAACGATATAATACCTATTCAGTAGTTTTAATTATTTGTTTATGAAATTATCCTGGTGATTTGATAAAATCATAGCTTTGAAAATAAAATAGCTTATTCTTTCAGAAAATACTGCATTAATAACCTTTAAATGTTATCCAGTTCAGTGGGTTACTTTTCTGCTGAGTGCTTATGTGTATAGAGATTTGTACATTTCTATCTATCATTATTGGGCTGAACTCTTTTTTTGTACAAACAACATTCTGTACAATATTCATCTTTCTTTCTATACATGTCAATATCATTTATTTATTCAGATAGTACACAACTATGTATTACCCAAGAATGTCAGAAAGAACAACTGCAGCTGCTTTGCCTCATCATGATGTCTTCTAGTTGTATTTAAGTTGCAGCTCCAAGATCTCCCCAGTTAGCAGATATGGGAGCCTTAAATTGAAACATGTTTAAATGATAATTACTGTAAAGTCTCCTTTGAATAGAGTTCAACTGGTGATGTAATGCACTTGCCCCTGTAATTTTCCTGGCAACAATACAGAAGGAACATATAATTGTCTTTTGGAATTTTTTTTCTATACTTCCCAATCTAACCTATAGGATTGGCATTTCTTGGTAATTTCCCACCAGGGACTAATACCAGATCCAATCCTAGCTATTCAGGATAAGAAACTGGTGTTATTGGACCATCTTCCGAAGATGAAATTTGTGTAATGTAGATTTCTGGCTGCATTGTAATTGCTGATGTTTAGGTCTTCATGTTGGCATGAGAAAGAAAGGAATTTTCTCTTTCTTCAGTTACTTGTATGCTCTGAAACTATCTTGGGAGTCTGATCAAGTTTCAAGAAAGTGAGGTAGCTTTTAATGAACTAACCTTAGTTATATATGTATGATTTTGCTTTTGGATAATTGGTACACCCATCACCACTTGGTTTCTTAAGCACTTTGATGTAAAAATTAAAAAATCAATAAAATTTCTTAAAAAAAAGTTTCAAGAAAGTGAGGGAGATGGCAAGATATCTGTAAGGAAGAGGGAATGAACATATGCTTCTTCCAGTAGGACCTTTCAGCCAAATCTATATTTCTTTCGTTTTGAAGCAAATGATATGAACCCAAACATTCTGGGGTTCATACATGGTAATAATACGCATCATCTGAATATCTAAGTATTTTCTGTTGCTTAAATTTTCCATACATTTAGGATGTATAATTTTGATTTTAGGCGAGCAACTTTTCCTTCCTTCTTTCCATCTTTCAAATTTACTAATTCATGTGGCCTTAAAAGCCAATTCCATAACTGAAATGATTGATAAATAGACTTTTATTTTTACCTTTTTTCCAATATTCTTTTCTCAATAGTTTTTTGTTTATTCTGTAATACAGTACTATGGTGCAATGTTACAGTATCAACTTATTCATTAATTGTTTTCAGTTGATATATGGTAGATAGAAATTTATAAACTAATTACATGGTAATTAAATGGGGAAAAGCTAAATTATAGCTTGAGTTTAGCATTTGTCTAGTGTAAACAGATTTCTGATTACGTATTCAGATACAGCAAGGCTTCAACGGTAACTACCTAAAAAATTTTCAGTTGATTCAGCTGAGTCAAATCCTTTTTAGATGATTTTTTTTTGCCAATTATAATGGTTTAGATGTCTCTTTGAAAGGGCTTCCATTTATTTTTCAAATTGTTTTTCTGTATGTCTTGGCTCTATAGGAAGAGGCCTGAGCTGTCCAAAGCCCTTTGGATCCTGTCCTACATCTAAGATAGGGTAGGCATCACCTCGGTGCCCTCCAGAGGGTTTGGATTGTAGCTTTGATCGTTTCAGAACCTTGGCCATGCCTGCTGTGGCTTTTGAAATTAAGATTTTTTTTTTTTTTAAAGTGCACTACCAAGTTGCCTATTCCCGATTGCTGCATGCTCTGTCTGCTACCTTGGCTGTTGCCAAGAAATAATGTTGCACTTAGTTCTTGGCTTTTGCAATCTACTACATAGAGAACACTTTGTTTAAATCTTTAAAAAATTCCAAATAATCAATATTTATGCTTACTCTTGCTTCTTTCTTTAGTCTCGTAAATCGATACCCATGCATCGTATTTTAATAAGGTATTTACATCATCATAACTCACTTCAGTTTATTTACAAAGATGTCGTATTTATAAAAACCACTCAGCAGAAAAGCAAAGCAAAGGTCTGTAGCTGGAAAGTTCTGTTTACTGATCACTCTGTACTTTTCTATTTAAAAGATTTCACTTCAATATTCCCTCACCCCATGCCCAGAGCCTTTAATAATCTTTGAGGTCTACAAAGCTGCCTCTTATGTGTAATGTTGCAAAGGATTGTTTTGAATGAAAGAAAGCCCTGGACTTCAGTAAAGTTTGGAAAGAACCCAAATAGATAATTTTTGTTCTCCTTTCTCTTTCCTTCCTTCTCTCCTGCCTTAGGGCCATTCACTTAGTGATGGGTTGGATGAAGTCCAAAAAGCTGAGATGAAAGCCTACATGGAATTAGTCAATAATATGCTTTTGACAGCGGAGGTATGGCAAAACACTAGTAATTTGTCAGTCTTGGGAAATGAATTATATTGAAGAGGGGGAGCGAAATGCTATTTTCTTTGTAATATTGCAAGCCACAGCTACCATTTGTGTATAAAAAAAAAGGTGGACTTACGATTAACAGTGCTTCTCAAAAAGCAGCACACTTTTATGTGCACTTCACAATCCTTTTCAGATTATTTTGGGTGCATTGAATTATTGTATTAGCTTCATGATAAGTCTAGTAGCCGTATTTATGTGTTTTAAATATTATTAATGGCTTGTTTGGTAGAGCTAGGAGAGAAAGCTGCAAGGAATAAATGACTGTGTAACCTTCTCTGTTATGAAGTTTAGTATTCTTTGGTTTCTAGCTGTATCTTCAGTGGTGTGATGATGCTACAGTCCAGGAGGTGAGTGATTCTGCAGCATACATCTTAATTAAATTTTAATGAGAAAACACTTTTGCTCACAATTGCAAGTCCCTACTCATAAATGAAACATAGAGGTTTAAACCACTAATGATGCCATTTTTTTTTTTTTGCTTTAATTTTGCTTGCATATACATTTCGGGTTACTCTATGTCATTATTGGATGTGCTAGTTTTAAAGTGAAATTTTTTTAATATAATTTTAAAGGCTTGCTTTTGTAGCTGCAAGTTATAAATAATTGCACAGAATAGGTTCTGAGGCAGAGCCACAGCAATAAAATTATAGTTAGTCTAGTCTTTTCTAAAACACAGCTTTCTCAGTTATATAAGAAGACAAAAATCCTTTTTTTCCCCCCTTTAAAGATCACTCATCCAAGATATGGTTCTCCTTATCCTTGGCCTCTGAATCGCATTTTGGCCTATCAGAAGCAATGGGAGGTGCAGCGTAAAATGAAGGCTATTGGCTGGGGCAATAAGTCACTTGATCAGGTCAGTCATTAGTTCCCCAAGTCTGATTTTTTCCCCCCCTAGAAAATGCAAAATGTAAAGTTTCAGGGAGGCACTGATTTCTTTGTATCTTCTTGGTAAATTAAATAAAAACTAGCCTCTGTTGTCTCTCATATGAGATGATGGTTTTACTGTGGGATATATTTTGATTTGCTAGATATATTTTTTAATTTGTTTTTATGATACAGTATGTTTATAATGAAACAGGATACTTAAATGGCCAGAATATAAGCTATTATTTAGAGCTTTAAAAGTTAAGATCAGTATGTTGAAAAAAATGGCATCCAGTATAAACCTTTCAATATTTGAATAATAGGATCATAGTACTGGGCATTGGATGGTTAGCTATCAGTAGAAGTTAGTATTAGGTGAAATTCCCAAATGCTCTCAGGTATGTACATCAGGGTTATTTTTTAACAGCAACTGCTATTAGATATTATTCTAGAGGTCTTTTTAATTTTTGCATGAAGATTTCTTTAAAAAAGCTGGCGAAAACCCCCAAATGTGCACAAAAATTATATATGAGGTCATTTGTATAGGTTTCTCTCTGGGTTGAATCTAAGTGCTTGATACGGAAACATGGTAACTGTATTGACTATTCCTGTTTGATTTTTAACAGGTACAAATACATCATTTTTGCATTTAAAGGGTAAAGAATAAAAGATCATAGGGGAAGGACAAGAACTTTGTGGACAAATATTGTTAAAAATCTCATGCATGTGACGTATTTTTAACTAGAGCTTTAATTAATTAAAATTATTTTCTGCTCCTTTGTGATATCTGTGTTCTTTTTAGATACTTGAAGATGTAGATCAGTGTTGTCAAGCACTTTCTGAAAGGCTTGGGACACAACTGTATTTCTTCAATAAGAAGTAAGTTCTGCCAAGAAGAAGACTTTCCCCAAATGATGGGGAGAGGTTTTTCCTGCTGTATTTCTTTTCTTTTTTTTAATAGATTAAATTAAAAAAAACTGTTCTCTTTTTCCAACTTTTGGGTAAAAAGGGCATCATAGTAACTGCCTATTGGTCGAAGAGCCAAGAATCAGGAAACAGCCTCTTTCTGTATTTCTTAATTTATGAGTGAAGGAATGGCTAGATTACCTCTGGGCAACTTGACAGAGCCATAGGAGGAGGCAAGGAGGAACATCCAGGAAGGTTAATGGGATCAAGTTAGAAAGCACTATGAAGAATTTCAGTGAAATGAGTTTCCAAAGAAGTTTCTAAAAAATGGATTTTTGTCTAAATCAACACACTCTAAAATCTAGGTTAGAGTAAAGAAATGCTACCACCGCAAGTTTATTTCCATTCTAAGTTACTCTTCGATTATATTCCTCAGTAATATGTTTTAAAAATAGTATTGTATTCATATTTTCAGTGCTTTGATCATTTGAACTGATACCAATTCCATTCTCTCAAAATATCTTGGTTGATTGTGTGTGTGTGTGTGTGTGTGTGTGAGGGGAGGGGGGGAGAGAGAGACTTTTTACATTCACTTCTATTAACATTAAGCTTGAAGGCAGTCTACTTTCTGATACTCAGATTAAAAGGATAGAACTCAGAAAGCAAAAACTCAAGATCATTGCTGTTGAGCAGTGACTGGGTGCTTAGATGCCAAACCTATTTTGGCCTTTATTAATATCCCTCCGGCCCACCAATTTCATCATTATTAGGATAGGCATGGCTGTGATTGGTGAAGCGTTTGTATGCTTCTTTATCACTGTTGTAGTTTTCAAGCCATAAACTGGCAACCTTCTGTCCCAACCTTAAGGAGAAGAGGTGGAATAAAGGCAGTTGATAGCATTTTCTCCTCAAAATGGAAAGATCAAGATATTATGCAGTGGTCTGGATATACAATTGGCGCTGGATATTATGCAGTAGTCTCGATATACAATGGATAACGTGACTTGCAATGGTTCTCTCATTCAACATACTAGTTTTCTTTTGTTCATAGGCCAACTGAATTAGATGCTTTGGTATTTGGACATCTGTTCACAATCCTTACTACCCAGTTGATCAGCGATGAACTGTCTGAAAAAGTGAAAGGCTACAGTAACCTCACTGCATTTTGCAGAAGAATAGAACAACACTACTTTGAAGGTCGAAGTTAAGACTGCCCAGTGTTCCTTCTCCAAACTGTCTTTGATAAACAGAATGCTTATGATGATAGTAATAATAAAATTAATATTTTGACTGTGCTTGTTTTGTTTTAAAAAATTAGTAGCACAGATTTGAAAATTGGGTTTAGTTCGCAATCTGAGTCAGCTACGCCAAAATTGTTGTAGCCCAAAAGAATCTACCTGTGATGAATCCAAGAAACCTGCTGTATTTAAAACAAAATTTGAGTTTTTCATTATACGTGTCTGTGTGCCATTTTAATATTCTTTTGAAGTGACCTTGAAACAACATTGTGTCAAGATGTAAAACAATAAAGTTTAGATAATTCTATAAGTCTTTTTCTTAATATTTTTAACTGCCTATACATGCTACATTCTTATAATTATTTGCACTACATCCATTGAACTACTAAGTTGGGATTATGGTTAAAGGTACAATGTTTACATAAATAACATTTGTATTTTTATCCAGCTACATAAGCAGAATTTTCTTATCTGATTAAACAGTATTTAAAATATTAACAGTGAATAGCACGAAAAATTACGCATAATGCAGAACCTGTAAAATGTATTAATTTATAGTAAAAATGTGAAAATAATAAAATATGAAATTATTCATTTTTTTAATCGTTCATAATTCTGGAGATAAAGTCAGTCTGAATGAATCCCATGTTTCTGAGTTGGTTCTCTTTCTTAGTTACATGTCTTCGAGTGTCTGCTCAGGTCATCTGAAAGTATTTGTCCCACCTTATCTTTTTATATCCTGTGAAGACAAAAAATTGTTATTTATTTTAAAAGCTATTAATGAGAACCTGTATTTAAATTATTTTTCAAATATAGCAAAGATGAATTGAATTCAAAATTGACTGTTCTCTGGCTTTTTCCAACTCATTTGATCAGTTGAAAACAAAGACTATGAAAGAGGAATATTCTTGCATAATAACAATAACAATAAAAAAGTTGGAAGGTCTTCTAGTCCAACCCCCTGCTCAGGCAGGAAACCCTATACCATTTCAGACAAATGGCTGTCCAGTCTCTTCTTAAAAACTTCCAGTGTTGGAGCATTCACAACTTCTGGAGGCAAGTTGTTCCACTGGTTAATTGTCCTAACTGTCAGGAAATTTCTCCTTAGTTCTAGGTTGCTTCTCTCTTTGATTAGTTTCCATCCATTGCTTCTTGTCCTGCCTTCAGGTGCTTTGGAGAATAGCTTGACACCCTCTTCTTTGTGGCAACCCCTGAAATATTGGAACACTGCTATCATGTATCCCTAGTCCTTCTCTTCATTAAACTAGACATACCCAATTCCAGCAACCATTCTTTATATGTTTTAGCCTCCAGTCCCCTAATCATCTTTGTTGCTCTTCTCTGTACTCTTTCTAGAGTCTCAACATCTTTTTTACATCGTGATGACCAAAACTGGATGCAGTATTCCAAGTGTGACCTTACCAAGGCATCATAAAGTGTTATTAACACGTCACGTGATCTTGATTCTATCCCTCTGTTAATGAAGCTTAGCACTGGGTTGGCTTTTTTAGCAGCTGCAGCATACTGCTGGCTCATATCTAAGTGATTGTCCACTAGAACTCCGAGATCCCTCTCATAGTTACTACTACTGAGCAAGGTAGGATCTATTCTGTACCTGTGCATTTGGTTTTTCTTGCCTAAATGTAGAACCTTATTTTTTCACCATTGAATTTCATTTTGTTAGATAGCACCAATGTTCAAGTCTGTCAAGATCCTTCTGTATCTTATGCCTATTTTCTGGAGTGTTGGCTATTCCTGCCAGCTTGGTGTCGTCTACCCCCTCATCCAAATCATTGATGAAGATGTTGAAGAGCACTAGGCCCAGAACACTTCCCTCCATGTAGATGCAGTTCCATTGAGGACCACACAACGAGTACAGCCGGTCAGCCAGCTATGAATCCATCTTGTGGGGATACTGTCTAACCCACATTTTTCTATCTTATCAAGTAGTAGGTTGTGGTCTACTATCAAATACCTTACTGAAGTCCAAGTAAATTATATCCATAGCATTCCTTTGGTCCACTAATTTTGTCATCTGGTCAAAGAATGCAATAAGATTTGTCTGGCGTGTTCTGTTTTTGACAAACCCATGTTGGCTTTTAGTAATGACTTTGTTTACCTCTAGGTGTTCGCTGATTCGTTGCTTGATTATCTTCCAGAATCTTCCCAGGTGTTGAGGTCAGGCTGATAGGTCTGTAGTTTCCTGGATCCATTTTCCCCCCTTTTTTTGAAGATGGGAATTACATCAGCTCTTTTCCAGTCCTCGGATAGTTCCCTTCTTCAGAACCTTGGAGTGTAATCCATCTGGTCTTGGTGATTTGAACTAGTCTAGGGTGGACAAGTGCTCACTTACCATTTTCTTGCCTATCTTAACTTGTGTTTCTAATTTGTTTTTTACGGTACTGTTTTTGATAGGTTGGGCTGTTTTTTCCCTTTGTGTAAAGATGGATGCAAAAAAGAAGCAGTTCTGCTTTCTCTCTGTTGCTTGTCACCTTCTTACCGCTTTCTCCCACTAATGGACCAATCGTTTCCTTAACTTTTTTCTTATTTTTTACATGTTGAAAGAAGCTTTTTTTGTTATTTTTGACTTTTGTCACAAGCCTTAGTTCATTTTGAGCTTTAGCTTTCCTCTCTTCATCTTTGCAGGCTTGGGCTATTTGCTGATATTTTGCCTTAGTTATGTGTCCCTCTTTCCGCTTTTTATACTTGTCCTTTTTATCTTTCAATTTATCAGAGAGTTCTTTATGCAGCCATGCTGATTTCTTTTGAGAGCTGTTATTTTTCTTCTTTGTTGGTATTATGCTAGACTGGGCTTTTATAAGCTCACTTTTCAAATGCTTCCATTCAGGGAATAAATGGAAAACCAATTCTTTGAAGATGGCTTGGCTGCTGCATGTTTATCTAGGTTCCCATTTACAAAATGATTTTATTCTGAATTCTGGAATAAAGGATTATTTTTCGTTATGGTGTCAGTAGCCAAATTTGTTTCCTGCTTGAATCATCAGTAATCTAAATTCCAATTTACAAGACAAAATGACTGCAAGTCTTGTTCAGCAGCATCCAGTCAACCTTTTAACTTCACCATGCATTAACTCAGTTTGAAAGTGTCTCTTAGACTATAAATCCCCACTATCTCAAAATGACGTAGCAAGAGATATGATCTATTATAAGCAAATACAGTGTGCATAAATCTATTTGGGCCACTTAGACTGCACTTAAAGATATGGAGATGAGTGAATTACGTTGCAAACTCAATAAGTAAAGTAAGATGAGCTGCAAATCTATTTCATATAAATATTTTTTTGTAAACTTAGCTATATTCTCCATCAGCCCCCCAATCAGCACCATTCCTTTTCTATCAGAATCCTCTATTTAAATTAGGTTAAGCATGAGAAGTAGTTGTTTGAATGACAATGCTAGGAGGCTACTGCTCTCTTTCAAAGTATTCATTTGGATAAAGTGCCTTTTTAAAGAACTAAAGCAATTAATGGCGGGTTAAGTGTAGGATTAAAAAGGTTAGGTTTCTGAGATTGGAAAATTTTAGAACAGCTAACATCAAAAGAATCTCTACTTATTGTCCATAATACAACTAATTGTGAATCATTGTAATTAATAAAAAATGTAAGTTACTCTGGCAGTATATGGCCAGAGTACATGTTACATGTATTTCCATGTATCTCATTGTCTAATTTTAAAACAGTAGCACTTGCAATAATACTGGTGAGTGTCATGTAAAAAATATTGCCCTTAAAATTGCCAAGAGGTTTTTGTTGCAAATGAGTTCACGTTTCTTTCCTTATGAAGGGAGACTCAGTTTATATTGCAGTTTATATTTATTATATGACCTCTTCAGCCCATATATAGCTTTAAATTAAAAGTATCATATACAAATGTATATATTAATTTATATATCTTTTGCCTTATTCTGATAATCTTCCAAAAAGATTTTTTGGACCTTATAACAGGACAATTACACTGTAGAAAAATCTGTTATTGTTCCATGCTGTCTTTATTAAAAATTATGTTGTTTTGATGACAGTGATGCAGAAACTGTTTAATTTCTATTTTTCCTGATTACTTGCTGTAGTAGTGGGCTAATGAAAGGTTCTAACACCATCCAGGGACAGCAAGTCTTCAGCCTGTGAAATGTATGCTCTTTACATGAAAAAACTAATTGTAGCAGTATACTAGAATTTTTACAGGACAGATTAGAATGGAAATGAATTGAAATAGCTACATGGCACATCATGCATTAATAAGAAATAGTCGTAATTCACAACTGGAACCTAATGAAGACAACTGGATGTGCTTTTCTATATATTAAGAGAAAATGACTAGATAGTTCAAATTGAGGTTTGATCAAAGATACAGTGATACTAAACTAACATTATGTAATAAATGGATAACTTTTTCAATACGATAGAGAAAATCTTAACTCATATGTATACATATAAATATTCTTTTATCCAGAAGAATTGAAGTGATGGTACTTTAAGTATTTTATCTTCTATTGTCTCTGCCTTTTAGCATTTTCACCCCTGGGATGGCTGCTGTCTTTATTTTTTTTTTTCCCAAATAGTTTGGAATTCTTGCCACAATCATAAACTTATCTTTGCAGATTTTAGTGTACTTTTTTGTAATATCAATCATATTGGCTGATATTTATTGCCTAACAGAGAAGAAGTTGTAATTTTGGCACAAGTAGAGCAACAGGCCAGAACATTGCCAAATTAAGTAAATTATCTGTGTACCAGCAAACTCCATTTCTCTGATTAATGGGTTGCTACTAAGCAATTGCAGTTTGTTATCTGATTTTACAATAGAAGTTGAAATCAAATATGAGGATTTCTATAGTTTCATGATACATTCCTCTAAATATTTTGCCACTGATGTCTGTCCCCAAGTACAATGAATCCAAAATGATGAAATGTACATTATGGCATCATAATACAGCTATATATAAATTTGCATTACAGAATCATAGCATGAATTTCACCATTAACACCCCCCCCTTTATTCCCTCCCCCATGGATGCTTAGATCGTTTTCTTCACTAAAGTCAATAAGACTTCTTGAGAATTTAGTGCAACCACCACAGTTTATTAAATAGTGCCAATTCAGTACAGTACATTTATTTCTGTACTGAATGTGGACTATTTCCCCCTCTGTGACTTGACATCACTGCATTGACAATTTCCAGTCATGCATTGCTGGTATTTGTATTGAATAACTTCAAAAGCACACTTGGATGTATTTCACCCAGGCTGTGTAGCTGCCACACCAACAAAGCCAATCTAACATGCATACATACATACATACATACTACATATATATGCAATTACTTATAACAAGAACAGGTCTTATTTACTTTATTACAGGTCGCAACTATTCTATTTTCCCCACAACAACAATCCTGTGAGGTGAGTTAGGCTGAGAGTGAGTGACTGGCCCACAGTCACCCAGCTGGCTTTCATGTCTAAGATGGCAGGACTAGAACTCGCAGTCTCCTGGCTTCTAGATTGGTGCCTTAACTGACACCAATGACCAATTATGTATTTTCTAAAATAGCACTGATTGCAAACAAGTAATGGCAGTGTGAATAGAAACATAATGGAGTCCATAGTGGTTCCAAAATATATTAAGAGAGACTTAATTGTCTGCTAAAATTACAGAGCAGTATTTCTGGCCATCTGAGGAGGAGGAGGAGGAAGGTTTTGCATATTATGACCCTATTTGGACAATTGTTAGCCACTGAGCTAAAGCCTGAATTGTTTTGAAATTACCAGCATTTGGTGAGCATTCATCCAAAATGTGTGTGTATGTGCATGCGCACGCATGTATGCATGTGTGTGTTATGCTTTGCATAACATATCTGTGGCAGCTCGCTCTCTCACAGTTTGCTAAAATAACTCCATATATAGGACAAATCACAGATTCTGTTTTATGAATCTGTAACCATACAGCACCCACGCCATTTTCATCCACCAATTTCCATTTTGCTACTGATTGCAATTCACAGATGCAATTAGGCAGAATGATTTGTATTGAAAAAATTATTTCACTGCAGACTGTTTTCATAAGAGAATTGAAACTAAGGAATGCTGATTGTACTAAGGGTTTTCACAAAAGACAGCCCTGAAAATAATGATTTGTGTTTTGTAGTTCTTAATTTTAGTGTTTCCTTAAAGAACAATCCTACACATCTCTTTTAACAGTTACAACAGCCCCCCCCCCCACTCTCCTCGGTAAAGAAGACTGTAAGGAACTCTTGATTGGAGAGAAACAGCTGAAGAAAAGCACAGGAGGTGGGGATAGGAGTATGATCCATGGGAAGAAATGTTCCCTCTCCTACCTATTGCCTGTACTTTACAGGATTTTGGCCTGAGATATGGCTCCATCTTGTCTACTTTGCCCTGTAAACATCACCGTGTGGATAGAAATCCCCTTGGTAGCAAACCACATAATGATTAATAGTTAATTAAGGGGCATCTGAGCAACTGTCTTGAATAAATGGATGATGTCTAAAAACAATGAATGGGCCTATGTAAGTATGTAATTAAATATTTGCATATTATTGCAAAGGACTTCATAAAGCTTTGTACTGTTTGGGAGCCTAAATCTGAAGCTATGTTTGCCCCCAAGTCATGTTTTGTTGTCGTTTTTCATTCCTCTTTCATTATCCAGGCACCAGTTCCCACATTTTTATGGCTAGGTACAGACAAAGAGTGGTAACAGGCATTGTTACACTTGCTCAAGTGAATATATGTATTATATGGGAGCAAGGCATTTCTTGGAAAATGCTCAAAAGCATGGTAATGCTTTGGATGTAGTTTCTAATCAGGTTTGGAAGGACATGTGGGTATTTGTACCTCTTCACCTGGAGGTCCAATGGGCTGCCTTCAATACTCACTGCCAGTATAACAGAACGTGCAGTTCTATAGGCTACATGTTCCAGAGCAAAGAGTATAAGATTGGGCATACAACTTCATAGCAGTCCCCAGATTTTAGACTCATTGGCACTTGGTTGGATTTTTGGTTTAATCTACTCACTGATTTAATCTTCTCACTGGAGAAGAGCCTAATGCTGGGAAAGATTGAGGGCAATAGAAGAATGGGATAACAGAGAATGAGGTGGCTGGTTGGAGTCACTGAAGCAGTAGGCGTGAGCTTAAATGGACTCCAGAAGATGGTAGAGGACAGGAAGCCCTGGATGAACGTTGTCCATGGGGTTGCGATGGGTCGGACACAACTTCGCAACTAACAACAACAACAGTATGGAATTCTTCCTGCGCAACCCTAAAGCAGTTTTGCTACAATTAGAATGATTGCTTTTGCCAGCATTTGCATCACCGTAATCAGGGTCCTGACTGTGATGGCTGTGCTGCTAAATGACTCATTTTGCAAGTATGCCGGACATTTAATTATTTATTAAACTGATATTCCTTAAGGCAACTCTAGGTGGCTTATGATCAATTAAAAACAGCAGGATAAAATATTTAAAATATTAAAAAATAAATATTAACACTAAAACTGAGTTGCAATTGACAAAGATAGGAAGAAAAGGAGCAAGATACATAAGGGGAAGAGGTGGGGTTTTATCTTAGTCCATTAGCCACCTCCAGAATGACACACCCCATTGAGGCCCCAGACCAGCTGGCAAAACCAGGTCTTCAGGCTCTTTCGGAAGGCCAGAATTCAATAATCTTCCTCCATAAACTGCTTAAGATGCCTTTAGCTTTTTCTACTGAAAAAGTGAAACACTGCAGTTAAGTGAAACACTGCAGTTGTTAAATTAGTAGCACAGTTATTAAGTGAATCTGGCTTCCCCATTGACGTTGCTTGTCAGAAGGTTGCAAAAGGTGATCACATGACCCTGGGACACTGCTGCCTTCATAAATATGAACCAGTTGTCAAGTGTCTGAATTTTAGTCATGTGACCACGGGGAAGTAACAACAGTCCTAAGGGTGAAAAATGGTCATAAGTCACTTTTTCCAGTGCTGTTGTAACTTCAAACAGTCACAAAGCGAACTGTTGTAACTGAGGACTACCTGTATTTTTAACTGGGTACTTGGTATTTCTTGCAATATTGTAGGTTTGCAGTGATTGACATATGACTGAAATGTAGTAGTGACTCTTGTATAGATTGCACAATCCAAAGTTATCACACTGGGTTGTTTAAAATATATGCATAGGTATGGGTATGTGGGTGCATGTACATAGCTGGCCCAGTCTTCAGTACGTACCATAGAAGAATACAAAAAGCAAAGAGATGCAGATTGGTGTCAGATCATATCATTCCACATATGCTACAATATTTTAAAAAGTGCTTTGGGTTCAGAAGACCAAAATGAGAATCCCCTGATGGCAGCCGGGTTGACTTTTGTTTTTTCTTTCACACATCCCTCTGCTTTTTAAAAGTTCTGTATCATTCTGGATTAATCTTCCTTTTCTCTTCATCACGTTAAAGGGCTTTTAAGAGGTGTCAGGCAACTCCTAGTGCCCTCTGCTCTCCTTTCTTCCAAATAAATTCATTCTGGCTTTGGAACCGCCATGCACACGGAGGCCCGCACCTGCACCCGCACACACACACACTAATTTCAGCAGGTCAGACTCTGACCTCAGTTGGAAGAAAGCGTGAAGTCATCTATTCCCAGCAGAACGCCTCTGCCTGGCTACATGTCAGAAGCCATCTTGCGGCAAATGCTTCACCCACCTTGGAGTGCAGCTTGTGGAACTGATGAGGTGAAGAGCAGCGCGCAGCTTCTCTGTGCTGGTAATCACAGGCCTGAAGAAACACATACATCATCTGCCACATGGGCTGGCGTCTCAAGTATTTTTATTTTTATTATTATTTTTTTAAAAAGGCCTTCACATTGTGTAAAGTGCTGGACAAATGACAGCCATATGTATGTTTGTCTGCGCAGATGGCTCTGCAGACTTGGCCTGGTAAGGAGAGGAGGAGGGGAAAGAGAAGGAAAAGCTGAGCTAGATTTCTGAAGGGGAGAGAGGTGTTTAATATTAGTGACACTGTTGATGTCCTCTGAAAAACAGTAACGGGTAGCGGGGGAGATGACATACATTATTTTGCAAAGTAGTTGACATATCCAGGGCCATTGTCCTTGCAATAATCCACATCATATTGTCAGCTGAAGAGATGAACCATGCCACGGCCATTTTGTTTCATCGCGAAGCATTCAGAGGGGGTGGATAGGTGTATTTGTTTGTTGGCGAGTGCATGTAACACCCATCAAAGCTGATTAAATTTAGTCATAACACTGCTTGGTGCATTACCAAGACCAGGAGATGGTGAATGTGTGGTTGTCCTATGCACATCTCAGGCTTTCTACTATGGTACAAATGCAAATTGGAACCACTTTCGAGATTACCTAATTATCATCACTCCCTACTGGGAGAAAATTGCAAGCCGTAATTTCAGACAGGGATTCGAGTTTTCTAAGAAAGACCTCTGCCAACCACACTAGACTGCAAGGAAGCCTGGGACGATGAAACCAGTGGGAAATTAATTGGAAACCGGTTCTGGAGTAGGTTGCATTTGTAGCATCAAGCTCATTCTCATCTTGAGATTGATTTGCAGGATAATCCCATTAGAAAAACGTATATAACTGCTTTTTTAGATATCATCAAAATTCTCACTTAAAGGTCATATTCATTCTGTTCAGGCTTCTCATTTTCTTCTCCTTAATGCTCATTTATCATGCATTTTGGCACTGATTAGTGAAACTTGGATTCTTTTGCAAGTAAGTTTTCAAGCCACTTGTCTAAGTCGCTTTACAGGCTTTCACCCAGGATTATAGGGTTTCTAGAGACCTTCCTATAAACCTGTCCATAGCAAGTGATCTAATTCTGATTTTTTTTAAATTTAAGTTTTAAGAATGCATTGACTTAAAAATAATTACCATTAAGCTCTGTGGTACTTTTAGCCCCTGTAAGGGTCCCAAGGAATTACTGCATTAATATGACATCCAGAGATTTTGAAGACTAGTTATTTATTCCTACATTTTTCATGCATTTGTAAGACAGCACAACTTTAAAAAAAGATAACAAAACCATATACTGTAACTACACAGGTTATCGAGAAGAATGCCATAACAATATTCACTGGCTTATCATGCTTGTGACTCAGACTGGATTGCTATCCCATCAACAATGCATAGCCCATTTTTCTGAGCACTGCTTTACACATATGGTCTTTTTAGTATGTGTCTGGGTGGGCAAAAGTGGAATAGCTTTGGGTTATCCATCTCTTCCACAGAATAAGCACAATGTGATGTAAGATTAATCAATGTACTGTTCTGTGTCGTTAAGATATGTACACAGGGCCTGCTTTCTTTTATGTGATGAGCATGTGTAGGACTCCCTTTCTAGTCAGATATTCGTGAACTTGCCACAAATAAGGCACTTACTGTTTAAATCAGGCAGAGACATCTGGTTAAGTACAGACTGACACATTGGTAAGTCTCCTGAATCTTGGGCAAAATTTAAAACATTTTAACTTGAGGATCCGTTTGTATTGGGGATGATATTTATAATTTTCTGCATCACTAAGATTTGGTGTTCCATCCCAAGTTATAAAAGTAAAAGTAAAAGTTTCCCCTGTCCAGGGGAAAGTTCAACTCTGGGGTGGGGGCAAGGGGAAGGCAGTGCTCATCTCCATTTCTTAACCAAGGGAGCCAGTGTTTTCTGAAGACATTTCTGTGGCCGGCATGACTATATGCCAAGGCACAAGGAACGTTGTTACCTTCCCATGGAAGTGGTACCTATTTATCTTCTTGCATTTGCATGCTTTCAAATGATAGCAGGCAGGAGCTGGGACAAGTAACGAGTTCACCCTGTCATGCGGTTCTCAGGTCTCCAACTCAGACTGCTGGCTTTCTAGCTGACAAGCTCAGTGTCTTTAACAGCTGAGCTATCATCCCAACCCCCAGGTTATAGCTTAACCCAGGGCTAGGCAACCTTGGTTCTTTTATGACTTGTGGACTTCAACTCCCATAATTCCTGAGCCAGCATGCCTACCCCTGGCTTAACCAAAAATACAAGAATGAGTCATATCTTTTATCTTTGGACTATAGATCTTCCCCAAATATGCCCATCAGAGTGAAAGTTTTTGTCTTAGAGGGGGCAGGGTTGCTTGCAGTAGCAATAGCACTTAGACTTATATACCACTTCACAGTGCTTTACAGCCCTCGCTAAGAGGTTTACAGAATCAACAGGACCCAACAGTCTGGTGTCCTCATTTTACCAACCTTGGAAGGCTGAGTTAACCATGAGCTGGGGAGACCTGAACTGCTGACAATGGGCAGTCAGCAGAATTAGCCTGCAATACTGCATTTTAACCATTGCGCCACTATGGCTTGATGGTGTCAGTAGGGATACAGCCCTTTATTTATTTTATTTATGAGACTTATATACCGCTTTAAGTGCAAGCACTCTCTAAGCGGTGTACACCAGTAAGCAATGTGTATATATATATATATATATATATATATATATATATATATATATAGGTTTTCGCGGGTATATAGGTCTTTGGTTGTTCGGGTTTTCTCCCGCGTAAAATTGGAAGTAATTTCGACGAAGTCACATTCGTCATCTTCAGGCTGGTGTTTTTAGCTTCTTGCTTTGAGCAGCTGCTCAAAGCAAGAAGCTAAAAACACCAGCCTGAAGATGACGAATACTTCATCGAAACGTTGCAAGACACTTCCGCTATATATATATATATATATATATATATATATATATATATATTTACATTGCCCCCAACAATCTGGATCCTCATTTTACCTACCTCAGAAGGATGGAAGGCTGAGTCAACCTTTAGTTGTCTCCTTGCACACACATCACCCAAGATTGCACCTCTGGACATATTTGCTACACCTAAAATGAGCAAAGGAGAGCCAGTTTGGTTGGATTCGAAGCCAACTGGGTGACTTTGGGATAGTCATTCTTTCTCAGCCTTAGAAAGAAGGCAAGGACAAACTATTTCCAAAAAGATCTCACTAAGAAAACTGCATGGACTTATCCAGGAGTCAACAGAAGTCAAGATTTACTTGAAGGCAGACACGCACGCGCTCACACACACACAAAGAGCAAAGACCACATCTTCCTGAAATCCAACACACTTTGTACAAGTGGCCTTGCCCACTTGAGCAATACAATATATTGCTACATGTCTCCATGATCACTAAAGGATGGATTGACCATATTGAACATAACAGGATTCAAGGTGGGGTCTCTGGCAACAAGAATACATTTCCTTACATAGCTGGCTGAAGGAGTTGACCTGATCTTCTGATTCAAGTATTAATTAACATTTGAAAATACCAGTAACTGAAATATGATGAGAGATTTGGCAATTTTCAAAGCTTTTCCTTCCCCAGAAATGTTGCTTATTGCCTGACAGTGATAAGTTTGCCAAGTTTCATATGTAGCTGGCCAATATTAAAGAGGTGTCAAGAGGTGTCTAAAACTAAAGCAACAATATCTGAAGTTTGTGTTTTAATGAACAGAGAGAACATTGTCATTTGGAAACACAGGTGCTTCTGCTTCAGGCTTTCTTACCTGCAATGTTTCTTTTCCAATAACGACAGTTTCACCTTCACTCTTCCCCGAGCGTTATTGTAACTTTTAGGCTAAACGATTCAGTACAGTCTTGTTTTCTTTTCTCCGCAAGATATATACCCTTTATCTGAAACTTTTAGCAATCTGGTGAGAAAAATTCCTCCCTGGACTGAGTGATTTATAAAGAGTACACACTGATCTGACAACACAGGATGGATTATTAAATGTAATTCACTGTAGCTTTAGTGTCCCTTCTGCAGTGCTTCATCCCTAGATGCTGAAAAATATCTTTGCTCAGGTTAGATGGTCTCTTCCTTTTAATATCTCTCAGCACACCAAAGCCCCCTGCTTGAATAGGAATATATACATTGGATTCCAAAGCCAGGATTCTTATTAATAGTGTTGAATTCAAGGGCTGTCACCTGCACACTTGTAACATTACAAGAGACTGCGTGCTGGTCAACATGCCAAGCCTTAGCACTGTGGTGGGATTTGGTTATTTTATCCTTGACAAATGGTTACCCAAGTTCTAATAATCACATGAAAATAGTGTCCACACATTTTTTAGAGATGGGAAACTTTCCCTTTACTTAAATGATAGGGTCATCCTTTCACTTTCAGAAGCTTGGGTATGGTGCTTTTATAGAAGTAGATGGAAGCATCAAGTTAAGCTTGTCTGTGCTTAGAGACTAAGCATAGGCAGACCTTGGCTTGGAAGAGGGCCCTCCAGAGAATATTAAGGCAATAGGTTAGACTGGGAAGTTGAAGAATAACCTGGAAAAAATGAAGGGCAAACCTTATCTGGGCCGCTGAAGATACCAAGAGCTGAACAACTTGTAAACTTTAAATTTACAATCCTATGCATACCTACTTAGTAGTAATTCGATGAGATTTCAAGGCAGTTGATACAGTGCCACCAACTTAAATGTTAACTATTTTTAAAACTCCAGAATCTCTTTCCATCAAGATTATTCTTCAAATTTACTTTTAGTTTATTTAAAAGAATACAAACGCACACATTCTAAAATCCACATACCAGTAATAATCAACAGGAGGGACAAGTGTAAGTGGGCACAACATATTATTTGCCATCCAGCACTCCAGTGAAGGGGATAGGTATAATAAATCTGATTTGCTCCTGTCCATATTAAGGACCATGTTAAAGTTAAACAGAGTTGGAAAAGGGCACACTCACTCACTCTCCCTAACCTTGGCTGAAAGATGCCTCATGGACCATTTGTGAAGGACATATTCTCATGACACAGCCTTCCTAGTGCCCTCGGTCTATAACCAAGGCTCCCTAGTTTTGTATCTATTTGATCTGTTGTGGAAGCAGTGTTTTCCATCTTCTCTGGCCTTCTTAAATGCACAATCTGTGTCATTTGGTCACAGTGGTGGTGACCCAGTCAGAGGCTGGAATCTGTCCAGTTCTTACTGGCCATTTTGGGCTACATTATATATATCCATCTACTCTACTCCAGTGCCTCGTTTTCTTTGATTGCCATTCAGACCGTGACACTGACTAGCAGGTAGAGTGAGGATGGAAATCTCATTGCCCCCAAACCTTTGGCGGTGCAGCTTCTGTGTACTCTGTCACTCTCCCTAGCAGGTTAACCACTATAATGGGCAATCTCCAGATATGTCTATTCCTTTCTAGTTCACCGCCCAAGCTTGTAGCAATATCACATTTGGAATTTGATTGATGTATCAGAACATATCCACATACATGAACGTTTTATTGATAATTATGAAGAGGCACCCCCCAAAACAGAGTTAAATGAACTGGCTGTATTGATTTGGCTACTATTGTTACCTTCAATAAAGTTTATTCATTTATTTATGTGGCTTATACACTACACAATCAACAATATCCTCATCTTGTATGCGTACAAGAGGAATGACAATATAACGGGCAGAGTATAAATATAAATAATAACCCGTTGAATAAAAAGAATGCATAAACAAGCAGTCAAACAATAAAATAATCAAAAACTGGTGGCCTCTATTCATCTCCCCAAAGCCTCTCCAAAATTCTTTTCAATGTCTTGCAAACAAATTTTTAGATTAAATTTTGACAGTGACTTGAGTTTTAGGATCAGACATGTTTATTTATTTGATTTGATTTGATTTCTATAGCCGCCCATCTCAACAAGTGACTCTGAGTGGTATACATCATAAAAATATAAAACAAAACAGAAATATATGCTGATGAACTTGAGTATATTGTGAACACAGACGCTAAGATTTGACATCACTGGCTTATGTTATAGAACAGGGGTGTCAAACTGCCGGGCCGCAGGCTGGTTGCATCATGTGGAGGCCACACCCATCCCAGCTCTGGCAATGCAAAAAAAGTCATGATACGTCGCAACACATCACGTCACGTGGCGAGTTTGACACCCGTTATAGAAAGTCAAAACTCCATTTTAAGAGAGTGCCCATGAGGTAAAATCAGCTGAGACAGCTACATGTGTATGTTACCTTTGTGCAAACAACTTTGTTTTACCATTAATGGCCTCCGGGATCAAACTGTAAATTAGCATGTGAGAAAATATTTTTCTATTATTTGATATAGTCTGACATGGACAACTGCATAAGAACAGCAATAGAAAAACTGCAAGTAAATGACTACAAATGGCTGTGGTTAGCTGGCAGTTCTTGGAGTTCTAATAAAAAAACAAAGCAACTTCTTGATGCAGAGCACCTTTTCATTTCACTGTTCCCTTAAGACAGGGGTCTTCAAACTTGGCCCTTTTATGACTTGTGGACTTCAACTCCCAGAATTCCTCAGCCAGGCATGCTGGCTGAGGAATTCTGGGAGTTGAAGTCCACAAGTCATAAAAGGGCCACGTTTGAAGACCCCTGCCTTAAAACATAAAGATATAGTAGTCCTGCTGGATTAGATCAGCATTCTGTGTAACACGGCGGCCATTAATTGTACAGAAGGTATCTAATCTAACATTCTCCACCTTATAGTGGCCAGTTAGATATATCCAGGAAGCTTCTACACAAGCATACAAGAATAATCGTTCTCTTTGATTATATTCCTTTGATGTACCTCTTTTGATTCTGGAGCTAACAGTCAGCTGATTGATTCAAATGCCTGGAGGCAGAAAACCAGATATCATGACTAAGGCAAAGCGTAGAAAAAGCCAAAGAATTGGAGGTTCTTGCTTTTTCCTTCCCTTTCTCCATCAGACTTTATTTGATGGCATACAATAGCCAGAGCTGCTTCAGAGCACAAAAATAACTCAGACAATTTGCCATTCTTTGCATTGGCAAGCTTACAGTATGGCAATATAGCAGCCAGGTTGTCTCCAGGTGATTGCAGGTATAATGCTAAATTATCCAAGTGGAGTTTGTATAAACTTTTCTTTTTGTTTTTATATGGAATCTGTTCCAATATTGATATTTCAATTTCATTCCACTATGATTTAGCAGAAACATTAAGCTAACTTCTACCATGCCTTAAAAGTAGTGAGCTATCCAAACAAAACGTTTTCAGTGAATTTTTGAACTTTTCAGTTCAGTCTCACTCCCCCCTCCTCATTTGTTCAAGACTCAACAGCAAAAAGAATATGAAGGACCTCAAAGCTTACTTATTATTTTGCAATATTTTGGTTTTGTCTTAGCAAAGGCATTGCTTTTGATTGTGGATTTAATTATTTTGTGTTTTTTTTAATGAAACCTTTAAAAACACTATAAAGAAAAAAAGGAACAGCAGAAAGGGAAAAACTAAATGGATTTACAAGTATTAAATTCAATAAAAATGTCAAAATAACATTTCATTCATCATATTAAAATAATTTAGGTCATTTTATAATTTCAGATCATTACTAAAATCAAGATAATATACAATAATTAACCATAATAACCAGCATAGTATACATTAGGGATCAAGATGAAAGATTATAATAATTTTTACCTAGACTAAAAATTACTTATTTAGTTTGGCATAAAATAACTTAAAACATTAAAGTGCTATTATCAGAAGGAACCCAAATATTGTATTCAGAACAAGTCTTTATGTGGGATTATAATCCAGGAAACGTTTCCATGTTGATTTGAATTTTATATTAGATTTGTTTTTCAAATATGTGGTTATTTCCGACATTGAAGCATACTCCCACAGCTGAGTTTGCCATTGTTCTACAAAAGGGATTAGACATAATTTCCAGGGAAAAGCTGAGAGGATCTAGCAGCTGTAACCGCAGATAGAGTCTATCTGGTAGAGTCCGTAAGAATATGAGGTTTGCTAATAGTAATAGAAAACCAGTAGGTTGGTAAGAAAATTTAATGTTGCTGCTGCTGGTTTTAATGGGCCTTTGAAATCACCAAGGACTGCTGCTTGGTTTTGACAGAAGGTTGGAACAAAATTAGAAAGCCAGCCTTCCACTGAGACCTGAGGCCTTTCCCCACAGCTACAGCTGCCTTAAAAGCATTCTCTACTCATTCTCACATTTGCACAAACAACACTGGCATGATACCAACTGCCCTGTTTCTGAACTCTAGCCTGCCTCTCTTGCCTCTGTTTGCAATCTTTCTGAGGGGGGTTGGAGCAACTAGGGAAGGCCTGCCTTCTGCAGAGCATCATCCATTTCCATTTATGCACAATATGTCCTCCTCTGTCCTCAGCGGGGCTCCCATTCCAGCTGTCTCTGTATCCAAGATTGATGCCAAGGAGTTCAGGCACTATGATAGATGGTCACTGGCAAAGTGAGCTTGACCATGGGTTATCGCAGGCTCTAATTAAGGAAAGACATGGGCTGCTGAGTCAAGGGTCCCTGGCACTGGTGACAATAGGGCAGCAGCCTCCAAGATCGCAGCAAAGGAAAATGGATTCCTTTGAGTGATTGCACGAGGCCTGGATTAATGATCAGGAAATGAGCTATTATGGTATCCTCACTAGCAGGCGGCTTCATAATGCTCGCGCTGTGTTGTGCTTTTCTTTGGCACGAGCAATTTTTTAAAAAGGCTCAGCATACAGCTATATGTTGCTGTATCTCTGCACCCAAGAAGCACGGTGGCCCTAGTTTTATTTTCTGGCTTCTCTTTAATTTTCACTGATTCAATAACGTGTAAGTTAAGTTTCGCTATCGGCTGGCTGCTAGATTGGAAAACGCCATTGGAAATCAGCTCCATCATATTTAGATGCACAGACCCACTGCGTCAAAGTGAGGGCACAATCTCTCTGCCTATGTCCTGCTTTAAATGAGGAAGTTCTTCCAGTCTGCATTCAACACTGCAGTTTATTCAAATTGTTACATAATGTCAAGCCAGTTCCTTGTATTTATGTATGTATACATTTAGATTGCACTACTCTTCAGCCAAAAAAGCTCAGATTAAACCCTTAAAAATAATTTTTAAAAAGCTTAAAAACAGCAGGCTGGATAGAATAAACAACAGAAGGAAGTGTAAATTTGAAACTGAAAGAGATATGGGCATGTTTACTAGGTATGGCTACTGTCAACTACAATTCATCTGTAAAAACATCAGTTGATCCTTTTCCTCCAAAACCATTCATCTGTGATGTATTTTTGAGAAGGATCTGTTATGCAGGATTGGTGAAAAGGGAACCAAAAAAAAAAAAGGGAACAATTTTACAAATCAACACAATACAGTATCATAGAAATGGAATAAAATTATATTTAATAATTTGCAAAAATACGGAGTGTGCCTGTAGTCATGTGTTAAGTATGGAAATGGTGTACAAAGCTGACCTTTTTTTGTTCTTTTTTAAAAAAAAATTAGAAAGATGCTCCTTTTTCTCAGCACTTACTTCCTAGGAATAAATACAATTATTTTGACTACATATGTGTATGCTTATTCATGAAATATTTAAACCATATGGAAAACAGATACGTGTTTCATATTCATGAGTCTTTGTATTTCGATCAAAAATACCTCTTTCAACAGGAGAAATTCATCTCCCTCACAGAAAAAAAAAAAAAGATAAAATGCTCCTGCCCTGATGGCATTTCCCGCATTCTGCTCCAGCTGCTGCATCCCTTTCCTGAATGTCACGTGAGCGGTCTTACCCTATCACGGAGAGAGCAGGATGAGGTCATGAGCCACATATCATTGGATGCTGCCAGTAAATAAGAAAGATAACTTATCAGATGAGGCTGTGTATGATGACATCAGCGAGGGAGAGCAAGTGATAGCAATTTAATTGAACAAGCCAGTGCTATTGGAGAAAATACTGAAAAATTAATGGAAAAGCAAGCATTTTTAAACACTGTCAAAATAATAATGAAATAGAATGGATAGCTTCACCGGGAGCAGCTTCACTGCTGTGACTTGGTTTGTGGTAAGAATGTTGTAAGAACATCAGCTACCGATGATGATGATAACAACAACAACAATAATAATAGTAATGAAAGCTCTTCTTCCCCTATGTCTTAGACATTATCTTAGACACTTCAGCAAGCAAAATCACATGAGGATTTTTAAGAAACTTGATTGATTATGGCCCATTATGGTGGTCATACAGATAAATTTTCTCCAGAAAGATCTTTCCCCAACCTGGTCCTTCAGATCTTTCAAAGGTGCATTTCCTGATGCTATAATTGAGCCCATCCACCTTGTTGCTGATGGTCCTCTTCTTCCTTTTCCTTTCACCTTTCTCAGCAGCATTATAGATATCTCTAAAGAACTAGGTCTTCCCATAATGTATAATATGTGTGAGCCTGATAATAACAGAATAATAGAACAACCTTGGAGGTCTTCTAGTCCAACCCCCTGCTTAGGCAGTAAACTCTATACTATTTCAGATATTTATAATTTGTAGCTCAAGTGAAAATTCTGGGTGGACTGTTTGATGATCCACTCCTTCCTTCATTTCCTTTGTTGTCCATGGTACTCCCGGGAGTCTACTTCAACACCAAAGCACAAAAGTGCCAATATTTTTTCTATCTTGCTTCTTCACAGTCCAGCTTTCACTTCAATAAAGTATCACATGGAAAGTATCAATAGAGTATCACATTGCCTGCACTTAAGATACTTAGGATACTTGGATCTATTAAGGGTTTACAGAATATACTGTTTATATATTGGTAGAATTACTAGAGGTGGATTAAATGGCCTCTTGGATATCTTGTACTTTTAAGGAGCTTTTAAGGATGTCAGTGATTTTGATCTTCATGCTAATAGAAGTTTTAGAAACATTAGATTCCTAGATTATCAATATCAATGTACCCAGTGGCACTATTGTTGGCACCTGCTGGTTTCTCCAGCCACCTGATTTAGTTTCCTTTATTCAATAAGTGTTAAACAACATTTATATTTCCCATTGTGCCTTTTGTCCCCATATAAAACTGAGCAGCAGTTTTACAAAGTAGATCAAGAAGGACTCAAGCTTGATTTTTAGAATAGTGCCTATTTCCCTGTCTCCCCTTAAGTAAAAAAATAAAGTGAGGTTATAAAGAATCCAGGGAGGAGATGGCAAGGAGGAGCTGCACCAGCTGGCTATGTCAGCCATTTTGTGAAAATGCTCATAAAATGCTTTCAGCACTGCCAAATATAGTACAGGTAGTCCTTGACTTACAATCGTTTACTGACCATTCAAAGTTACAGTGGCACTGAAAAAGTGACTTATGACTAATCCTTTCACCCAAGATCACCAGAACATCCCCAACCAGCATGTAGTTAGGACACTTGCAGAATTCCGGGATCAATGATTACCATTTGTGACCTTCCCAGCTAGCTTCTGACAAGCAAAGTCAATGGGGGAAGCTGGATTTGCTTCACAATTGTGTAATTCACTTAACAATTGCAGTAAATTGCTTCACAGCTATATCAAAAAAGGTCATAAAATTGGTTGTGACTCACTGAATAACTGCCTAGCTTAGCAATGGAAATTCTGGTCTCAAATACATGGCAAAGCTGAAAACTACTGAGGGAAAATTTCACGTCAGCTTCTACAGAAGGAGAATTCCCCTTCAAGATTTCCTAACATAACCTTTGGGTTTTACCTCACAACCCCTAACTGTTCTTAACTGTTAACTTAAGCCAACATCCTTCCTGGACAACATGGTTGCTGGGATGGTCAGGAGGGTGAAATCTTCTCAGCTGATTTGCACATATTAGGCTGTTCTGGACATGCTTCCTTCCTCTGGCCATTGCTCTCCATGGCCCTTTTGGATGAGTTTAGTGCTCTTGGGAAAGAACACTAAATCTTTTTTCCCCAATAGGATTATAGGCCTCTATAAAGAATACTGATTTAAAGGGTAGAAGAGAGAAGATTCTGCCAGATATGGGTTACGGATTCTGTCTTCTGGGTAATGCTGATCATAAGGAGAGAACTGGACTCACTCATTATCATTTGCTACTTCCTGTTTCATTCAATGTTCCATTTCTATGACTTCAAAGTGACAACCAGACCATTTGGGGATATGGGTTTAGTTTGTTCAAGAAACAGCTTGACAGACAAGTCACAAGGGTGGATCTGCTATTTGGACAACGTGGCAGATGGCTAAAGATACTGTTGCAAACACCTGTCTGCAGTCTGCAGTTACATAAGCCCAGTCCATACAATTAGGGAGAACTATTGATACACATACACATGTGGAGAGACCCAGTTTCATCTAGTGGTTAAGGCACCAGGTTAGAAACCAGGAGACTGTGAGTTCTAGTCCATCTTAGCCATGAAAACCAGTTGTGGTGACTTTGGCCAGGTCACTTTCTCAGTCCAGAACATCAGGTTTTGGTGACCAGCTGGTCAATCAATTCCTATCACAAACAATGGGCCAACACTCAGCTGATCCAAAAAAGTAGATCCTGCGTTTCTCCTTGCAAAATGCTAGGAAGAAAAAAAAAAGTAAAAAAATGTGTGTGTGTGTGTGTGTGTGTGTGTGTGTATTAAAAAATTGCTTCTCTTTTCAGGTACAATAGATGAAACAGCCTTATTTCTGCAATATTTAGTTTGTAATATTTGCCTCTGGGTATTTTTTGTAATTTTTTCTGCTTAATTATTATATTAATTATAATTATATAGAATAGTATAGTAGAATAGTATTTATGAGTTTAATTTTTTTCCTATCACAATCTTTCAGTCATTTGCAGGATTATGTTGTTTTGGTAAATTCTAAACAAAATATGCAACTAAATGAGTGTGTTGGATCCTCTGTAATTCCAGCACTATCTCAAACGTGACCTCTCTGTGGAAAATAGATGCAGAAAGAAATAACAAGAGAAGAGAACCCCAAGGCCCTTTGTTGCATCCCCTGGGGCTCTTTCTGAATAAAAAGCAATAGTGTTGTTTCTAGCCCTTTTGATGTGGGAAGCCTATGAAAACCTCTACGTAAATAGCAATAAAAACTTAATAAAACCCCTCAACCCCTGCTCTTGGGAAAAGAAAAAAATATATGAAAAACTCTGACCTACGCATGACAGTCCAAGACACTCAGCATCATTTCTGTACCTGCCAAAGTCCTTGTCTCACCTTGTCTGAACAATTCATTGTGGCCATGGGTGGCCAAGATCTCAGAGGAGAGGTGAAGCAAAGCAATGCTTCCATTTGACCCTTAGAAATGAGCGGGCTGGGCTGTTTCACAGAGCAACTTTGAGGACCAGTCCTAGCCCCTAATCCTCATCAAGCAGTCTGTCCCTTCAAAATGGGCCGTCTAGCATTGTGGTAGCTCTGTGGTTCCACACATTTGTACAAGGCTTGGCAAATCATCAGAGAAACAAACTATCTTGAATGAAGCCTTTTGTGGGTAAGTGTTAAATGTTACTCTTTAAAACTCATTCAAAATATAGCATCCTTTACTGTACATTCATATGAAGTTCTGAACAAATCCTATCAGAAACATTAAAGTAACATAAAGTAGAACATCCAACAATTGGAATATCTGATTCTCCAACAATGATATGCAGAACACAGGCCGGAAACATTGTTATTGTGCATTTGTGAATTTCCAGAGTTGTTTGACTTGTTATGGCTAGAAGAAAAATATTGTTCTAGACAGATTGTGGCCCTAGTCTCAAAGCGATTCTTGTGTACTTTGAGAACCCATTGCAGTCCTGCAAGAGGCACCTGTGATTAAAGTTAGATGCAACTATATTGTGGCATCAGCAGTACAAGATCTATCTGCAGGAGAAGACTTACGAGCCACACAATGTCAGCGGCAGCTTCAGAGAGCAAATGATAAATGTGTATGTGTGTGTTGCTATCTTGAGGCATGAGTGTAATGCACAAGATAGCTAGATCAACTTCTGTGTCTTTGAAAATAACGAGGAGTCTCCTCCAAACGCCATAGATATCAGAGGTCTGCAGCCTGTATTTTAAATAGCCTGCCTGGCTATCATAAAAACACCCAGTCAGCTTCATCATTCTTGCTGTGAGTCAGGGCTGAAAAAATATTTCCAATTCCTAGGGAGCTGACATGGAGTGAAGCTGCCTTATGGCAGGTCAGGCCACTTCTCCATTCAGACCCAATATTATTTATTCTGATGAGCAGCAAGAGTTCGGGCTCCCAGGAAGACCTCTTTTTCATCACCTGCTACCTGTCCTTTCAGCATCTCCTGCCCAATGCAAGAGATGGAATTAGGATGCACTGCCCAAACAGCATCTGCTACCCTTCGGCTACAATCCCGTCTATGTGGGAACCCAAGGGAGCATTTCTAGGTGCCAGCATCAGAACTGAACACACATGATTTATTCTCTGATAACCAACAAGCAGACAATGCTGGCCAGGGGACTGTAGTGGGGACATTCGGAGAAGAAGACTTCTTCTTTCTAAGAAGAGCCATTGCTGTGGCTGCTAAGATTGCTCAGTGTCATCAGAAGCTGAGGCATCCATTGTATTTTTATCCTAAAAGGAGTGATTTCATTCATAAGATGCCATGTTGATCCTTACAGGAAGCCAGAGAAAACTCTATTACAATATATTCCATCTTCTTCTTAGATGGTTAATCAATATGAGACATTTCTTTGCTATTTTTCACATTGAACTTGGACCCTCATTCTTGCTTCATTTCCATGTAATTTTCCTTGATCTTCCTGAATTTAAAGGTAGCTTTAGCTTCAATATTTTCTTGAAAAGAAACGAAGGGTTAATTAGACCAAATGTAAATTGTTTCTCTCTGTCCCTTTCTCCCCTCAGTTCGCTAGGAACTGTTTTCCAAGAGATTTTTGAAGACGTGTCTCATTTTTTAAAAAGATCTTCTGAAAGTTTTTTTTTCCTGTATGTTGAATGTGTCATAAGAAGGATGATTTGCAAGACAGAAAGGCAAAGGCAAGCTGTTTGTGATTTCATCATCCTTGAATCTGAGCGGTTCCAAACAGTCCATTGAAATGAATGGGGCCATCAGCGCTTGTTTCTGTTTTACAAGGAGGATTCACTTGACAAGTGTTGAGATGTATGAGCATTAAATTGCTTGCAGATTTGACCTGTGTGTCCATAATAACAATAATAAAAAAATATACCTGTTGGGCTGTAAGTCTGCCAAATAGTTCAAAGGAATTCTTCCTTCCAGATCTAATACATCATGTAATCTTGTTATAGCAGATTAGGACATAACACAATATAACATGACACAACACAGCAATCCTTGACATATTGTTTCAGAAATTTAGCAAACAGTATCTTTTGAACCTCTCATGTTATCAGTTTGAATAATGAATGTGATTCCTCTCACATTTCTCAGAGCAGTTGGAAGTGAAATGAAGAGGCAATGTGGTGTAACTAGACATATTTGATTCTACCTCCTGACACAAGATAGCCGTCATGGCACCAAAGGATAAGATGTCAGCTGATATCAACTTGAAGCAGTTTTTTTGAGTTCATAGAGTTTGAGGTAGGTGGAACTTAATGAGGGCAAAACCACAAGAATCACGCCTTGTCTCATTTTATTGTGAAATATTTTCTTTGCTATATACTCCCTTTGGAGTGAAAATAATAGACACTCTTGCATATTCAGCAAAACCTAACAATTTGCATATATGGGTGAAGGATTTAAGGGATGATGATACTTTTAATTTTAACTCAACCTAGAGGCTAGCCTTTAGTCACATTTAATGGGAACTGGAGTTAACTTCTGCAGTATACAGTTTGTCGTGGTGTGTGTTCACACGTAATATTTTCCAGACATCCTATGTCAAATTTTCTTGTTTTCCATTGTGGCACCTCAACATAAGCTAAGTTTCAACAATTCTGGATAAGTGAAATATAACTCACTGAATGTAATAGCTACTTGGGACGAGTATTTGCTTTTGCATTTAACAGAATATAACAGAATAACATAGCTGGAAGGGACCTTGGAGGTCTTCTAGTCCAACCCCTGCTCAGGCAGGAAACCCTATATCATTTCAGACAAATGTGTTTTTTTTTAATTGGTTTTATTCATTTATAACATAAAATGTGAAAATATAAAAGCAAATAGTAAGGGACAACAGTAGAAAAAGGGAAAACAAAAAAGGTGTGAAGAAAGGGAGGGGAAGAAACAAAAGGCATTGACTTCCGGCTTTCTCCGTTGCAGTAAAATCAGACATTAAAATCAAATCTCAACTTTTTACATTTCTATAGTAGTATGCACTAGCCATTTCTGTATCGGCAAATCAGTCTAATCAGTAAAACCAAAATCATAATATCATTTTTTCCATCTCAAGCACAAAGTCCAGAAGCGTTTTCTAAGTAGAAATAAAGTACTTATGTTCTTTTCTTTTATTAGCACAGTCAATTTGGCCATCTTTGCTAATTCCATCAGCTTTTGTAACCATTTGCCCATGGTAGGCATTGAGGCATCCTTCTACTTTTGTGCATAGAGCAATCTTGCTGCCGTCACTATATATAAAATCAGAGTTCCAAATTTTGTTTCCAGTTCTCTTTCTATTAGACACAGAAGGAACGTTTCTGATTTAATCTTTATGTTCACTTTAAGAATTTTCTGCATTAATATCCGACTGAATCCTACTCCAATATTTCTTTGCCTTATCACATGTCCACCATACATTTTAGACAAATGGTTGTCCAGTCTCTTTTTAAAAACTTCCAGTATTGGAGCATTCACAACTTCTGGAGGCAGTTTGTTTCACTAATTAATTGTTCTAATTGTCAGTAATTTTCTCCTTAGTTCTAGGTTACTTCTCTTTTTGATTAGTTTCCATCCATTGCTTCTTGTTCTGCCTTCAGGTGCTTTGGAGAATAGCTTGACTCCCTCTTCTTTGTGGCAACCCCTGAGATATTGGAACACTGCCATCATGTCATCCCTGGTCCTTCTCTTCATTAAAGTAGATGTACCCAATTCCAGCAGCCGTTCCTTATATGTTTTAGTCTCCAGTATTTAGAATATTCCTATTTTAAACTACCTTACAGTGCTATGTTATAAAGACTACAATGGTGTAAAAGTAATGCAAAACTAAATTTTACTTGAAGGTAAAAATGCTTAGGATTGCAGACTTCCTTGGGAGCATACTTCATTGAAATATGGAAGACCTTTAAGATCCCTTCCAACACTATGACTGAATGATTTATTGATTGACTGAATACAATTATGAATTGCATTTCTCATTTAGCAGGTGCCTTAGGCAACATGTTATAAAAAATACCACTTAAAAACTTCACAAAATTAAAGAATAAAAGCATGAATGATCAGGGGAAATCGCTGTCTAGATAATTTTAGTTACTGAAATAGAGATGATGATGATGATAAAAACAAAAGCAAGAGCGACAACAAATAAAACTTCAAATTACATTCTAATTCAAGGTATTTTGAGACACAAACCTAAATCTTCTCAGGCCTCTAGGTGTATGTCTGTGGAATACTTTTACAAGTAGCTACAAACTGAGACTCTGTATAGTTTTTGTATAAGTCACAACTGAGAGTTGGCAGCAATGCTGAGGGAGATATCTCCATGGAAATTGGAGATACACAAATCCATCCCCATCTCTTCAAAGAGCTGCCATGCCTGCTCTTTGAAAATATGGAGATTGATTTATATACTATATCTCCAAAATCTCAGGGGAGTTGAGGTTAGAGATCCAATATAGGGGTTGGTGTTGGATCAAGAGATCCACATTCAGATTCACACTTAATCATGAAGGAAGCTCATTTGGTGACGTTCTATTTCATAGACTTTACGAAGCTCAAATGGGGAGCAAACTGGAGATGGAGTAGCCATTTATGCTGTATTCTACACCTGGGTGTGTGAGACGTCATAAGAATATAGGCTCAATAGAATTTGTCACTGGGTTTGTGTAACATGCTGTTCTATTAATCATGATTAACAAAGCACAGAACATGAAGCCAAACTATGATGTTTTAATGTGATCATTTAGTTTAAACAACATAATAAGGCATAATGTGGTTTTGCTGGTTTAGCTTATATAGTTTTTAAACTATTTTAGCATGCTATGAGAACCAAGGCTATATCTATATATTTTCTTCTTGTAAACTGCTGTTGAGTGTTCCTATCAACAAATACGTGGTTCTCTCTCTCACTCTCTCTCTCTCTCTCTCTCTCTCTTCATCACAACAGTCAATACAATAAAATAAATATGAATACCCATGTTGAGAATCAGCTCAGCGGTTATAATATTTGTCATAGCTTTGCTAAAATCTCCTGAAAGCAGAGACAGAGATAGATTTCAGATATTACAGGGTAATTTACTGTTAAAATATTATTGAAAAACCAAATCCAGGTATGGACCTCTTTAAAGGCAATAATTGTATTGCAGCAGAAGGTATTTTCTTTAAGTTTAAAAAGTAAATTTTGTACTGTCGTGTAGTGATAAATTTTCTCCTTTCCTTTCCTTGACCAACTTGCCTATGGTGGAAAGAGACCGTTATCAGCTGTATAATGCAGACTTCCAACAATAGATAACTTTAATAGATCTATCCCACCATACTTTCATTAAATATGAGTTAAACAAACAAGCCTGGAATTAGCCATTCAGCTAGCCACGTAGCTTCAACTTTCTTTCTGTTTTAATTTCTTCAGATAAACTCTCCAGCTTTACATCAATCCCCTGGGGCAAACATTGAAGGTCATCTAATTTAGCAGAGTGAAGTTTAATTTTCCAAAGGAAAGGGTTATTAATTTGCCTGGATTCCTTTGAAATCTCCAAACACTGGTGTGTTGCCAGCAGATCTTCAATGAACCAATGCCAGACTTTGCATTGGCAAAATCCTACCTCCCAGCCCATGTCTTTCACACATTACAGCTCCCAAGAGCTAGGAATGGAACTGGCAATGAAAAAAAAAAAAAAAGTGAAACTCTTCCACTTGTATTGAAATGGGTCACTTTGATTTAGCAATTTTTCAGGGAAAAAGACAAAACGGGAATGTCTCACAACATTACAATTGTATGTGTTTCAAAAGAGAAAACAAACCCTACACCATGCTGTTTGATGGAGGAGAAACATAGATTAGCCAGGAATCAGTGTTCAGTGAGATTTACTTTTAATTAAACATGCTGAAGAATCTGGCAAACTACAGGTAGTCCTTGACTTACAACAGTTCTTTTAGTGACTTTTCAAAGTTACAACAGCAGTGAAAAAAGTGACTTACTGTATGACACTTTTTCACACTTACAACCATTGCAGCATCCCCACAGTCACATGATCAACATTCAGCTGCTTGGCAACGGACTCATATTTATGATGCCTGCAGTGTCCTGGGTTCATGGGATCACCTTTTGTGATCTTCTGACAAGCAAAGCCCACGGAGAAGCCAGATTCACTTAGCAATCCTGTTATTAGCTTAATAACTGCAGCGATTCACTAATAACGGTGGCAAGAAAAGTTGCAAAATGGGGCAAAATACTCATCAAATGAGTGTCTCACTTAGCAACAAAAATCTGGGGCTCAATTGTAGTCATAAGTCGAGGACTGCCTGGATTTTAGGAAACCAGGTTGTGCCTAGGGATGCTATTCCATGAAACTGCTTAACCCAGAATGACGAGATCAGCTTCCTGAATTTGCCTTTGAACCTATTTCTTCCCTGCTCAAAAGATATAAACTTGATCAATTGGTCAAAAGGACAATTATCAGCCAAAGCTGTTTTGCAAAATGCAGTTAGGATGTAGAAGAAGGGTCTGCAGTAGAACAGGGCAACAGTGAAAGGTCCTATTCCTCGCCCTTCTCTAGGACGTTCCATTTCCTCACTGATCTCTAGCCTTCAACTGATAATTTGGTTTTCCATCCCTTGCAACATGCTCAGCTCAGCATGTTGTGGCTGCTCTGCACACTGCTCTCTCTCTCTCTCTCTCTCTCTCTCTCTCTCTCTCTCTCTCTCTCTCTCTCTCTCATTTCTCTAAAGCTCTTTAAATAAATTTCTCAAGCCAATGAACTACATCTCCCTCTTGAGCATGGAGTGCAACCAAAGTAATGGTGTTGGCAGCAGTAACAATTGGAAGTAAACGGAAGAACCAGGTCCATCACTGGAATGTTGCTGACAGGATGCTACTGCCATTCTGAGTTTCAGCTCTTCTGATCCACTTCTTTCTGTTTTTTTTCCCACTCTTCTCTCCTTTAATGGACCGGCTTCATTGCTAGATTCATGGCCCACTTTTCCTCAGGAGCTTAAGTAAGGTTACAGGGGCATCCTCTCCCCACCCCACTCCCCATTTATGGTTCTGCTGAAATCAAGGACTGGCCCAATGTCTTGCATAGACTTGATCGCACCGTGAGGTACAAGTGATCTTCATTTAATGACCACTCTTTCGGGGACCATTCAAACTTGTGATAGTGCGACGTTCCGGCCACTGCAGTGTCCTTGAGATCATTTGACATCCTTGCTGAATGACCCATGGTGATTTGCTTTATGACCGGCAACCAGGACTGCTGAAATTGCCATTGCTAAGCAACAGGGTCAAGTGATTTCTAGCTGTATGATTGTGGTGCTTAACAATGGCAATTCCAGTCTGAAATGCCATGTAAACTTAGGACTACCTATTGAAGCTCCTTATTTAGGTGTGGATAAGTACCAAGGTTGGGGATACGGTGAGATAATGACTCATCTGTTGATTTCCTAAGGCACTGAGCTGGTCACAGCTGGCAAAAATATCCAACCTGAATGCAAGGATTACTCTACTAGAGAGAAACAGATATTCTCTCCTTATTTTGAGATAGAAAGGCGTTTGATGTTAAGAGCAGGGAAAGCAATGAGAGAATGTGAGCAGCAGGGAGTCAAGGAATGGGAGGGAGTTTGTGATGCAGGGGAAAAAAAAGAACACAATCCATTAACCTAAAAGCTATGCCCAGCCTCACAAATACAATTCCCCTGATTCTTCTTGTGTTAATCTGCAATGTGAAGGCAATGCTGCAGATAAGTTTGTATCTGCAGGGATACAAAAATGTGTAGAAACAGCTGTTTAGCATAAAATGAGCACAAGAGTGATGGCAAGCTGTGATACTATGATGACATTATTAGAGGTCTATCTTTCTGATAAACAACACAATAACAGAAGTAAACGGTGGAATCATGAATGCATTTGTTATAGGAAAAGCAAGACAGGATGAATAGGAGAAATGTTGGTTGGTAAATCTGCCAGGGTGCTTCCCTCTCTTCCAATAACATAAATACCCGTATTTAATATACAGCCCCTTCCAGAACTCAACCCAATATACTCTGAGGAGTATACTTTGCCACCCCAACTTCAGCCCCACTCTGGGCTGAAGTTGGGGTGGGCTTCTTTGTGGTATTTTCTCTTTAGATCCTTCCATTTTAATTAACCTATTACATACCAGCTTTTTTTTAAAAAGGCAAATCTATAGAAGTTAGTTCTAGCAGTGATTATTAGTTGAGACGTGAAAACTGAATTGAAAAGATTGAATTCAAAAAGAAATGCTATTGTTGTATTGAGTTGAATGGATTTGTTTTTGTTTGTTTTTTTAAAAAAGAGAAATGGAAAAAATGGCTCCATGAGGGTTGTTGAAATATAATTCCTAGCAAATCTAGATATGTGACCAATCATGAAAACCTACATGCTAGTTTTTTTTTTTTTAAAGCTAAATAATACAGTATATGGCTGCAGTCCTAGAGTCTCTGGAATGAGATCCCATTGGATTTATTGACTTTCCTCTCTTGTACAGTACAGAGCACAAGATATTATAATCACGGAATGGACCACATACATGTTCATTGTTCATATGGTATATTTGTCACAGATACAGAAATGGATTTCCTCTTTAAATTATCTTTTGCTGTTTTTGACGTGGAATATTCTTCAGATGTTGTCTTAATGCTTGCATGTTTGTGGAAGACACTTTCCTCTTTGATAACATAATTTGACATGCAATCCTACTCAGTGGTGGGATTCAGCCGGTTCTCACCACTTTGGCAGAACTGGTAGCTAATTTTTTGTTGCCCAGGTCCAGAATGGACTTCTGAAAGCGGTACCCACACAGAGAACTGGTTGTTCACATATTTCAATCCCACCGCTGATCCTTCTGGATTATAAAGAATCTTATCTTACAGTATATTTAACTGGTGACAATGATATTTAGTTTTGGAGAGTTGATATTACTGCTCAGAGTCACCTTGTAGTAGTAAGAAGGGTGGTCAATAAATTTAATTCATTAATCAATCAATCAATCAATTAATTAATATTACCCAGGAGCATGGTAAGTCTTATTAACTTACCAGGAGTATGGTAAGTCTTACTAATTTAAATGAGGATCTCTCTTCAATATTATTCCCACAACTTTCAACCCTCTATGGTAGTTTGTAATAAGGGAAGTTACTCAGTCAGTTTCCATGCTGAAAATTAGACACGAAATGGACTCTTTTAAGTCCTAGACCAGTGGTGGCAAACCTATGGCATGTGTGCCAGAGGCGGCACTTAGAGCCGTCTCTGTGGGCATGCGCGCCATGCCCCGGAGATGGCAACCATCCCTCTTCAACCAGCTGCCCGCTAACTCGCCGAGGTTCCACATGGTCGGATGCATCCCAGCATGGCTGGTTTCCCTCCCCACTGTCCCATCCCTCCTGGCCTCTCATGCTCTCCTTTTCCTGGGCATGATCCACTGCATGGCCTCCTCAGCTGTCGGCCGGCCTTCCAGCTCAGAGATGGCTTCTCTGAATTGCTAGCGGTGGGCTGCAGAGCCCCAGAGTGCACCAGTTGAGGGACCGGCAGGCTGTGGCTCGCCAACGGTGTCAAGCAGCAGTTGCTCAGGCCCCTGCCTCGCCTTGCCCTGTGACAATGACACTCCCACCCTGCCTCACCTTGCCTCGCCCCACCCTGCAGGATGAGCCTCCTGCCCACTGCCCCACCTGCCAGAGACCCCCTGGATCTCCCCCAACTCTGCCCTTCCCCCACAGGCATCCCTCCCCATGAGCAACATCGAGGTGCCCACGACCACCTTGGCCACACCCACCCAGTCTGTCACGACCACTACAGCCACGCCCACCCAGTGGGCCACACCCACTTGGCACCTGGCGATAAATAAGTGGGTTTTGGGTTGCAATTTGGGCACTCGATCTCTATAAGGTTCGCTATCACTGTCCTAGACCAACACACGCTGGCTTTCTAGGAAAATTTACCAAAGGGCTAGAAGCCCTCATATCTGAAAAATCCCCCTTCCTTTCTGATCCTACCAGAGCACAATGTTAGCCACACACGAACTACAAGGAAAATGGTTATTTTCCTGTTATTCTGGTATTCTTTCTGTGACCACATGTATCAATCCCATCGAGCCCAAAGAAAGTCCAGGATGGTATAGGACAGTGTTTCTCAACCTTGACAATTTTAAGGCATGTGGACTTCAACTCCCAGAATTCCACAGCCAGCAATGCTGGCTGTGGAATTCTGGGAGTTGAAGTCCACATGCCTTAAAATTGTCAAGGTTGAGAAACACTGGTATAGGATCTCCTGCCATGGGGGCTGGACTAGAAGACTTCCCAGATCCCTTCCAACCCTATTATTCTATATTCTATGTTCTATGGTGGACTTTAAGTACACGGAATCCAAGTCATTTAGGGCTTGAAAGGTGAGCAGCATACTGCTCCTGGATTTCAGCCTGAAGAGTGGTAGGGAGAAGCCTATATTTTGTGTCTATCAATTACAATAATTAACTAGCCTTTCTACTTCTGACAAAACAAGTTGTTGGGGTTTGGATTGGATCCCAGGTGCTGTTGCGGCAAACAGTTGTATGAAGTGAGGGTTAATTCAAGCTGGAAGGAAGAAGTAGAAAGCAGAGGGTGAAGCAGTACCAGGTGTGTGGAATTCATGGCCTTCCAGATGTTGCTGAAATCTTTGTAAGACTCATGCCAGGGGCACGCTGGATGGCTCTGTTGGGATATCTGGAAGGCCTCTGCTTCTGCCCTCCTACTAAGATAAATAAATGACTGGGTCCCAGTAACTGAGGGAGAGTTTTTAGGCATTGAAAGATGAAGTAGGGGGGCTGAATAAGCGATATTGTGTAAAGAAACCCTTACATCTTGCATTAACATTTAGCCATGAGAATCTATAAGGTTAATAATATATGCGGGCTAGGCTGTTGCTCTTCCAGCAGTCTCATTCTGACTTGAGGAATGCAGGAATAAAAATAGAAAGACTTACGATTTCCTGAGCAGATGGTGGCTAAAAGGCAAACTGCTCATTTACTTAACCTGCTCATCAATAAAACAGTTTGTTTTAAATGAGACTTTAGTTTCAAGCCCCTGCAAGCCTTTATGGCAGTGGTTCTCAACCTGTGGGTTGGGACCCCATTTGGGGTCGAATGACCATTTCACAAACAACGCAGTCCGCCATTTTTCCCCCCTTTTCCTTAGCTGTGCTACTCCCTTTTATTCTATTGGCTTTTGAAAGCCAATAGAATAGACTCTCTTGAATAGAGTCTAATTCTATTGGCTTTCAAAGCCAATAGGAATTGTCCAGGCTGTCTCTGCCCTGCTGAGCCCGCCAAAAGTCCCATTCTGCAAACGGTGCTGCAAGTTGTCTGCAGCGAAGGTGAGCTGTCTGAAAGCTTCCACCCCTCCCTGCTGAGCAACTACTAAAAATGTAAGTAAAAGAGGTCCAGGGGTGGGAGGTGGGAGGTCGGTGGGCACAGGGAGGGTTGCTGGCGCGCGTGGGGTCCGGCGGGTGCCTTACCTCCCTTGGGCTGGGCCAGCTGGTGACCCAGCCGGTGGTCAGCCTGCGCCATCTCTGCCGCTTGCCAGCTATGCTTCGGCTGGCACAGGGGGCGGCACCATGCATGTGCAGTGCTCCAGGGCACGACCCATTAAAAAGGTTGAGAACCACTGCTTTATGGCATAGGTCTGGGTGTTCTTTCCCACAGCATTTTGTGCAGAGATCTCTGAAGAAGGCAAGTATCGCTCCTGGGACGACATGAGGGTTAGGCAAGCAAAAACAGCCTGCAGTTAAAAGCACCCTATGCATAAGAGACATATCTTGGATTCTTTCTGGGAACATATTCAGCTAGTATGGTGAATTATTAATTCTCATTTAATGTTGCGGTGAGAAGGGTTCAGGGATCAGCATGTCAATTTTCAAGGTCTTCCAAGATACACCTCTCTTTTCTCTTCTTCTTTCCACTTATTTTTTCCTCTGAAAAATTAAACTGGCAAAACCTACCAAAGATTCCTTCTATTCATCAAGATGGCGTTTCTTTGAATGGGGTATACGGTGCTATTATACTTTCGTTCTTGTTGGTATGTATACCGCTTGCAGTTGGCTATATGACCAAAGCAACCTATAAATAAAATTGAAAGAAAAACACGAAGGCATCTCAAGCCTTCTGACATTTGTTGTGGAAGATGCCATTTTGGCTAAATAAAGCTTGCTTCAGAAATGAACTTTGTGATACAGTGGTATAAACCAGGGGTAGACAATCTTGGCTCAGGAATTCTGGGAGCCATGCTGGCTCAGGAATTCTGGGAGTTGAAGTCCACGAGTCATAAAAGAGCCAAGGTTGCCTACCCCTGGTATATAAACAATTACCTCATTAGCCATTTAGATGGGCTGGATGACAGTCCTTTTCATCCTCAACCAGCACAGTTAATGCCCATACACAGTAAGGATGATGGCAACTGTATTTCAATACATCAGAAAGGAGGGTTAATGTTGGGAAAGCTACTATATAGAGAAGCACTGAAATATTTGAATGAAACCGGACTTTGATAAGATAGGTAGAAGATTGTTCAGGATTTATTACATGTTATTAAATTTATACCAGGGTTGAGATTCTTTCACTCTCCAAATTACTCTGAAACCCAGCCCTGAGTCTTCACATAACCTACAATTAGGGGTAACAACAGCTATCATGCAACAGTATAACCCCAGGCTTTCTTTCTGTTAGTTAGACATACTAACATCAATTATACTTTTGTTTTGTTATCCTCTGCCTCCTCTTCTTGCTTTTCTGAAGGAGTGGATCAACATACCAAAGAATGAAAGGAAACCCCCCAGTCTTTGGAAAAAGAATTAAATAAAACCAACAACAATCAAATTATTAACTGTAATAAACAACAAATATGGAAATTTTTAATTTAATTTTTTTTGAAAAGCAAGTTCATTGTCAGTCTGAGCTTACATATGCCTTCCTGAGCATCCCAGCCCAATTGTCGAATCATATTCACTATCACTAATGAATTAGCCAACTCCCATTTTCATTATTGCAATATATTCTACATGGGGCTGCCTTTGGAGACCACACAGAACCTGCTGCTGGTCTAGAATGCAGTGGCAAAAGCAGTTATGGATTTGCCAAGATATGTTCATGTAAACACCTTTGCCACATTGGTTACCATTAGGTTTCTGGGTGCAATTTAAGATGCTGGGTGCAATTCCAGATGCTCTTTCTTCTGTTGTATCTGACTGTTCTATAACTTTTGATAGGGCCAGCATACTTCCAGTCCCATCTATCAAGACAATGCCATCTAGTGGCGTGTCTTCCTTATTGTACCAACTGCCCTCTGGAACAACATTACCTCAGAGATCTGAATAGCCCTGACCTTGCTCTCTTTTAGGTGTGCCTTAGAGTTCTGATTCTTTCTTAAGTGTTGAGTTAAATTACAATGTTGGCTCATTATGGGTTGATTTTATTGTTATTGTCTTCTAATTTGGCCATTTTTACTTTCTAATGGTTTGATTGTTGTTTTGACTTTGTATGATTTTAATCTGTATGCTACCCATTGTTCTAGTAGGTAGTTTACCATTAATAAGTAAACAAAAAAGACATCCTTGGTGTAAGAAAGGGGTTAATTATAGGTCCCAGCCCATAGTAATATATTCTCTGAATTATTCCTATTTCTAATGAGGCTTATCTTTTTTATTTACCCACAGCTATTAATTACCAAAATATTTTTCAATATTTATAAATTCAGGATAAGGAGATCCAAAAAAAGAATCTCCTTTAATGAGGCTTGCACTGTTATTTACCCAGCTATCAATTACATAAATGTTCAATTTGTAAGACTATAAACCTACAAGTCTTGCATAAAAAGAAAAGCAGATTAATCTTTACTAAAAGTTTCTTACATGTTAGAAAGTTTTATTTATGCTACTAAAGAATCCTTAAATTTATTTATGCAAAATGTACTGATTATTAACACAATATTTATTTTCAATACTCCAGCATTACTCCAAGTTGCTTTTCTTTACTTTATATTTAACTTGTCCAAACTTTTGATATATAGGCCCATATATATTTCTCTTTCAGCCTAATCAAGAAATATTAAAAGGTAGAGCCTTAGAATTGTAATTCAGAATTAATTTTAAACTGCTTATCTCTGGTTGCCTTCTGATTAAACATAATTTGAGGAAAATCAAAATGTCACATTATCTTTGTGGCTAAGCTTTTGATCAACATGTGAGATTATCTGCAGAAAGGGCTCCCCTTAGTGGTAGCTTGAAGTCTTACACAGCTAGCTCAAAATCCAAAAACAGAATTTAGACCAGCTGCCTATTATCTTTGGATTTTATTCATCCTTTGCTAGATCACCTTTCCTTTTAAAATTAAAGGCATATGCTTATTTGAATAAGCTATGAGAATTACTCTGAAGACCAGCTTCTAATATTTGCAGATCCTTTGGCTGTATTGCTCAAGGCTTTGTAATTAAAGGATGAATTAATTAAAAAAAAAGAATCAGCAAGATGAATATACCTACATAAACAGGCACAAACTGCTGATTATTATTAGTGAGTGCTTATGTCCAGATGATATTCCAGACTGTGTTTTATAGCAAGAAATGCTGTCATTGGTGAAGTGACTTCTTTGTCTATTAGCATTCTTGGAAATGTGGACATAGTTCCATCACTGAGCAGCTTCATTTTTCATGAAAGCTGCTGGAGATTCTGTATTTTTTTTTTCAGTGAATAGGGTAGTTGGTTATGATTTTCTTTTCCAGCAAAATTACTGTTTCTTTAAGGGACACAAAAATCCAGATGACCAAAAGATGGCAGCACAGTGTTCTGTATCTCTTTGCTGCCATCTAGTGGTTGTATGGAAGCTACACAAGCATTTCTTCAAGGTACCTTTAGCATCTGGATCTGGCAGTTCTGTGTGTCATCTTGTTCCTTCCTTCAGGCATCAAAATGTTTTTAATGTGAATTTGAAAAAGGACTCTTCCAGTCAAACCAGACAACATTAAAATTATTGGCACTAACATGCCCATGGACACCTCTTTTGGTAAGCCACTAAGATCCCTGTCTTTCCAACGCAGTTCCTTTTTTTCTTGATTATTTTCATTCAGATAAAAAGGCTGCAGCAAAGCAGATGTTCAGCCTCAAATATAATTGTTATTGACAAGAATGTTTCTGGGCCCAGCATCACCTCCATAGGTGAATCGTGGCACCCTGGGATTCTTTTCCTGGAAATATACCTGAATGCTTACAAAAGAAAACAAATATAAATTGGGATGGCAGGAAGTCTCTTGTGATGCTCAAGGAAATTGGCCTTCTGGGAAAGGAGAACTTTAGGGCTAAGCATACCTATCATGGCAGCCATTTTGTGAAGACTCCAGCCACTGCAGATTGCCCGAGAATTCCAGCTCCTCTAAAATCTCCCAGCCCACACCAGGAGCTTATCTTTAGGCTAGTTAGAGAAATATCTTATTTCTTATGGGATTGGTCTGTGCTGCATATACAGGACAGAGGGTAGACCTCAAAAGCTAATCTAGTAGTTAGTTACATATTAAAATGATAAGAAATCAGCCTCTGGCTTGATTCCTATTTGAAAGCAAAAGCATTTCACCTGCATTCACTTAACACATCACATATTTAATTAAGAAGGCTGCAGGTTTGTGCTTAGATAGGGAAGGCAGTGCTACATTCTTATTCTGTCTACGCAATATGTGCTTAACTTCAGATCACTTTTTGTATTTGTAATAAATTAGTATTTCCTTCTGTAGTTGATGCTTCCTGACTCCCTGCTATCTTTTACGCAAGTTTGCAGTTGTCAAAATGAATAATATACAGCATCAATTTAAAACCTCTGTTTCACTGTGCTCAGCTGTAATAGTTTCACTCTATCTCAATTCTGTTGGTTGCTATTATATCCTAGCCTGTTTAAAATTCCCTAAGACTTTCATGAGCACATCAATTATAAGTGGTAAGTATTTATTAAAATTCTGCTTAAGTTAAAGAGTGTGCACTCCTTTGGGGAATTGTTTACGCCCTTCCCATATATAGTGAGTTCAGACATTAAGGGAACTGAGGAGAGTGATAACAGAGGGGAGAATAAGAGTACAATTTTATATGTATCTCTTCATATAATCCATGATGGAATATTAAGTAATTCCTATTTACCTCTCTAGCCAAGAAAACAGGCAAATGGTTCATAAAACAAATCAACCCAGAGTTCTTACTTAAGACACAAACGGCAAGGCTCAAATTATTGTATTTTGGACACATTATGCAAAATTCTCTGGGTGGGTCAATCAATCAATCAATCAATCAGAATTGAGTTGGAAGGGACCTTGGGGGGTCTTCTAGTCTATCCCCCTACTCAAGCAGGATACCCTATATCATTTCAGACAAGTGACTCTTCTTAAAAACCTCCAGTGATGAAGCACCCGCAACTTCTGAAGGCAAAAGTCCCACCAGTTAATTCTCCTCACTGTTAGGAAGTTTCTCCTTAATTCCAGGTTGCTTCTCTCCTTGATTAATTTCTTTCCATTGTTTCTTGTCCTGCCCTCTGGTCTAGAAACTGTATAATGCTGGGAAAGATGGAAAGAAAGAGAAAAAGAGGAAGACCAGCAGCAAGGTGAATGGACTCATTTACAGTGGCAATGGGTACATCTTGGAAGGCCTGAAGAATTAGATTTGGGAAAGATCCTTCAGGAGATCTATCTATATAGACAATATAGAGTCAATATCAACTTGATGGTACATAATCAATCAATTTGTCTGCCAATGCCAAGCCAAAGGGGTGAAAATCACTCAATCACTCACTCAATCAAACAATTAATCAATCACTGTTTTCTAGATTACTGCCAAGAAAAAATGCAACGAAGTGTGTAAACCTCTCCTCTTATATGATTGTATTTAGATCAAATTTGATTTGATTCAAACTGATTATTCTATTTGGCAAATCTAGCTGAATTTTACTAAAATGTGTCCAAACTCATGATGGGATCTAAACTATCTGATTTGGAGATTTGATTGTATTTCCTTTGACTTGAATGTCTGAATCAAAGCTCTGCATAGCCTGAAGACAAAGGTCTTAGTTTCTTCATCATAATGTCCTTGCATTTAGTGAATTCATGGTAAATCATAGTGGCAAAGAATCTGCTATTCAAGGAGGTTGCAGTGCTTTTTATTTCTTTAAAATATAAACATTGATTTAAAAAAAATCATTTAAAACCTCACAGGAGAAAAAAAAAAACATCCCTTTGAGTCATCCATAAAACATAGTGTTAATGAATCTGCATCTCTGATCAGCTGTGAACTTCAAGCAGGAGAGAAAATGAAAGAAACCGTTCTAAGATTCATGGGACCAGCTGATTATGAAATGATGCCGCTCCACTCACTTCACTTCAGTTTGCCTGTTGAAAAGGAAGAATTATCTTCCTTGTAGTTAACTGCATTTTGTTTTACTTCAGCAGTCAGAGTGACTGTTGCACAGAGCAGTACCCGATACAACAGCGATCATCAGATTAAAATAAATGGATCTCTTCCAGGGTTCCTTTTTTTTTTTTAAGAAATAAATTCTCAGTTGTTCCACACTTCTGAGGAAAACGTTAGAAGAAGTTTGAACATGCTTTAGGTAGTTGTTGTTTGTGTACAAGCAGCTCCCTATTGGCATTGTTGAAACAATAATAGCAGCTTTAATTAGAAAATAATTCAGGGCTTTAAAGAAAAGGGGGCAATAGCCAATTGTCCTTTACACAGGAGGGAAGTGGATGAGCACTTTTAATACCAGGAAATTAGGAATTTAGAAAACTAGGCATTATGTTAGCCCCATCAGATAGATCAGATCAGCAAATCAACTCCACAGAAAGCTAAAAGTACTTTTATTGAGTTTGGCTATATAGATAATCCTAATTTAACAACACTAATTGGAACTGGAAACTCTATCATTAAGGAACAGAACTGTACCTTGGAAAACCGTACAGTTATGCCACTTAGCAACGGCAACAGTCCCAGTTGCCGTTGTTAAATGAGGACTGCCTGGGTTGTTAGGCAACCACCTCACATCATGACTCCTAACTTCCTGCCGAGTTCCCCATTTATTTTGCTTTGGGAAGCCAGCAGGGAAGGTTGCAAATAACTACCATGTGATTGCAGGACTCTGCAAGGGCTGTAAGTATGAGATCTTGTCGTAACTACTGCTTGTTCAGTGCTGTTGTAAGTTTGAAGGGTTGCTGAATGAGTGGTCATTAAATGAGGATCACCTGTAGGAAGGTCTTTGCCTGGGTCACTTCCAAATGTTACCTTGTTGTTGTGGACTTAATGCTTCAGCCTTTTTTGCCTAAGTAATAGTTCCCGCACATCTTGATCAAGGTCATATTTCTTATTCTCTACATATACAAGACCTATAGTAGTCACATTTTAAGACTACTGTAGACTTGAAGTTCAAATATCAATTCTTCCAGGAAGCTGACTAGCCTTAGGCAAAACATTTTCTCTAGTTCTAACCTGATTTAGTGGTTCTCATATGAGGAATATAATCCATGCTCTGAACGTAAATGTCAACTTTTCAAGATGAAAAGTTGAAGGAGAAGACTATGATGTCACTCTAATGTTTGTGGCTGTTCTTTATTTGGGAGAAAAGACAACATCATTAGCAAGGGAAAAAGATTAATTGACAACATAAGAGAATGATAATTGTAAATGGACACATTCTGAAATTTCATATTACGTAACATTCTCGATATAAAGCTTTCTGCTAAGGTTGAACCAAATATCAAGGCCATCGTGGGAATTTCATGGCCCAACAAGTCCCACTCATGAAAGTTTTATACCAGTTTTGGACTGGAATATTTCTTTGACTCTAATATGGCCCTCATTTCAGTGGTTAATTTCTGAATTTTACTGTTGTTGTTTTTCCTGCTTCTCTATAATTAGCTGGATATCTTTCCCCTTAATATTAAATATTAACTTCCTGGCCAGTATGTATTTTGATTATTTGGCTGCATTTGGCAGGAGAAATGTACAAATATTCCACTTCCAAGGGTTTTTAAAGCAAGCATTCAGCAACACTGCTAGGTTGAAGGGGTCTGGGGCAAGATGTCCTGTGTAAACTATGTGATTCCATGCATGTTCTTGGAGGCTTCACATTTACCGTATTTTTCCATGTATAACTATTTTTTTCTTGCAAACACCCTGTTCAAAAATCAGATGTGTCTTATACAAGTGCAGCGCCTGGTGCTGGAGGATCGCGCTGCCCCAAGGATGCCGCCAGTCCCACAGAAGCCACCCTCTATGACCTGTTTTTCACTGGCACAGTTCTGGCTGAAGCCACAAGAGGCCCCAGGAAGTTGCCTCAGTACAGTGATTGATGGCAGAGGGGGTGGGCGGGACTAAGCCCACAGAGCGCCATCTGATTGGAGGAAGTCGCCTCCCTTGTGTGATGGTACCAAAAAGTAACAGTAATTGGGGGTGTCTCATACAAGGGTGCGTCTTATAGACGGAAAAATACGGTAGTTTCTTCCTTTCAGTCCCCCCTCCCTCCCTTTATCAGACAGTGCTCATTTGTGTGTGTGTGTGTTTTGTGTGTGTGTGTGTGTGTGTGTGTGTGTGTGTGAGAGAGAGAGAGAGAGAGAGAGAGAGAGTGTTAGTTGACTGAGTGAGTGAGTGTATCTTCTTTTCTCATTTTTCCAAACAGCCATAAGGATAAGGAGGAGGAATAATAGAAAGAAGCAGGACTGGATCTCTGCTGAGTTCTAATTTAATCTGATTTAATGTAATGCTGCATATGGAGACTCTTTGAAGCAAAGTTATGCAATTGCACTTGATGGATTGCTAGGTATTTTATGGCTTCTTGCTATAGACAGCTATTCCTCCCAGCTCCAGAATGGGTAGAGATGATCCCACAGAGAAGTCCATGGGATACCAGCATAGTGGCCAAGAGGATAACCTCATCCAGCTCTTGTGTGGTGGATTATTAAGGCTTGGTTTTGTTATTTTTAGGATTCCAGATTGTATGTTATTATGTTGTTAGCAGCCTGAATCTAGTAGATGCAGTTCAAGTAAAACTTAAACAATAATTAAAATCAGTTGTAACAAAAATAAGTAATTCAGGAAAAGCTCCAAAGATTCTCATTTTAAATCCTAAATTCCATAAAATGGTAAACACAGAACAACAATCCAAATGGAAATGTACAACAGTTAAGCAAACAATAAATATATTCTGAAACTGAAGCTGGAAGGCTGATGTTGCTGATGATAACACTTTGCCTTTCCTCTTTTAAAAAAAGTGAGGGCATCACAGAAATCCAGTGTCATTGAGTAATAAGTTATACTACTTTTTCTGGGCTGGGTTTTGACTGGGAGACACATTTGCTACAGTACTTACATCATTCAACACCCTCTACCTACCTTCCCACCTCACCATCTACAAATGTCATTGTGTTCTCTTTAGTATTTATTTCTCCTTCAACATATTACAACTTGGCCTTTGGTAACACAATTTTTAAATGTTTCAGAAGAGTGCAGCCAGTCAAGGCTGTGCTGGGGGTATCAAGTTGCCTACTTTTGATCCTGGATAATTTAAGTAGCATTTAAAAAAATAACTCTTCCCTTGGATCTCGTTTATATGTACCAACCAATTATAAGAACAAAATAAAATGTATACTACGGACATGTTTTTATTGGAAGAAACATATGACATCTATCTATCCCTCATCACTGCCTAAATATTACTAAGAACATCTTAAATGCTGTAAGCTTAACCATCAAGTTTTCCATTAAGGAATCCAGCTGGATTCAAAACTACATTCATTACTATTTTCTGATTAAAGTTAAATGAGGAGTTAAATTGCTCCCAGATGTAAACTTATACTTCGGAAGAGCATCCAAAGCTGTCCTTTAATGTCCACTTTCTTAGTGGTATTTTATTATAAGAAAGAAGATAAGATTGCGAAGATAACTTACAACCACATCTGATATAAGACATATATAACTACTACTGTTGACTTTGCTACAATCTTCTATCATGTATTTGTAACCTCCTGAAATGCACATGATGATATTTTTTAAAGTCAGGATAAATAAGCTACTTTGATTGAATTTATCTTTAAAAATCTCATTCAAACTGTAAGCATTAATTGTGCCCAAATTGAGCTCATCCAAGGCAAATAATTTCCTAATCTCAATATCTAATCATATGATTAGGAAAGTTCTGCTCTCAATTTTCACTTATGCTATGAAACAAAGAACTGGTTTAGAAACAGCCCTAGTGGTATATTCAGTTACCTTTTATTTTATGTCGTGTTGTGTTGCATTATTTTTCAGTTTATATGGCCATCCATTTGCCAAGCTGCTCTTGCCCTAAGCTCGTGCTGGCTTGACTCTAAGCTAATTTAAGAAAATTCTGTCTGGACTAAAATACTTCAACAACCACTTACAAAATATTCAGCCTGCACTGTAGGCAACCACATCTTTCCATTAGACAATTCTCCTGCCCAACTTTCTATTTTAGGAAAGCAATTAACTATCACTTTTCTTCTTGTGGCTGAATCTTCCTGGACATTCCTTTTTTTAAAAGAAAAAAAAAAGCAGAGAGAAAAATTAGAAAACCCTGAGAAAATAACATGTTTGTTTAATGTCTATCATCAAGAAGCTCAACTTCCAAGATGGCATCCAGAAATAGAGGTAATTTGGACCAGCTCCCGTTTTGTTTGAAGATTTTAGGGTAGATACTACACTATTGTTTGGTGGCAACTAGTGATTAATGGCCACAGATCAGTCAGCATGAGTGTTGATGGTGGTTGTTATATCCCTTGTTGGCATCCAGGAAACCCTGCAGGCCATTGGAACTACTCCTGCCACCATGGTGAGTCTGGAGAGCAGCAGCAGTAGAGACATCTCAGTTTGAAACCTCAGAGAGAGCCAATGGAGATACAGGCAGTCGGGGCCAAAGGGAGACAGCTTAGGCTGGTAATGGCTTTTTGGGGAACTGAATAACAGAATGACAGAGTTGGAGAGGGTTTTGGAGGTCTTCTAGTCCAACCCCCTGCTCAAGCAGAGACCTATACCATTTCCGAGAAATGGTTGTCCAATCGCTTCTTAAAAACTTTCTGTGTTGGAGCATTCATAACTTCTGGAGACAAATCTTTCTACTAATTGCTTTAACTGTCAGGAAATTTCTCCTTAGTTCTATCGTGTTTCCCCAAAAATACGACTAGCCATAAAATAAGACCTAGCTTATTTTTGTGGGTTCGGGCTAATATAAACCTTACCCCCAAAAGTAAACTCTACTTAACCCTGCCCACTCCATCTCACTGTAGTTTTTTTGGCAGGCCAGATCGCTTGCCTCCCCCTACCTTACCTGCTGCCGGTGCTACAACTGAGAGTTCAATTTTGTGGCTCGGCTAAACTGTTCAGCTAGGGCGGCCTGCAGTTCTCATGAGCTTCAGGAAGCCAAGGTGATGGAAACCTTAGGCCAGGCTCCTCACAGCTGAAGCAACCCGGCTCACCCAGGGTCAAGTTGGCCGTTGTGGGGGGTGTGGCCCGTCCCCGTCCTCCAGCTCCGCTGCACATGCAGGACGAGCCAGATTGCTTACAGGGAGAGGCTGTGTGTTGCAGGAGGATGACTGCAAAGGGTATGCACGGATCCCTGCAGCTCCTGGAGGCTCTGAACGCAGCCCCGGGACTGGGTGGCGGCGGGAAGGGTGCCAAGATGGAGGCGGCCAGGCCGACCAAAGCAGCAGGTGGAGTGCCTGCGGCTTGGGGAGGGAGGGTGGTGAAGCAGGCGGGCGTCCTGCCATCAGCATCCATACCAGCTACCTCTTCCCCATGGAGCTGGAGAGCTTGCCACACCATTGCCCAGATGCCCTCGCTTCCCCCAGAAATTGCATTTCTTTCCTTACCTGACTTCCAGCCTCGTGCCATTTCTCCTTCACGATCCGCCGCCACCATGTGCAAGGAAACAAAAGAAGTTTTTTTGGGAGGGAAAGGTCAATCAATCAATTCCAACTTCTCATGAACAAAAAAAGATCTCACAAAGTTGGAATTGATTGATTGACCTTCCCCCTCCAAACTTCTTTTGTTTCCCTGCATGTGGCACTGGAGGAGAAATGGCACGGGGCTGGAAGTCAGGTAAAGAAAGAAATGCAATTCCTGTGGGAAGCAAGGGCATCTGGACAGTGGTGTGACAAGCTCTCCAGCTCCACGGGGAAGGGGCAGCCAGAATGGCTGTGGATGGCAGGACACCTGCCTGTTTCACCACCCTGCCTCCCCGAGCCTCTGGTGCTCCACCTGCCGCTTTGGTCAGCCTGACCCTTTCTGCTGCCACCCAGCATGGCTGCCCCGGGGCTGCAGGGGCTGGCCTGGCACGGGAAGGGCATGCACCCCACCCGCCTGAACCAGTACCGTACCTGGTCCACTACCATGCTCTCACTGCCGCATTGCTTCTCCACACTCGCGGCATACTGGTATCGGCAAAAAGTAAGCCCTCCCCAAAAGTAAATTCTAGTGCTTGCTTCAGAGCCCAAAAGAAAGGAAGACCGGGTCTTACTTTTGGGGAAACACGATAGGTTGGGTCTCTCCAACTGGAGACAGAGCTCTTTGTCCTCAGAATATTGCAGTGCTGTTAAGAATTACCTCAGGAATTTCTCTACCAGAGGGAACTTTCAGTAGGAAAGGGAAAGGGGTGGATGCTAAGTCTGTGAGAAAGGATGGCACAACAGGAATGAACGATTAACAATAACAATAATAACAATAATAAAGTTGGAAGGGAACTTGGAGGTCATTGAGTCCAACCCCCTGCTCAGGCAGGAACCCTACACCATTTCAGACAAATGGCTGTCCAGTCTCTTCTTAAAAACTTCCAGTGTTGGAGCATTCACCGCTTCTGGAGGCAGGTTGTTCCACTAGTTAATTGTTCTGTCAGGAAGTTTCTCCTGAGTTCTAGGTTGCTTCTCTCCTTGATTAGTTTCCATCCTTTGCTTCTTGTCCTGCCTTCAGGTGCCTTGGAGAATAGCTTGACTCCCTCTTCTTTGTGGCAGTCCCTGAGATATTGGAACACAGCTACCATGTCCCCCCTCATCCTTCTCTTCATTAAACTAGACATACCCAATTCCAGCAGCCTTTCCTTATATGCTTTGGCCTCCAGTCCCCTAATCATCTTTGTTGCTCTTCTCTGTACTCTTTCTAGAGTCTCAGCATCTTTTTTCCATCGTGGATTGACCAAGCCTGGATTTTAAAATAATTTGGATTGAATGAGCTCAGAAATTTGCGGGATTTATTTCTTAAATTCATGCCCCTCATTTGCAAATCTTCTACTCATAAATTAACTTTTTGTTTGATTACATTACTGAAAAATGCTACAGAGATCGTGTTTAATTGCTGGCTTCTAAATGGATCATTATGTAGGTTCACATGTTCCACCACTGTCACATCTTTAGGCTGTTTGTATATGGTTGTTTTGCTCAGCGTTAATGTGGGAATAATGATTGTGGTAAAGCTATTTTTCCCCAGTGCCAGAGGTTCTGTTTCTAAATGTATATCATGAGAAAAATAAACTTGTTGGGGATTCCTCCCTTCCTCCCCCCAAAAAAAAGTTTCCTTGGAGTTTTGTTTTCAACTGTGGGGACAGCTATGGGCACAAATACTTTCCTTTAATTTGGTAAGAAGAATGGAAGACACTAAAGCTCAAACGGAATCATGATTTATGAACAGAACGTAAAATTCTGGGAGTTCTTTGGTGCTCTTTGAGCTTGGTTGCTTTCTTGCAGATGTTTTATTACCCAAATTAGGCAACAACATCAGTGCACTGATGCTGTTACCTAGTTTGGGTAATGAACCATCTGCAAGAAAACAACCAATCTCAGAGAGCACCCCTCATTTCAACCCTGAGCTACAAATATTCTCCTTCATTATAAAATTCTGATAAATTCTCACTAATAGCTGTAGTTTTCTCAAAACAATGAGGCCTGCATGGGCCAAAAGCTATAACCACCATGTTTTCCCCAAAATAAGACCCAACTGGAAAATAAGTCCTAGCATGATTTTTCAAGATGCTTTTAATATAAGCCCCACCCCCAAAATAAACCCCAGTTCAGATTTTCAGTCAGATGGACACATTAGTACCTTATTTCCCTGAATATAAGCTCTAACCAGAAAATAAGCCCTAATGCATCTTTTGGAGCAAAAATTAATATAAGACCCGGTCTTATTTTCAGGGAAGCACGGTAGTTAACAACACATCCTACAAATATAGAACTATAAAGTGTGTAGGAAGAGGCCGCCATTGCTCAGTAGTCAAAGAAAGACAAGAGAAGTACTTTATAATACACTTTACTTCATAATTTGTTTCTTTAAGAAGAATGAACAGTCCAAGATGATTTAGTGAAAAATATTAAGCTGTAAGTCCTCAATGTTTGCTCGGAAACATGTTTGGATCTCTCCTACAAGAAGTTCTTATGTTATGACAGAAAGAGCCACTAGGCACATCTTTAGGCACAACTAGAAACAAAGCAGCACCCTGCATTGCAATCTTACCAGTTTGCCCTGTTGGTGGATACTGTTCTAAAATGCAATAATAGCTATGACTGGAATATGTTCTACAAATATGGATCTGCATTGTTGTAGAAGAAACCTCACAGCCTTCGGTAGGCAAGCCCAAGAGTCTATCTGGTTAGTTCCTATGGATCATTGCCTCTTCTTAGTAAGAGACATTCCAGGTTGCTGCCTGACATTTGAGAACATCTGGAAACATACAAAATGTATGTACAATATTATACGATAATTGCTTGGTTTCCAAAGTGCCTGTATACCTTTATTGCTCATTAAAACATTAAAACACGACACTTTAGAAACTGAATACATCAGTGGCAAACCTTGGTAAGTGTTGTTTTCATAACTTCGCTTTTGAGAGCTTGTATAGTGGCATAGTTATATTAAATCATTAGAATCATTATGTGCTTTTGAGAAATTGTCAGCAATGTCTTTATCTACGCACAGAAGCTATTGATTTATACAGCAACGACATATCCTTTTCTTTAGGTCCAGCATTCTCTTTCTTATTGCTGCCTACATGTTTGTGTGTGTGTGTGGGGGGGGGGGGCGGGTTGGTGCCAGATTTGAAGGTAGTCAGTTGTTGAGAAATACCTATTAATCTAAGGACCAATAATATGTAAATAATTGGGATTTCTAACAGCAAAACATTTTCAGTCCAACTATTATCTGATACCAACTAAACGTCAGGCTCTTTTTAGATGTGCTTTTAGATCTTTTCTGAAGAGCAGTAAACCTCTGTTCAGAAAGAACCAAAACAACATCTGTAGATCAAGGAGCAGCCTAAGAGACAGCCATCTGCCTCTCCCTCTTCACTGTGCAGCTGTTTACTACCATTGTTGTTCAGCTGCTGTTCAGCCTGCATCAAGTCTCTGAGCTGAAGAGGCTTGCTATTAGCCACCCTGGTAAGTACAGGAAATGTGATATGCCCACACCTATAAATGTCAGGTTGATCTGACCCACAAGGGCTGCCAGTGCCAGAAAGGTCAGTGATACACATCACACTGAATCTCTGACAGAACCTGGATCAGAATAGGGAGTAAAACAGCACTTTAGCCCAGATGCAGGCTAAGAACAACTTCAGACTGTTTCCAGTTTGGGCTTGGGATCCAATGAAAACAGCATCTTGAGGATGCGGCAGAAAAAAAGAGGTTTCTGTGGTGAACCTGTTCACATCAAGTTACATGAAAGTGAGGGAAGGCATTAAGACAGGGAGAAGAGCAGCTCTCTCAAAATGCTGGCCTGAGAAGCAATGAGAAGAAGAAACTTCTCATTATGCCCTGAAACACCCCCCCCCCCGCTCTGTAGGACTTTCCAGAAGAGTGGAGATTTGGCTGGAAATAATAATAATAAGCCAGATGTTCAGACTGGATTTGGCATTTTGTCTACCTATCGAGTCCTTACCCAGGACCTGGGATAGGCAGATGTGGATGTTTGATGGTATTACAGATATCGTCGCAGGATGGAAGCAGTTCCTAATAAGGCCGCCTTTTGCAATTGACTAATAGCGAATTTGTCAATGCCAATGGTGTTCAAGTGGTGCTCCAGTTGTTTTGGGATTGCACCCAAGGAGCCTATGACTATTGGTACTACCCTTGCTTGCTTTTGCCACAGTCTTTCTATTTCTATTTGTAGGTCTTTGTATTTTGTTATCTTCTCCAGTTCTTTCTCTTCTATTCTGCTATCTCCAGGCACTGCCACGTCCACTATCCAGACTTTTTTGTCTTTCTTATCGACAATTGTTAAGTCTGGGGTGTTATGTTGCAGGTGCTTGTCTGTTTGAATTCTGAAGTCCCAGAGCAGTTTAATTTTATCATTTTCTATGACTTTCTCTATTTTATGATCCCACCAGTTTTTGCTTACAGGCAAATGATATTTTTTACAGATCTTCCAATGCACCATTGTTGCTACTTTGTCATGCCGCTGCTTGTAGTCAGTCTGTGCAATCTTCTTGCAACAGCTTACCAGGTGGTCCACTGTTTCTTCAGCTTCTTTGCATAGGCGGCACTTACTGTCTGTTGCTGTCTTCTCAATTTTGACTTTGTATACATTTGTCCTTAAGGCTTGGTCTTGTGCAGCCAGAATTAGTCCCTCGGTCTCTTTCTTCAATTTTCCTGCTCTTAGCCATTGCCAGGTTTTATTATTATCTGCTTTCCCAGCTATTTTTTTCATGTATTGGCCATGTAGTGCTTTGTCTTCCCATGCCTCTATTCTGTTCTTCATTTGGTCTTTCTTGTAGGCCAGTTTGGTCTCTCCAGTAGTTAGTAAGCCTTCCTGATATACTAATTTCAGTGCATCTTCATCATTGTTCTTCAGATATTCTTCCAAAGCCATTTTTTCTTCTTCAACCATCTGATGTACTTGTAGCATTCCACGCCCACCTATTTGCCTTGGTAGATAAAGTCTATCAATGTCACTGCGTGGATGAAGGGCATGATTCATTGTCATTATTTTTCTGGTCTGCCTATCCATTGCTTTTAGTTCTGCTTGAGTCCAGTCCACTATTCCAGCTGTGTACCTAATGACTGGGATTGCCCAGGTGTTGATTGCCTTTATGGTATTTCCTCCATTGAGTTTGGATTTTAAGATCTTCTTCACTCTCTTGATGTATTCACCTCTAATCTTTTTCTTGACTTCAGTGTGCTTGATGTTGTCAGCTTGAAGGATACCCAAGTATTTGTAGTACTCTTCCTCATCCAGACTCTTAATGTTATTTTCGTGGGGCATCTTGATTCCTTCAGTTTTCACTATTTTTCCTTGTTTGATAGTAAGTGTGGCACATTTGTCCAAGCCAAACTCCATTACAATATCTTGGCTATATATACGGACAGTGTTGAGCAGCGATTCTATTTCAGAAGATGTTTTTCCATACAGCTTCAGATCATCCATATAAAGGAGGTGGGATAGTCTGGCAGATGTTTTTGATGTTTGATAGCCATGTCCTGAGTTATTCAGTATTGTTGACAGAGGAAACAGTGCAATAACAAATAGTAATGGTGATAATGAATCTCCTTGAAATATTCCTCTCTTGATATTAACCTCTCCCAGCCTCTCACCATTGATCTGCAACTGTGTCTTCCATTGTGCCATCGATCTTTGCACAAATTTTCTGATGTTTCTACTGACTCCTGTTGTTGTTGTTGTTGTTGTTGTTGTTATTATTATTATTATTATTATTATTATTATTATTATTATTATTGAGGCACTACCTTGACTCCCAGTGAGGCACTACCTTGACATGGTTGTGGGGCATCTTTTGAGGAAGATGAGAGCTATGCCAGAGGTTCAACCATACTGGACAGGTCTCATCAGAGAGTCAGACAAAGAGTGTCTCTCCCATAAAAAATATGGTGAGACGTAAATTTCAGAATGCCATACCAGCTCGGATGTCGCCCAGGTTAACAAAGTCCGCGCTAGATATTGGAGTTCCTGGATATCTGGTGAAAAATGAGTTACAGGACTGAGGACTGTTGGCTGAGCAACCAGGGCCAGTAGCTGCAAAACTACTGGAAGAAAAGGTCTTTACCCGTCGCAGATACACAGTGATTGAAAACAAAGAAATAATGATCTGTTACTACAGATCAAGTCCAACCAGAAGAGGATATCTAAAACGAATGTACCAGTTCTGGAAAAAACAACATCCAGAATCAGAAATAACAGAACAGAGACTAGCAGATCAACGCAGATTTATAATACGAAATAAAGTATTCACAGAAACAGAATTGGACGAATTGCAAAGGTTTACCCAGGGCAAAGAAATCAAAGACTTATCAGAAGTAATTCAGAATGTAGAGGCAAACCAGGGGGAGTTGGCAGTGAAGGAATCCAGCAGAGATATACAACTGTTCTCATTTGGAAACCAGGCACCTCTTCCTCAGGAAGAACAAAACCCTCTAACTAAAGAAATAAAAGAATTGAAACAAAGAATAACTGAGCATCTAGAACAGCACAAAAACAACAGAATAAGGCTGCCTGCATTGAAGCTTGTTCCAAAGAAACAGCTAGCACAAGCATTAAAAGATGCAAATACTGCAATATCAAGTATAAGCACCAATTCACTGCAAGAAACAAACCAACTAATGTACAGCACAGCTGCAGTTATAACTGAATACCTGGGATGCAAAATCAACAAAGAAGAAAAACAAACAAACAGTGCACCACAAAAATGGAAGGTTAGACTAGAAAATAAGATCAGCAAGTTAAGATCACATGCAAGCAAGCTAGAACAGATGAAAGAAAAGAAGCTGAAGAACAAGAAGACCAAAGAATACCTAATCAAGAAATACCACTTAGAAACAAGGAAGATCAAGGAAGCACTGGAAATAATAAAGCAACAAATAACAGCTATAGCCAGGAAAATCAGTAGATATGAAGCTCGAATTGCAAACTATAGGCAGAACCTCCAATTTCAATCCAATCAGAAACGTTTCTACCAATCCATCAATGGAGAAACTGCAAGGAATCAGTCAGTACCTGACAAGGAAGAAACAGTGCAGTTCTGGAAGCAGATATGGGATAACCCAAAGAAATACAACAAGGATGCGGCTTGGTTAAAAGAGGTGGATGCAAATAAAACAGAAGTTGAAATGAAAGAACTAGTAATAACAACAAAAATGGTAGAAAAAAGAACAAGGAAAATCAAAAATTGGTCAGCACCAGGTGAAGATGAACTGCATGGGTTTTGGTTGAAACATCTAACTGTTATACACCCACTCATTGCCAAGCAGTTCAACAATATACTACAAGGAGGAGAAATTGAAAAGTGGCTAACAACTGGGAAAACCTACCTAATAATGAAAAACCAGCAAAAGGGGCAACACCAGGTAACTACAGGCCAATTACCTGCTTACCAACAACTTTCAAATTACTAACTGGTGTGGTAGCTGATGCAGTACAACAGCATCTAGTTGAAAACAATCTCTTTCCACCTGAGCAGAAAGGAAACTGCCCCAATAGCAGAGGAACAAAAGATCAACTCCTAATAGACAAAATGATCTTGGAAAACTGCAAGAAAACGAAGACCAACCTGAATGTGGCATGGATTGACTACAAAAAGGCATTTGACTCTCTGCCACATGACTAGATAAACAAGTGCCTAGAAATAACAGGAGTCAGTAGAAACATCACAAAATTTGTGCAAAGATCGATGGCACAATGGAAGACACAGTTGCAGATCAATGGTGAGAGACTGGGAGAGGTTAATATCAAGAGAGGAATATTTCAAGGAGATTCATTATCACCATTACTATTTGTTATTGCACTGTTTCCTCTGTCAACAATATTGAATAACTCAGGACATGGCTATCAAACATCAAAAACATCTGCTAGACTATCCCACCTCCTTTACATGGATGATCTGAAGCTGTATGGAAAAACATCATCTGAAATAGAATCGCTGCTCAACACTGTCCGTATATATAGCCAAGATATTGTAATGGAGTTTGGCTTGGACAAATGTGCCACACTTACTATCAAACAAGGAAAAATAGTGAAAACTGAAGGAATCAAGATGCCCCACGAAAATAACATTAAGAGTCTGGATGAGGAAGAGTACTACAAATACTTGGGTATCCTTCAAGCTGACAACATCAAGCACACTGAAGTCAAGAAAAAGATTAGAGGTGAATACATCAAGAGAGTGAAGAAGATCTTAAAATCCAAACTCAATGGAGGAAATACCATAAAGGCAATCAACACCTGGGCAATCCCAGTCATTAGGTACACAGCTGGAATAGTGGACTGGACTCAAGCAGAACTAAAAGCAATGGATAGGCAGACCAGAAAAATAATGACAATGAATCATGCCCTTCATCCACGCAGTGACATTGACAGACTTTATCTACCAAGGCAAATAGGTGGGCGTGGAATGCTACAAGTACATCAGATGGTTGAAGAAGAAAAAATGGCTTTGGAAGAATATCTGAAGAACAATGATGAAGATGCACTGAAATTAGTATATCAGGAAGGCTTACTGACTACTGGAGAGACCAAACTGGCCTACAAGAAAGATCAAATGAAGAACAGAATAGAGGCATGGGAAGACAAAGCACTACATGGCCAGTACATTAAAAAATAGCTGGGAAAGCAGATAATAACAAGACCTGGCAATGGCTAAGAGCAGGAAAATTGAAGAAAGAGACCGAGGGACTAATTCTGGCTGCACAAGACCAAGTCTTAAGGACAAATGCATATAAAGTCAAAATTGAGAAGACAGCAACAGACAGTAAGTGCCGCCTATGCAAAGAAGCTGAAGAAACAGTGGACCACCTGGTAAGCTGTTGCAAGAAGATTGCACAGACTGACTACAAGCAGCGGCATGACAAAGTAGCAAAAAATATCATTTGCCTGTAAGCAAAAACTGGTGGGATCTTAAAATAGAGAAAGTCATAGAAAATGATAAAATTAAACTGCTCTTAGAGTTCAGAATTCAAACAGACAAGCACCTGCAACATAACACCCCAGACTTAACAATTGTCGATAAGAAAGACAAAAAAGTCTGGATAGTGGACGTGGCAGTGCCTGGAGACAGCAGAATAGAAGAGAAAGAACTGGAGAAGATAACAAAATACAAAGACCTACAAATAGAAATAGAAAGACTGTGGCAAAAGCAAGCAAGGGTAGTACCAATAGTGATAGGCTCCTTGGGTGCAATCCCAAAACAACTGGAGCACCACTTGAACACCATTGGCATTGACAAATTCGCTATTAGTCAATTGCAAAAGGCGGCCTTACTAGGAACTGCTTCCATCCTGCGACGATATCTGTAATACCATCAAACATCCACATCTGCCTATCCCAGGTCCTGGGTAAGGACTCGATAGGTAGACAAAATGCCAAATCCAGTCTGAACATCTGGCTGACTGTGCGATGATACATAATAATAATAATAATAATAGTTGGAAGGTATCTTGGAGGTCATCTAGTCCAACCCCCTGCTCAGGCAGGAAACCCTATACCATTTCAGACAAATGGCTGTCCAGTCTCTTCTTAAAAACTTCCAGTATTGGACCATTCACCGCTTCTGGAGGCAGATTGTTCCACTGATTAATTGTTCTAACTGTCAGGAAGTTTCTCCTTAGTTCTAGGTTGCTTCTCTCCTTGATTAGTTTCCATCCGTTGCTTCTTGTCCTGCCTTCAGGCGCTTTGGAGAATAACTTGACTCCCTCTTCTTTGTGGCAGCCCCTGAGATATTGGAACACTGCTATCATGTCACCCCTAGTCCTTCTCTTCATTAAACTAGACATACCCAATTCCAGCAGCCGTTCCTTATATGTTTTAGCCTCCAGACCTCTAATTCTCTTTGTTGCTCTTCTCTGTACTCTTTCTAGAGTCTCAACATCTTTTTTACATCGTGGTGACCAAAATTGGATGTAGTATGATGCAGGTACAACTGATGAAACTCAGTCCCCTGGTTCTTCAGATAGAAGCTACCATGAAATCTCAAGCCCTCCTTCATGGTGTGTTCTGTCCTCACCAGGCCCGAGGCCCTTTGCTGTTTTCACCCGTGGGCTCGAAGCAACGCGACTTGCTTGTGGAGTTTCTCCAGTGCTATTGAATTGTCAGAAATCCTCCGTTTAACAGTGTGCTTGATGAAGCAACATCATGGAGACAATTACAGGCTGGCTAGTAGCAAGCTGCCCAGAATGTGTCTCATTCATTATTCAATGAAATTATGAGACCTTAAAAATCTTTTTTCATGAAAAAGCAATTTGAGTGCAATACATGCATGCATGCGTGCATGCGGACAGTACATGCACATACACTCACATAATATCATACCATTCCTTTTCCCAAAGAGTCCAGAGCAGTTTGCAGAAAACAATAGAGGCAACCCAATAATAATGCATTTGTTTTCATAATAAACTCCCATAAAAGAAATCCCTAAAAAATTCATGACTTAAAGCAAAGATTGTGTTAAGTGGCAATATCAAAAGGTAACAGTTGTGAGGCTGCAAATCCCCATAAACGTTAAATGGGCCAAGGGGCTGAATGGGGCTGCTCCTTCTCTTAGCCCCAGCAGGGAAATTAGATGCTCTGTGATGGGAAGCAGAGCCCCTTAGGTGATCCTGGGTGATTCTTTAGGTGGAAGTGCTGAAAATGCTTCAAGAACTAGACAGATATACAGGCCAAAGGAGTAAATTCAATTATGCAAAAGTAAAAAAAAAAAAAACCCATTAGGGAAGAAAGACAGATTAAAAAAAAAAGAAAATAAAACATTTTAATAGAATATGAATGAACATAAATGGGTATGGGGATATCTGCCTTTTGAATCTCCTCTGCTGGCATTTGTTCTTTTCGTTATTAAATCAATGATTGTGTTTCATTGCCTTTTAAATTCTTGGGAAGTTATTGCATTTATCCATTTATATATTAGCGGGAGGCCATCATTATCCCCCTCCTCCTCCTCCTCCTCGATAATCCTTTTTCAGGCTTGATTCAAGCTAATCATCATCACCCAATCCTAGCACAGCACCAAACTGAACCAATATTACATATAGCAAATATAATTTACAGGTAGTCCTCAACTTACAACAGTTCATTTAGTGACCATGTGAAGTTACAATGGCACTGATATTCCTTCCTTACCATTTTAATTCCCCAAGTAGAGTATTTCCCAGGGACTCTAGGCCCAGAGCAGAGCTGGTAATGGTCATGCTAACTCCTAAACCCAATTCTAAGTACTCATTAGTTGTAGGTCAAAGGAAGCAGGCCCACTGGCGCATCTTGTACTTGAGCACAATTTGTATTGATGCGGGGGAGAAGGGCTGGGCATGCTGTTAAATAATTGTGGAAGATTATGTAACAATTATAATATGCAGGGACGATCCCTTCCACACAGTCCCTTTGGAGCATAAGCAACAAAAATCTTTGGGTAGCTTAGGAATTAATTAATGATGGAATAAATCTTCATAGACCTCATAGTTCATCATAAATATAAGCATTATTATAAGATTGGGATATATTGTACCCCTGAGAGTGGGGACTGTAAAAAAAAGAAAATAAAATGTCAGACATAAATGTGGGACCTGCTGTTATAATTACCGCTAGCTGGTGACTATTCAGAAAAAGCAGTTGGGAAGTGATACCCTGTTGAGGTGATTATCAGACGTATTGTGATCAGAACCATTTGTCTCCAATCGGTCCACGGGAAATTGAATTGAATCTTGTGAAGTAATATACCTCAATGGTTTTTGTGGTGAAATTACTATTTAGACATTTCAAACCTTACCATGCTCAGTAAGTTCAATTATTAACTTTAATTCAGCTTATAACCTTTAAAGCCCTTAATGGCATGGAACCAGGTTACCTGAGGAACTGTCTGATCCAATGGGATTGGCCTTCCCCATCTGCACAGGCAGAAGGGGCATCCTGCAGACCCGTCAGTCAAGGAATTCCAGCTGGCAGGGGCCATAAGAGCCTTTTTTTGCTGTGGCTCCTGTCCTCTGTAACTTTGTGCCCTTCCCCAAGGTGAGATATGCGCCCACCTTTCTGGCTTTCTGAAAGGGCCTGAAGACCTGGTTCTGCCAATTGGCGCAGAGCCCTGATGGGGCTGCCTCATAGTGGGGATAGTTAATGGACTAAGATTCCACCTTCACCCTGTGGGTATCTTGCTCTCTTTCTCGCCATCTTTGTTAATTTTAAGTCAGTTTTAATGTTAATATTTATTATTTTAATATTTTCTCCTGTTGGTGAAACTCTAGGCTACTTGGTTGCAAGCAGCCTAGAGTCGCCTCTAGATGAGATGGGCGGCATATAAATTTCATAAATAAATAAACAGACGGATGCTGCACTGGCTAGAAATAATAGAATTGGAACTGAGGAGTCCTTGGTGATCTCTGAGCTTGGTTGTTTCTTGCAGGCATCTCATTACCCAAACTAGGTAACATCATCAGTGCTGGTAGGGGGTGGGGTTTGCTCTCATTTTATATTTTGGTGGCTTGCTCCGTCAATGTTAGTGGGGTGGCCTTGTTACCTTGTCTTCCCTCTTTCCTCTATCAGGAACAGTCATGATTCCTGACATCGGGGGTGGAGTTTCCTTCTTTCTAGGGTTTCGACTAAGCTGTCAAGCTGCATTCCAGCTTATCCTCTACAGCTTTCTCAAGGTAGGCCAAGGGGAATCTATGAGTCATTGTTCCACGATTACATGTTTGTAGCTTAAGTGTATGAATGGATTAATTGATTATGTGCCCTCAATTTAGTGTCAACCCTTAGAAACCACATAGATAGATTTTTCCCTCCCATGACTATCTATCCTAACCTGGTCTTTCAGATCTTTCAATGGTGCACCCATCACAACTGTGACAGTCTATCCGTCCTGCTGTTGACTGCCCTCTTTTCTTTTTTCCACATCTCCCAGGATTAGAGTCTTTTCTAGAGACCTAGGTGTTGAGTCTAGTCATTTGTGCCTTGAGTAAGAATTTGAAGTTGATTTGTTTGATAAGCCATTTGTTTGTTTACTTGCTTGCCCATGCCATTGTCAGGAGTTTTCTCAAACACCAAAGTTCAAATTCTCTTCCTATTACGCTTCTTCAAAATCCATCTTTAGCTTACACAGAGTCACAGAGAATACCATGGTATGGTGTCTATACCTACAAAGCTCAGTTCTGAGCTTTGTAGGTATAGACACAGCATCAGAATAACTTTTCTAAGGGCTACATGGCTCCTCTACCAATTGCTAGTCTGAGGCATATTTCTTGGCTGCTTGCTCCTTTACTGTTTACAGTTGGTCCTAAAAGGTAGAAGCTATCCATCATTTCCATAACTTTGCAATTCTGAAGCTAGTTGTACCAGTTGTCATTAATAACCTTTATAATTAATTTTAATCTCATTGTTTTCACTATGCTTCTTGACTTTTATTAATAGACCTTGCAGATCCTTTGGAATTGTATGACCTATACCACTGGTGATGTTATTCAAAGATTGAGGTTCAGAACTGATTCTCAACATCAGCATTCCTCTTTTCTCTGACCCCCATTCCAGCTTTATGTCTTCTTCCTACTCCCAGTCAATAATAGTAAGGTGACCAACCGTCCTCCTTTAGGGAGGACAGTCCTCCTATTGTGAGTTCTGTCCTCCCTTGAAAAGTGTCCTCCTTCATGTCCTCCTTTTTGATATTTGAAGACTAATCTGAAGGGCTTTTTTTTCTCATAGAACACTCAGAACGGCGTTCCAGCACCTTTTTTTTTTTGAGGGTTTTTTTCCCCAACTTTTGCATGAGCTGTGCTACTCCCCCTATTGGCTTTTGAAAGCCAATAGGAATTGCTGCTAAGCGCAATTTTATTTACAATATTTTTTCTTCAATTTATTTGTGTCCTCCTTTTCATTGTAAAAAAGTTGGTCACCTTAATAATAGTAACCACTATATGAGTTACTACTATAGCAATAGGAAACACAGGGAAAAATTCCTCTTTACTGTATAGTTACTGATAAGGCCCTGAACTGTTCTTCCTTCTGAAAGAATAGCTGGTTACAGGAGTATGTGTATATGTGTGTGTGTTCTACACTATAGATTTATAACAGTGGTTCTCAACCTTTTTAATGCCGCGACCCCCTACTGGTCTATTTAAGAGAGTCTATTCTATTGGCTTTCTAAAGCCAATAGAATAAAAGGGAGTAGCACAGCTAAGGAAAAGGGGGAAAAAATGGCGGACTGCGTTGTTTGGCGACCCCCGTGAAATGGTCGTTCGACCCCAAATAGGGTCCCGACCCACAGGTTGAGAACCACTGATCTATAACAACAGAGCTGTGGAAGAATATGATTGGACTGGTTTTTTAAAGTTGTTGAATGCAATAATGATGGGACTATTTTTTCCACCTTTTTAATTAAATAGAAAAGGATGTTTTCATTTCGCATCAAACTGCTTTAAATAGTATGTCACAACTGTGCGCGCCTCTCTGCTGACCCATAGTAAAGATTTCCTTTCTGCTTTACAGTCGCCAGTGCAAAAAGGCCCTCTGTCCGCACGTGCGTGGCACACGCACAGATACGCACAAAGACAATGCCCGCTATGGCCCCCTGAATTCAAGGTAGTTGCCAGAACATCAATTTTATGTGGCATGAAAATCTCCTTAGTCAAAAGTGAATAATAACAAGTGCTATTTTTAATTGGATGAGAATTTTTCTTATCAATGTATTGGATTTCACAAAAGGTTATGGAATCAGAAGTCAAATCTAATCAGAGGAAATTGCACTGCATCTAGTAACCATTATTGCAAAACATTTGCTAACAGCATGAGTTTTCTGCTAGAATAATTCATGAGATTAATGTGCAACCACCTGAACGCTGTTGTCAACTACAGTTGCCTAACAGCAACACTTGAATATGGTTATTAGCATGCATAATAACGCCCTCACTCAGTAGCAAAGTCTTCGTCCTTTGCTAACAATTGCAGGAAATACAAAGATTCCCTTCTGTGTGTGTACAGACCAGATTACCATCTGGTCTGTCCCATATTTCCTCTCTCCTCTCCAAGTGATAATAGATTAAAGCAAACGTTACACATCATCACCATGGCTAATGTCCTAGCACAGTGGAAATTCATTTCCCAAATTCCTTGATGAAAATATTGCAACCATCCCTTGCTTGCAGATTAGTTTGTGTGCTGGGCCTCTGAGCTGCTTTGTGCTTATGGCTGTTTAATTTATGGCCTGTGAAAAGTTTTATAACGCTAGCTGACAGTGCCTAGGAGAATTGAAGTTTCTCCCTTCATATACTCAACGATTGAACCCACATTTGTGAGATCAGGGAAAAGGAATCCCAAAGCATTGTTTTCTTTGCTTTAAAAAGATATTGTCTGATATTGCCTACACGATGACATGAAGATACAGTGCAGTGCTATTAGTTCATCTTACATTTATCTGGGATAAGTGTGACCAATTTTGCACATACCCAAAAAGCTTTTGTAGCTTGCCCATTTTACTTGGAGGAATGTTTTAGTCATTCTGAGACGTGTTGTGTCTGGGGGCAGAACGCAAGTGGTCTTTTCCCAAGTCAAGGTTTCTTAGCTGAAAGCTGGTCGAGTTATTTCAGTGCCTATAAATAATAACAAATCGCTCTCCTTTCATGACATCCAAATTTCATTCATTGCACTGCACCTCATGATTACTTGGTTTATGATGTATATATATATATTCTGCTTTACCACCAAAGAAATATGTTCAAGGCTAGCCTTGTCTGTATTTTATATGTTGCTGTGATTAAAACATTTTGGCGATCCAGTGAAACTACTGCTCTGCTATGATTTGAATACGTATAAATAGCCACATCAAAAGCCCAGTGATAGTGGTGGAACAGAGACAGTCTATGTTGGGCATCATAATAACTACTGCAGTACAGGTAGTCCTTGACTTACAACTGTTTGTTTAGTGATCATTCAAAGTTCAAAGTTCAAAAAGTGACTTATGGCCAGTTTTCACACTTCTGACAGCTGCAGCCTCCCCGTGGTCTCGTGATAAAAATCCAGATGCTTGGCAACTGAGTCGTATTTATGACGGTTGCAGATCGCAGTGTCACGTGATCACCTTTTGCAACCTTCGGACAAGCAAAGTCAATGGGGAAGTCAGGTTCACTTAAGAACTGTAGTGATTCACTTAGCAACTGTGGCAAGAAAGGTTGTAAAATGGGGAAAACTCACTTAACAAACCTCTCACTTAGCAACATAAATTTTGGGCTGCATTGTGACTACTTGTTTTATACCTGGGAAGTGTTGTGCTGTTGACTGGGGAGATTTCTATATTGCCAGCGTTTCCACTCCCGAAATCCTTCAGTCTAGATTTGCAATGAACGTTCTGCTGTCTTCCCCACTGCAGATGTGGTAAATGCTGACCAGAGCCAGTCAGCACTTCCTCCAACTGGCCAATAAAGGAACACCACAATTAGTCCTCACAATAGCCTACTCAACCCTTGCCAAATGTGCTTGATGTGACAAAGTAACCCATAAGGACACTGCAACTGGCTGACCAGATGATCAGACTCAGACTCAGAAGCCAGGAGAGGCAAGTGTTAGGAAGTGAAGACTGAGACATAGAAACTTTGCAGTTTTAGAGTTTGGACAGTTGAGCTATAAGAAAATCCAGCTTGGCTGCCACACTAGGAATGCTAGTGTGGGATCCCAGTGAGTAATAATAATAATAATGATAACAACAACAATAACAACAACTTTATTGTCACTTTGAATGTACACCAATTGGCATACATCAAAATGAAATTTTGTTGCATACAGCTCTCAAAGGGTCACCACCTCCGATATACACTCCTTGTTTGTGGCCAGCTCATGTTTCAGATCATCCATTTTAGTCTCTAGGGAGCGAACGAAGGCAAACAGGACAGATGGAAATGGAGCTCCATGTGGATTATCCCTCAAATTAGCTTGTATTCCTGCACAACAATCTCACCTCCTTTCCTTTTTGTGATCCTGACTGTTCCACCTTTTCCTTAAAGAGGCCTTGCTTCTTTTTGCCCCTGGAACACGCTGCCACCACCTCCAACTCCTCCAAAAGCCTTTCTCTCTTCCTCTGGGCCTGCCGACAGCCTCATCCAGTTCCTTCGCTCCATAAGCCCCAGGAACTCTCCTCCTCTACCTCCTTTGGAAACAGCCATGATTTGCAATAGAATCCGTCGCTGGGCCAGCAGTCAGATCTTGCTGCTGGCAGAACAATTTCAAACAGCGCCAACGACTTTTAATGGTCTCACCAACAGTTCCGAAACAGCAAGAAACTTGCCATGCCACGATTTTAGGTCGTGTGTTACCTTAGTTCCACCACGTTGCTCAAACACATCAAAACCTTCCTGATCATGTTCTTGTAGAAAACATAAGAGACTTTTACAAATTCCAGAGGGTTTAGCAGAGAGATTTATTGCGCAAGGTTCAAAAGCAGTAACAACAAGCAATTCTGAACAAAGAGGGTGGGTTCAAACTACAGTTTTATACTTTCCATTTCTCAGGAATAAAGGAGCTCACATAGAAATCTACATTGTATTTTCTTCAGTTACTTTCTCACAGGCATACAATGAAGAGAGTTTTGCTTCATACAATGTTTCTAAATGCCCTGCACATTTGGTTAGTCACAGATTGCTAACACAACTTTATTCCAGTAATTATGCAGACACATCATTTTATTCTAGTGATTTTTCATTATTATTATTATTATTATTATTCATTATTCCACTTTATTCTACTTTAATGTGGCCCATATTCCTTAATATCCCTCCCAAAACATTTCACTTTCAAGAGCCAATGTAGCCGCAGCAGATCCAGGTGCCATCATCTTAGTGACAGCACCAAAGTTTCAGGATGAAGTGCTCTGAATTTATCATGATCCCATCTGAGGTTTTCCCAAGTTTGTTTGTCTGCTCCTCGTCCCTTATACTATCCCGCAATTATATTGAGCATTAATTGCAAATCCTTGGTTACAAAAGCCATTCAGAGCAAACAGGCTATTAAATGATGACAAATGGTTGTTTGTCTCAGGAGGTCTTTGTCAGGAGAGAAAAAGAAAAGAATCTATCCAATTCTCAAAAAAGCAGGCATGAAAATGACTTTTGTCAGTTGTCAGGGAATAAAACTCATGGTAACCTTTAAAATGCTGCTTCCACCGAAACTCAAGGGAGCTTTTGAAATACCAGGGAGATGATGGTTTTGAGCGAGACAATGGCTGATGATCAGATATGAAAATCTTCCCTGCATGTATAGCTAGCCCTCGACTTTACGACCATGACCCTGAGATACTGCAACTGTCATAAGTACATGCCAGTTGCTAAGCATCTGGATTTTGATCACATGACCATGGGGATGCTGCAACAGTTATAAGTGTGAAAAATGGTCATAAGTCTCATATTTCAGTGCCGTTGTAACTTCGAACGGCAACTAAATGAATGGTTGTGAGTTGAGGACTGCTTGTACCTGTAATACAGGAATGAAAACAATTGCTAATAGGAGCAATAGCACAGTAAATGAATAATGATTTTTTCAAGTACCATTACATAATATATCTGTCATTGAAATCAATTCAATATCAACAATTAGCAAAAGAATCTAATAGGATAAGAATTATTAATCAGAATCGAGAATTAAATGTTTATCAAATTTAAGAAGGGCCACCCTTGTTATAACAAAACAAGGTGAGATCTAATGTTTGTTTAAAGCCTTATATTAAGAGAACCCAAATTTCAGAAGTGATACAAGGCCATGTACAGAGTTACAGTCCACAAATAGTTTCCAAGTTAAAATATATTCTATATTTTCTTTTAAAATTCCAATTTATTTTTATTTATTTTTTAATAAATATTTTATTAATTTTCTAGTTTTACAGTCAATTACTTAATAAACAACGTGTTGTCTGGGTCCATTAGTAATTCAGTGATCAATATTAACTTCTTCAGTCTAGATCCAATATTACACCATCAAATATTTCCTCTCTTCCTCCGATAGTACTTGTTTTCCCACACTAGACAAATACAATTCTTATTGTTATTAGTAAATATACAATTGAATATCAACATCTTTGTTACATTTTTCTAATAATACAATAATGTCAGTTTAAAATATCTTTCCTAACCAAAACATATCTTAATTGCATTTGTACTTAACATCCAAATGTTCAATCAGTATCCTGTTTTTACTTTTTTAAAAATTTTAATTTCCCATCAGTATTCAAAATATTTCTATTGTTTATAATTCCAAAGTAGGTTATATTTGGGTAACCAAAAGCTTCCCTTATTCAAACTGCTTAGCATTTTCCTGTTTCCCTTCTCATACAAAATCTAATATTCTAATTATAAATATAGGTATAATAATACTTCTGTTTCTAGCAATTATCTATTTTCCATTTTATTCAAACATCTAATTAATAAAATAATATCCCACCTAATGGGTCAAAACCTCTATTTTCTTCAGTCTTACTCTAGCTTTCTTCCTTTGCCAACTAACTTTCCAAGTCAATGCATTAGAATCATTAAGTAATTCTTCCTCTGTTTTTGTGTATGTAGTTTGGAATAAAAAAGACCATTTGTTTAAAGTACGCTCAGCCCATTGATATTCATTAAACAGCCTCCCTCCTTCTCCAATTCCCCACAGTTCTAACAGCTCTATCTTCCATTCAAACAGTTCTTCTTCCTTTTCCTCAAATGTGTTCTGAAATCTTGATTGGTAAGATGCCTTTTCCATTTCTGATATTATCGCTACATCTTCTAGTTCTTCAATTGTCTGAGTCTGTCTGTTAGTTCCTTTCTGTAGGTCCTCCATCTTTGGATCTGCTTTCTCTAGTTTTCTTTCTATTTCCTGCATTGCTAGTTCCTTCTTTGTAGTCATTTTCTGGGTTTGTAAATTTAGATTAGAATATTGTTCTTTTATCTCCTTTCTGTTATTTTTAGTCTCATCACGAGCTAAATTAATTGTCTCTTGTATTGATTTCAACATGGAGATAATTTCTTTTTGATCTTCATCCATATTTTCTTGGTGGTATATCAAACTGAAGACTTTGGGGACAGGTGTTAGGGATGGTTTTTTACCATTTAAAGCTGAGTATGGGACATCCATTTTATTTTTTGTAAGTGATCTTTATAGTAAAAATTGTTCATCAATCAAAGATTTATAATCCAAAATATTCCATCATCTCAAGCAATGATGTGTGTTTCTCCTGCAGGGAAATAGTTCCACAACACAGCTCTGAAAGTCAGTTAATATTTATATTTGTAGTTCAGGCAGGCCAGTTTCAAAGTAGTTCATTATCTCTGCCACACCGATAAGCAGCCCAAGAGTCCCCCCCCCTTTTCCCAGCTGCAATCTTCAAAAGTGAGTTTCCAAGGAGAGCAAGAGTCTTATCTGAATCTAGGCTTCAAGCCAAGTTTCCTTTGAGCATAACAAATTGTAGTGCCATAATTCTCCACTAGATGTCATTAACGCCATTTTCCAGCTTTTAAAGTCCAAACTTATTTTACAAACTTTTCAAGTCTCTTTTTTTTAAAAAAAGTCTCAAAAGCACTTTTAGTCCCCAAATTTCAAAGCCATATATGTGTATTAATTCCAAGTTAATCTTGTAATTTTCTCTGTTTTTCCCCAAGCAATTAATTTATTGCTTTTCTTTTCCTGTGGAAATGGGGTGGAAATTCCCCTTCCCTCTCTTGTTGGGGAGGGTGCTTTGGGTAATATTTTTCAGGAAAAAATCTTAGAGTCATAAAGAGAGGATAAAGTCTCACCTAGTTTCATCCATATTGCTGAAAAGCTGCTTGTTGGTGCTTATTTTCTTCAGTTGTCAGCAGCTTCTGACTGGCTACACGAATGTAGTCAGTCTTTCCCCCATCAGTTTGGAGGGCTTGCTCAGATCAAACGGAAGGGCTGCCACTGTCCCGTGATCAACGAGGGTCATCTCCTTGCTCATCATCTCTATGGGGAGACTTTTGACCCTTTCCCGGGTCCCCAGCGGGGCAAAATCGAATGCAAAAGACAGAGTCCATCTTTCTGCACCCGTTCCGCCATGACGTCAAACCAGAAGGCAAAAATTCCAATTTATTTTTGACACTCAATACATACTCCCACAGCTTAGTCTGCCATACTTCTAAAGAAATAATTATATGAAATTTCCAGTAAGAAACTAGTATAAAGTATCTTGGCAGCTGCTATCATATATAAAGCCTGACCACAAGCTATACTTTGTAGGAATCTATGGTTTAATGATAATTGGCAGAAAAACAGCTGGCAGAAAATAAAAGTCAGTACAGTGTGTAACATTTGTTTTCTTCTATTGTAAATTATCTTCCAGAATTATTGAGTTTTATGACAAACATGAAAAAATAATCCAATCTAATTATTGAATTTCAAGCATTTTTGGGGAATATAATTTTGGTACTTAGCACTGGAGTAATATGATAATGGTATATCAGCACAGCTCTAATATAGCAGAAAAATATTTTTCCCTTCTAATTATAATATCCACAGTGAATTTGATGTTTATTTTTATTGGCATGCTTATTATTGCACATCAATTGTCCTGCTTAAATTTTGAATCCTTTTAATCATACATTGTTTGACTTGTTTATTTTTGGATGATCTTTTGATTATAATTTATACAAAATCTCCAAGAGATTTGTCATAACATTTTTCAAATGTGGCCAAAGCTCAGAATGTTAGTTATTTTTCTCTACTAATCATGTACAGGTAGTTGTTGACTTAAAATTATTCATGATATAGGTTCTCCTGCTTGAGCAGGGGGCTGGATTAGAAGACCTCTAAGGTCCCTTCCAGTTCTATTCTATTCCATCACTGGAGGTTTTTAAGAAGAGTTTGGACAGCCATTTGTCTGGGATGGCATAGGGTTTCTTTGCTTGTTGGAAGCTAGCTGGGAAGGTTGCAAATGGCAGTTATGTGACCCCAGGATGCTGCAACCATAGTAAATACATGCTATGCGTGGACTTCAACTCCCAGAATTCCCCAGTCAGTTGAGAAACACTGGGTTACACAGACAATACACTGTACTGCCTTGGGTCAATGTAAAATCAATGGATGGATTTATCTGCTGGAAAACCTTTGCTCCTGTGCCAAAGAAGAAAGGAAGGTACTGCCTTGACACTGGATCTCCAAAGTTGATCACCTTTTGGTCAACATTTATCTGGAGTAGTATGATGTGTCCTGCTTGTGCAGGGATTGGACTAGAACAGGGCTTTTCAACCAATGGTATGCATACACCAGGAGTGCTGATCCTGGGGCCTTTGTCTTCCCCCAAGCAGCCCTGCAGCTCCTGAGGATTCTCTCACGGCAAGTCCTGCGCTGCGCTGCTTTGGCTTGTTCCCTCCCCCACTATCCTTGACTGGGCTGCTACATTGGCACGTGGCAGGTGGTACGCGGCCCTGCCCAGCCCAGCCAAGGGTAGCGGGGGAGGGAACGAGCCAAAGTGGTGCAGTGTAGGACTTGCCATGAGAGAGTCCTCAGGAGCTGCAGGGCTGCTTGGGGGAAGACAAAGGCCCCAGGATCAGCACTCCTGGTGTACGCATACCATCGATTGAAAAGCCCTGTTCTAGTCCAATCCTGGCTCACCCGGAAGAGAAAGGGGGGTGGAGACAGGAAGGGATACAAAAGGAGGTGTCAAGCCCCTGGGCTTGCCACGGGCCAGGAGATGGGGAGCACACAGCCAGCAACCGACAGACGTCCGTGTGGGAGCCTTGCGCACCGCCCGACTCCCGACAGTCAGCTGAGAGTCAGGTCGGCGCGTGCACATCAGCTGGGAGTCGGTGGAAACGTCACATGCCGCCCGACCCCCGAAGATTGGCTGGGAGTCGGCCCAGCCTCTATGTGTTGGTCTGGCTCCTGGGAGTCAGCCCGGCTCCCTGCCAGCAGCTGGGGGTCGGCATGGCCACCAGATGCCGCAGGTGCCTCCCCCTAAGGAACCAGATGCTGGAACTGTTCCTACTGCTGGCTGGACATTTGGGCCAAGCAAGCCGAACGAGGGGGGGATTGTACCTCACCTTGGCTGCCTCTCCCTCCCGCCGGATGCAGGGGGGAGGAGGCAGAGTGCTGCCCGGTTGCTGGAGAGGACAGTTGGAACAGCAGAGGCTATGTGGGTGCCTCTGAAGGGGGGGAATGCGGATGTTGAACTGTGCCTTTTATCCATATGGACCGGATGCTGGTTTGCTGATTGGGGTGGGGTGGGGTTGGTGGGTGGGGCACGTCTATGTAAAGCACTGGGAGCAGTTCACTCCCAGTGTTCCTTCTGTGTTTGGAGTTTGTTGGCAGTTGGCAGAGGACAGTTGACAGGAGGCAGTTTGGGCAGGAGAGGGAAAGAAGAAAAGACTCTGGAGAAAGAGGCAGAAGACAAAAGGCTTTTTTCACAGAAGCGGTGAGAGAGAGAGAAAGACTCAGAGAGAGAGAGAGAGAAAGAGAGAGAGAGAGAGGGAGAGAGAGAGAGTAAAGGATAGTGGAGGATCGTTTGTGTGAGAATGGAGAGGATATTGGAGGAACTTTTTGTGTGAGAATGGGGAGGATATTGGAGGAACATGTGTGTGAGAATGGGAAGTGCCGGGTGAGCGGCACTTTGCAGGACAAAGCGGGCGGATGTATGCCAGCAGGCCCATTGGCATCAGGAAGGCTCCAAAGGAGGTAGCTGGGAGGAGGGGGAGCAGGAGGCTTTCCAGCAGGTGTCACCAGGCCTGCAAACACAGCACTGTCACTCTGATTTCCAACCCTGAAATTCCCGAGTAAAGTTGGGCAGCCTTTGAGCATTGCTGACAAACTGAAAATCTGCTGTAATCTAGGCTGCTGCCCTCTTCCTTGGCTGGGCGAGGCTGGAGCGCTCGACCTTTAGTCGGGATTGCTGGCATGGTGGTGGGTGGGAGCGCTGGGGGAGCGCCACTTTGCAGGATGAAGTGGACGGAGGTACTTGCAAGTCCTGCCCCAGCTATGGCGAGGAGCTGCAACTGAATCTATGCCCAGGGGGTGAGGAGAAAAAACCAGAGGGGCGCAGAGGCTGGGCTGCCCTCTGGCCCACTGGATTCAGGTTCTTCCTTTGATTGGGGGCATATGGCCTGACCTTTGCCGAAATGCAAATCTCTCTCTAAGCAGGGATTGGGAGGCTGAAGGCCTCTGTCTTTGAGGCCATGCAGTTCTAAAATCGATGGGCTGTTGCTGAGGAGGAGAATCAAAATAGGGCAAAACAAGCATAGTCCACCATGGTTTATTGATTGCAAAGTTTTCTTCAGGTTTTCCTATCCCTTCCTGGGCTATTAAAATCACATTGGCAAGGTCTGTAATGAACACCTGGTTGCAAACTACTCAACCGGATTTTAGCCTGGCCCCTTGTGCAATCCCAGACCACATTCTGGAGGTAAGAGGATGTAGTAACAGGAGAGAGCTGCAAAATTGATTCGTTATTTATTCTTCTCTTTAGCAGCAATAACTGCATTCTTCGATGACTTTGCTAGCAACCTGCAGGCTGTGAACTTTCCTTTCCCCATTGGGGAAAGAGTTCAGGAGTGTTAGATTTATTTATCCTGCTAATTACAGTATACCCTGTTGGTTTTTAAAGGAGCTTATGAGAAAAAGATGTGTCTGAAAATTAAAGGATGTATAGATTGAGTTATGAGACAGGACAGGGAAGTACATGGACTTACGCACTTCCAGTTGCTGACAGGTGTGCCACTAATATTCTGACTTGACACCTGCATGCTCTCAGGGCCCAAAGATTATCTTCATTCTTCATAAGGTGGTATTGTGGATTAACTAAATTTTTCTAAATTTTTAAGGTGAGTATCCTGAGCTACGGAGGCCTTTGATCTTCTTCTTAAATACATAATAATAAAATAATGAGAACTAAAAGCTCAAAGGGGAGGCAGATTAGAAAGAACGAGATCTTTTGGAGTCGTCAATTCCCTTCCTGTTAATAAGGTTTGCTTTTCCTTCCTAACATCAATAAAGGTGGGTTTTTTTTTTCCAGAAAATATGTGAAGCGTGATTTAACTATGTTTTCTTTTTGGCTGTGTTTTAATTTATATATAATGCATGTTTAATCAAGGAGGGCTTGGAGAGATAGAAGTGGCCAATATGGAGGCTGCACCTTGCCCTCCAGATCTCTGTCTCCCCTGCAGATCTCTGGAGAGGAGGAGGGGGTGGCAGGAGAGCTGTGTAAGGGAAGGCTGCCACAACAAGCCAGCATTCTTATCACACACGATTGGAAATGGGAATTCCCTTCTGAGAAGGGCCAGCTTCCCTCGTGCAAGACCCAGGAGCGCTGCTTCCCTGCTGCCTCCTCTTGCTCTACAGAGATCTGTCAAGACTGAAGCTGGACTCAGAAGAAACTGCTTCCTACAAACGTCCTCCACCTCCTGCCTTGCCGGGAGGGGGCACCAGACAGGGAAACACCAATGATGTTTGGGACTGGGAAAAGGACATCTCTTTAGCATGCTATCCACATAGACACACAAACAAACATTCCAAGCTTGGAGACTTGTATCCACATCTGAGCTAGCAAATTGCCAATCATGCCTGGGCTTGGGGAGAAGGTCCTCTCCTTCCTCTGTGGATAAAAGTCCCCAAACTTGGAATGTGGTGTGTGTGTGTGTGTGTGCGTGTGCATGCTTGCACGTGCATGTTCTTGGCTCCTAGCAGTTTGGGGGGCGAGGAGTTTGTGGGGCACCGAGTTGTCCCACATCGAGTTAGCCAGTGCGACTTGTTCTATTCTGACCCAGCTGTCTGGAGTCAGCTGTGTCCAGTGAGTGGCTTCTAGCAGGCCACACTCACCTGCTAGGCAACTGGTGGTATTCAAACATTGCTAAGGTGACCAACTGTCCTTCTTTAGGGAGGACAGTCCTCCTTTTGTAAGTTCTGTCCTCCCTCAAAAAGTGTCCTCCTACATGTCCTCCTTTTCGATATTTGAAGACTAATCTGCAGGGCTTTTTTTTCCCTCTCATAGAACGCTCAGAACGGCGTTCCGGCACCTTTTTTTTAATGGTTTTTTTTTCAACTTTTGCATGAGCTGTGCTACTCCCACTATTGGCTTTTGAAAGCCAATAGGAATTGCTGCTGAGCGCACCAAAACATCCAGCTGGCAAACTTTGCACATGCAAGTTGTCTGTATTATTGTTGCAATGAATAAAATGTTTCTTTTATTTACGATATTTTTTTTTCAATTTATTTGTGTCCTCCTTTTCATTGTAAAAAAGTTGGTCACCTTAAACATTGCTATATCCTAAAAGTGGTACAATCTCTGAAAAGTTTGAAAAGCCCTGGACTAGAAGACCTCCAAGGTCCCTTCCAACTCTGTTATTCGGTATTTAGCAACCACTCAATGTCACAACAGCACTGAAGTTATGACCATCATAGCATCCCCACAGTTGAATATTTGGGCACTTGGCAACAATACTTTTCCACATTCTCCTCAGCCCATACAGAGGACTTTTAGGCCTGAAAACTCAGTTCAGTTACATCTCAACCCTGGACCATGATGTTTCACAAACCCAACTATTTAAGAGCCTGGCAATGTAGCTTTGAAGACCCCAGAAAAAATATTTCTTTTTTTCAGCATTCTGCAGGAATTATGAGATCGTTTTAAGTGATATTAGGTAGCCCCCATTTTTCTAGAGATTTATGATATTAGGTAATCACCATTATATAATTTATGATGTATAATGCCGGTGTTAAGTCAATCACACAACATGAAAATAAGTCATTCTTCCTCCTTATCATTTGTAATGTACCAATGTTTCTCAACCATAGCACCTTCAAGAGGTGCAGACTTCAACTCCCAAAATTCCTTAGCCAGCGTACTTGAAGTTGCTAAGGTTGAAAAAATGCTGATCTGTACAGTTACATATGCATTCCCAGGGCAGAACTATCTCAGAGTTTCAGGATAATATCTCTATTGTTTCCTATGCTCAACAAAATTGAAGTTTTAATGAGAGATTCTGATTTTCTCTGTGATTAAGCTTGAAAAAAATTCTTCTCCTCCTCCTCCAAAAAATCCACCACGGCAATCCACTTCTTTTTAATACAAAATAGTTTAAAAATATCAACAACCTAAGATATGCAGATGATACCACTCTAATGGCAGAAATCAAAGAGGAACTAAAGAGCCTCTTGATGCGGGTGAAGAAGGAGAGTGCAAAAGTTGGCTTGAAACCCAACATTAAAGAAAATCAAGATCATGGCATCCGGCCCTCTCAATTCCTGGCAAATAGATGGGGAAGAAATGGAGGTAGTGACAGATTTTATCTTCCTGGGCTCCAAGACCACCACAGATGGGGACTGCAGCCAAGAAATTAAAAGATGCTTGCTTCTGAGGAGGAAAGCTATGGCAAATCTAGACAGCATAGTAAAAAGCAGAGACATCACCCTGCCAACAAAAGTATAGTCAAGGCCATGGTTTTCCCAGGTGCAATGTATGGCTCTGAAAGTTGGACCATAAGAAAGGCTGAGTGCAAAAGAATTGAGGCCTTTGAACTATGGTGCTAGAGAAGACTCCTGCAAGTCCCATGGACTGCAAGGTGATCAAACCGGGCAGTCCTAGACTGCTCTTTAGAAGGCCAGATCCTGAAGTTGAAACTTAAGTACTTTGGCCACCAAATGAGAAGGAAGGACTCACTAGAAAAGAGCCTAATGCTCGGAAAGATTGAAGGCAATAGAAGAATGGGATGACAGAGAATGAGGTGGCTGGATGGAGTCACTGAAGCAGTAGGCGTGAGCTTAAATGGACTCCAGAAGATGGCAGAGGACAGGAAGGCCTGAAGTAACGTTGTCCATGGAGTTGCGATGGGTCAGACACGACTTCACAACTAACAACTAACAACAACAAGTTTAAAAATCAGTTAAATATACACAGACAGCAACATAGATGTATCGATAAACCAACTCAGAAGGTCTCAACTGAAGAGAAACAGCTTGACTTCTGTTTTAAAGATGGATTCCATAGGTTGGGTACGATGCAGAAGAAAGTTCAGCTTCAAAGCCTCTTAAGAAATAGGGCTACTCCATCTTCTAAAACCTACTGGATGCAGTGGACTTACTCCAAAGGAGATTTGACATGAAGGTACTGATCCTCATACAAGAGTTTGCAAATCTAAATAGCTTAATGAACTTTCAGAACTCAAATTCTATGTTTTGAACCACAATATTCCACAATATTTGAGCTTTGAGTTATGTATTTTGAAAGGCATTCTTGCTCTGGTGTTTTTATTTTGTCTGAAGTAAAATAATTTTGGGACAAAAGACAAAAAAAATTGTCCTTGTGTCCAGTAATAACATTGGTTTATTAAAATAGATGTCATACTTAACATGGAACTCCTGTCCTCAGAAAGATAGAAGCACAAACCTATCCAGGTCTACCCAGAAGCAAACTCCTTTGAATAAAATGGAAAATACTCTCAGGCAGTTCCATATAGGCTGTCAGCCATACTTAATAGTTAACAATATATAAAATGTTATTTAAATTTGATTCATAAATTAGAAGGGGTTACCATTTTTTTGTTATTAAAAAAACCCCTTTAACATGCTGAACACTGGGTTACACACACAGATACACAAGTGACATACTCTCCCTGAACAATAAAGCATTTTCTTCCTCAAGTGGAACTTGGATACATTTCATTTGCAGCAGAAAGTATTGCAGAAGCTAGCTATCATTATTGCCCCGCTTGAAATATTCGTTTCTCTTACCAAATGATTTCCCCTGTAATTGATGTCATAAAGAATATCTGTGTTAAGTTGTCTTCATTTCCCCAGGTTTCAATCCTTATGATGATCAATTATTTATATACAGAGTAGATGAAAGGCAAGGTTGTAATGACCCAGAGGGCTTTAATAGTGACATCATAAATCTTGAGAGTGGAGCTCAAGTGGGTGTTATTAACAAAAAACAGTGCTGGATGAGCGCATTTCACTTTTTGTTGAAGAAGCAGCACTGGGCTTGCCTCTATGAATCAATTCTTTTAATAGAGTAGGATCTTTGGCTTATACATTTTTACTAGCGCTGGGCTGAAAAGGTCTTCTAGGTTTGTGCAAACATTCCCATTTGGTTAGAATGAAAATGAAATACTTTCTCTCCCCCCCCCCCCAAAGAATTAAGAAAATGCAGTTCATTTCTGAAGGGTTTGGCCTCAAGTTCTTCATATTTATCTCAGTTGGGAGATAAATATACCTAAGATATTCCCGATGAGGTATCTGCAAGTAACATGGCATACAACTTATCCTCCAGTTGGCATGTACATAAATCCAACACTAAATAAAACATTACTTTAAGAAAATGGCCAAGAGATTGTCAAGAATGCCCAAACCTCGCCGGGTCGGTCAATTTCCCACGATTGTATTCAGTGGAATTTGTATACATACACAGATATATCTCCAGTTGGGAGCACCAGCAGAACTCTTACAGATTAGAAGTAGTCCCTGGATCACAGTGTAGGAACTGTTGCCTAAGAACAAAGAGCAGCTCTTCAAAATTACTACTCAATATAGACTCTGGAAGCCTCTGTTTCTGACAAGCTGCAGTATATTGTGGCCTTCTAAGCAGACTCCCTAAATCGAATTGATTTGTATGAGAAATTAAAATGGAGTGACTGCTACAATTAGTGCTGAGTTCCTTTGTGAACATGATTCCCATTTGTCCTTTGGGCACTGTAACTTGGTGAAGGTATCTATTAGTCTGCCAGATAGAGAATTCTAAACTATAAAGCCATCTTATCTGGAAATCAAACCATGTCAACAGCTGGGATTTACAGTGTCATTAAGTGAAATGTTTCAGGTGCACTAAATTAAATGTTTCACCTTTCATATATCACTCTAAGTCTGAAAAATGGCATATTAAAGGAAAGGAGACTCTAAAAGACTGATGTGCCTTTCTTAAAATAGTCTTTCTCAACTTTTCTATATGTTGATTAGCTAATAGTGATTGGGAATTAAATCTTTGGTTAATTCGAAACTCTTTTAGACTTTCCTTTCACACAAACTGTGTAAGTCTACAAATTGTAAAGGCAGATAGATGCAGGCATTTCTTCAGACTGATGGACTGAGGATAAGGAGAAAGAATCTTGGAGTTTTCTTTGAAGAACTTCTGTGGGAAATGAAAGATGCTCTGTATATTCATTTATCCACCGCTTTCTGAAACACGCACATATTGTTTGAGGAAGAATTCTGTTGTAATTGAAACATTACTTCAATTACCGGTTTGCCAGGTCTTAATAATGATATTGTCGGTTCTATGATCACAGTGACACAAGCCCACAGTGGATATTTTGCTATGGACATTTACAAATAGCTTTTGAAATTATATGGAAGTCTGCATCTAAACATCTAATCTTGCAATTTAGTAAGATGGAAAAAAACCTGCTTTCATAGCTTACATTTTTCTCAACTGTGTTTGTCTAAAGCGGCACTCCAATGCATGCCATATGAAATCATCCAGCTCTTCAGACCACACGTCTCAAATTCTACTAGGTTCACAGGGACTTGGGGAACCAAGAATCTCTATGAGTATGTCTTTAACCAGGATGTTACTCATTGCACACCCTGCTGAGGAAACATTTAACCCAGATGTCACAGATGTAATATTTTATTAAAAATAGGGCCTGGGAGCCCTGATCTTTTGCCCCGACACCATTTGGAAAAGACCGCAAAGAATATTGTGTTACAATCTGGCTTTTAATTTGCCAAAATTATTTTCCTCTATAAAAGAGATTTCTGGTTTTCTATCTCGTGTTCAGGATTCTTTTGCATTTGTTTTGATGATACTTTTCAGCATATCATTTCAAGGTAATCAAGGGCGGCATTGTCAATTATGTACTTCTCCACCATTCTGTAGCCTCACTGATTTTCTCCCCACCCAGGAGGAAAGTTCTCCCTTGGGATTTAAATGAAGCATAACACGCCAACTACAGGAGAGATTATTGTATGGCGAAGATGAGAACACTTGCATCCTTCAGCCATCTTGTAACTAATGGAAGTGCCAGGTTGCCATATGCCATCCGCAACAATTTTACTTAGAATGCTAAATGCTAATGTTCCCCAAAGGGTGACCCAAACAAGGAGGAAAACTCACAAAATAATTAACATCTATTCTTGGATACAGGAGAATAATCCCTTTGTCATTTCATATTTCATCCAACCCAAATGTAACATTTTCCCCTTTATTCAAGTTGGTATTAATAATAATTTTAAAAGCCTTGTCACTTGAGAAGATAAATGTTATGTAAGGATGGAAGCCTTTAATATATTTATTGTGTTTTTGCTTTGTTTTGTATTTCAGCCCTACAGACCCCAGTAAGGAATTGTACTCTGGACTCCTCAATCACGAGGGAAGCTAGGATGTCAAAAGGAATTTCTGCTCTCATTCTGCACTGTCCCCACATATTGGCCTATTGATTCCTCAAGGCCACCCGTCCTTTTGGGCACATACATTTTACTGCAGGGATTTCTTTTGCCAGGATTATTACACGTGATGATGAAAAATTATTTTGTGGCATTTTTGGAAGGGACATATTGACCCACATAAGGAATGCAAATACATTCATTGGTTGGGGTTATCTGAAAAATCAGATTTGTCCTCTACTTTAGAGTACTTTTAATGATAAACCTGTGTCAATCATCTTCTGAAGTTCTTCTCCTTATCTATGGCCAAGTGTTTTCCATAATATTAAGATCAGAGCTAGTAAGAACATTCCCTTGTCTCATTCATTCATTCATTCATTCATTCATCCATCCATCAAACCACCACCTGAATTCAGGTCTCAACAATGATTTTACAAATGAGAAAGAGAGGTAACAAAACAGTAGACTTGTCAAACGCCTCCAAAGCTAGTCTTTGGTTGTACAGAATTAAGGCTTTGTGGGACTCAGAGGCTGGCCACTGCATTACTTGGTTCCAAATATACTGTAAAGTGCTTCAGGGAAATGAACAATGCCTTCCTGGAAAAATAGTTGCAGGGAAGCAAGCCTTGGTTGGATTAGGACAATATAAAAGGAGCTGATGACACAACTGAATGATGGTGTTTCTATAGCCAGTAGAGAAACTAGATATAATAAGTGGGCTCTAAAATAGCTAAACACAATACTTAGTGCACAATCTGGGAAAATTATAAAGGAGGGAAGGCAACACAGGTGGAATATATTAAGACGTGGTCAGAAGAGAAATGTTATCTATAAAATACCCAGCTAATGCTGGATATGAGTCAAAAATACATTTCTCAAATAAATATCTATTAAAAAGATGCCTCTAGCTCAGTGTTTCCCGAATTTGACAATTTTAAGGCATGTGGACTTCAACTCCCAGAATTCCACAGCCAGGGTTCCTGGCTGTGGAATTCTGGGAGTTGAAGTCCTCATGCCTTAAAATTGTCAAGTTTGGGAAACACTGCTCTAGCTGATCAAGTATTACATCTACTATTATTTGGACACCCTCTTCTTAATCCCAGTTGTATGAGTGATTTAGTTGAGGAGGCACACTGATGGAAGGAAAGCGTTTGGTATCGCTATAGATAAATTCAGTGGTGGGATTCAGCCAGTTCGCACTAGTTCGGCAGAACCAGTAGCTAATTTTTTGTTGCCCAGGTCCAGAATGGACTTCCGCAATGGGCATCCACACAGAGAACCGGTTGTTCACATATTTGAATCCTACCACTGGATAAATTCCATCACAGTATCATATATTGCAAGCTCAAAACTGGGGACTGAAAATGTCATTGTTTCAGCCATGATTCTGTAAGCCCATCGAAAAAATTAAGTTTAAAATGACATTTTAATATGTTTTATTTAGAACCAATTTAGGATTAGCTATCTATCTACCTATTTTTGATTGTTTGGCTTGGTGGTTAAGGCATAAGACTAAAAACTGTGAGTTTTAGTCTCACTTTAGGCCCAAAGTCAGTCAGGTGATCATGAACCAGTCACTTTCCAAACCATTTCCAAAAAACCTTGCCAAGATAAATGCAGGCAGTTACAAGAGCCAAGACTGATTTAAAGGCACATACATGCATGCATATGTGCACACACACATATCTCCAGTTGCTATGGACATCAGTTTGTTCTCCTGAAAATAATATTGCCTCTGAAACATAAACTATTAGATAGACTTGTACATTACAAAGCATTATTTTCTTAACCATACACACTGGGCGGTTAAGGATTACAGAAATAATGCATGAGAAACATTTTTTTTTAAATTTGGTTACCACAGTATATGCTAAGCAAGTATTATTACTGTTTATTATAATAACTATTCCAATAACCTCTGAAAGAGCCAAAACTACAAGAGATTTACTTTATTTTCCTTAACCATCTATAACTTCCTCCTGTAGAAAATGGGATTTTTATTTAATAGTTTTTAAAAGTGCTATTGAAAGATTTTTAACATGATATTTGGCCTGTGGTTATTCATAAAAACAAATAAACAACACATTTTTCTTCATTATTCAATTCATACAACCAGAGTCTAATTTTTGTTTGCAATCAAATAACAACCACAACATTTATCATACAAATTATCTGAACTGGTATCTCTGTTTCAAGTGCTCTGAATTTGTTTTCATGATATTACAGATGTCGTATTTTATCACAGAGTGGGGATTTGTGTTCAGCCACACATATGCAGGAACAAAAGGTGACTATGTCACAATGAAGCGAGAATCATTGTTACATCACTTTTGTCTTTAAGAACCACCTAGTGGTCAAATGGGATATAACATGCTGTACCTTTGTGTTTTCTTAGTGATGTGACTTTCTTTCATTAAAGTTCAACTTCTTCCGTTTTAATTCCATATTGATTTGTGCCATGTTACGTTGGAATGTATTTTACTAAGCCTGAGAAAGAAAACACCAATTATACTTTAGCATAAAACTATGTTTTGGTTTTCCAACCATTAGCTTCTACATAAAGAAAAAAAGTTAAAGGGTGGGACAAGAATGTCTTTAAAGGCAGTCTTCCTTAACTTGTTCTGGAAATATCTCTGCCTGGATTTCCAACTTCTACTGACTAGAAATTCTAGAGGAAGAGTTACAGTCCCTCTGGAAAGTCACCGTAACACCCTCTATTCTTCCTTCCTGTAAAAAATCACATGAAAAACAAATCATCTCCTTCCTGCAGAGATCACCAAGAATGTGAGTTTGGCAATAGTTTCTTTTTTTAAGATGGACTCACCATTTTGTGGCATGTTAACCCTAAGATCAGTGTTTCACAACCTTGGTAATGTGAAGATATATGGATGTCAACACCTAGACCTCCACAACCAGTACTACTGGGTGGGGAATTCTGGGAGCTGAAGTGCACATATTTTGAAGTTGCCAAGATTGAGAAACACCGCCTTAGATTTTAAGGTAAAGTGAGATGATCAGATATGGAATACCACTGCCTACACAGTATCATGTTATAATATTTCATGCCACAGAATAAAAGAAAAAAAAACCAGGGTTTTTTTAAAAGGTATATTTTGCCTGTCCCACCAACAGCTGAAGCAAAACAATGAATAAGAAGCCCACTTTTTGTCGTTATTCTATTTAAAGGTGAAGATTTTGGAGCCCTCAGTTAACAAATAAAACAAAAATACAACTAGCTTCCAATCTGTTCCTGTTGCTACATTAATATGTGCCAGAACGTCTTGCATCAGTGCTGGGAGAGGAAAAACTGACTTGTCAGAATTGGGAAAATGAATGCTAAATTTATCAGGAACAAGTAGAAATCCAGGGGATGTCGGATCACAGGACTTGAACTATTTTAAAGAAGGATGGCGCTCTGTGATAGAATGTATACTTAGCATGCAAAAGATCCTGGCATCTCCCACTTTGGAGGGCTGTTGCTGTCCAGTATATAGGCAAAGCTGGAGCTACAGAGATCATAGATCTTCATTTGGCTGAAGTAGCCATCCTCCACCAGCAACTTTCCAAATGAAACAAGGACCTTAGAATCCTTGCTTTTTCAGATTTATATCTTATTAGCCTTCTTATATTGTGTTTACACACAGAAAAAGAAGCTCTATGTATTTGATTCTAGAGTTTTGGATTTGAGAGTTTTAGCCTTGGGTGCTTCTGCGGTAGGTCTTTATATACAACAAATATGCACTATTGTCAGGGCAATACATCTGAAGAATGTCCTCATCAAATAATTGTTTCTTGTATTTTCTTCATCATAGTTTGATGATGCACATGCAGGTCTTCCATACAAAGTAAGTGAATAATGGCATTCACCTTGAATGATATACAAAAATGTCTCCTAATGGCTACAACATGCCAAAAAGGTGGGTTGGTGTCTGGTCTTACAAAGTAGTCCAGACAAGAAGCACACCCAGATACTTTAGCTCTACTTTATTGAAAAGGTTACATTAACAGAATCTTGTAAACTAGGGAGGGTCCCTCCTGGGACCTTTGCCACACCCACATTCCTTCTGCAGATTCAGTTGCCACTTGTCTGATTGTTCTCTAGTCTGCAGCTTTTCTCACTATCTCCCAAGGTCATCCCCACATAACATTACAGGTGGGGAGATAGCATTTATCTGCCTATTTATTTGTCACTAATGTTTTTTTCTGGCAAATATTGACCAACGTGACAGTTTAAAACTCCAGCTGATACCCATCCAAAGACATTAGTATGCTATTCAATCTTTTTTTAAAACAGCCTTTTCAGTGTATCTTTGTGCTTGATCTTAAAAAAAAAAACGGTGGAGAAACATAGGAAAGTTACAAATGGAACATGTAATAATCCCTGTAATAGTCCATGAATGTAGCCAGGCAGTAGCACATCAAAAGTGTCATCTGGAAGCAGCCAGTTAGTGGGTTATTTCTGCTATTTTTGCAACCACCCTGTTGCAGATAATCTAGCCAATTATAGTATATATATATATATTGTCTTTAAAAACAACAACAATCCCTTGCAATACTTAGCTTGGGTTCCCCTGAGGCTTATTGTCACGCACTGAACATGCACACAAATTTCTAGCATTTTTGCCTGGCGTCCCAGTAAAAAAATTGTTTCACGTGTGAGACAGCTCTCATTCTGCAATTAGGTCTGGTTTCATGTTCCAGGACAGAAAGTGAGGTTTAGTTTTTGTCCTTGGCAGTATGTTTTTAGCTCCTTATCTTTATTGGAGGATGACTCCTGTCTGTCTAAGACCCTTCTTTCCTGGCACAAATATATGTAATCCCGTCAATAATGACACCTAGTGGGGAAAGAAGGAGAAGCAGCAGTAATTAAATTTCCCATCATGCAAAAAATGTGGGTGATAGCAACAACTTCATTGCTATTTCTTTGCCTTAATGCAGACATGTCAAACACAAGGTCCGGGGGCCGGATGCGGCCCACAAAGTGGTTTCATATGGCCTGTGAAGCCATCCTGGAAACAGTGAGGGAACGGCCCCCGCTGCCTTGGCCCTGGCCCAGGCCAGCCAGGAGCCAATGTACAATTTTGTGGTGGCCATCTTGGCACTCGCCCCAGTGGACCATGCCTTGGCACTTGCCCCGGACCCACCCCCTTCTGCCAGAGACCCTCAGATCTGTCTCACTCCTGCTCAGGCCCCCACAGGCCCCCTTGACACAAATGATGTAGAACTGGCCACACCCACCCAGTAGGCCACACCCACTCCATCCAGACCCACCCATTAGGCTGCACCCACTCTGGCCAGACCCACTCGGCCCCCCAAGGGCATCTGCAATGCTGATGCGGCCCTCAGTGAAATTGAGTTTCACACCCCTGCCTTAATGCAATATTTCCTTGCTGATCTCTGGGCGGAAAATGAGACTCTTCTGAGTCGTGTTACACAGTCATGGCACTGAGCTCATTCATTTGTGAGTCAGTCTTACAGAGTTTGGTGGGAGTTACATGTGATATTTGTCCATGGACTGAGAGGGTGGTTGTTTAATCCATCATGATGAAGTATGACATGAATGGGCAAGACAGTCGGAATCTGAGTAAAGCTGTCTTTCAAAGTAGGACTTTTCTGAAGAGTTTTACTGTTGTTCCCTAGACCACGGCCCCACCCAAGAATTCCATCGCAGCCTTAAGGCCCATCATTTATACACAAGCAGATACATGTTTGATCCACTACTTTGCAACAGATTTTGAGCTGGCATTGTCTTTTCGTTTTTTGTTTTTGAATGGCAGTACTAGAAACTCCATTCTTCAGTGCTATGTCTTCCACAACAACTCAAACAGTCAAATGTCTGAGCCTAATTTGTGACTTTAATTAGCGTTTGTCATTTGTAATAGGTTATGATTTATCCGCATGGTGATTGCAAACTTTAGAGGGGCTTTGGGGCAACTTAAAATGTTTTAAATGAAAATAAATTAATGCCATAAATGACAGCTTAAGATCTAATTTTGTGATAGATAACGTACCTCGAAATTTACCAGAGAAAATGCCCCAAAGACAACATCTCTCAAGACTTCCACTTTCAACTGTACCGGGCTCCAGCTTAACCTTTAAAGGCCTTCAGAAGGCTAGGAAAGTGGAGGTCTTTTGGATCTTATAGGGGAAAAGGAAGTTCCACAAGGTCAGTGCTGCCACAGAGAAAGTGTGCTTCCTATCTCCTCTCTAATGACAATGTTTCAAGGAAGAGATCAGCAGTGTTTTCATATTACCTGATCTGGTGGAATGCATGGATACCCTCTGGGAGAAGCAGTCCCATAAATAACCTGACCCTCTGCTGCTGAGAATGTTAAAGGGGATAACCAGCATTTTGAATTGCTAGCAGCTAGCAGCTAGTGCAGTCAACACAGCAGAATTTTGAAAAATAGAATTGCACATGCAGCTACATTCTGGACCAGTTGTGATTCCCAGATGGTTCCTACTTTCAAATGTTATATATACAATAGAATAGAGATGGAAGGGACCTTGGAGGTCTTCTAGTCCAGCCTCTGCTCAAGCAGGAGAAACTATACCATCTCAGACAAGTGACTGTCTAGCCTCTTTTTAAAAATCTCCAGTGATGGAGCACTCACAATTTCTGGGGCAAGCTATTCCACTGGTTAATTATCCTCACTGTTAGGAAGTTTCTCCTTAATTCCAGGTTGCTTCTCTCTTTGGTCAGTTTCCAACCATTATTTCTTGTCCTGCTCTCTGGTGCTTTGAAGAATAGTTTGGTATTCTCTTCTATGTGGCAGCCCCTCAAATACTGGAATACTATTGTTGAGTCCTTGGCGAAAAGCAGACACGAGAAGCAGTTGTAGTTCTCAGGTTTCCTTTTATTCTGTGTTCAGTTTACAGGTGACAAACGCCCCGAGCCTGTTTGCAAGGCTTGGGACATAACAGCTATCATGTCACCCCTGTTTCTTCTTTCCAAGATGGCCTTCTTCAGCCTTACCCTTTCAGACACATTGGACTTCATAATAGAAAGCAATATTAAGAAGAACACTATTTGGGAATTCCAAACCTAATATTTATTTAATTACTTAGTGTCTCAGAGCCAGTTTGGTGGTAGTGATTAAGGCACCAGGCTGGGAGTAGCCAACACCCCAGAAGACAAGCTCAGGATCCAAAAAGATCTTCACAAACTTGAACAATGGGCCCTATCCAACAAAATGAGCTTCAATGTGGAGAAAAGCAAAGTTTTACATTTAGGCAGGAAAAATCAAAAGTACAAGTATAGATTGGGCAACACCTGGCTTAAAAACAGTAACTGTGAGAGGGACCTTGGAGTCCTAGTGGACGATCACTTAACCATGAGCCAGCAGGGTGCAGCAGTAGCCAAAAAAGCTAATACAATCCTGGGTTGTATAAACAGAGGCATAGAATCAAGATATTAGTACCGTTTTATAAAACCCTAGTAAGACTACCCCTGGAATACTACAGCCAATTTTGATCACCATATCACAAAAAAGATATTGAGAGTTTGGAAAAAATTCAAAGAGCAACTAAGATGATCAAAGGCCTGGAGACTAAAACATACGAAGAACAGCTGCAGGACTTGGGTTTTGCTAATCTAAAGGAAAGAAGAAATAGGGGACATTATAGCAGTATTCCAGTATTTGAGGGGCTGCCACAAAGAAGAGGGGGTCACGTTATTCACCAAAGCACCAGAGGGCAGGACAAGAAACAATGGTTGGAAACTGATCAAGGAGAGAAGCAACCTAGAATTAAGGAGAAACTTCCTGATAGTGAGGACAATTAACCAGTGGAACAGTTTGCCTCCAGAAATCGTGGGCGCTCCATCACTGGAAATTTTTAAGGCTAGACGGTTACTTGTCTGAGATGGTATAAGTTCTCCTGCTTGAGTAGGGGGCTGGACTAGAAGACTTTTTGGATGACAAAGTTGTCAGCTAGGTTGGTTAGGAATCTGTTTGATCTCCCATTCACTGCAGAGTTTGTTTCCCAGTTGATATCTGGATAGTTGAAGTCTCCCATTACTACTGTGGTATGCTTCCTATATACATTTGTTAACTGTATGCAAAGACTTCATCTATTTCTTCTGATTGGTTGGATTGCCTGTAATATACACCTATGTCACTTTTTTTTTCTCGTTTATATTGACCCATATACTTTCTGGAGATATTTTATCTTGGATCATGTGCATTTCTGTAGATATGTAGTGTTCTCTTGCATATAGTGCAACTTCCCCTCCTCTTTTTCTAGACTTATTTCTTTTGAACAATTTATATCCATCCATCAGTCCATTCCATTCATGGGTTTCATCTCACCAGGTTTCTAATATAATATTATATCTCAAAATCTTGATATCATCTTTGACTTCCATAAGAGAAAGTATACAAATGCACCTGTATATGATGGTGTGTAAACTATATTATATATTTTAGAATTTAAAAAAGGAGTGGGAGAGGGAAAGTGGGAGAGAAAAGTTTAACATGGAGTTGGTTACTTTCAAAGGTCATTCTGCATCCATTATCCTGTTTTGTCAAAACATGATCTTCCCATATTAAACATGAAGCTATTCAAGCTGGTCTGATCATGTTTTCAAAGCTTGTGGAGACACCATTTAATCAACCATGGAAAATATCTTTGGAGTTTGGAATGATGTGATGTAATTGCTAGGCCAATCAAGTAACGGCTGCTTGGCACTGATCTGAAGAATACACTTTTAGACATCCCAAAATAGGCTAAAAGCTGGGTTTCATTTCATTTCACAAAAAACGAGATAACATTGGGTGGAGAGATGACAAATCCTTGGAAGTGATACACAGCACAATGTCTACTTTAATGCACTTAGAGAAAATGCAGGACACTCTTTGGAATCAGATGAGAATAAATCACCATTCCCATTTCAAGAGGTTGTGGGTATTGCATTAGGAAATGAATTAATGATATTAAGAATCTTCTGCATAATCTATTTTAAATAATTTCCACATGTTTCTAATACTGAGATTATTAAAATAAATCACTTGAGTTGCTTCTTTGCCTTGGATGCAATCTGAAAAATAATGCAAACAGAACAGTAGCACATTGTCTTCATGAGACCAAAAAGTGACCACAACATTTTGTTCTCTAAAAGACGAGGTCGTGATGCTTATTCCAGATATCCTTGGTGGTACATTATATAAGCAGCTTTCTCTGATATCTTTAAAAAAAATCAGAGCTATAAAGATTCCAAATCCACTTCCTGTAGGATTTTTAAAAATAAAATATTGAGATTGTGCATATGCTAAACATATGGCTCCAATTAATACTTGGCACTGCAAACCAGAGAATACCTCTGCACATTATTTCTACTATGGAAATCTGGTATATGGAGTGTGATGCATGTAGCTGAACTGCAAATCCCAGTGTCCCTGACCTTTGGCAACACTGGCTAGGACTACTGGGAGTTGTTGTTCACAAACGCTGGAAGGGCCACAAGTTTCCTATTGAAAAGTCCAACAGCATATGGCAACTTTCAGCGCTGTCTTGAGCCAGATGGAGATACAACAGCACCTCAAAGCAATCTTAATAGCAAAAAGTAATAAAATACTTTGTTAAGATTATATGTCTACATTTGCAGATACTACAACAAATTATTTCAGCTTATCATCACTACCAGCAACATCAGGTTCCCATCAGTTCAAAACAGAATGTTCAAGACCATATCAAAAAAAGTACAGTTGAGTTTAATATAAAACATTTGTTGTATCCTGAATAACTGGTTGCCTGCAGAGAAAATTGCCTGCTGCTCATACATACTGAGTTGCTTGAGTTACTCTTTGGGGTAAAAGACGAAGAGCCTAATCTACTTGTATTCTCGATGAAGTGGAGAATACAAACTCTGAATAGAAGCCAGGATCTGCTGGCCAACATATCTAGCACAGAGCTTGTCATCTGGTACCTAGTTTTGTCTTCTATTATCTCCCCTGCAACTGCCACCAGATGAAGCTGTCTCATTTGTGCCCAATGATGGAGATAGCCCTCAAAGTCAACAATGTTCTCCAACTATGGTCTGCAATGAAATAACCTGAACATTTTTCATTTCTGTAAATAAAGAGCACAGAAGGCAGAGACCTTTTGGGAGTCTGCAAATAAGTAACTTCTCTCTCTCTCTCTCTCTCTCTCTCTCTCTCTCTCTCTCTCTCTCTCTCTCTCTCTCTCTCTCTCTCTCTCTCTCTCTCTCTCTCTCTCTCTCTCGTCCAAGCTTATTCTTTCTACTCTCCTCCCAGGAAAGACCCCAGAACTGGAGAATTGTTTGGGATACTGTGCTAAACTTGGTCTCAGGATCTTAAGACCTAGTTGATAGGGTGCTTATTAGGACTGCAATATCTGGACAATGACTAGATGGCAGGGAATAGATAATCCCAACCATTTACTACCATCTAATGGTCATTGGGATTTTTGCAGCCCAGATATAGTAGCATGCCTTTGTATTCCGTATGTTGAGTGAGAAGTTCTCTAGCAGGATTTTTAGCAAGGCGATTCATATGAAATTTACCTAAGACTTTTATCAGTTCTTCCCCACTCCCGGCCAGGATCAATATCTGGCTTTACTGTTTAACCCTGCAAAGGTTAAGTGGTTGATTGAAATATGGGTAGTCATTACAGCTTCAGAAACATATAAACAGCTTCTCCACAGATAGACTTCAAATCTTACACTGGATTGTGTTTTCCATTTCTCTTTCTTATGCCATCCAAAGTAGCTGTCATTTATACTTTAATTTATTAGAAGCACATATTGAGTAATAGGTCATAATGTGTTTGCAGCTTCTGTCTTTAGTTACAGTGCATAAAAAAATAAAAACCTTAAACTTTATTTTGTAATAGAATATTGATTAAAAGCTACTTGAGTTTAAAATGTCCAACTATCAAAAATGAAAAGCCTTTCCATCCTTCAAATGGCAGCCCAGTTAGATGGTGGATTTTCCTACTCTGTATAAAGAATGGTTTTTGTGTTTCATATGAATCCATCATGAGACTGTGTTGAATTCTCAAATGATAATAGTCTCAATTGTCTTACAGTGAAGTTAAGTAGTAGAACTAATTCAAAATTACTGTAGACTAGGGTGGGGCAACTCATGGCCCTCCTGATATTGCTATAATTTCCAGCACTTCCTGCCATAGGACATAAAAGATGGGCTGCAGGGAGCTGAAATTAAACATGTGGAAGATCACAACTGGCTCATCATTTCTTAAAGCACTGCATTGTATTGATGTCACCTTTGGTTGAATAAACATAAGGACCTTTTTTTCTGGAAATGTAGCATAGCAGTACAGTGAATCAGAATTTGTGTAATGATTTTTTTTTTAAAATGCAATTTTTAAAGAGTTGTCATTCTGGCCCCAGGTCATTCTGAAATTCTGCCTGCCATAAACCTTAAAACAAAATCATTTGAATGACTTAATAACATCTAAAGACCATAAGAAAGGCTGAGCGCCAAAGAATTGAGGCCTTTGAACTATGGTGCTGGAGAAGACTCCTGCGAGTCCCTTGGACTGCAAGGCGTTCAAACCGGTCAGTCCTAGAAGAGATCAACCCCGACTGCTCTTTAGAAGGCCAGATCCTAAAGTTGAAACTCAAATACTTTGGCCACCTAATGAGAAGGAAGGACTCACTGGAGAAGGGCCTAATGCTGGGAAAGATTGAGGGCAATAGAAGAAGGGGACGACAGAGAATGAGATGGCTGGATGGAGTCACTGAAGCAGTAGGTGTGAACTTAAATGGACTTCAGAAGATGGTAGAGGACAGGAAGACCTGGAGGAACGTTGTCCATGGGGTCGCGATGGGTCGGATATGACTTCGCAATTAACAACAACAAAAGACTTTGATATAATTACAGTTCAAATAACTATTTATTTAACCTGTACAGCTGTTCCTCAGTGAACTAGGAATATTTTTCTTCTGCACAGAGACCCTTGCAACTCTCTTAATGTTTGTCCACAAATGCATGTGCTAAAATATTAATGTCCTCAAAATATGACAGTGGCAGTGCAGCTTTGGGCTAACTTTGGAAAGAAAAGTTTTAGATGATATTTCAAATCACTCACACATTTGGATGTCATTGCTTCATGGCTGGAACTGGAATAATGATAGCCATTTGGTGCCCTGGGAGTATTAAGAATGGAGAAAACTGACCACGTTGCATCTCACTAGGCCTTACCTTTTCTGTTGTGACAAAAACCTGCTGCTCCCACTCTCATTCCCCTCACTCTCTCTCTCCACACATACACATTTAATTTCTCTCTAAGGGTTTTGTGCTTGGCCTGTCACCAGAGTGGGCCGCTCAGCCTTTACAGAGTGAAACAAATTTTGTCATTCTCCCTCTCAGCCCATTGCAAATGCCCCACAAAACTGTGACTTCCAGCTTAGAATAAAAAATGCTATTTGGTCTCTGATATTTGTTCTAGTGGTAGCTACAACTCTGGTTGGTTGTAGTATCTGGTTTGATACCCCCCTTTACTTGCCAAGGGCTAGTTACTATCTTGTGTAGCCATTTTATCCTGGGATGATGAGCATCTGTATTCTCTGTTTGTGAGCATTTCTTAGTTTGTATAATTCTGCAGTTGATCCAACAAAGGCTCATTAAATCAATGAACTAACCTCAATCCAGTCCAGGCTTTGGCCAACCTTTACGGATCCTTTCCATTTTTGCCCATGCTCCCCTTGTTTTGTTCTGCAAAGCTCTGCTTCCAGTCCCTGTAAGTTGCAAGAAGGGACATTGTTTCTATGAAGCTGAACTTCCAGATCTTCCTTGCCACAAAGCATCCATGGACCTCCAGAGGAAGGTAAGAATGCACATAATAATTTGTTCCCTACTGCTTTGATTATTGTAGCTGTGATGGCATCGTAAGGGGAGATTTAAAAAGGAAAGATCTATGTTAGTGCCAAAGTGGGGAAGAGTGAAGGTATTATCCACCTGTGTAAACACCTGGGAATGCAAAGCATAAGATAAAGAGATATGTGGGGAGAAACAATCGGTAAATGGAAGGGAAAGCATTGATAGACCAGTCCACATAGGAGTCAGCCAGCAAGATGTATGCCTTGTCTGCAAGAGGGGAAAGGAAAGAAGCAGCAAGACAGCCAATCAGGTTGTGGTATGGAAATAATTCAGACTAGCCCGTGATCAATCAATCAAAACCAATCCAATTCTGCTGTCAATTCCTTGTAATCTGGATGGGGTTGAACTCTAAAATCAACTTAAGAAACATCTCGGAGCAATACAGGAGACAAGCAGCTTAGGCAAAATTACTGTAAATGTTTGGAATAGATTGTGAAATCCATTCTGGATTTTCAGACATAGTATCATTAGATAGAACAGAGCTGTGCAAATTATTTTGAAATAGTTTTCTTTGAATCATTAAAGCAGCCACATCTTTTGCAAGGGGCACACAACTATTTTGAAGTTGTTTCTGATTCTTGCTTCATGGTGGGAGGGCATGTACAGCCATTTCATTTCTATCCCTGTGGAGACAGTTGGGAAGAGGTTCCAGCAGAGCTGTATAAGCCTTGCAAAAGACACGGCTGCTTTAACAATTCAAGGAGAGGCGTTTCATTTGTTCTTCCCTGCACTGTGAATCCCTGTATTTGAATGCTTTGCACAGCTGTAATAACAGATACATGTATTCACCTTCAAATCTCCTATTTTAATGTGGTAAGGAATTGAATAAAATCATGAGCACGGCCAGTGGGAGGGGTGGGGGGACTGCATTAATAAATGTAAAAGTAACTTGTGTGGATCCAGAAGAGCAAAGAAGCTACAAAAAATAGAGAGAGAAAAAGAAAGCACTTCTGTGCAAATTTATTTGAAATATTTATTAGCTGCCTTTAGAAAAATCCTCTGAATCTGACCCCCCCAACAAACCAATAGATGATAAAAAAGAATTTAAAAAAATCACGAAACATCAAGCCGATAAAATCAGAACTCCAAAAAGTAAAAACTATTTTTTAAAAATCAAGAACCCAATACAATGTTATTACAGTAATTCACTGAAAATGTTTTGGATATTATTGAGCTTTCTATTGACCTGCTTTCACAGAATCAGGTTGTTCCAGCATTCTGTGGATTAAAAAAAACCCTTCTTCTTGATGCTACATGAGGCATGAGACTTCCCACGTATTAATGCAAAGATCTAAGGACAGAGAAAGCAGTTGTCAATACTGCAAAGCAGAGAGAGTTGCGTTATGCCGAGAGAGAGAGAGAGAGAGAGAGAGAGAGAGAGAGAGAGAGAGAGAGAGAGGGAGGGAGGAGGGAGGGAGGGAGGGAGGGAGGGAGGGAGGGAGAGAGAGAGAGAGAGAGAGAAGTTATTAGTATGCATCTCACCTTTTGTTCAGAAATCCATACATAGTGTTCCTTCCTCCTATTTTTAACCCTGCAACAATTCTATGAGGTAGTCTGGATTAAGACAGAATAATGACTGGCGCAAAGTCAGTCAGTGAACTGAAGCATATTATGACTATAAAAAGATTTACGGAGCTCTGGCAATCATTAGTGAAATGAAACTTCTCAAAAGACTAAGAATGAATGCAAGAAAATGACTTTTGTCATTCTGTCACAGCAGCAGATATTGAAAGTTTGGTGGCACACAATTTTAATTTTATTATTATTGTTGTTTGTCGCACAGTCAGTCAGATGTTCAGACTGGATCTGGCATTTTTGTCTGCCTATCGCAGTGGTTCTCAGCCTGTGGGTCGGGACCCCATTTGGGGTCGAATGACCATTTCACGGGGGTTGCCAAACAACGCAGTCCGCCATTTTTTCCCCCTTTTCCTTAGCTGTGCTACTCCCTTTTATTCTATTGGCTTTTGAAAGCCAATAGAATAGACTCTCTTGAATAGAGTCTAATTCTATTGGCTTTCAAAAGTCAATAGGAATTGTCCAGGCTGTCTCTGCCCTGCTGAGCCCGCCAAAAGTCCCATTCTGCAAATGGTGCTGCACTAGTTGACTTACGACCGGTTGAGTAGTCCTCGACTTACGACCGGTTGGGGGGTCGCGGCATTAAAAAGGTTGAGAACCACTGGCCTGGGATATTTATTTAGCATATGGCATATCATACATGAACTAGCAATATGTTTAAACATTTCATCTAGATTAGTAGAACACAATAAAATAGAAATGTTAAAAAAATCTATGTTCAAATACCAATGTCTAGGCCATCTAACTTTGTTTATATTAAAATAAATTCATATACTGGACCGGTATATGCCCTCAGTTTATAGCCGCTCATGATGTAATCTAGAGTTTGATGTGGGACCTGAGATGGATATTTTATGATGTTGCAGATATTGTTGCAGGATATAAGCTTTCCAAATAAAGCTGCCTTTTGCAATTGATTGATAGTGAATTTGTCAACGTTGATGGTGTTAAAGAAATATTCCACTTATTTTGGGATTGCACCAAGGCACCTGTTACTATATTATGATTCATCACACAGTCAGCCAGATGTTCAGACTGAATTTGGCATTTTTGTCTACCTATCTTTTCCAAGAACCTGGGATAAGCAGATCTGAATGTTTAATGGTGTTAACACAAATCGTTGCAGGATGTAAGAAGTAAAGCCATCATTTGCAATTGACTGATAGTGAATTTGTCAATGCTGATGGTGTTCAAGTGGTGCTCCAGTTGTTTTGGAATTGCATCCAAAGCGCCTCTTACTGTTAGTACTACCTTTGCTTGCTTTTGCCACAGTCATTCTATTTCTAGTTTCAGGTCTTTGTATTCTGTTATTGTCTCCAGTTCCTTCTCTTCTATTCTGCTGTCTCCAGGTACTGCCAGGTTTTTGAGCTTAAGTACTGTAGTTAAGAAATCAGCATGTGACTACAACCTCCCCCCCAAACAAACAAGAAAAAAAAAACCAAGGGAAAGTTAGGCCTCCACTGGAAATGTTAATACATGGCAAAGCAAAAAATAAAAATGAAAACATTGCTTACATATTGTGAACAATGCATGATTCTCTTCCTGTTCTCCTTCCCAAGTAACCTAATGTTAAGGATGCTGGAAAGTACAATTAAATCACCAAGGCCATTTCCTGGTAGCTCCTGAGCGGTTTGCTGTCCCAGAGCATAGTGTGTGTGCTCCCTGGCTTTGTTCCAAGTGGTGGGGCTCTCCTGTAACCACATGCCTTGAACAGACCTCTCTCCGTTTCTGGAGTCATCTGTCTTGTCTAACATTCCTCTTCGAAAACCGTTTCCTCCACAAGCCAGAAACCTCCTTTATGAGAGAGGGTGTGGGTTGCACCTGCCACCACATGTTTGCCATTGTGTAACTGCATTTCCCCCTCAGTTTTTGAGGTGAAAACGTCAAAGAATTAGGGTAAAGGAAATACCCACGGTAGATAGACTCCAGGTTTATTCTACCACCCTTTGCAAAATGTCCATGTTTGCTTCCCTTCACCCCCTCACCTGCATAGTTTTGCTTGTGGCTTTTAGAGAGTTGGCAGAAGCCAACTGCTTGACAGAGCTTTACCTGCTGGTTATACACGTAGTAACAGAAGCAGTAACAATGTTTCCTTTTATTTTATAGTTCAGTGGGTGGTGGAAGAGTGAAGGTGACCACCGCTATTGAGAAAGCTGCTGTCCCTTTTTGGGATGGGATCTGGATGAAGAGGAGGCCAGAGGACAGCCAATCCAATACAATGTGGGCTGGAAAGCCATGGTTTTGCCACTCCTACATTGCTGTCATTGCAAGGAGATAGGTAGGTTGGGATGAGTGGATCTCCTATGTTCTTTTATGATTTATCAATGCTTGGGTTGGGACCAGAGACATAATGTTGCGTCCTTCGCGAAATGGCAATGACACGAGAAGCAGTTGTAGTTCTCAGGAACTTCTTTATTTCTGTTCAGCATACTGGTTACAAGACGCCGACAACGCCCAAAACTCCCGGCCTCTTATGTAGGCCATTCCCGGGTCAATCTGCAGCTTTTGGCGCGCCAGCACTCGCACATGCATACGAGTACTGGCGACAGCCTGTCTGGTCTCGGGCAGCTTGCACCTGCCCGGGACCTCTTGCAATGCCCCGAGCCTGCTTCCACAGGCTCAAGACATAACACCCCTTCCCCCCGGCTAAGACTTTGATCATGCAATAATAACATACAACCTCGTGTGAGCATAGTGCCCATACTACTTAATGCCAGGTATTTCCCCTGCTTCTGTCAGTCTCAATGTTCTCTCTCCTGTGTGTACAGGAATGTTCTTTGTTAACTCTGTTTTGCCAGTAGAGTTACAAAATCTTCTAAATACTTAGGAGATCTTCTGGCTCTCTGTGACCTCCTTACTTCTGGGTACTTGCCAAGTGCCCCTTGACTGAGGGGTGATGCATACCTGTCCCCCCTGTTATACCCTGGTGATTCCCAAGGACTGTGCTCCAATGCCTGGCCTGCTTGCTTGCCCACCGGGCTCGTCAGGCCAGGGCTTCTTTCTCTGTTTGACCTGGTTGTCCTGCCTAGCTGCAGGCTCTCTGGCCCTTTTAAGTGACTGTCACTGTTGGGCGATTCTGTAGAACCTCCAAGACCTGTCAGGAGGTTGTCTGTCCCCTTGTTCCCGTTCTGTCCCCGGGCTTGTGGGGGTTTCAGTGCTGTCCCAAAACTCAGTTGTCCCCTGAGTGAAGTCAGAGGTGTTGTAGTCGGGATTTGGTTCCTTGACCACCTCCCTGTGTGCTTTCCCCCTTCTAGGGACAGGGTTAGTGTCGGGCCAACTAGAGGGAATGTGTGCCAGCTCTCTTGCAGGGTGTGGTTTGTTTGGATGCTCCCTGATATCCTCCCTGACTGGAGTACTGAGTAATGCGGGTGAGTAGTGATTATGACCGCGGGTTGATTCCCTGGCTGGAGTAGGCACTGGTGCCTGGGTTCTAGTTGGGCTCCGTGAATTCCTGTTTGGAGCACTCGCGGAATTTTGGGATGAGCTGTCTGTAGCTTCCTCATTAATGATGGGCAGCAGCCCGTACTCTTCCCTTTGCCCAAAAGGGTCCCCCTTCGCCCCTGGAAAAGACCCAGGAGTCTCAGTGGGAAGATCCCGTCTAGGGCGGAGCTGGTCGATGTGTCGACGCATGACACAACAGTTGTCCAGGAACACCTCGTAGGACAGAGGACCTGTGACCCTGGATACAGTATCGGGGACCCATGAATGGCCAGGCCCATAGTTACGAGTCCAAACCGGGGCACCCACAAGCAGTTGTCTAGGTGCCCTGGGGTGTGTGAGTGTGGAAGGAAGTCTGTCCGGATGCAACCGGTCAAGCTTGGTAGTCAGTTTGCGCCCCCAACGAAGTTCAACTGGCTCCTCCCGGTAGAAGTGGATGGTGTAGTGTGATAAGAAAGGAGGAAGTCAGCCAACCTGTGATGCCAGTCTCCATAGGTAATTTTCTTCAAGGCGTCCTTGGTGATGCGAACCATGCGTTCAGCCATACTGTTGGTGGACGGGTGGAAAGGCGCAGAGGTGGCATGACGAATCATGTTAGCCTGTAAGAAAGCTTGGAATTCGGAAGAAGTGAATTGAAGGCCGTTGTCAGACACGAGGACGTCTGGAAGCCCGTGTGCAGCAAAAATCCCCCTCAGTACTTGAATAGTCTTTGCAGTGGTGGTGGAAGAGACAGGTACAACCTCAAGCCATTTTGAATGGCTATCAACTAGGACCAAGAAGAATTGACCCTGAAAGGGCCCAGCGTAGTCAATGTGCACCCTAGACCATGGAGACTGTGTTTCTTCCCATCTATGTACAGGAGCTTGGGGCATTCCAGGGCGCGAGCATTGACAAAGGTGGCATGCATGCACCTTAGCTTCAATGTCTCTATCTAATCCAGGCCACCACAAATGGCTGCGCGCAAGCACCTTCATGCGTACAATGCCAGGATGACCCTCGTGGAGGGAACCTAAGACCCTAGTCCTCACTGAGGTAGGAATGACAACTCTGCTTCCCCAAAGCAGACAACCCTGGAAGGTGGACAATTCGTTCCTTTTGGACCAGAAACTCTGAAACTCAGTGCCAGGACAGCTCTCTGGCCATCCAGATAAAACCCAAGAAAGGACACGTGAAAGTGTGAGATCTGTGGCAGATTCAGTGGCCACATCCCTGGCATCTAAAGGAGACTCAGGCAAGGCCTGAATTGAAAGGAGATTGATAGTTGGTGCAGGGTCAGCTTCTATTACCGGCAGGGGTAAACTACTGAGGCCATCAGCATGGCCCATTTCCTTCCCAGGTTTGTGAAGTAAGGAGAAATCATAGGCAGACAGAAAGATAGACCATCTCAGCATTCTGGGGGAGATGATCTGGGGAGTTTGTTTACGTGTGGTAAACAGTCCCAACAAAGGCTTATGGTCAGTGAAGACCGTGAAGTGCCTGCCATATAAAAAATCATGGAATATTTTGATTCCAGCAACAACAGCCAAAGCCTCCCTGTCTATTTGAGCATAATTTCGCTCAGCAGAAGACAAGGTTCTGGAGTAATATGCAACAGGAACCTGAGTTCCGTCTGATCTGAGGTGGCTTAGTACTGCTCCCACCCCATAAGGAGAAGCATCACAAGCGATGCACACAGGAAGGGATTCATTGAAATGTGCAAGTACGCTGTTAGATGTGAGTAAGGCCTTGACCTCATTGAAACTTGCTTCGTGTTTTTTTGACCACTGCCAGACTGCCTGTTTGTCCAAGAGCCTGTGAAGAGGCTCAGCTACACTAGCCTTGTGTGGGAGAAAGGAGTTATAGAAATTCAGAAGGCCCAGAAAAGCCTGTAGTTCGGCCTTAGACTTTGGCCTAGGGGCATGCATAATGGCTTTCAGTTTGGATTTAGCAGGGTGAATCCCAGTAGCATCAATTTTGAATCCCAGAAAACCTGTAGAAGGCACCCCAATTTTACATTTGTCCTTCTTGAGTTTGAGGCCCGTTTTCCTGAACCTCAGCAGAACAGCCCTTAATCTCTCAGCTAAGTTGTGTGTAGAGTCTCCTGCAATTAAGACATCATCAAAATAGGGGTAAACCCCTGGTATACCCCGTAGTGTGTTTTCCATTACGCTTTGGAAAATTCCAGGAGCGACATTTACTCCAAATTGTAACCTCTTTACCTTGAATGCCCCCCTATGGATCACAATGGTCTGAGCTACAGTAGCAGCATCATCAACAGGCAGCTGTTGATATGCCTGAGCTAGGTCAAGCTTTGCGAAAACGCGCCCCCCCCTTGAGGGAGGCCAGAATATGACTGACCACAGGAACAGGATAGGCATGTTGCTGCAATGCCTTATTTAGAGTGCATTTGTAATCTGCACAGATGCGAATGTCCCCATTTGCCTTGAGAGGCGTGACAATGGGGGTCTCCCAAGGACTGGAGTCGACAGGTTCTAAAACTCCTTGCTGAATCAATTTGTCCAACTCAGTGTCAATTTTACTCTTTAAAGCAAAAGGGACCCTTCTTGCTTTGATTCTAATAGGGTTGACAGAGGGGTCTAACTTCAGTGACACAGGGGGTCCTTTGTATGTGCCCAGCTGAGGGCTGAAAACATCTGCAAATTCTTTGCAGACTTCTTGTAGGTCGAGTGTTTGCAAGCTATTGAGCCCTGTGACATGTATCCCCAAGGCCTCAAACCAATCGAGTCCTATGAGACTCGTTCGTCCACCCCCTACTACTATTACATCTAGTGGACCTTCAAAATCCTTTACTGTACGTTAAGGGTGGCCTCCCCCTTAACACACACTCTGGAGTTTTGAAAGTCTGTTAACACAATGTCGGAAGGCCTCAGCTTGGCCTGAAATCTGCTGCCAGAACAAATCTTCCTAAACGTGTGCATGGAAATGATCGAAAGTGCAGACCCCGTATCCAGTTCCATAGCCAATGGAACCTCTCGTAGCTTCACCTTAAGTGACAGCTTTTTCTTAATGGGCTTGTGTGTGCCTGTCCTATAAATGCTTCTTCGCGAAGCGCAGAACCCCACCCTGTTTTGGCTGGGAACCCTGGTACCTTTCAGGCGCAATTCTTCCTGAGGTTGTACCTTCGGACGGCCCAGACACACAGCTGCATTGTGTCCCTGCTTTCCGCATGCCCTACAGATAGCGGAGCGGAATCTACAGTCGGTCCTCTTGTGGCGACCTCCACAACCGAGGCACTTGGGAAGAGCTGAAGAGCTTCCTTTTTGTTTTCCTTCTTTCGTGGGGTAGAGACGGTCTACTTCATCGTCAGGATCCTCCTCCGGGTTCCTTTGGACTCCTTCCTGGTGCACGGACGCAGCCTCTGGAGTGCTTTTGATCGGCCGCATGTTCTTGATGGCGCCGCCCGCTGCTTCTTCTGCAGTAACCTCTCTCAAGGCATCTTGGAATGATAAGTCTTCTTTGGCAAAAAGTCTCTGCTGTAAATCTCTATGCCTTAGTCCGCATACAAATCTGTCTCTCAGCCGTTCTTCTAGATCCTTGAACTCGCAGTGTTTAGCGGCCTTCCTCAGCGCGGCAATGTATTCTTTGGCTGATTCTCCAGGTTGCTGATCCCTCTGTTCGAAGGTGTGTCGCCACGCAATGACGGACAACTTGGGCTGGAAGTGCTCCTTTAGTAGCTTTTTGAGATCTGTGTAGCTGACAGATTCTAGAGGTGCAGGTGCTGCTATGTTCTCAGCGATTTCGAATGTGTCTTGACCGCAAACGCACAGCAGGGTGGCAGCTTTTAAACTATCTTCTCTTACTTGATTTACTTTGAGATAGTTTTCCACCCTGGCTACGTAGGACTCCCATCTTTCCAGATGCGAGACGTCGAATTCTGAAAGTCTTCCAATTTTTGCCATTTTTATAGAAAAGGAAGGGTCTATCAGCCAGCCTACCCCCGATTGCTCGCTGGATTGGCGGGTAGCTGCCGAGTCAACGCCGTTCCTACCGCTCAGGACTCTCTCGGGTAAGCTTACACCTGTCTTCGGTCAATGTAAGGCAATCCCATCCTCGCCGCCAGTGTTGCGTCCTTCGCGAAATGGCAATGACACGAGAAGCAGTTGTAGTTCTCAGGAACTTCTTTATTTCTGTTCAGCATACTGGTTACAAGACGCCGACAACGCCCAAAACTCCCGGCCTCTTATATAGGCCATTCCCGGGTCAATCTGCAACTTTTGGCGCGCCAGCACTCGCGCATGCGCACAAGTACTGGCGACAGCCTGTCTGGTCCCAGGCAGCTTGCACCTGCCCGGGACCACTTGCAATGCCCCAAGCCTGCTTCCACAGGCTCAGGACATAACACATAACATTTAATCCCTAGGTAGAGTGGATGGGAGGGAGAGAGTTGTTTATCCTTTTGGAAATTAGGGCAGGAAAGACAGAAAAGATTCCCATGAAGACTGGAGGGCATCTTGAACCATAATTGGAAGAAGGACCTAGCTGGAAGTAGAACTGTGGGATCTTTGGAATTATTTGGGACAAGGGGCTTTGGAGGCTGATGTAGTAGATGTAGCAGGGATGGCCATCAGCTAGAAAGCTGGACTGCATACCCCAGAATTGGGCAGGAGTGTGGGGAAGTCAAAGGCCATTGTCCCAGGATGCACCAGAAAGCTTGATAGGCAGGGAAATGAAGGCTGCTCTGGGATCACCAAAAGGATTGGTAAAGGAAAATACGATGGGATATATTGGGCTGGCCTTTACAAGGGAAAGAGGTTAGGCTATTCTCCTCTTCCCAGGGTTGTGAATACTGGATTATACTGAAACCTTGATTTCAGGTTGTTTTACTAATGCAAGGTCTCTGTCTAATAATTCTGTATTTTTGCATGACTTAGGCAGCAATGCATGGAACACTCTCCCAGCAGCTCCAGGAAATAAGGCCCATTTTAAAGCCATCCCTGACCCATAGGAACTGTCAGTTGTTACCTGAGAATAATACCAGCCTCAGTCCCCTCTCCACACACACATTCTGGGAGCCTATCAGGCAAGGTTGTAAACTAGTCATGCTCAGCGTGTGCTGGATGCCTCCTCCTCAGAAGAGGAGAGGCCTGAAGGTGAAGATCCAGGCCTACAAGATGGGAGACTAATATCAGCTGAGGCTCTGATCCCAAGCCACAACCCCCAATCCTAGAGAGGGTCATGCCTGCTGAACAGATCAGCAAAGGCTGGAGCAGAGGCGAGGTCAAGGCTGGTTTAGATTTGGCCACAACTGCTCATAACTGCTGTTGCATATCTACGTTGAGAAGAGGTTCATGGGTAAGCGTAGATTGCAGATGTGTGCAGACAGGCTGATGTGCACACCTCCCAAATCCTAACTGCACATTATGCGAAGGAGCACGATCTATTAGTTGATCCGACTTCTTGTTCTGTGCTTTGCTATTTGAGATCATTACAGTTGCAGAAATATAAATGGCATTCTATGCAACCATGCCCAAATGACAGATGAATACATTCAGGGCCAGAGGAGTCACGCTCCACCTTTCAGAGGACAGAGAGGGAGAAGTAATTGCCTACTAATTGATTCAGCTGTAGGGACAGGATCTGGGATATTGAAAAGGCAGCATGGGAAAGTGAAGTGTTCATGCTGATGATCTAATGCCACATTGGAAACCCCTGATTTCCTTGACCTTGTGATTGCCTTGGTGGACTATGCTTCTGCCTTCCCTGAAGGACCTTGGTATCGTGCTTTCTGATTGTTTAATGGGTTGCCATTGTTGCAGAAACTGGACAAGATATTCTTCAGTAGAGACATGGACAGCCAGCCTGGCAAATGGTGATCTGATTTATAAGGTGACCAACTTTTTTACAATGGAAAGGAGGACACAAATAAATTGAAGAAAAAAATATTGTAAAAGCTGGCCCGGCCCGTGGAAGGTCAACCGCTCGCCGTGCCCCCGCCCACAGCTGCCCCGCCAGCACCACTGCCCCGTGTAGAGCGGGCACTGTGGCTCCCAAAGCACCAGCCGTGCCGGCTCCGGGGGGCAGCCTGCCGTCGACACACCCCACCTGCAGCTGCCCTGCCAGCACCACCGCCCATCCTGGGCAGCCACGTATAGGGAGGGCCCCAAGGCTCCCAAAGCACGGATGGTTGCCACTGCCACCCCTCACACCCTCGCCCGCAGCACCCCTGCTGCCCCTGCCTCTTGTGCCCACAGCCATTATTTCCCTAGCAGAGCTGAAGATCAAGAGAAACTTACCGCTCCAGTCTCCTCCAGGTATCTTCGGAACTAACTAGGAGATGGCATAGTTGGGTAGCAGGGAGGGGTGTAAAGTTCCTGCCAATTCACCTTCGCTGCAGACAACTTGCATGTGCAAAGTTTGTCACCCAGGTGTTTTGGCGCGCTCAGCAGCAATTCCTATTGGCTTTCGAAAGCCAATAAGGGGAGTAGCACAGCTCATGCAAAAGTTGGAAAAAAAAAACATCAAAAAAGGTGCTGGAACGCCGTTCTGAGCGTTTTATGAGAAAAAAAGCCCTGCAGATTAGTCTTCAAATATCAAAAAGGAGGACATGTAGGAGGACGCTTTTCAAGGGAGGATAGAACATAGAAAAGGAGGACTGTCCTCCCTAAAGGAGGACGGTTGGTCACCTTAGATTTAACTTCAAGCTAGATTCCAAAATGGCCTGTACCTGAAGCAGTGTCAGCTCTTCCGTTTCCAGCCTGAGCTTCATTTATTGCCTGAAGTTGAAGCTGGAACTTGCCAGATGTCCCTGCTGGAACTTCTGTTGAGGAAAATGGCTATAGGCTTGGCTATGAAGCTGAACACCATCCAGGAACAAAAAGTAAAACATGTCTAGAGGGATATCAAACAAACTGCATGGTCGTTTCAGGGAATTACTAGCAATCCAGCTGAGCGTCAGGCCATCTATATCTTTTGAGTGGCTATGAATGTCCCTAAATTTTCAGTAAACCTGACAAAATCCTGAAGAAAAAAAGATTAAAATGAATTTCTGGACACTCTATAATCATCCTTGACACAAAATTCAACCAAATTTGAATTGCAAGCCTTCTAGTGTCCATGACTGAGATGGGCAGCTATAGAAATTAAATAAATAAATAAATTTAAGGTAAATACTGCATTTTTATACCAATACAGAAGCAGTTTTTTTCTGCTGAAAGAATAGTGATTAAGATGAATTTGTTTAGTTGTTTTAGGGGGATATCTATCCTGGATCTTTGCCTTTAAATGTATAGGCTGATCATTTGCATTTTAATATTTATTTTGAGTATTTTGATATGCTAGGGAAACTAAATAATAATAATAATAATAATTATTATTATTATTATTATTATTATAAAGTTGGAAGGGACCTTGGAGGTCATCTAGTCCAACCCCCTGCTCAGGCAGGAAACCCTATACCATTTCGGACAAATGGCTGTCCAGTCTCTTCTTAAAAACTTCCAGTGTTGAAATAAAAAGAATTGTTGTTGTTGTTTTTAAAAAGAACACCTCTGTGTCAACAAGGAATTTATGGTTGGGATCGATGGATAGTAGACATAGACAAGAGTTCTTTTTCCACTGATACTATAATTTAAAATGGATGTCCTACATATGTCAGGCCCATTTCAGCAGGATTCAGCAGTTTTCAGATTTGCTTTGTAGGGCACATGTTTACAGTGAGTAATTTGATTCCTGAGTTCACCCTGTAATGAGGCAAGCAAGGCAAATAATGGGAAAAAATATGCATAAGCTGTTGTGTAGCACAGTTACATTTCTTTCAGCTTTGTGGAAGATATTTTATATGAGAGTGTTAGTCAGTACCAGGAGGGTTTCATTCAATTAGCCATTGTCCCTGTCATTATTAGAGATATATCTGTGATGAATGCATTCTAAATTATCCTTTCAGATGAATCTTTCCTTGCTGCTACTAATTGCAAAATTCCTTCTTCAGGGAAATGGACATGGCAATAAAAGGGCTTGCTAATAAATATTCTCATGGATAAAAGGGGACTAGTAGAGTACAGTATTTTAAAGCAGGGCTTTTCAACCTTTTCACAGATTGTACCACTTTTAGGACATGACAATATTTGAGTACCACCAGTGCTTAGCAAGATGTCAAAAACTTGATGACTAGAAAAAAAAAAGGGAGGGGATGTGGAATTTTGGGTTTTACTGATTAGATTGATTTGTTGTTATACAAATTGCTAGTTAATACTATTATGGAAAAGTAAAAAGTTGAGGTTTGATGTTAATGCTTCATTCTACTGAAGCAGAGGAAGTCAGAAGTCAGTGCCTTTTCTTTTCTTTTTCCCTTCTCCCCCTCACTTTTCTTCCCCTTTTCCCTCCCCACTGTGTTCTACTATTTGCTTTTGTATTTTTGTATTTTATTCTATAATCTAATAAAATGTTACAAATCGTAAAAAATGGGAAAAAAGTACTGGTTTTACTCCTCCTTTTATATCCTTTCTTCTCTCTTCCCTCCTCCTATTATATCCTTTCCTCTCTCCCCCTCCTCCTTTTATATCCTCTCCTCTCGCCCCCCTCTTCCTTTTGCATCTTCTCTTCACTTCCTCCTCCTCCTTTTACATCCTCTCTTCTCTCTCCCCTCCTCTTCCTTTTATATCCTCTCCTCTCTCTTCCCCCTCCTCCTTTTCTCTTCTGTGTGCTGGAAGCGCCAATCAGCTGTAGCCGCGTGCGCCGATCCTGAACTCTCAACAGAGCCTCAGCAACACAGCAGCTCCAGCTGACTCTCCCCCAGACCTCTCTGGTGCTGCCGTCCCTTCAGCTCACCCACTTTTACACTTTTTTTTAACAGTGCTTTTCAATCCGTCATATGTGTACCACCTGCCAGGTGCCAAAGTACCACCAGTGTACATGTAGCATGGATTGAAAAGCCCTGTTATTAAAGGATGCTCAGTAACTGAAGATGTTCCCAGTTCAAATTCCTCTTCTTTTACCACAAACAAGACATTGCCTCACCATCCTGCTCCCTATATCCTATTAATGTAGAATTACAGCATGATGATAGTTATCTACCTTACATAGCTGCAGATTTAGTAATTAGACTGAAACCCACCAGATCCGAAGCTTAATCCTCATTCTGTCATAATGTTAATAAACAAACATTGACCGTTATTATCTCACAGTCATGTTCACTTCCCAGGCTTTTTGTAAGGATAAAATTGGAAGAATCCTCTAAATAACAGCAACAACACCACTAATAATAATCGGATAAAAATGCCAAATCTAATATAAACATCTATCTGACTGTGCAACTAATAATAATAATAATAATAATAATAATAATAATAATAATAATAGACAAAATCTCCCTCAGTTGCAAAAGGCAGTTTTACTTGGAACATCTTACATCTTGCAAAAACACCTTTAACAATATCAAACAATATTTCTCTACCCCAGGTCCTTGAGGACTTGATAGATGGATAAAAATGGAAAATCCAGCCTAAATATCTGGCTGACTGACCAACCAACCATAACTATAATAAACTTCACCATTATAGGAAACAATTCAGTTAAAGCAATCTTTATCATTATGCATTATTTCTTCAACTGTGGGCCATGAAATAATGTTTAGAAAATGCAGGGATCCCTCACATAAATGGACACTTTCACCCTACATTTTCATCTTTGAAAACACAGAAGTTCACCTTCTTGGGAATAAAATAATCATTAGAGCTGCATTACCATCCATTTATTTTTAAAGTTTTTTTTAAAACCAAACTTTGTACCTCATTCATTATTTCTTTACCACTTGAATTATTTTATTTAACCCTTGCCATAATAGCAACTCGTGGCGCAAACCTACTGATCAAATAAGGTCTTTGGTAGCATTAAAGGCTTAGGAAAGAGTAGACCTTCATCCCAATTAAATCCTCTTTAGGTACCTGTTCTTGCATTTTCCATTTTTCTTTTTATTTGGGGGCTGCTTATATCAGATCCTAGTTCCACTCAGTAGAGTTCAGGCCAACTCACAGTCTGTAAATGTATCTGAGACCTCTTCATGATTGCCAGTTTTCTGAATCTGAGTATTTCTGTTGCTATTTGCATTATCACTGATGTGCTTCATGGAACCAGTTTCCAGACACTAATCTTTCTTTGTGAACCAGCTGACTGACAACGAATGAGAAGAGGCCACAACCAGCTGTGGCAAGTGAAGATGGGGAGTTCCATCAATTAGTGAATAATTTTGCTTTAATCTGATCTCTAAACAAGGCAGACTGAATTAGTTGAAATGCACAGGAAATACTGATAGGAATAACAATCCACTAGAACTCAATGTTATGAATCAAGGACTTTCATTACATTTCAGTTCAATTTTAAACACACCTCCAGGAAAATTAATCTTACTGAAACTAGAAGAGTTTATTTTCTAATTAGCGTATTTAGTATTGGAATGCTATATGCTTAACTATTCTAAGTTTCTTTCCTGAACTGAAGAAATTGTATATAAACTGCTGCAGGATAAGGTTAATCATGACAGCAGCACTCAGCTGACATGACAAATTCAGCAAAATCACTCCAACTATCCATTGGCTGCCCTTGAGAAATAGACGTTCATGGATCACAGTGTGCAATGTCCTGTTAAGTCAGGGATCTTCAAACTTGGCCCTTTTATGACTTGTGGACTTCAATTCCCAGAATTCTTGAGCCAGCATGTCCACAAGTCATAAAAGGGCCAAGTTTGAAGACCCCTGTTAAGTAATGCTGAAAGATAAAGGGAAGTTCTAAGAAGAGGGGCTGTAATTGTGTCCCATTACAACCGCTGCCAGCTGAATCCACAAGGCAGTGCATTATAGTGTTTCACTTGCCCTCTTATTCATTTCTTACAAGCACACCAATTGTCACTCTTGTATCATGACTCTGGGCACCTTTTATCCTGATGGAGACACTGGTCAAAGAAACATATCTGAGGAAGAGAAGTGGTGAAGGAAGAGTAAAAGATAGTGAATGAAGTCCAGGGAGATGAGAAAATAAAAAAATAAAAATCTATTTTGGAAAACAACAGCAAGTGTTTAGAGAGGGACATAGGCATATAGAACCTCAGGCAGTTTATTTAATTCTCATAATATAGATGCTTGTTTCTTATACTACCTAGAGCTACGCTGCCATCAACCTATTGCAGATTGCTTTCTTTCTGCTCAGACAGTTCCCATCATGCTTTGCAGTACTCAGATGTTAGCAAGGAAAAGCAGGGTAACTAACAAATCACCTCTGCCCAGCTGTTGTTGGCCGCTGACATGATCGATGGGGCTGTTACGCCAAACAGATCCCAACTTAGACGCAAATACACATGAACTCTTAGGGCTCGTGGAGTTATATGGTAAAATTATGCTACAAGTTCAAATTTTAACGTGGCTTATTTGTTAAAAAAAAAAAGGTGGGTTGCCTGCTTGTCCTTTCCTGGATATGTAACAGGGAGATGAAGAGGTATTTTCTGATCTCTTTGTAAATCAGACCACGGTTATCTGAAGAAAATTAGAATGCTTTTAAGAAGTCTAAGAAGAACCTTTTCCTCTTTTTAATTTGACATATTGTCAAGAGATGTGTACCGTAGACATCACTACAAAATCTGAATTTCAAATGAGACCACACTGATATTAGGAAAACAGCCTTCCCACGCTCATGCTCGCCAAATATGTTTGGGCATCAGTTCCCATAATGCTCAGCTTTGGAAAAGTATAGATTGGGGAACACTATATTAAAAAGCTGTTTCAAAAGAGTTCTTGGCTTCCTTTTGTGAGATGTTCTTTTATTTTCATTGGTTTGTCCATCATTGGATCTCATTTGCTTTTATGCTGTAGTAGAACAAAGAAATATTTCATATCTATCATCTTAGCAAATCTTACCAGAATCCTTTTAATGCTATTATCTTCACTTTGCCAATGTGAGTGTATGGGGCTGAGATGTAGCCATTTTAAATGCTTGAAACCACTTTGTGGATCACATTCTATACACGGGGAATTTCTCAGTCTAGCTGTGTGTGTGTGTGTGTGTGTGTTTAATCCCAGATGTATATTGCTCCGGGGCAAGAAAATTAGATTAGAATGAGGGCAGCAGTGAAAAAAGGACAGCTCACGGTATGTACTGCTCCTAATTTTTCCTTATGCTCTGAAGGTGCTAAACAAATCAACACAAAATGGATCATTTTGATGTGGATGAAATAGCTGAGAAAGGGTCCTTGGCATCTGTCCCATCAAATCTGGCATAAGATTTCAATCAGGCAAACTGTGTCAGGAAAAGGCCTCTGGTCTACATCAATCTGAACAATGCTCCTTCTTGACAATTCTTTCAATTATCAAAATAACCTGCAAAGTATTTTCCCATAATCGTGCAGTTTTGTTATTTAGACCACTGTTTTAACTCTGATAATTTTGTTTTGAATAGGGATATTTAAATAACAAACTTTTGCCCCTTGAGGAGGGCATGGGGGTGCACACATCAGCTGGAGCTGTCATACTCCCCTCTCCAGCTGGGGGTGCATTCCACAGATGTCAACAAAGGCCTGCTATGGAGATTCCTCCATCCGAGAGGTTCTACTGAGAAGCCAAGAATTTCCCCAAACATCTCTAGAATCTCAGGCAGCTGTCTCTGTCCACCATGTTTGCCATCACATTATATGGTAGAGTTTAATTGTAAGGCATCTGCTCATCCTCCCAAACACATGGCTAACAGGGTCATGATACATCCTCTTCTGGGTATGTCTGTTTGTAGAAGGACAGTGCAGCAGTTCCAATTCTATTGGACAAACAAGGAGAGTTTTCTTTGCCTAGGCCAGTGTTTCTCAACCTTGACAATTTTAAGGCATGTGGACTTCAACTCCCAGAATTCCACAACGCTGGCTGTGGAATTCTGGGAGTTGAAGTCCACATGCCTTAAAATTGTCAAGGTTGAGAAACACTGGCCTAGGCCCAGCCCTATGAGGCTTTTTCCTCAGATAATAATAGGTGATAGCAAGATATGGCCAAAGATGGCTTGGCCTCCCCCCAATCTCCCCTCATTTGCTTTTTTTTCAGGGGAAATGGAGAATGAAGTATGCTGATCCCCATGCAGAAAATCCAATTTGTATTAGGTTCGCTTCTTCAATTGGGATACAAGAGGATTTCATTTTCCTCTTTGCCAGCCAAATGCCTTGGGCCAACCTTTCCTTTATGATGCCATAGTACAAAACTGGGGCCGAACTCCTCTTCATTTCAAACGATATTTGCTCCAGGCACTCAAGAGAAAAATTTGGCCTGAGAAATATGAACTGCAAATGCATGTTTTGGGGTGGGGTGAGGGATAGAGGTAGGAATGGAGGGGGGGGGTGCCTGGCTTCATTTAAAAAAATTATCTTAGCAAGGGTTTCCAGTCTTCCATGTTTGGATATTGTTACAGTGTCACATGCTGCCTCTGCAGCCTCACAGAACTCCCTTGAGGCAGTTTTTGGAATATCACAAATGGAAGCAATTTGTTGGCAAGCTAGGCTGGGAGTGGGCGGGGTGGGGGATTGAAGGCTGTTTCACCTAATTGTAAGAATAATTCAACATCCTGTTTTTGTCATTCCAACCTGTTACCAACTTCAATACTTCCAAAACTGCATTCTTTCCTTCGTGTGCCTGACAGGATGCTACTGTTATTTCCTCACGGCACGCAGCTATTCTTTATTAGGTTACCGTCACTTTGCAGTAACATTCAGCTCTTTGCCTCATGTACAGGGAAATAAAACGTTCCCTAACATGCATATTTAAAAAAGCGGGGCTGTATCTAAGCTGCTGAATGAATAAATGCACAGAGTGGTTTCTTGTAATCCGCCTGAGAAATCAGTCCAATGGTTTCTGCATGTTATCAGCCTTCTGTGGCTTTGGTTTAGTTGAGCATCAAATTGGATGAATTCATTTGAAACTTTATAATTTGAGATGTTATTAAATATGCTATTTTAAAGACTATATAATCCACAGCATTACTTGCCTGATTTACTATTCTTTGCTTTTTCCATTTGTCATGAAGCAGCTGCAAAAACAAAAACAAAACCATAACCATCTTAGCAAAAATATGCTCCATTTCTCTGCAAAGCAGAGGGAAATCAAACGCAAAGCTTGAGAGTCATTAAATATCAAATATAAATGCACACATTACAATAAGATGTGGCTTCTAAACATGTGTACTTAATAATAAAAACATTTGTCTCATGATGTTTGATTTTTGAGATGCCAAATTAATATTAAGATTACCCTCCCCACCAAAAAAACCCCTTGACTCTTCATCTGGGTGTGAGGTTGGCATTTCATTTCTTTATATTGGGACTTTAAACACGCATGTTTAAGACAGGAAGCAGCAAGTGTTGATAGCACAAACCATCCCTTGAAATACACTCGTAAGTAAGAAGAATCTTTTTATCATAAATTAACAGGAATATTTGATTAATTCTGTGTTTTAAATAAATGGTGGTAAAGAGAAGCATCCAGTCCTACCCCATTCATTCCTCACTTCTTTTTATCTGGAATACTAGACAAACGTATTCCACTGTTACGTTTGTTCTGTCTGCGTATTATATTTTCCTATTAGTTTTCTGGAGAAAAGAGCACATCTCATGTTTTATTTGCAGAATCTATTTCTGGTTATCTCCAGCTAAAAATGATCGCTACCCTGACCCCTGGCAAAATATGCCTCTTTATTTGTTAGGGAAGGTAAAATCTTGCCAGTCAGTGGATGACTAATATTTGAACCTGGAATAAGACAGCTTCCTACAAAAAATATTTACTCACGGCCATTCTTTTCATAATTAATATTGTCCAAAGTTGTGATTGGAAAACATTTGGATTTTGCAACTATAGAAGGCTAGGACAATACAGGAGAAAAAAAAGAGGTAACAAAGAGGCACATTTTATTAAGGGTCAGAGTAGTGATCAAGTGCCCAGGCAATTGGTTCTTTTAGATTCGGAGAAATGAGCACGCCAGTAAATAAGCTTTATTATTACAGTAACTCAAGCAAACAGATTTAAAAGCATAACATAAAAAGCAAACATGCCAAACGAGTTGGTATCCAAATCCCTTGTAAGCTGTCAGGTGGTTCTTAATAATGATAGCAGAGATACTGCAAGGATGTTCAATTTCCCCAGTATTCAGTGCTACATTCTACGCAATTATGCTAAGGGTTTTTTTTATCAAAACCTGGCACCAGGACTTCATGGTCCTGCTATGGTCATGATGCTGCAAAATGGGACACGGATGGCACATGACTCTGGGATGGGAACCAAAAGTGCAGGTCTTTCACACGTTTGCAACTATGTGAACACTCCCGTCTCATTTTCTTTTATCCAGCAAAGAAAAGTGAAAAGCGAACAAGTTAGCTGTGGATGAGTTTTAAATTTCTAGACTTTTCTTACTATGAAGGAGCAATCACACTATGTCACTAAACTCCTCAGAATAGCCTTCTGCATTGTCACTACACAGTACTACCGGTAATGAAAAGAGGGTGGGGGGAAATGAGGGAAGAAAGAATTGTTGAGAAAATGAAAATGGCAAAAGGGGATGATAAAAGAGAACCAAGCTCAATATTTTTCTTAACCCAGAATGTTGCCTCATGTGTTGCCTCATGGATTGTTTTCCTTAACCATGGGTAAGCATTTGATCAGAACATTTAATCAGCTTTTCCAACCTGGTGCCTGCAGATATATTATACGTTTACTCCTGTATAACTAATCTCACTTCTCCAGATTCATAGGGTCTGTGTAGGATAAGCATGCTGTTTAGGGTGTATAGGAGTTGAAGCCCAATATTCTAGATGGAATATGTTGAATAAAGAGGATCTAAATTATGAGGCTGGACCGGCTGAACTGCTGCTTAAACTTTTTCAGTCATTCTTTCTTCCTTCGTAACTTTAAACATTTTTCTCTCTCCATTTTTGCTTTTCTCCTTCCTGCAAAGTAACAGAGAGTAAAATAAACCTAGGACATTGCAGTACTGCATCAGGGTTACTGCTGTTGGTATGGCAACTGCTGTTGCCATCAAATATTACATAGTCATGTCGGATATGGAATGAGGCAAGGAGACAGAGAAAGATAGTTGATTGATTGGAAGATAATTAACCTCCTGGATCAATTGAGGATAATTAACCTAAGCCATCTAAGAGCCAACTATGTGATACTAATAGTTGGTGCTAAGTCTTTATAATGGAACTGGAAGTGATCATTTAGCACACTGGATTTTCCTATTTATTCTAATGTCATTCATCTTAAAACCACAAGGTACAATCCGTGTACTGAAATGGATATCTGGAATCAGAAAGACTTTGCATGGAATTCTTCCTCTATATATTTAAGATGCCATAATCAAATGTATAGGAAACACAGAGATTAGATTACTAGATAAGCAAAATCTTGATTATGGTGATTGACTAACATAACAGGTGCCTTGCAGGAAACTCATAATGAAAGCTTTACAACCCCCTTCTTAAGATGTTGACTGCAGTCCTGATACTTGTCTGATATTTGTTCATCATTCAGAGGTATAGACACATACATAAAAGTTCAGCTCTACACACCCCAAATACAAGTTAAAACCATAACGTTGCATTCAATTCTATATAAGCAATTAGAGCTTATAGATAAAAGAATATCTATTTCTGCCACAAAGCATTTTTAAGTTACTTTAATTCATATAATTGTATGCTTCTTTTCTAGCCGTACCAATATTTCTAGTACTATTTGTACTAGAGTACATGGGGGGAAAAAACAGTACAGATATTTATGGATCTGCTGATGCTTTTCTATTTTCTTTTTTAATAATAATTTCAAGAACGCTTACATAATTTGAACCATAGTGTTCCTTCCTGAGATTCCTTGTATTGCATTAAATAATTATGTATGGGAACAATGTGATTACAATTCCAGTGCAGAAAAGCTTGTGATGGTATTTTATTTCGCCTTATAGTGGTATTTATATTATCGCAGTTCATGAATATATTCTACTGTATATTTCTGCCACTTCAATCCCTGCAAGCATTTTCATTAGTGTGGAAGAACCCTCTGTTCCCACCCACAGCTTCTACATTGCCAATTTGTTGCCTCTCCAATATGCCTTGATGTTGTTGATATTGTTCAGTACTGAAATATAGCAAAACAGGGTTGTCTAGCCATTGCTGATGTGGCTGCAATCAATAGTTTAAAGCTTATGCAGTCGTGTGTTTTGATAAGGACTATCTATATTTGAAATAATAAAGAAATGTTGAAGAGGCTCCCCTTTGTAAGCAAATGCTGGGGAACTTAGAAATGTTGGCTTTCTACTCCCTAGTTGTTCTCCAATAAACTAATGCAATAAGGCTAACAATAAAAGGCTATGTTGCAGACTAAAAAGCCCTCTGACAGACAAAATAGAAAAGTTGGAAACAGATAAAGCTTTTGCACAATTAGATTTTTTTGAGGGAGGCTGCACTACAAGGATTTTCCAGATCCTGTTCAGGTCTGATTGATGGTAAAATCATAACTACATCATATTAGCCCCAGAGTTCACTGACAGGGTACTGCTGATTAATATTGTGACTGCTGTTCACTTACCATTAAAGCTGTGGAAATATGAATTGAGCTGCTCCGGTAACAAACCCTGCATATTAAAAAGTACCAGGAACAATCTCTACTCTGCATCAGGAGGTGTAATGAGATAAACAGCCTTTCTCTGAAATATTGTGTAGTTAAAGAGCAACAAAGCAGCAATGCCATGATTACAGGTTTGTATTTTTATATTTCACAAGTTGTCTCATAATGCACACATTGTTCTTCCCCCCCCCTTCACTTGCTGTTGAAGATGATCTTGGAAAATGAGAAGAAATAATATTTGGCTGAATTCTCTCTTCCTCTTTGAAACCCACCTCTCCCTCTCAGTTGGGGTATATTTTACACACCCACACCCTTTTTAGATAATGGAAGAGCCATAGCTGTGTTTTTTAGGCAGATGTAAAGGCCTCAAGCCCTACAAAGGGAGGATATCTTCATTTATAGGGTTGTTTATTATTCCCTCTTGGCACAGTAAAAGATTATATTTATCTGAGAAGCACTGAGCGCAGTAAGATTTTCTTTAGACATACCATTGCAATTTTTCTTCAGCATTGTCCTCCTCTCTCCTTGATATAGATGCTACAGAGACAGTAATATGTACAAATCATAGCCAAGTTAAAACCACAGAGGCAGCTGAGAGCCGGGCCTCCCCCATCTGAGAGATTTCAACCCCTGATCTAAGGAGTTATCTCATCGCTACAGAGATAGTATGCTTTTAAAGCAGGATTGGAGAACTGAAATTATTCTGGACAGTCTCGTGAGAACTAAATTGGTCAGAGAGATTCCAGCACGACCCTCTCTAGACATTTTGGCTCCCTAGACATTTGCAAAGGCAAATTCTGGCAACTCCTATGGTTTGGCTCATCTTCCAATTTTATTAGGAATTTCAAAAAGGTGTGCTCTTGTTTTTTTTTTCCTTCCAGTTGTTGAGCTTTATGCTTACAATTTTCAGCTCTAGACATTTTTTCCCTTTTCTTGAACGTATTCATCCTATTTAATTTTGATTAAATCAGCACCGATTGTTATTCTGTGATAGCAATTCTGCAAAATTATATTTAATTGCCAAGCTGCCTAGGTCTAGAACTGCCCCTCGTTCCACTATAGGCAAATATGTCCCAATACACACTTCATTCACACAAGGAATACACACAATCTCTTCTTTCTTTCCTTCTTTCTTTCCTTCTTTCTTTCCTTCCTTCTTTCTTTCTTTCTTTCTCTTTCTCTTTCTCTTTCTCTTTCTTTCTTTCTTTCTTTCTTTCTTTCTTCTCTCTCTCTCTCTCTCTCTTTCTTTCTTTCTTTCATGCAAACATAGTTTACATACTTGCTGTTCACATACAACACAGATACAGAAGATGCACCCCCCCCCCCCAATGTAGCCATCAGGTTGCACATTGCAGTATGTAGAGGAATGGATTTTTTCAGATGGGGTCACAATATTGCTGAAGAGATTCAGCCATTCTCTTCCTTCTGCTGCAGTGATTGCCATAAAAAAAAAAGCCCCTTTCACAGCAATGAGTCTATACCCCATTAACCACTATGGAGGGTCATTTAAAACTTTGGGAAATACTGTAGTTATTGCCTTTGATTTTCTCCTACAGGGAGATCATTTCCCTTTCCTCACAAAACAGCTTGTTTCCTTGCTCACTCACTCAATACTCAAAAAATAACCAGGCTGCCCAATTCCAAAGCAATTTTGGATGGATTCACAGATTAAGAGAAACAATATATAAGATCAGCAATCATTTGAGGGATTATACTTCTACATCCACCCCATTCCCCCAACTAAAAAGACACCCAAACCAAGGCCAAGAGGGGAAATAACTGATTTTTAAAGATTGCTTGAAGGTGAGGAAGGAACGGGGACATACAAGTTTCCAAAGGACAGGTACAACGGCAGAGAAGGCCTGTTCCTTTGATCTCACTAGATGACATTGTTTAATCACTGGGACCCAAAGCAAGCCAACCCTGTTGGAACATGCAGGTGCTTCCCTCAGATAGCTAGGCCCTAGGCCATATAGTCTTTATGGGTGATTGAATTGTACCCAGAACCTTACTGACAAACAGTGCAGCTCACAGAGCTGGGGTATAATATGAAAATGGTGAGGCTGGCCCATTAGTTGTCATGGTGCTCATTTGCTTCAAGAACAGCCTATGTCTAGAATATCACACTAGTCTATCCACAAGGTAACATAGACACAAATGATTGTGAGAAGGATCTCTTGATCCAGGAATGGGAACAGCTGGAACACAAGCTGAACTTGTGCAAAGATCTTCCTGTCACAGCTGCCATCTTGGGCAGGAGCTATGAGTTCAGATTGCACACTAATCCTAAACAGGACCGTACAATCCATTCAGGATCAAGATTGGAAAATGTCCAGAACTGATAGGACTGAGCATTCACTACCATTTAGTCTTGCTAGGCTTGAGCTTGAGCCTGTTCCTCCCCATTCAGACCCCTCCAGGCACTGGGACAAGAGCAGCACTGCTTGCTCAATCATGGGTTGAGAAGTAGCACTATCAACAGCACATTGACATAGATGCTAATCAGTAAAGTTATGAGCCCTGAGATAAAGCCTATGGAATATGGAGTTTTCCCTTCCTATTAACACTGACTGCAACTGGCCCCAGAGAATGGAGGAGAACCAAAGGAGGAGAACAACAGCTTTCATTCCTACTCCTTGCAACTAGTCCAGAAAGATACCATGGTCAGTGGTGTTGAAAACTGCTGAGAGATCTGGGAGGACCATCTCTACAGTTGTCTGTTCTGATATTTCATATCACAGGCTTCTTTGGAGAATCAAGGAACTCTCTGGGAATCAGTGCACACAGGAAGGACACGTAGGAGCAATTTGATCCAAAGGACTAGTAGCTGCTCATTCCTGATAGAAACCTGCTTCAAGATAAAAAAAAAAAAATCAAATGTATGGCTTCTGGCATGTGTTGAGCTCTCAGTAGTTTGGGACTGATCCACAGTTGTCATAGTGCCACAAATTCTTGAATGGCCCCCTCCAGCATTGCATGGAAGCAAATTAAAGTCCTCAAAAAGATTACTCTTGGAGAATCGATTGCCAACCTTGGAACAGAATACAGAAGCTCAGGCAGGGATGCTTCTTTCTAGCAAGGAGGCTAATACAGTTTCAACCACAAGATCTCCCATATGGTTAGCTGTGGCATAGAATCTCTAAAACCAATCAAGACTTCCTGGATGATAACTACCACCTTCTAGGAGTTGTGACTGCTGCCAAATGTGAAATCTAAGTGGACACATTTCTGAGAGGTTATCCCACCCTGAGCCCACCCAGGTCTACTATACAAGCCAGGCCAGTTAACTTGTCCAGAACCAAGTCATAGATAATGATGGATTTATTACATACTCATCTGGCATTTAACAGCAGGAGCTGAGGACCAGGGTCACCAAGGATCCAATGACACTGGTGAACGCTGAGAGCTGGTAGGTGGGTACGATTTTAACCATCAAATCTGCCCATCTTGAGAGAGGCCCACCCTCAGGTTCCTGCCATATCTGATAGCTAGGTAATAGAGCTTTGGGAGGAAGGCTTCAGAAGATGGAATGGTTAAAGCAGCAGTTCTCAACCTATGGGTCGCGACCCCATTTGGGGTCAATCGACCATTTTTCGGGGGTCGCCAAAGGCGGCGATCCGCCATTTTCTCCCCTCCGGGGGCGACGCCGCGCATGCGCGCTGCGCATGGGGGTGGAGCCGCACCTCCGGGGGGGTGCCGCCGCGCATGCATGCCACGCATGGGGGGGCGCCGCGCCACGCATGCGCATAACATTTGTGTTACGGGGGTCGCCGTCACACAAACGTTGAGAACCGCTGGGTTAAAGGGTTCCACAGAGAACCACCATAACTGGATAGGGCCAATGAACTAGAGACCTCAAACATATTTTAGATCTTTTAATTGTAAAATTACATGGAAAAATATGAACAACTTTTAACTACGGATAGTCCTCGACTCACGACCACAACTGAGCTAAAAATGTCTGTTGCTAAGCGAGACAATTGTTATGTGAGTTTTGCCTAACTTAACAACCTTTCTTGCCCCTGTTGTTAAGTGAATCACTGTAATTGTTAAGTTAGTAACAGGACTGTTAAGTGAATCTGGCTTCCCTGTTGAATTTGCTTGTCAGAAGGTCGCAAAAGGTGATCAAATGACCTTGGGACACTGCAACTGTCATAAATATGAGTCAGTTACCAAATGTCTGAATTTTGATCACATGACCAGGGGGATGCTGCAATGGTCGTGTGAAAACTGGTCATAAGTCACTTTTTTCAATGCAACCTTGAATGGTCACTAAACAAACTGTTGTAAGTCGAGGACTATCTCAGTACCTAACTAAGAAATAAAGATGGTGCTCCCATAATACTTCTAATTAACATAAAATGTAAGAAAATTGACAAGTGTCTTGATGTATCTATAAAAAGTGATGGGCCTAATTATTTTTTACATAATGTTACATAACAAAATGAAGTCCTGCAAATATATTTTTATATTTTTACCTCTTCATCCAGCTGAACAATGAGTTTTCTCTGTCTTGCCTAGTCTTATTCTTTCCTTCCCTCCCTCCTTCCCTCCCTCCCTCCTTCCCTCCCTCCTTCCCTCCCTCCCTTCCCCCTCCCTCCCTCCCTCCCTCTCTCTCTCTCTCTCTCTCTTCTTTTCTTTTTCAGAACAGGTAAAACTCTTGATTGCACATCTCCTTTTCCAAGGCCTCACCCTTCCTTGGTTATATACTGTTATTGGATGATTTATGAAGTGCTCAGTGAAAAATATTTACTTAGTCAAGATTAATAATAAAGATGCATGACTGGATGTAAAACCTTTGCATTAGCATCGTATCATTCTGTTCCTCAGTGCGCGGTTAACATCTTTATTCCAATCTAACCCTGTGTTTATTAATGCAAATAATGCCTCAAGTCCCATTAAACGCATTGCATTTTAGATTCTGACTTCTTTTAGATAAGTACTTGAAGTTTAAGATAATGTCCTCCTGAAGCAGCACTGGCCTTAGACATCTTTATTTGTGAAAAATTATTTGTAAAATAAATAAATAAATAATGACATCATTTAGTTTTAAATATTACACCACATGGTGCTTACAATCCTAGGGAGTTGTATAAACTCTTTGAATGCTAAAATCTGAACATTTCTACGTGATCAAGCAAATTTCTGTACGGAAGAATGTATATGTGTAATACCATTCCAATTTGTGGTTATGTTTGGGCCTAAAGTTGCTGCATTATTTTTACTAGAACTTTCTGGTGAACGTTAAAATCACTGAAATTTTGTTTTAGGTCTGATTGCTATACCAGAATAGAAAGGCAAGCAGGTGATAATGATTTTAGCATTTGAAGACTGTAAGATGGGATGCCCCATCACAACCCTACAGGCAAGACATAGCTTAGGTTGCAATATGACACCTCATGACAGTCCTAATTCTTCCATAAAGAAAAGAAAGGAAAATTTCCTTCCATTCCTAATTAGTAGGATTTAAGCCTACAGACAGTGCTTATTTAGTGACTGTCTTGTTTAACAACGTAGCACAGTAATGAAAAACTATGACCAATCCTCACATTTATCACTTTTTGCAGCTCTGTAAAGTCCTTGAAGAGATCAACCCCGACTGCTCTTTAGAAGGCCAGATCCTGAAGTTGAAACTCAAATACTTTGGCCACCTAATGAGAAGGAAGGACTCACTGGAGAAGGGCCTAATGCTGGGAAAGATTGAGGGCAATAGAAGAAGGGGACGACAGAGAAGGAGGTGGCTGGATGGAGTCACTGAAGCAATAGGCGTGAGCTTAAATGGACTTCAAAAAATGGTAGAGGACAGGAAGACCTGGAGGAACGTTGTCCATGGGGTCGCGATGGGTCGGACACGACTTCGCAATTAACAACAACAAAAGCAAAGGAAAATTGAGGTAAGATTGTAAGCACAGCTGCAGTTTTACTTAGCAACCATTTCACTGAACAACTGAGTTGCTAGTTCCAATTATGGCAGCTAAACAAGGACTACTTGTATGTTGAGGTTAGTGATACAATGAATGTTAAATATCAACGATCAAATATAAAAAATTAAAGGATAAAATGGACATCTTTGCTATTATCCTTGTAGTGTGAAAAAAAATGGATAAAAATAGATAATGAGCATTTACCTTTGAACTGAGCATATATCTATTTAAGCTAACAAAATTCAAGTTTCTAGGGATGATGTATAAATGATAACTATCAGTGTTCGGGTAAGCAACAAATACCCATAAGTATGTGCCACGGACCAGCTTGTATGGGGGGGGGGAAATCAAAGCAGAAAAGGAATCAACATGCTCTGCTCAATTGTCTCTCAAAGACACTTCAAAGGAAATTACATAAACCAGTCCCTACCATCTGCAACTACTTAAATTTCATGGATGGTTCAATGCCTTGAAACTAATGGACTTGCCTGATTGAAAACCAAAATAGGTGAAAAGTGAACCTGCTTTTCAATAGAACATTTGCTAATATATTTCACTGGCGAGATTAATGCATAATAGTAGCCCATGCAAACAACTCCATATTGCACGGACCAGATTCTTCAGAAGAAAATCTCTCCATATAAACTGGATTCACCTCTTTTTCCCCATCGAGCTGATTTTTGGTTCCCTTTCCTCAAAGCGAAGGGTGAGGGGAGGGAGAGAAAGAGGGTGGGAATGAATGATTTACTTCTAAATTTGGGAAATAAGGTGAGTGATAAAAGTATCTCCAGAAGAATATTCATTTTTCAACCACCTTATCTGTATCTAATGATTTTTTGTTACGTTAGATTCATTTCTGCTGACAGTAAATAGAGATCTCTATCCCTATTCAGACAGATATATAGGGATTTCAATACATGGGAATTCAAAATTACAATTATTATTCATTTAAGGAATAGCAGAATATGGGTAATGCAAAGGAAACTTTCTCTTACACCTTGATTATTGGTTTCCAAACTATGAAATGCAAACCACTGATTTTAACTTTTAATACTTTGCAGTCTATCAAACAACCTTTATGCACACCTCTTAATCATAGACAGTACTGAGTTTATGTTATGTCCCGAGCCTTGCAAACGGCTCGGGCGTTTGCAGGCAGTCCCGGGCAGGTGCAAAGCTGCCCGGGACCAGACAGGCTGTCGCCAGCGCCGTGCGCATGCGCGGGTGCTGGCGCGGGAAAAGTATCACATTTACCCGGGAAGCGTCTATATAAGAAGCTGGGAGGTTTTGGGAGCTGCTGAAGCCATCTACTTGTAAGCTGAACACTGAATAAAGGAAACTGAGAACTTCAACTGCTTCTCGTGTCTGCTTCCCGCCAAGGACTCAACACTGGCGACGAGGGTGGGATGCCTTGCACTACCTGGAAAGGAAGAAGTGTAAGCTTACCCAAGGAGTCCTGAGCGGCGGAAAGGAACGGCGTCGACTCGGCAGCTGCCCGCCAATCCAGTGCGCATTAGGGGGTAGGCTGGCTGATAGACCCGTCTCCTGAAGATCTGAAGATGGCGAAAATCGGAAGGCTTTCGGAATTCGACGTCTCACATCCAGAGCGGTGGGAGTCATACGTAGCCAGGGTGGAGAACTACTTCAAGGCAAACCAAGTGAGGGAAGAGAGCTTGAAGGCTGCCACCCTGCTTTGTGTTTGCGGTCAAGACGCCTTCGACATCGCAGAAAACCTTGCAGCACCTGTTCCAGTAGAGTCTGTCAGCTACGCAGATCTGAAGAAGCTACTGAAGGAGCACATCCACCCCAAGATGTCTGTCATCGCATGGCGCCACACCTTCGAGCAGAGGGATCAACGGCCCGGTGAGTCGGCCAAAGAATTCATCGCCGCATTACGGAAGGCCGCCAAGCACTGCGAGTTCAAAGACCTCGAAGAACGACTGAGGGACCGATTCGTGTGCGGGTTAAGGCATCGAGATCTACAACAGAGACTTTTCGCTAAAGAAGAACTGTCCTACCAAGATGCCTTAAGGGAAGTCACCGCAGAAGAAGCAGCAGGCGGCGCTGTCAAGAACATGCGGCCGATCAGAAACAGTCCAGAGGTTGCATCCGTGCACCAGGAAGACGCCCAAAGGAACTCCGAGGAGGATCCGGACGAGGAAGTCGACCGTCTCCACCCCACGACGGAAGAAAAACAGAAGGGAAGCTCTTCAGCTCCGCTCAAGTGCATCGGCTGTGGAGGTCGCCACAGGAGAACCGACTGCAAGTTCCGCTCCGCTACCTGCCGGGCATGCGGCAAACAAGGACACATTGCAGCTGTGTGTCTGGGCCGACGAAAGGTACAACCTCAGGAAGAACTGCGCCTGAAAGGTACCAGATTCCCCAGCCAGAATAGGGTAGGGTTTTGCGCTTCGCGAAGAAGCATCCTTAGGACAGGCACACACAAGCCCATTAAGAAAAAGCTGTCACTCAAGGTGAAGCTACAAGGGGTTCCATTATCTATGGAACTAGACACAGGGTCTGCCTTTTCAATTATCTCCTTGCATACATTTAGGAAGATTTGTTCCGGTAGTGGAACTCAGGCCAAGTTAAGGCCTTCTGACATTGTGTTAACAGATTTTCAAAATTCAAGAGTGTGTGTTAAGGGGGAGGCCACCCTTAACGTGCAATACAAGAGTTTTGAAGGTCCACTAGACTTATTAGTAGTAGGGGGTGAATGAACGAGTCTCATAGGACTCGATTGGTTTGAGGCCCTGGGGATACACGTCACAGGACTCAACAGTTTACAAACACTCGACCTACAGGAAGTCTGCAAAGAATTTGCAGATGTTTTCAGCCCCCAGCTGGGCACATTCAAAGGACCCCCTGTGTCCTTAAAGCTAGACCCCACTGTCACTCCCATTAGAATTAAAGCAAGAAGGGTCCCTTTTGCTTTAAAGAGTAAAATTGACACTGAGTTAGACAAACTGATTCAACAGGGAATCCTAGAACCTGTTGATTCCAGTCCTTGGGAGACCCCCATTGTCACGCCTCTAAAGGCAAATGGGGACATTCGCATTTGTGCTGACTACAAATGCACTCTGAATAAGGCATTGCAGCAACATGCCTATCCTGTTCCTGTGGTCAGTCATATTCTGGCCTCCCTCAAGGGGGGGCGCGTTTTTGCAAAGCTTGACCTAGCTCAAGCGTATCAACAGCTGCCTGTTGATGATGATGCTGCTATAGCTCAGACTATTGTGACCCACAGGGGAGCCTTTAAGGTAAAAAGGCTGCAGTTTGGAGTGAATGTCGCTCCTGGGATTTTCCAAAGCGTAATGGAAAACACACTACGGGGTATACCAGGGGTTTGCCCCTACTTTGATGATGTCTTAATTGCAGGAGACTCCACACACATTCTAGCTGAAAGGCTAAGGGCTGTTCTGTTAAGATTCAGGAAGTCAGGCCTCAAGCTCAAAAAAGACAAATGCAAGATTGGGGTGCCTTCTACTGAATTTCTGGGGTTCAAAATTGATGCTGCTGGGATTCACCCTGCTGAATCCAAACTAACAGCTATTTTAGAAGCACCTAGGCCAAAGTCCAAGGCCGAACTTCAGGCCTTCCTGGGCCTCCTGAATTTCTACAATTCTTTTCTTCCACATAAAGCTAGTGTAGCTGAGCCTCTCCACAGGCTACTAGACAAACAAGCAGTGTGGCAGTGGTCACATACACATGAGGCTTGCTTTAACAAAGTCAAGGCCTTGCTCACTTCTAACAGTGTACTTGCACATTTCAACGAATCTCTTCCTGTGTGCATCGCATGTGATGCGTCCCCTTACGGGGTAGGAGCTGTCCTGAGCCACCTCAGGTCTGATGGAACTCAGGTTCCTGTTGCATATTACTCCAGAACATTGTCTTCTGCTGAGCGCAACTACGCTCAGATAGACAGGGAGGCTCTGGCTGTTGTTGCTGGAATTAAAAAATTCCACGATTTTCTATATGGCAGGCATTTCACGGTCTTTACTGACCATAAGCCTCTGCTGGGACTGTTTACCACACGTAAGCAGACTCCCCAAATCATTTCCCCTAGAATGCTTAGGTGGTCTATTTTTCTGTCTGCATATGATTTTTCTTTACTCCACAAGCCTGGGAAAGAAATGGGCCATGCTGATGGCCTCAGTAGATTGCCTCTGCCAGTAGTAGAAGCTGACCCTGCGCCAGCTGTCAACATTCTATCAATCCAAGCCTTGCCCGAGCTCCCTCTTTGTGCCAGGGATGTTGCCGCTGAAACAGGTACAGATCACACACTTTCACGTGTCCGTTCCTGGGTTTTGTCCGGTTGGCCTGAGCACTGCCCTAGTCCTGAGTTTCAGAGTTTCTGGTCCAAAAGAAACGAGTTGTCCCTTTCTCAGGGTTGTCTGCTTTGGGGAAACAGAGTTGTCATTCCCTCCTCAATGAGGACTAGGGTCTTAGAATCCCTCCACGAGGGTCATCCTGGCATTGTTCGTATGAAGGCTCTTGCACGCAGCCACTTGTGGTGGCCTGTTTTAGATAAGGATATTGAGGCTAAGGTGCATGCATGCCACCTGTGCCAACGATCTCGCCCAGAGATGCCCCAAGCTCCCGTGCATAAATGGGAGGAAACGCAGTCCCCATGGTCTAGGGTGCACATTGACTATGCTGGGCCCTTTCAGGGCCAGTTCTTCTTGGTCCTTGTTGACAGCCATTCAAAATGGCTTGAGGTTGTACCTGTCTCATCCACCACCACTGCAAAGACTATTCAGGTACTGAGGGGGATTTTTGCTGCACACGGGCTTCCAGATGTCATCGTGTCTGACAACGGCCCTCAATTCACTTCCTCCGAATTCCAAGCTTTCTTACAGGCTAACATGATTCGTCATGCCACGTCTGCACCCTTCCACCCGTCCACCAACGGTATGGCTGAACGCATGGTGCGCATCACAAAGGACGCTTTGAAAAGGCTCACCTACGGGGACTGGCATCACAGGTTGGCTGACTTTCTCCTTTCTTATCGCACCACACCGTCCACTTCTACAGGGAGAAGCCCAGCTGAACTTCGCTGGGGGCGTCAACTTACTACTAAACTTGACCGGTTGCATCCGGACAGACTGCCTTCATCTACCTCACATCCTAGGACACCTAGACAACTACTTGTGGGTGCCCCGGTTTGGGCTCGCAATTACGGGCCTGGTCATACCTGGGTCCCCGCTTCTATTTCCAGGGTCACAGGTCCTCTCTCCTACGAGGTTGCCCTGGACAACGGTCGTGTCCTGCGTCGGCACATCGACCAACTCCGCCCTAGGCGGGACTTTTCAGATGAGACTCCTGGGTCTTTTCCAGGGGGGGAGGGGGACCCTTTGGAGCAAAGGGAAGGGCACGAGCTGCTGCCCATCTCCACTGATGGAGCCACAAACGGCCCATCCCAGGGTTCCGCGAGAGCTCCGAACAAGAATTCTATGAGCCTACCTAACTACCAGGCATCCACGCCTACTCCAGCCAGGGAGTCACCCCGGGGGCATACTCACTTTCCACACACATCACACAGCACTCCAGTCACGGAGGATACCCGGGGGCATCCCAACAAATCATTCCCCGCAAGAGAGCTGGCACACAATCCCCAAGGTTGGCCTGACCTTACCCCAAATTCTACAGGGGGTCAAACATACAGGGAGGTGGTCGAGGAACCAAGTCCCGACTACAACACCTCTAGCCCAAATCAGGGAGTAACTGAGTTTTGGGAAAGTACAGAAACCCACACAAGCCCGGACACAGAACGGGGTTCAGGGAATGGTCAGCCTCCTGACAGGTCTTGGACGGACCTAGGAGGTTCAACAGAGACACCCAGCAGTGGCTATCACTTCAAGGGGCCCGAGGGTCTACAGCTAGGCAGGTCAACCAGGTCACAAAGTGACAGAAGCCCTGGCCTGACGAGCCCGGTGGGCAAGCAAGCAGGCCAGGCATCGGGGCACAGTCCTTGGAAGGCACCAAGGCAAAATAAGGAGAACAGGCTCACATCTCCCTCCAGTCAGGGAACTCATGCTAGTAACCCAGAGCTGAGAAGGTCACAGAGAGCAAAGAAGTCTCCTAAATACTTAGAGGATTACATAACATTGATGGCTAAACAAAAGCCAGGTAACGATAGGAGCACTGAGAAGCAGAACACTGCATAAAATAAATGTTTATATGTTGGTAGTAGTTTTAGCCCGGGGGAAAGGGGTGTTATGTCCCGAGCCTTGCAAACGGCTCGGGCGTTTGCAGGCAATCCCGGGCAGGTGCGAAGCTGCCCGGGACCAGACAGGCTGTCGCCAGCGCCGTGCGCATGCGCGGGTGCTGGCGCGGGAAAAGTATCACATTTACCCGGGAAGCGTCTATATAAGAAGCTGGGAGGTTTTGGGAGCTGCTGAAGCCATCTACTTGTAAGCTGAATGCTGAATAAAGGAAACTGAGAACTTCAACTGCTTCTCATGTCTGCTTCCCACCAAGGACTCAACAGTTTACATGTCAGAATCTTCAGACTTCCAACATACATAACTGAATGCACTAGTTTGAGACAGCTGCTGTCCGGATATTTTTGAATTCTCACTATCTCTTCCAGCATGCTCAGTGTTAACGTAGTCTATGAGTTGTAGTTGTAAATATCTAGAGGATGTATCATTGATCATTTCTTAACTGATGAAGATTCATCCTGATTAAGACACTAATCAGGGCCATTGGTTGTTAGTGGTTAGTGAGACCGTCTAGAAATTTGGCTGCCTTGATGGATTAATGTTGAGCAAGAGGTGTCTGGCATGTCAAGCTAACAACAAGATATATTGTTTACTCACTGCTGACATGGTCAAGGTTAAAGACAAAACAATTATACATATGACATTCACGGTACACTCCTTCAGAAATTATGCATTGAGAAATTATCAGGCTCCTGATTCCATGTTAAAGGAAGCTTTGGATTGGTCCCATTGGATGGTTATGTGAGTCCTTTGAAGTCTCATCTCTGTTAATGTCCCAAGAATTAATTGCATTACCACCTTCTACTGAGCTAAAGAATAACAAAATATTGTGTTTGTTGCCACATATAAAGTTACATATATAGAGGTTTTGTGGTGTTTTGGATCAGAAGACAAGTTTAGATAAAGGGGTATTACTCTAATGTTGGAAGAATGGACACCACAGAAATCCACACTGGGGCACTCTGATTTACTTTTGGGAGTATTCTGTGCATTATTATTACAAATTATAAGAAAATGTTTAATTGGTCATTTTAAAAGGTTTTAAAATAATTAAATTTTATTCACAGACCAGATTCAAGTGAAACGCCCCTTTATAATTGCTATTCTCTACTGATTGATTATGTGCCATCAAGTTGGCAGCAACTCTTAGCAGCAACATCTACAGATTTTCTCCAGGAGGACCAATCTGTTACTTGGTCCTTCAGGTCTTCCCAAAAAGGCCCATTGCTGCTGTGATGGAATGTCTCTATCGTTCTGTTAGTCCTCTTCTCTTTCTTTCCACCTTTCTTCACAAATTTCTCTAGGGAATTAGGTGTTCTCATTATATGCCCCAAATACAATAACTTGAATCTGGTCATTTGTATCTCGAGTGAGAACTCTGGATTGATCTATTTTAGGATCCATTTGGCACATACTAGCCAGGAAAGGGGCTTGGATATATCCATATCTGAGAAAATAAGCCAGAAGCGTATCCCCAGACCTAGTTGTTCTCCACCCAAAGTGATATGGATTGTTATACACTGTGTTGCCGTGACAGGATTCTGTCACTTTAAGTAAGAATTATTACTTACTGGAACATGATGTGATAACAAAAGTCTGTTTTAATTCTGGGTTGCCAAGGCCTACCAGCACCAATTTAAACTGCAAGTGGGGAAAAGCTTATATCAAGTCTACCTCTATGGACAGAACATAATGGAATATGCAGCCAAAAAGTTACTATTTATTCCCCAAAGTACAGAGAATCATTTGCAGTTACACACAAAGAAATAATATTTGGGAAGTAGCAGTGTGTTAAATCTGCAAATCATCCAACTGGAAAGGGAGCTCAAAGGCTCTTGAATGAAACAGCCAGAGGATTCATGAAACCTATAATTTGGAACCTACAACCTGCCCCTTAGTGCAACAGAAAATGATTTTGCTTTATCATCTAATAGGACAGCTATTCAAATGTTTGAGGATCGTTGTTACACTGCCTCTCAGCTGCCTCTTCTCCAGGTTAAGTGTATCAGGGAAAAAGAAAGACCAGATTCTTTCTCCCTGAAGGAACTATAACTTAATCAAGTTTTTCTGCTCATTCTTTATTTTTCTAACTTACTTATCTTCTGTGAAAGCAGAGCAGCTTTCACGATACCCACCTGATTCACTGGCATAAGTGAAGTTATGGACGAATCTTCCTCTCCCATCACCATGTCCTTTTCCACCATTATATAGTGGTTCCCCTCCACCTTCTATTGCAAACAAATTCATAGAAATAACCAGCTTCGGAATGTTTCTTCCTCCCTTTGGTGAGTGAGTTTGTGTTCCATAGCAGCTTCATTTTGTCCCTTCTGGTGTTGCTTTTCATGGCTATTTGCTGCCATTCCTCTGCAGCCTTTATTGCTTTGGAGTAAAATGGAACTTGAATTCTGTTTTTCTAAGTGAGAGGGCACACGCACAACCAAGGAGTGAAGGGTAAAGTGCCTCTGACCTATTTTTTGAACAAGGGTCTAGTGGTTTTCAGAAGAGTGCAATAGCTGTGTTCAGTCTGTGAACAATCTCTCCACAGGGGGCAATTTTTGGACACTGGTAGAGCACTCTTCCAGAAGAACACAAGACCTGGGTTCATAAAGTCTGAGTGACAGGTCATCAGTGCAGTGTGTATCACTACACTGGCTACATTTCATTCAAGCAATGTCAAAGCTGGCTGAGCTCTCCATCTCAGGCCTTGCCCAGATTTACACAGCCCTGCTCAAGCGGTGATGATACTGTGGGGCTAGAAAGTCTATCAGAGGACTCCACCAATTACTTCCTTTAACTGTTCCATAGCAAAATCACAAAATTGCAGTCTCATATATTTTGGCCATGTCATGCAGGGGAATTCAGAGGAGAAAGCAAATATGCTTGGAAGAGTTAGTGGTAAAAGGAAACTAGGCTGCCAAAGGCTGGACACCATCAAAGCTGACACCAACCAGAACAACTCAAAGAAATAGTGCAAGATCGGAAGATGTGGAGAGACCTGGTCTATAGAATCACCAAGAGTTGGATACAGCTGAATGGATAACATCATCATCATCATCATCATCCCTACATTAAAGATGTTAGGACAGCATTTCTTACAAGCCTTGTTACTGAGTGCCTGCATACCAATTATACCAACATATGTTTCTGCCAACCTTAGGAATTGGAGAAATGCCACAAGACAGTCCACAGTTGTTTGAATTACATAAGAGGGCAATTTGGAAATAAACCTCTGTTTGGTTATCAATGACAGACACTCGCAGATACAGAACTTTTATTATACACAGTAGAAAACAACAACATTACATTACTTTTCAACATAATTGCCATTCAAATTGAGGCAATTGTCATAACATCTTACAAGCTTTGAAATTTCTTAGTAGTAGTTACTCAGCACCAAATCTGGGCTATAGGGTGGATGATCAAAAACATCCTAATGGAACTGCTTAAAAAGTTCTTGGGTGCATCTAGCGGGGTGCAGGCGAGCATTATTGTGAACCAGCACCATACCAGAAGTGGTGCCATAGAAAATCCCACCAAATGTGAAGATGCCAAAGGAGTACTGCTAGTGAAGTTCATGGAGCGTGGTTCAACCATCAATTCAGAAGTCTATTGTGAAACATAACAAAAACTCAGATGAGCCATCCATAACAAGCATCGGGGCATGCTGACTTCCAGTGTGGTGTTGGTTCACAATAATGCTCGCCTGTATACCGCTAGACATACCCAAGAACTTTTGAAACAGTTCCATTAGGATGTGTTTGATCACCCACCCTATAGCCCAGATTTGGTGCTGGGCGACTACTACTAAGGAATTTCAAACCTTGTAAGACGTTATGACAAGTGCCTCAATTTGAATGGTGATTATGTCGAAAAGTAATGTAATGTTGTAATTTTCTAATGTGTATAATAAAAGTTCTGTATCTGTGAGTGTCTGTCATTGATAACCAAATGGAGGTTTATTTCCAAATTGCCCTCATATTAGTATATTGTTTGCCCAAATGTTTTATATTATAAATAAGTCCACAGTACTTAAAATAAATGTGTTTGTATTTCTTGACTTGGTATTTTCAGTTTATGCTTTCATTTTACACAAACAACTTTACAATGCTGAAATCCATTGCAGCACCTACACACCAGTTCATATCTCTTGCTCTCCTTTTTTTGGAATGTGTATTAAAATATTCCTTTAGCTCATCTGCCATGAATTTCTGAACTAGAATGTTGTCTAGATTCATTGTATGTGTTAGATAAGTTTGCAGCCTTATTTGTAAAACTGATAAAAGTGGGCTATAAATAAATACATCATTATAATTTATCAATTCCTGCACAAATATAGGAAATGTTATAGATTTTGCCTTATAGTTATATAAATATATTTATAAATGAACTGTTTGTTATTAGGAAAAGGAGCAATAGAAATCTATAGTATTTTTTCTCATATCTTAACAAGTGAAAGGTTTCATGATTTTTATTATTTTTTAAAATGTTTTATTGATTTTCTAATTTTACATTTAAGTATATGAAAAGCAACGTGGTGGCTGAGTTAATCGATAATTCAATAACATACAAGTATCTTTTAGTACCAGTCTCAAACTACCACATTAAATATTTCCTCTCTTTTCCCCTTGGTATTTATTGTCTCATGTTTAAACTAATACAATTCTTATTATATCAATTAAATAAAAATAAGATTCTTACATTTATCAATAATTTTTAGCTTATACATATCCAGATTATTTTAACATTCAGTCTTTATAGACAATCAATGTCTTAATTAGTTTTTCCCAATTTTTAGTTTCCTGTTAGTATTTAAATTTAACATTTAATAATTTCCAAGTTTTAAGTAACCAAAGTTCCCTTTATCACAATTCATCACAAAGTCTAATATTCAGGATACAGATCTTATCTATTTGAATATATTTGAATATATTCTATTTCTCACCATCTTACATCATCTAATTAATAATACAATATAACATTCTTATTTTCTATTAATTTCCAAATGTCTTAAATTTAGTAACCAAAATTTCTCTTGTTTCAACATTAAATACTTCCTCTCTTTTTCTCTTAATGTCTGCTATCTCATATTTAAGCTAGTACAGTTCTTATTATATCAGCTAAGTAAAAACGTGTTTATTACATTTATCAATACATTTTAGTTTATATATATCTTAATTACTTTTACATTCAACCTTTATAAACAAATCAATATTCAAATTTAACTTTTAATATTTATACTTCTAAGTTTTAAATGACCAAAGTTTTCTTTATCTCAGTTCATGACAAAATCTAGTATTCAAAGTACACATCTTGTCTATTTGAGTATATTCTATTTTAATCCTCACTAATAAGTCAAAACCCCAATTTTCTTCAGCCTTATTCTAGCTTTCTTTCTTTGCCAACTTGCCTTCCATATCTGTGCTTTTAAATCATCAAATAGATCTCCTTCTGTTATTAGATATATTGTTTAAGATAAAAAAAGGCCATCCAGCTGCCATTTTTTTGGAAGAACTAACAAATCATCTCTCTATTTTTCCATCTTGATATAGTTGTCCTGAAATGTTTATCTTCCCTTCGATCTGTTCTTCTTCTTGATCCTCAGGTTTCTTCTGGTTTATATAGAAAGTCTTTTCCATTTTCAGTGTTGTCAGTACCTTTTCTGGGTTTTCCATTAATAGTGTTTGTTAATCAGTTGACTCTTCTATTATAGTATTTGATCGTTCTATCATAGTATTTGATCATTATTATATTCTGTGTAGTTGATTTTTTAGTTGTAATCAAAGTTTGGGTTTGTATATCTAGGCTGACATCTTGTTCTTTTCTGTAGCTTCTTATTTCATCAGTAGCTGTCAGAATAGTTTCATAAATTGCTTTCAACATAAAGAGAATCTGTTCCTGATCTTCATCCATGTTCTCCTAGTGATGTATTAAATTAAAAGCTTTACAATCAGAGAATGAAAATAATTCTATCACTGAGTATAGAACACATCTGGGCTTCTTGCAACTGATATCTGCCAAAGTTGCCAAAGTTTTATTTATAGTCTGGGCTTCAAGCCAAGACTCTTTTAAGCAATAACAAGTTGTAATATCAGGTTTAGCCATAAGATGTTGCCCATAGTGTTTAAGATTTTTTTTAGTCCAAAATTTTTATAATCCTTTTTCCAATTTTACTTCTTTTTTGTAAGTAAGAACCCAAATCTTCAATAAAAATAAGAAATCTTTTAGTCCACAAATTTTAGAAAGATAAAAATCCAGTTAAAATCAGGTTGTTCTTTCAGTGTTTTAAACAATCCTGATTAGTCAGTTGCTGCTGTTTTTAGAGGGTGGGATGGAAATTCCCTTCCCTCTCTTCACAGGGGAGAAAATACTTTGGGCAGCTTATGCAGGTGGAAAAAATAGTTAGGATTGAAGAGAGGTTCAGATCTCACCCAGACTCATCTGTGCTGTTTTATAGGTGCCTGGTGATAAGTTTGACTTTGGCTGTCTGCAGCCTAGTGACGGGCCATATTTCTATGGCCGGTCTTTCGTCCGCTGGTTTGGAGTGCTGCCCCGGATTGAGTAGAAGGGCTACTGCCCTCCGGTGATCAAGTGGGGGGTCCCCTCCTTGCTTGTCACCCCTGTAAGGTGACATTCGACCCTTTCCAGGGTCCCCCAACAGTGAAAAATTGGACGTGGAAGACGGAGCTCACCTTCCAGTGTCCGCGGTGTCCACAGAGGCAAACCAGAACTCATGATTTTTATTGTTATTGTTTATGTATTGTTATACATTGTTGTTCATAATCTGCATGTATATTGACCTTTGCCTCCTTTAATGTTATTTGTTTCTCAAACCAAGTTCATACAGAGGTTGCTGAGTTACATAACTTCCAGTCTCTGAACACGTGTATCTGTGTAGAGGTAAGTTAACATCCTGACCATTAAGCTAATGAAAAGTGGTTTTTTTCCTACCTTTTGTTCTTTCACACATAGACCCATCCTATGTCCAGCATTAAAAAAATTTTTTTTAAAAAAATGTACAAATTGTATTTCTGTCAGTTTTGTGTTCTTTGGCATTTTCCTTTCTTGAAAGCTTACGTTTGTTTAAATTTAAATGCTTAAAATCAAACAAGGCTGCATCAGTCCAACACAACTATCAATAGCATTCCATTTTACCGATCTAAGCCAATTTGTTTTAACACATTCCAGTAATGGGATGCTGAAATGCTGATCCTGTGTGCCAGGTGTCCTATCTACTGTATGTTCAAGGAAGAAATTAGGTCCTTATTTTTAGATCAAACTCAATATCTCCTATACATTCCATAGATCCCTTTTGCAGATATGTATTGGCTTTTATCTTGTGACACTGAAAAGCTGAATAGGAGATCTCTTGCTCTGTGACATTATAAATTGCAGAGACATGGGGTTCGGAGTGGGAATGAGGCAAGTTGCACAGGCCTCTGCAGGTTTTAAATCTGTTTCCGGCAGTTCCTTCTATTTACAAACAGCAAGAATTGCTAGCAAATGGTGAAAAATGCAGCTGAGTCACTTTGAGAATGATTGTATGAGGTAGATTATAACAGTGCTTTTCAAGCCTGTAATCTCTAGGTGTATTCATACCAAGGGCTATTTATCTTGCAGATATATAGCACAGGAAGTTTTTTTTTTTTTTTGCTGCTAGTGAGGAAGCTTGTAGCAAGGAGAAAGAGCGATCTCTCGCTTTGTCACTGGCTGTACATCACTGCAGCTGTGCCCTTTGATTACATAGAGGCCTTCTCCATCCATTAATAATAGGAAGTGCTTTTTGTCTGCTGAATGAATCTCTGTGCAAGCCTTGCCTAGCATCTAGCCCAGGATTCAGTGATGTAGAAAGGTAAATTGAAGAGGGAAGTTGCTTCTTCTGTATTTGCACTGGATGCTGTTCATGATGATAACCTTTGGCTGCCCCTGGAAAGGCAGTGTTGTGCTCTGTATTTTCTTGCATTTCTCTTTTATCACGCTGGCATAGAAAGAGTCATAGTTTCCACTTCCACGGAGAACTAATTAAGGCTCATGTAAATCCTACACTCCTATTGCTGACACAATACAATAGCACTTAGACTTATGTAGCACTTCACAGTGCTTCACAGCCCTCTCTAAGCGGTTTTCAGAGCCAGCCTATTGCCCCCAACAGTCTGGGTCCTCATTTTACCCACCCAGGAAGGGAGGAAGGCTGAGTCAACCTTGAGCCTGTGAGAATCGAACCACCAAACTGCAGGCAGCCAGCAGTCAGCACAAGTAGCCTGCAGTCCTGCATTCTAACCATTGCGCTCATTATGACTAAGAGTGTCATGTTTGTGGTTCTAGCTATTCTCATCATCATGATCATCATTGTCATCCATTTCAACACAAATTGCAAGACTTCTAGGCAAATATAACAGAAAGGATAGATGAAGCTTTCTTTCCTTATTAAGTCTGCTTTATTTTTAGCTCTGTTCTGAAAGTTTCAATAAAAATGAATCTGATTCAGTAGGGGCTGAGGGACAGGGAGAGATTCATTCATTCATACTACTTTTCCTCCATTTTTTCATGCACACTCTTTCTGCAGCAGTCTGAAAAAATAGCATCTGTTTAGGAACAACTGAGAAAGGATAAAAATGGGGGTTGTGGAAGGAACGACCATGTTTCACCTTATCCGTATTTACTAAATTCTTCATTGAAAAGTGCCTAAAAACTCATGTTCTGACTACATCTTCTATTTTTGCAACATCACGGGCATGAATGCTTTTGTGTCAAGTGTAGTTCACCCTACTTCCATTAGCAACTTTGTCACCAATTCAGATACCCCATATATCATCAGCCCGACATCATTTCTCCAACAACTACTCCAGTTGGAGTTGCTGGTACTGAGGTTTCACCTCTAGTATGAGGTTGGGATCAGAGAAATCACCTCCCCCTACATTTTTGAGGAAGCTATTTTTTAAATAGCTGGGTTAGGACCATTCTAAAAATTAGAAATAAATTATCCAGCACATCTACCTGTTACTTGATAGTGAGATGGGTGTTGTATAAATTTAATAAATAAATCTAATAAATGTCTGTTCAACTGGCAATGCAAGAAGTGCAGTGGTTCAGTAGCTTAAAGATGCTGGAGAAAATTTGTACTCTGGCTGTTCGAGTCCTAGCAAAGTGGGATGGGGTGAGCTCCCATCACTTGCCTTGACTTCTGCCAACCTAGAGTTTGAAAGCATGCTATATGCAAATAGATAAATAGGTACCACTTCACTGGGAGAAATAACAATGCTTCGTGTGGAATACAAACCCAATTGGTGCTGGACCTGCCCAAATGTGATACCCGAATGTGAGGCCACATCAGTGGAGGGAAAACGTCCCAGATGATGCTGCAGAAGGTCATTTGCCATTCTGGGTGCAAAGCTAGTTCACCCCCTATGGTGCACTTATGGATAGTGCATGAGTGTGAACCGAACAGACTAGCAGGTAGCCAAACAACTACTCAGTATTAACACCATAGTCTTTTGGCTGATGTACCATTACCATATACTAAATAAATAATACTGCAATGCAAGAACTGGGTTACTTGCTTTATTAGTCAACATATGTTTATTTTTTATTATGTGCATATACCACCTTTCCACTGTGATCCTGTGGTTCTACTATCACCCCCACCTCCATCTCTAGGTCCTTAGATTTAGCCTTACAAGAATCCTAACAGAAGGCTGGGCTGAGGATGACTAATCTGAAATCCCATTGTGAGCTTGATCATGAACTAGAAGCTGGGACTTTCCCTAGTTGTAGTGCAACTTTCTGAACACAGTTTTTAGTGGAGTATCTGAAAGTGTGATATTTCTTTTTTATTTTTTTCCTTTTCAATGCCTGTTTCTATTTGCAGGATGTTCTGCCTCCCATCAACACTTGACTCCCAGAGTCAAGGGGAAAAATATCTTGAAGTTTTTGCAGTTCCCTTTCATAGGAATCACTAGATTTTTTTCCCATATGACTAGACAAATGCTTACCCCATAAAGTGGGACTGCGGAAGAGTATGGAATTTATTTTTAATTTACATTTTGTTTGGAATGAGGTTGAGGAAAATTGTCTTCTTTGCTCTGAGAGTTTCAAAATCAGTTGGCTAGAAGGCAAACCTTTTCTGTCTTTGATCTCCTTTTAAAAAGATAAAGACTGGAAGCAGTAATGATATGGAAGGGCCCTAACAACGGCTATCCTTCTTCTTTTACACATTTTCCTATGCAATTATTATTTTTATTGTGACTTATCTGGAAATACATCCTGGTTCTGAGCAGAAGGCTTCCTATTTTAGGATTCCAAAATGTGAAATATCCTACTAGCCTATTTGTTATTTATGATGTCTCGTTCAAAATAAAACCTGGCCTGTATTTAATTCATTTGATAGGCTTCTGCCAACCATGTTTCTCTTCAGTCTCTTGTTGACTCTTGATATATGAGCCATACAACCAGAACATCTTCATTTCCTTAATTTATTCCCCAAATCTCAGCCTGTCTCTAAAAGGCTGTAGATGGGTAGTGAATGCATGTATGTGTGTGTGCATAGATGCAGGTGGATGATTATTTTGGTTGATTTACACTATAAGCAAAGGAACAAGAATTGTATTCAATGGGCAATCTTTCCATCCTCAGTTTACAGCCATGGTTATATTCTTTGTGATTTTAGCATCTGAAATGAAGAGAAAATATTGCAAACATATTCTTCAATAGGATACAATGCTCTCTCTCTCTCTCTCTCTCTCTCTCTCTCTCTCTCTCTCTCTCTCTCTCTCTCTCTCTCTCTCTCTCTCTCATTCTCATTCTCATTCTCATTCTCTCTCTGACACACACATACATACTAGCTTGCACCTCCAGAATTCCTGGATGTCATGCTTTATTGCATCTTGTCAATAGGGAGCCAGGTACTATATCATCCTTGAAATGGCTGTAAATCCTATACAAAGGAAGCCATGCTGGATTGTGTGACAAGGAATGTCTGTTCTCTTTCTCTACATATACAAAAAATATGCCATAATCATAGATACAAAAGAAGGTTGAAATAGGCAGTGAGAAATTTGCATCACTCTGAAGAAATCAGAGTATTGGCTTTTCTGTTTTTCTGTTTTAAATTCTATTGTTTTTGAATGAAGAGATTAAATGTGTCTGAATCGAGCACTTTGACTGAGGCATTTGAAAGATAGATTTTGTTTTAATTTTTCTTGCATACTTTAATCACTGACTCCCTTCCAAATCAGGGCATGTTTAATTGCATTTCCCCTTCATGTGTAACTGTAAATGGAACAGGATACCATTATAATGTTGCAATAAAAAGTAAAAAAAAAACTAGACATGATTGCAAAAAATGGCTTTCCTTGATGCCTCAGTTAACTCATCCTGGGCATCACTTTCTCAAAGAATGAAAACCTCCTGCTCCCCTTTATGCAGCTATTTCTAGCCTCTTCTGCCAGTTTTGTGTAATGCTTGGTAGAAGAGAAAGGACTGGTCCAATGTGAATCATGCTAGCCCAAATTTATTCCTACAATTAGGTAAAGTGAAGCACTTCTTCAGATGCTGAAAGTAGCAGTTGGACCAGTTCATCTTGCTAAACGCCTGCTAAACTTCCAAGGCCATTTTCTTGGAGACATTGCTGCATCTGATTCTTCTTCTCTTAAAAAACTATATATTTTCTTATGGACCTGTTCCTTCTTTATAAGCATGTTGACTAACTTTCTGACAAGAGGACTCTCTGCGGAGATGATTGCTCTTAGTTAACAAATGTTTTTATTCATTTACTTTTCCATTTCCCACATTCTTCTTTGAGAGCAAAAGGCAGCTTACATGGAGTTCTTGCTTTATTTTATCCTCCATAACCCACCCACCCCCCTTATGAAGTATGTTCAGTGATTGGCCCAAAGTCTGTCAGGGAGTTTTGATGAAGTCAAACAAAGCTTTTGTTTCTGAAGAAAATGTCAAAGTGTTACCAAACTGTCCTGAGTTTTTCTCCTCTTAGGCTAAGGTGGTTCTCCTCCTGTGAAATTTGAAACTGGGTTTCTTACACATGCACATCCCACACAGTTATACACGACTATCTCTCAGGAAGCAACATGAGAGAGGGGGGATGCTGGGATGGAGAAAGTTGGACCCTGTCGGTGGGGTGTGGGGGACAGGGGAAGTGATGGGGAAAAAGGCAAGAAAGTGGCCAGGCAAAGAGAGGGATGGACCAAAATGAATAGAAAGGGAAATAAGAGAAGAACAGGCACATGGGAAAAGGAATATGAAACCAGAGGCTGAAGAAAAGAACGGTAGGAAAAGACTCAAACAGGGAAATACAATAATCCTCAACTTACGAGCACAATTGAGCCCAAAATTTCTGTTGCTAAGCAAGGCAGTTGCTAAGGGAGCTGTGCCCCATTTTACAACCTTTTTTGCCAGAATTGTTAAGCGAATCAATGCAGCTTTAAGTGAATAATGTGGTTGTTAAGCAAATCTGGCTTCCCCCCATTAACTTTGCTTGTCAGGAGCCAGCTGGAAAGATTACAAATGGGTGATCACATCATCATAGGGACATTCCAGCTGTCACAAATAAATGCTGGTTGCCAAATTTTGATCACATGACCATAGGCATGCTGCAACAGTTGTAAGTGTGAAAACCAGTGACACCAATCACTTTTCCCAGTGATATTGTGACTTCAAACTGTACTAAGCAAATGGTTGTAAGCCGAGGACTACCTAGGTAGAGGAGCAGTACTCAGAAAGTTTTCGAGCTTCTTTAAGAGCAAGCAGTCCTGGATGTTTCATTCTTTTAGACTCATGGCTGGACAGAGTGATCAGTCTAAAAATATCAGGAAGTCAGGGAAATATCGGACATAAGATAACTCTAGTGTCAGCACACAATAATAAATGCTGGCCAGCCAGATCATACATTCATTTAAATTGCCAAGTGAAAAAAAGCAGTCTCGAGCCATATTTTTATTGGAAGAACCATTGTTAAATATAAATCAGAAGTAGGCATTGACTGTTGTTATTGTTATTGCTATTTATAGATAATCTGCAAGGTATATCTGACTGGATTTGCTACCTTTGACCATCAGTTACTTTGCACAGATCTAGAATATTATTGTAATAAATGTGCTGTTCCAAGAAATGCATTTTTTTATATAATTGATGATTTATTATTCTGTTAAATCCCTATCACATCCAACTGGCTTTCCTGATCTTTTAGTATGGCATCAAATGGACCAAATACTACTGACACCTTACAGGTTTCTCTTTTTTCCACTTTCACTCAGTCTCTATTTGAAGGTCTTTATCATTCCCTATTTTTTCTGGTTCTTTTTCATTGTCCCCCTTTTCTTCAGCTAACCATTTTAATTGTCTATGCTGGTTTCTTTATAGCTACAGTCATTTCTAGCTTGATAAGGCCTAAATACTCCTCAGCGTGGAAGACCCAGAGGATCTTCTCTCTTTTTTTAACCATTTTTTCCAATATTGCAATGCCATCAAAATCTTTGTTGCCAGTAATTTATAATTCTTATTAAGATTCCAATGAACGTAATTAAGGTAGCCACTTAATTAATGGCATTATTACTATTATTGTTGTTGTTTTTACATTTGGCTATCCACACAAAAAACAGTGGCAGTTGGGGGAATGCATCCATTCCATGAAAAATTGAGAACAGGGCTCTTCATCTATAGTTTCCAAATTGGATTACTCCAAAAACTGGCAAGCTAAAAAGAGTATTAGAATACTAGCAAATTCTAAGCCAAATCATTTTCTTAAAATAAAGTCCCATAGAAGCAAACCAGGATAGACATGCCAGTAAGGCTATTTCCTCATCACAAAAAACAGTTTAAATGGGGAAACCTTCCAGGTTTTGGAAAATGTTCACTCAGTGGTAGGTTTGCCCAAGATCAAGAGCATGGGGAAAGAGGGAATGAGAGATATTGGCAATGACGAAAGAAGGAAGGAATGTTGAAACAGACCAGAAGATGACTGTCACCGCCTTGAATTTATTACACCTTTCTCCCATGTTTGAAGCCATTTTAATCTGCCATTATGTATCCTATGCAGCTGTTCATTAGGCATGAACTATGCGAGGCCATACCATTTAGCGTACCATGGATATTTGAATCATTTATACATTTATTTATTATCCTACCACATGATTCAGAACCTTCAGGGATATTATAGTGACAATTGATAGACTGGACCAGATCTGCTCCATTTTGAGCCATGTCACACACAGAATGGCATGATTATGCTTGACATGAAGTTCAGGATTATTCACTTTAATATTTTGGCTGCTCTGTCAGAACAAAAACCACCCATGGGATGTGTCTCAAAGTCTCCTACTATCCTGTCATTTTTGACTGATTAATCTTTTGATATTGAAAGGGGGGAGGAGACTTGAAGACCTCAGCAGATTTATTCTATAAACAAGTAGTGATATACTTTCCTGTAATGTGCCACATCTTGGAAGTTTGTTTTCATCTCACCATTTATATTCCTGAAGAATAGATATGTCTTTCACTCTGAAGTAGCATTTTGTGACATGCGGATTTACAGTGTTCAGACTTAAGTCTCTAGCCCCTCACAGTCTGTCAAAAATGGCTTCTTCATCCATTTATTTGTGTCTTGTGTGCTCAGTCTGAATATCTTTTGTGAATTTATACTTGACAAGCCTGGTATTTCAGGGGGAGACCTCCATCTCACAATCTCCTTTAACTTGTTCTGTTGCATTAGCAGAAACAACAAATTTAATCCATGATGTCAATTCTAAATTACAGAAGAGCTGTCGTTTATGCCCCACATCAGTAAGGTCAAGGCCACGACTTAAAATGCTAAGGGCAAATAGTGGATTTAAAAGGCTTTTTAAAATTATTGGTACATATTGAGCGTTATGGAAACCAAAGTAGTGCTTGGAAGCAATCTTAAGCTAGCCTTTTCATTGTCCTTAGGGTAACAAGAAATCTTTCATCTGGGAAAATGTGTAGAACAGAATATTCATAGCATTATTATATTAGGCAGTTCCTAACAGAGAATTTATTTTGTGGGTAAGAAAAAATGAGAGGAAACATTTTGAACAAATTAGGAAACTGGTACCAGTTGACAGAGAAGATGAGGAAGTAATATTGTGGAGAAAACGCTTATTTGCATACCAGTCCTAAACTACCTCACCATTAAAGTATCTAAATTACCTCAGTGAATTCTGAGCACAGGAGTGGGTGATGAATTGCTTTTCCATAAATGCGCTTTCCCTTTGCTGGGACTTAATTTTTTGTGTATAAAAGGCACACAAATGATCCAAAGGAGCAACCTTGAACTCTCTCAAGAAGAAAAATGGCATGTCTGAAATGTTCTCTGTAATGAAATTATTCCAAATGCTTCTTGTTTTCATAAGTATCTCTTGAGTCTCAGAGGATTTGCCCAAAATGGTGTACAGTACTCTCCAGTAAGGAAGGGAAGGTAATGACCCCTCCACTCAAATGAAAATGTTCCTGTTAATTTGTGGTCTCATTTTCATAAGCTTAGATTTCTATTATTAATTTAATGTAAGGATATGTTCAGTTTAAATCTCTTTCTGGGCCAATGGGGAAAATATTTCATATAAAGCAGACCACAAAAAATATGAATAAACATACACATACGCACACATACACAAACACACATACACACACACGTGTGTGTGTGTGTGTGTGTGTACACACGGGCACACAGAAGAGAAACAGAGCTTCCTTCTAATCAATAGCATCAGATTTTCCAAAATTGCATTAGGCCAGTGGCTGTTTTGTTCTGGCTTCAAAAGCTTTGAAATTTGCTAATAGGAAATGGCAGCAAACTACCATCAACGAGCTTTTAAAGCACCATCCTTTCCTTATTTTCTTCCTTCTTAATATATGCAATATATTTTCCACCTACAGAATTAATTCTTCTTCAGAAAATGAACATTACTGCTCCCCACCAAACTTCCTTGTTTCTTATCTTCCTTATCTGTTTGGGTTTACTGCCAAACTAGAAAACTGTGGTTTGTGCTTCCTAGGTGACACTCCTGACACAGTACACTGAGAGAGTAGCATCCCATGCAGAATGTCAAAAACATTATTGACCATCAGAGATCATGTGCTAACTAGTAGTCCTGTGAAATGTGATTGTAGTCAAAGAATAGAAAAAGAGGAGTTAAGTCATGAAAAGTCAGATTTCTAACAAGAAAAGTAATTTATATAAGAAGTCCCCAACCCCTGGGCCGCAGCCCACTACCAGGCTGTGGCCTATTTGGAGCTGGGCAGCTCGAGTGGAAGGCCGGTATGCATACACAAGCATGCAGCTCGACTTTCATGAGCGGCAGGCCAGCATGCATGCACATATGTACACAGCTCAACTTGTGCAACTCATGTAGCCAGCCTCGCATAAGTCGAGCTGCGTGTTCAGGGAAAGAAAAACTATAATTAAAAGAAATTCTGCCAAGTTTCAAACAGCAACCTTATATCTTCTAAGATGTGGAGAGATCGCAAAGAGTTGGACACAACTGAATGGATATCATCATCATCATCACCATCATCATCTAGATCAGTGGTTCTCAACCTTTTTAATGTCGCAACCCCCAACCAGTCGTCAGTCGAAGACTACTCAACTGGTCGTAAGTTGAGGACTACTCAACTGGTGCAGCACCGTTTGCAGAATGGGACTTTTGGCGGGCTCAGCAGGGCAGAGACAGCCTGGACAATTCCTATTGGCTTTTGAAAGCCAATAGAATTAGACTCTATTCAAGAGAGTCTATTCTATTGGCTTTCAAAAGCCAATAGAATAAAAGGGAGTAGCACAGCTAAGGAAAAGGGGAAAAAAATGGCGGACTGCGTTGTTTGGCGACCCCCGTGAAATGGTCGTTCGACCCCAAATGGGGTCCCGATCCACAGGTTGAGAACCACTGATCTAGATGAGTTATCACTTTTTGCTATGATAGCATTCCTGATACAAGTAACAATTGGCTCAGTTGCACTTCCATTCCTGCTTCCGCAAACTAGCCAAGGAACTGGTGCACTTTATTCCATTAGTTGTCATGGGATAAAATGCATCAGCCAGAATGATGGATGAAAAAGGATACATTACTGAAACCTCAAATAATTCTGAGGTTGAACCTGACTTTAAGTTGATTCAAAATTGTGCTCAGGAAAGATTTGGAAGTAGCTGAGACAGACATGCATATTCAGGAATGAGCCCTGATACTTTAATGTTAGAAACAACTCAATCTTAAATTTTCAGGGAACAGAATTTGATAGTATCTCTCTGTTCAGACTACACTAAAACAAAATAGTGTTAAGGACTTCTGATGATTTAATCAAGGAGCAGTTATTAAGATCACGATTTTGATGTTATGATTGAATGGAACCCAATCCCCCCTCCAAAAAAGGTCATATATATGGTTACTTGTATTTGGATATGATTTTGAGCTTGAAAACAGATTTTTATTAGATAGTGATGCATGTTTGTAAGTATTGATGAATCCTACAAAGAAAAAACTAATTTCACAAATGGTATGTTGATAGATGTGGAAAAGCTAAAATTAAACTAAAATGCCTATAAATCACAATGAAAGTTAGAATGCAATATTAAAAAAGCATTATTGTGTGCTTGGAATGGATACAATATAATCTTATGCCATGTAGTTGTAAAATTGTGCTTAAGAATGGACCCTGCACTATTATAAAGGACTATGAAGTAATGCTAATGGGAAAACTCAATTAAATTAATTGGATAGAAATTAAGCAACCTAAAGCAAACAGCATAGCAGGATGCATATATAATAATTATCGTGCAAATAATATGGAACAGTGTTTCTTAATCTTTTTCTTCTCTGGATACCTTCCCACTTTTAAAAATTAGAGCTTTTGTTTATGTAGGCTACATTTATTTATATTTACCTTATTAAAAATTAAAATTGGTTCAGTTGTAGAATATTCATTTATTGAATCATGTAAAAATTACAATATTAAATGCATTTGATGTTAACACATTTTTTTCATGGAAAATCCTATTTTTTTTAACAAATAAAATAACAAGAGAAGAGTGACATTGTTTTAAATTTTTGCAAATATCTTCAATGTTTGTCAAATCATTTTGATTTCATGGATCGTGAGAGGGTCTTGGGGACCCCTCAGGGATCCTCAGACTACAGTTTAAGAAATACTGGGATTCACAGAGATGAGTTTGTCACTTGGGGATAAAAGGGACGAGGAGCTAACAAGTAGACCAAATGTTTTTTTCCTTGAAAGAAACAAAGGGAATAAAAATATTATTGTTTTTGAAAAACTAAAGAAAAAAAGCAATGGTTTTGCCACATTCAAATTCATACCAGGCAGGCAGCCATTGGAATTTATTTGTTCAGATGTTTGTGGCTGGCCAATCAAAATAAAGAGTGGGGGAAAAATGGAAACATTCATAGATGGTCTATCTATATCAGTGGTGGCAAACCTATGGCACAGGTGCCAGAGACGGCACTCAGAGCCCTCTCTGTGGGCACACGCGCCCTCATCCCAGTCCTAGGCCTTCAGCTGGGTTTTAGAAAACTTTTCCGCTTTAGGCCTCCACCGCCGTGTGCAAAAAAAAAAAAAAATGGTTCAATCAATAAGTCAATTTCAACTTCTTGCAGGGAAAAAAAAAGATCTTGCAAAGTTGGAATTGAACTTTTTAGTCCCATCAGTCTGCCGTTACCACGCCCATCCAATGGGCCACACCCACCCAATTGGCCACATCCAGCCAATGGGCCACACCCACCCGGCACCCAATGATGCATAAGTGGGTTTTGGGTTGCAGTTTGGGCACTCGGTCTCTAAAAGATTCGCCATCACTGATCTATATGTTAACCAATAAAAGTGAAGTATTTGAGAAATTCACACTGCAGAGCACTTATGTAGAAGACAAGTTCAACAGCAAAATAGAGAGATTAAAGTCTGATAACAGAGAAGAATATTGCAACTGGAAATTTGAAGAACAGTTTAACAGTAAAGTTATAAAACATATTAAAAACTTAAGTTATAGCCCCGAGAAAGAGGTATTGCAGAAATAAGAAAATAAAAACTTGCTAACATGATAAGGTGCCTTCTAGTTGATGCTAGATTCTAAAATTATTTTGTAGGAGAAGCACTTCAATACCTCCACTTATTTGCATTGGCGTTTACCAACAAAGGGCGTAGAAAAAACTTCATGTGAATTATGAAATAGGTGCAGATCCAATCTGTAACACCTACATATACTTGATTGCAAGACTTATGGATACGAAAGGGATAAATTAAATTACAGAACCCCAACAGGAATAAGGATAGACTACCAAGTAGGAGCAAAAAGGTTCAGAATTTTGGAGAAGTTAAGAATTGGAGAAATACAAGTACTGTAATTCCTAATAGCCACAACTAAGACTGACAACTTCATCGTTTGTGGTTGTCAAGCGAGACATCATGACTTGTGATTTTACTACCAGCTTCTCCACTGATGCTCCTTGGTGAAAGTTGACTGTGACGTGCGCATGACTGTGGGATGTTGCAATAGTTGTGAATGCCAGCTAGTTGCAAAGTGCCTGAATCTCAATCTCCCCAGGGCGGGGACTTTGCAATGCCTGTAAGAATGACGACTTGTCACAAAATTACTTTTTCAATGCTACTGTAAGTTTGAACAGTCGCTAAACAGGGATGTTGTTAAGCAAGAATGACCCCTAAACATATGCAGTATTTCTCATTCTAACGAAGAAGAAAGATTAACCCCAGATGAGCTGCAATATTTTGATACTTACTAGAAACGAATCTAGTTTTACCGGTAGCACTTGAATCTACTCAGAAAGTGCACAAAGGAAACCAAACAACAACAATATTGCACAGTCAGAAAAGGTTACTGAAAATAAGTCTGAAGAATCTGAAATAAAATCAAATTCAGAAGGGGCTGCTGACACACAGTAAGACTCAGACCCAGAATTAGCTTAAGAAGACCCCAAAGATCTAATAAAGGAATCCTTCCCAAGATAATGTGTTCCACAGCTAGAACAAGAGAGGTGCCTGATGCCAGTTGATGAAAATATGTACAGAGACTGCCATAATCAAACCAAGAATGTTTAATGAAGACTCAGGTGACTCCTTACTATGGGGGATTGTGCAGAAGTTAACAATGACTGGAACAAATAAATTATTGTAATTTCCTGCTATGGTGGTGTTTGATGCATCATCCCCTATTGCTGAATGGAGTAGCAGAGCTCTTTTCAGGGCAATTCATTTACCCTAGTGATCATCACAATTTGCTAAGGTCACCATTTAACACCAATGGGGCAGAGGTCAATGGCTACAGTAACAGTTTGACCCCGCAGTAAATGCAATTTGTCAAGGCACTTAGAAATTAGCTAATCACACTTTCAGGGTGATTATTTATGGTAAATTTGGATTGGTAGGGAATTATGCTTTGTGATATCAACAACGTATCTAATAATGGAAGAATAGGGCCAACCCAGTGTGTATATTCAGTTGAATGGTCTTTACTAGTAAACTCACTTAACAAGATCAAATACAGTTATTAAGTATTTGGACCAGACAAACTCCTCTATAATCTCCAATTGTTTTTTTAGATTGGTAGTGTAAGATTATTATCAGATCTAAAGACTGACAGACCCTCGCCCACCACCAGTCCAGCTGTGCTGCATCAGTGTGTGTGTGTGTGTGTGTGTGTGTGTGTGTGTTCCTGGGAGGGATAAGCAAAGAATGTTGGGAGTATGCACAAAGAGCATATGAGGGTCATCCCAGCTGCCCAGCTAAAGCAAGCAGACACCAATATTGGGCAATAGTAATTTAGGAAGGTGCTGGAAGCAGACGATTACTTTAGTGACCATGGCAAAGGCATCAATTCATAATGCACAAGAGAAGGAAATGGCAAATCATTCCTGTCTTTTTATTAAGAAAATCACATGGATAGAAAGTATAAAATGATTGATGATATAGTGTCAGATGATGGGTCCCTCAGGTCAGATGACACTCAATAGGCTACTGAGGAAGACTGGAGGACCTTTTGGGGTACTAATGGCATTTATCACATAGCTAGCTAAGCCTTGGGGACATCTAATTGCCATACAGAAAAGGACAATCTGAAGTTGCAAAGACAGAATTACAATAGGAACGTGGAATGTAAGAAGCGTGAACATAGGGAATTTCAAGATAGTGAAAGCTGAAATGAAACAACTAAGGACTGACATGTTAAGGAATCAGTGATCTGAGGTGGACTTTCAGTGCGAAGATCACACTGTTTATTACTCAGAACATAAAAGAAAAAAAAATGTTGCTTTTAGAGTTAAGAAGGGTATAGAAAGAACAATATTTGGCTAGAGTGTAATCAATGATTGAATAAAACCAATCAGACTTCATGGCCAACTCTTTAATTTGATGATCAGTCAGGTTTATGCTCCAACCACTGTTGCAGATGAAAGGAAAGTTGATGACTGATATGGTCAAGTTTAATTACTCTGGCTTCCCATCCTGCAACATGCCAGAATATAAACACTGGCCGAGGGTCATTCAGCTCAAGCAAGTGAGCTACCACTGGAGACTTCACATGGATTGCAGCCCACTGCTCCTGCACACTTGTTGATAGTCCTGAGGTATTCTCTTCTGCTCCTCATGAAGGATGGAACAAGGCCTTGTTTCAGATTCTCTGTGAGGCTAGGCTCATTTCTCTGGGTGGTGTATTTAAATCTAAAGAAGCCACACATGGTGGCAGATGCAAAACTTCTAACGTCCAAAGTAACTGGAAAAGACCTCAACACATTTCCATTATGGCAGCCGTCTACAGGAGTTAGGGCAAACAAATCAACTAATAAAGCAGCTGTTTCATGTACAGCAGTTGATGTTTGCTTAGGATCACCAAGTTTCTTCAATAAATCCTCTGCTTGCTACTTGGCAGGGCTCCAAAGGTATCAATTGCCTCCTTTTCCAAAGGCTCAGCAGCAACCTGTCCTCGCATTGTTATCTGAAGTTGCTCTCTGAAGAGATTCCTTTCAAGGGCACTGCTGGATTGGTGTCATTCGTAAGCTGCCACTTTTTTTTCACATTTAAAGTTCTGAGGGCTTTTTGGTGCTGTAATTCAAAAACTGAAGAAATCTGTTATCGCAACATACATATTTTGGAAATTTATTTTTATTTATTACATTTCTAGGCAGTCCTCCGTAAGGGCTTCATTTTAAGTAACATGCCTGGAATTATAGAGTGTGTAAAACCACTTGGTAGCAAAGGGCTGCACACAAACATATGAAGAGGAATAATAATGAAGTTTCTGCACCAATAGTTAAACATGCAAACTTCAGAATTCTAAGTGTAGCACCACTTAGAAAATTCCACATGGAGCGCTTTTATTTATCAAAGTAGCCTTCCTGCATTGTGATCTGTACCCGGGCATTTGCATGAGCCAACTACTTGGCTTTCAATAACCTGGTAAAGAAAAACTGGTATGTAAATTTTATAAAACCATATATGTTGCAAAATAAGAAGCCAAAGCAGGGTCTGACAAATTAAATCAAAAGTTGCAAAACGTGGACTTTGAGTAGGGAAATGCTCATACATGCTCATACAGCATTCAAGAATTAAAAATGAAGATAGATTCTTTGTTATGTAAATAGCAATAGCACTTAGACTTATATACCACTTCAAAGTGCTTTATACCCCTCTCTAAATGGTTTACAGAGACAGCCTGTTGCCCCCAACAATCTGGGTCCTCATTTTACTGACCTCAGAAGGATGGAAGGCTGAGTCAACCTTGAGCAGTCAACCTTGAAGGCAGTCAGCAGAATTAGCCTGCAGTACTGCATTCTAACCACTGCACCATCATAGTTCTTGATCTAACTATGTGTAGAACATAAAAGAAACAGCTTATAAACAAAGAATACTTTGAATAAAGAAGTGGAAGTAAAACATCTTGGAAATTTTAGCTACTGTCTTGGAACTGAAATTAAAAGTGACAAAAGTAGAGCATGTTTGAAAAAATTTTCAATAAAAAAAAAAAGTAGAGCACGTTTGCTTGATCAATATCAAAGGTAATGGTCCTAATGAAACTTCTAAGTGAGGCAAAGGAGTCAGGTACACTCATGGAAGGTGGGAATTTGAACAAAGGAGGAGACCATAGGAAGTTGGCAAGTAATGACGGCATAGCAGTTGACATGCTGAGTAGAAGGATCAATGAGCCAACTCAAGAGGGATTAGGCAGGGGTTTGAAAGGAACTGTGGGCTTTGATTTAAAATTTCCTATAATTAATCACACAAAACTTATTGGATATGAAGATTTGGCTTAACATAATAACACAGTTGGAAGGGACTTTGGAGCCTTACATTTCTGTCAATGGGAGTTTCTGTCAATGGGAAATCATACATTTTGCGGTTCTAGATGAAATACTGCAAAATTGGACCAGGAGGTAGGCCTGGAGTTAATTATGTGAGTTTCTGAAGCTTTACACAAGACACCTGGTATCCTTTCAATCTGTGGAAAGAACAGCAACTAGTTCTAGATTAGTGGAAAGGGACAAAGTCTTAAAAGCTTCCTAGCAGCCTGTAGTTTTTGCCAGAAGAACAGGAAAAAAGGGCTACTGAAGGTTACAGCAATGCCAGATAACTCTGCAAGAGAATTGAAATTTATACTTGTGAACTTGGAGGTGTTAGTATCTAGTTGTTAGAGGTTATTTTTCCTTTGGATATCTAGAGATTGCGTACATGACTGATCTTAAAAAATCTGCTGCCATTTATCGGAGCAGAATAATCTCCAGCTGCTGTTGAAGTTGATTGATAGTTTATTCATCACCTTTGCATCAGGAAATTGAAGCCTCTGTGGATTATTTTTTCTTGTATATTTGTGGATTATATATAGTCTGTGATTCAGAGGAAAGGAAATGTAGTGAAGTGTGATCCTGCTCAGCCAAGGCAAAAGGGGAAGTGGAAGGAGAAACATAGAAAAAAGTAGAAGGGTGTGTGTCTGGGAACAATATGGGATGGCAAGAATTTTTTTTTATATAAAATTTTATTTATAATACAATTAAAAAAAACATTGGATATAATGTGACATTCCAGTATATACATTCTTATCAAATTATTCCACATTTTACAATCAGTTCTTCATCTCTGAATATACATCTAAATTTTATATACAATACTTATTCTAAAATTACATATATTTCTATCTTAACACTAGCCTATAATCCCAACCATCCTCCTCGAATCCTTCCAGTGGTAAAATTTATCCCAGGTTTCAAAATAAACTGATCTACATTTGTCTTTCAATACCATTGTGAGCCTGTCCATTTCCGCACATTGTAATATTTTATATAGTCTCTTCTTCTGTAGGAATTTCTTTGCTCTTCCATTTTTGCAAGCCTAGCTGCAGTCAAGACATGTAACAGCAAATAGATTGTTCCCTTATTGTATTTCTCCGTGGTTATTCCCAACAGGAAAAGTTCAGGTTTTAACTCTAAGTCCAACATTAATATATCTTTCAGCCATCTTCGTATTCTATTCCAATACTCACAAGCCTTTGGGCATTCCCACCACATATGGTAATATGATCCTATTGCTATTTTACATTTCCAGCATAAAGGTGAGATATTTGAACCCATTTTTGGCTAGCCTTATGGGTGGGAAGTGCCAGGATGGCAAGAAATTTCTGCAGGTTTGAAATTATAAAACATTAAATCTCATATTCTCTGATAACGACAGCAGGTGTGTAGCTAGTTGTCTTCTCCTTCACTTTCTCTGTCTGCCTAACTATGTTCACACTCTCCCTTTCTAAAGGGACTGTTAATCTACCTTAGCTGTTTGATGTTTCTACTAAACGAGAAGTTTAACAGGTCTATTGCCATCATATTCAATATATATATATTTTTGAGAATAGAATAGAGCTGGAAGGGACCTTGAAGATCTTCTAATCCAGCCCCCTGCTCAAGCAGGAGAATCTATACCATCTCAGACAAGTGACTGTCTAGTCCAGCAGTTCTCAACCTATGGGTCGTGACCCCATTTGGGGTCGATCGACCATTTTACGGGGGTCGCCAAACAATGCGATCCGCCATTTCGCATGGGGCGGCGCCACGCATGGGGGCGCCGCCGTGCATGGGGGCACCGCCGCGCATGTGCGCCGCACCGCGCATGCGCGGCACGTTCATGTGACAGGGTCACCGTCACACAAACGTTGAGAAATGCTGGTCTAGCCTCTTCTTAAAAACCTCCAGTGATGGAGCGCCCACCATTTCTGAAGGCAAGCTGTTCCACTGGTTAATTGTCCTCACTGTTAGGAAGTTTCTTCTTAATTCCAGGTTGCTTCTCTCTTTGGTCAGTTTCCAACCATTATTTCTTGTCCTGCTCTCTGGTGCTTTGGAGAATAGTTTGATACCCTCTTCTTTGTGGCAGCCCCTCAAATACTGGAATACTGCTATCATGTCACCCGTTTCTTCTTTCCAAGATGGTCTTCTTCAGCCTTATCCTTTCAGACACATTGGATTTCATAATAGAAAGCAATTATTAAGAAGAACACTATTTGGGAATGCCAAACCTAATATTTATTTAATTACTTAGTGTCTCAGAGCCAGTTTGGTGGTAGTGATTAAGGCACCAGGCTGGGAGTTCTAATCCTGCTTGAGGCAAGAAGCCAGTTGGGTGACCTTGGACCAGTTACTCTCTCTCAACCCTGCAAAGAACACAAGATCAAACCATTTCTGAAAAATCTTGCCAAGAAAACTGCAGGTTTAGTTCAGGCAGTCACAAAGAGTCTACACAGTATTGACTCAAAAGCAAACATGTTTACTATATTTGTTAATTACCTTAATCTTACAACTTTGAATTCTATACAACAAAGTGAAACAATGAAAATTCTGCCTCTTCTGGCCCTTTGGGAAATACTCATGTGTTAGTTCTTTCAAGACAATCTGCACTGGATTGTAGTGTTTAAATGAATGATCAATGAACTGCATATCCTCAGATTTCAGATTATTCTTTCTAGAATTCCTAAGACAAATGTCCAAGACATTCTCCATTTGCAAAGCTAAAACAAAAAGTCTGATCATTTGGAATATTGTTTCAAGTGTGTTCCATGAACTACACTCGTTCATATAGCCAGAACAGATGTGAATACTGCATTTTTATGGACTGTTTCACACATTGTACAGCAAGATTTTCCAAGAGTATACAGTAAAAAACTCATGAAGCAGGAATAATAATAATTAAAGCTAAAGTCGGGTTTTCAGTTATTACATTTGAAAATGATATACATATGTTTGCATACCTGTTTTCTCATTTGTACTTGAGCTATCCAAGTATTAATAAAAATGCAGTCTGTGCATTTTTCTAAATATATGAATACTGTATATCTAATTTCCAAGTTAAATAATTGGATATGATAGAACTCCATTTGTAGTCGTGTTTGAGGGTGTAGAATTTCCAGCTTTATGTCCCAGTAAACTTCTGCCACTTGGTTCACTAACTCCACATTTTAAACCTGACCTGGGCTGGAAACTAAATTCATGTGATCAACTTGAAAGAGAACTCTTTTTTGGCTTGAGTTCTGTGCTCTTTATCCTATATGTTTCACAGGATTTGATTTGCAGCCTGGATTAAATCAGCCTGTTCTTTGTATCTTGTTACTGTCTGGCAAAATCAGTGGGATGTAAAAGCTTTGAAATGTAGATTCGCCCAAGATATTTAATGGCCAACAACCTTGGTCCCTTCTGCAAATCTACTTACGAGCAGATGTTTTGTGACAGAGTCCATGTTCCAGACTTTATCCAGTATGAAATTAACCCTGTTATCTCTGCTGTTTTGTGTGTTGACTTGATAAATCCACAGACCCATTTGCAGCAAAGGCACAAACAGCAGCTGCCTGTTACAAATAGCTAGTCTTTTGTGGACGCTTTTTATTGAGTGGGATCCATTCTATGACCGCCTTCGTTCGCCAGCCATCAGTTCTTCTTGCTATGTGACCAGCCCATTTCCATTTCAGTTCTTTTACTCTCTCGATGATATTGTGTACTTTCATTGTTCTCTAGTTCTAGTCATATGGTGGGTGTAACCCTGAAGAAATAGATGTTTCATTGCATTCTTCAACCTCTAGAATAAGAATCTCATATTTTTTTTTAAAAAAAACTCTCTGTAAATAAAAAAAATAGTATATCAGATATAAATAATTTAATTTTGTCCTCTTTTTTTTCCTCTGCTACTTTTCTACTTGCAGGGATATATATATATATATATTTAAAAAAGCAACACAAAATTTTGTTTGGTTTTTGCTTTATTCCAAGAGTCTTTAGCAAGGAAACAATTCAGTCACCAGGGCTCTTTCCCAGCAATCTATTAAATAGGGAGGTAAAGGCATAGGAAGGAGAAAGAAAGAAAACAGAAAATAGGAAAGAGGGAGAAATTGCTTGTTTGCCCCCAATTTTTGACATTGTTGCTCAGGAAAGATTCATTGTTGGCGCTTAGACCCAGGCAGTTTCTTCCCCTTCTTGGTGTCATTGTGCTGGATATGTAACATTTTTATACATAAAGTGAAACTGACATTGGAAGAAGTGGGGTAGAAAAGTCACCCATAACAATTGGGGAAGATTGGAGGGGGGTGAAAAAATAAATTTTCTAGATATGTTAAACTTCTCAGGGTCTTAACACCTCTGCATTTTTTTCATTTGTTAGTTTGTTACTCCCGAAAATTGAAGGGATATCATACCATACTGTTCTACTAAATTTCAGCTCTGTAATCCTGGGGGGCTCCAGTGGCCCCCAAAAGGGATTCAAGGCGATATGCAGTGATAGCTCATTGATTCCCCTTTGCAAAAATATCTAGGTAATTGGCAAATAGCTTTGCTAATATATAGTTAACATTGGCACAAAGTTACAGTACATCCAACTTATCCTTTTATTCATTTGTATGCATAACAATATTTAGTAACAATATTTGCACATAACTTTACAACTTACACTGAGGGCTTTCCCCCACTTGCTGGAAATCATATATGGCCTTTCCCCTCCTCCCCCGAGCCCTGTGCTATTGACTTCTACTTGTCTCCTGTGAAGAGTTGCTTTTAGTAGTACCAGCATTAGGTAGCATTTCTCCCTTATTACAATGCTCTCCAAAGTGTACACAATCATTTACCTCTTGTCATTGGGAGGACAGTCAGTGACTAAAAATGACTGGGGAGGGAGTTGGGAGATGGGCAATGATGAGGACAGTATATATTATGTCAATATAGTTTGCTGCCAAATAAAGAATGGTGGAGAGCAATTTCATTCAGGATAAGTCCTTTGGATACTTCCAGAAAGCTGGTTTAATATAGTTGGCTCCAATCTTATAAAGTAACACAAAATATGCTGGGCCAGGTAAGCTCTGTCTACATAGCCTTGGTAACTAAGCAAGTGGCTGAGAATATCCTAAGAATGGAGCCTTAATTTTGTTCCATTTAATGAATCATATATTCTTCTTTGGTTGGTTTGTCCTAAACAAAATGAGAGAACTGTCCTGAAGTTTCAAGGGTTTGCTTTATAGTGGTATCCAATTTGTTTTTTTTGTTTTTTGCTTTATATCTGCACTTCTTTTGAAAGTTTAACCTGTTTTGTATTAAGAACACATCAAAACCAACAGATGTCTGCTTTTCATCTCATCTTTATTGGTTGCAAGCCAAAATATGGGTTTTGAAGGGTGGATCTGAAGCATGAGAAACCACGGGCAGTGCCAAGAAAGGAGTCAGTGTGATAGCCTGGAGCTCAACTAGTGTAAAAATACAATTCCTAGTATCTCCCACCACTGTATTAAGATGTATTAAACCACAGATTTAGTACAAAATGTACAAGAGCTAGCTCAAGAGGTCTTATCTGCTTGTGAAATGGTTGGCTGATTGGAATGATATTTGGGCATTTTCTAAGAAGCAGTCCTGTAACAAATAATTTAATGAAAAGAAGCATTAGAAAACGAAGACTAGAGAAGACAAATCCACAGTAATTGCAAATACACAGACTGGATAATACAAAAATATATAGCACTCTCTCGCATTTGCCAACTAAGTTCAGTGTTAGATTTTCCAGTGAGACCTGCATTCAAATCTCTCCTCAGTCACTAACTCCAACCTTAACATGGATTCAGTCGCTCAATCTCAGTTTAACCCACTCACAAGATTGCTCTAAAGCATAACGTGGAAATGCGATCTCCTTGGACAAAAGTGCAACAAATAAAAAGTAAGTGAGCTATCACCTTATCAGATCAGAGGAATTATGTTGGCTCCATTTATTTACAAAAAAGATTTGGCTTTATACTTTATGAATGAAATTCCTGTTAATGTTGTTTTTTGTAAAAGAATAACAATAAAACTGCATTCTTAGTTCCTTAATTCAATTATTAATTGAATAATTATGATCTGGCTAAGGGGTTGTATTGATTTTTCCAGATATACTGCTGTGAAGTCAGACAAATACAATCTGTCTGTTTTAGGTGGAAACTTATTATTTCCATCTATTGAAACAACAAAATATTTCACACATTGGCACATCAATTCATGGAAATCAGACATGTGCTCAGAAGGGGAAGTTTTTGTATAGCCCTTTCTATACAACCAGTTAAAGGTTTGGGTTTTTTCCCCTTCTTCTTAAAGCATGTTTATTCAGAATTTGATTGTGCTTAGAATTACATTTTTGCATATAAAAAATATTTAGCTAATCATACATAGAACTGGGCAGTGGATAAATCTATACTGAATAGCATTGATAAAAGAACTGAAATCACATTTTTATTAGGTACACGTAAAGATAGTTTTGCATTTCACAGTGAAGGAGTCTTATATAATACCAATCAATTATAAGGAACGTGACAGAAACACCCAGTTTCTATTGTTTAAAATACTCTTCCTAAAATGTTTGTAATTTAGGAACTAATACTGCTGAGAAAAAAAAAATTCTCCTGCATTTTTTCCTATCAGTTCTCATTCAATATGATGAAAGCAGATCCGTTTTGGAACTGATTTCAAAAGAGAAGAATATTTCAATGCACTTTTTGTGGGTGAACAGTGATGTCCCCCCCCCCCGCATCTACAGTGAGGAAGCGACCAAATGTGTCTGTGAATGGCTCCTCTATCGTTGGACAATAATCTCTCCCACGTTCTGTGGCTTCTTTAGTTTCCTGCTCTTCACTTAAATCCCTAAAAAGACACCAGAGGAAATTCCTCTTAATATTAGGAAGTGTGAGCAGCCAGGAAAGTTTCAGAGGGATAAGAAAATGTGTAACAGAGGACAATAGTAAACGCACAAACACATTTTATCTTCTTCAATTGGGGTGGGAACACTTCAAGAAAAATTCGGATAACGTTCTTAAGCCTGAGAATAAGGTCAAAAATGTTTCAGGGATAAGTGGATACCCCTCCTTTTTCCTGGGAGTCTACTCTGGGAAAGATATTTCCTAAGAGTTTCTACAAGGACCGTTTCCAAGAAAGGTCTGGACAGAGAAACGCTTATAAGCAAGGATGAAAGGATGTGAAAATGTATGTGAAAATCAGTTTGGGAGGAAAAAAGAAAGAAAAATAAGCCAGGAATTGAAAAGGAAGTCAATATGAGATCTCTCTTACATTTTTCTCCCATCACCTCCACATATGGTTTGTCTGCAGTGAACAACTTAGGCCACATAGGCTCCAGAAGGAGTGGGAGGCTGCATCTGAAAATGGCTCACCTGCGTTCTCTGATGATGTGCATGACTGTTGACAAAGGTTCTTTCTGCGATGGATGAACACAGTCTAAGCAGATGGAGAGTTGCTTCCTTAAAACCCATGTGGTTTGTGTGCTTTGTGACAGCTGGCTTGGAAGGCTGAGCTAGCCTATCAAGTCCTAATCAGCCTTTGTGCTCTTAGGTCGTCCTCTTCTTCCAGCTGCAAGGCAGCAAAGCTTTTGCTTAGCCACATCTGCAGCCCATCCCTTTGATTTGCTTCACAACATTCCTCATTTTTCATGCTTGGGACTGGCCACCTAAAGAGCATTGGTGATTCTACAACTATTTAATAACCCATATTGTTCCCATAATTCAGGTCTGTTCCCCTTCTCATGGACAGAGGGACTGTTTCATATCTGGAATAGCCTGCCTAGAATAGGACCAGTCAAGAGGACATACATTTTACTTGTGGCTGAATTGTTGCCATATTTTTCTGTTTTTTTAAATCAGGTCCTCATGAGATTGATGTGGTATTGTCAAAACACACTACACAATTTTTGAAACAATAAAGTTAGCTGATGCACAAAGCAAAACAAAGGGAAAATTAAGGCAACCACTTGATCAGTCTTAGGGCAATTAATTATAGATGCCTAAAACCCAAAAGTGTTCTCTCTCTCTCCCTCCCTCTCTCTCTCTCTCTCTCTCTCTCTCTCTCTCTCTCTCTCTCTTTCTCTCTCTCTGTTTCTTGAAATGATAGAATCCAATAATTACATTTTTGCTTGTGCATGTGTTGCATGTAAAAATTGATGGATACCAAGAGATGTGGGTCAGTAACAACTGGGAGGATTTATACAGTTTCAGAAGAAATAGAGACTTCTAGCAGTCTTATTCTGATATAAACCCATTTCTAAGCAGTTGCTCCAGTTGTGAGTAACCTAGGCAGAATATGATTGCATGCCTCAAATTTCCTTATATGATTACTTTGTGCTTTTGTACATTCAGACCATCCTTAATTGATGTTTTTGTTGATTCACCATGTTGGAATGTTTAAAAAAGCCATGTGTAGTAGTACTTGGTGAGCAGCTGGTTAGTTTCACTGATTATTGTGCAATATCCATTTTCTCATAAACACTGAAAATTGTAAGATAGAGTCAAACTGTTGCTGAACTATAACTGAAGCCATAATGGCACGCTGGTTAAAATGCAGTACTGCAGGCTAACTCACTGCTCACTCCAGGAGTTCAATTCTGAATGGCTCAAGGTTGACTCAGCATTCCAACCTTCCAAAGTTGATAAAATGAGGACCCAGATTGTTGGGGGCAATATGCTGACTCTGTAAACAGCTTAGGGAGGACTGTAAAGCACTATGAAGTGGTGTATAAATCTAAGTGTTATTGTTATTGCTATAACTGCCAGCATATCGCATCCCTAACACAGCATAACATCTTCTGTTTTGTTAATTGATCTACACAGGCATCTTTGCTTCTTTCTCATCGTGTCGTCTACCAGCCTGATAATTCCTCTGAGGGACTGCCATTTGCAGGGATGTTGGAATTGTAGCTTTTCAGTTGTGTCCCTATTCTCGGGGGTATTTGAGTAGATATTTCAGAGATCAGAATGGCCCCTTGTCTCCAGGCTGTTAGAACATCTTTTAAAATGTGGTTCTTCTAGCACAGAGGTCCCCAACCTTTTGGGCACCAGGGACCGGTTACATGGAGAGAGGTTTTTCTGCGGACCGGAGGGGGCGTGGTTTTGTGTGCTGCCTACATCCCGTGGATGGGGCTTTGCTTGTTTGTGCGGACCAGTTGCTGGCCCGGTACCGGTCCACGGACCAAGGGTTGGGGACCCCTGTTCTAGCAGACCACATGACTTTCTTTGGTGAGCAATTATGCTTTTATTTTTAGTCCACCAAGTGTGGTATTTGTATATATGGATTTGTTCTATGGCTATTATTTATAGTGTTCCATTTAATTTTGTTTGTAATCTGAATTTGGAACAATGGGGACTTACATGCTGATCAGAGTCAATTTATCTGAAGTGATTTATAAGCTAAACATTACTATTACTATTAATGTTACTACTGCTAAACTACATTTACAATGCAATATCATTCTGCCTAAATTTAAAAGACATCTAACCAGTGTTGTGTCTTATGAATAAAATTTGCATGTGAGCTATTGGCAATTTTCTGCCACAGAAGTTACCTTGCTAGTAAGGAAAATCAGATCAAGTTAATGGCTGATGTTAATTCTTGTTGGGGCCAAGGAGAGATGTGAAGACATGACTCTCTGGTTCTGCAACTAATTTAGCATGACGTTGAAGAAGGTTACTTCTGAGGTTCTCTCAATGCTGCAATGTCCAAAATGTGACATGAAGATGAATGACTGTTTCCTAAACCAGTTTTTGACATCTCTTGGAACAGGAGTTCAAGGTACTTCATGGGAGTTCAATTTCCTTGTGACCTCCAAGCCATTTCTTAAGGTTATCAGGAAGAGACTATGGTTAGCAAACAAACAAACCCTTTCCAATGCCAGTTGATTGCTATTTGGATAAGCCATTTATTATCTAGATTGTTGAAAATCCCTCATCTGCAACAAACGGGCTCTTTCAACTAATATTTTATGACTTTAATGCTGAGAATTTCATCTAACACAGTACTTCAATGTCTGTGAAATGTTAGTGATGTTTACTGATTGTTCAGCCATTGGTGAAGTCAGCATGGTATCATTGTATAAAATGATTCAGGGCCCAAGCATCTTTTGGGAGAGTCCAGCACAAACTCACAGCTTAGTACCCATTTTATATACCATCATACCAGCATGAGGTAATGAACCATGGCAGAAATTACATTTTCTATCTCTGTGAAATTACATTGAGCAGTGGGTATTCTAATGAATCTGATTTTAAGGGTGAGGAAACTGCAGTATGAAGAGAAATAATTAAGTATTCTGTGGATGAACAGACTTCGGGCCACATGATTAGTAATTCCATCCTTGATGTGATTTAATGTGTTATAATAAACAGTAGACTAAACAAACAGAAGCAAAAGATGTGCACACAGATGTATAAAACAGCTGTGGGTTGGAGAAAAGAAGGGAATATGAAGGGATGAGAACTTGAGCTGAATGGGAACCCAAATACATCTTGGTCTTATCTAAGGCTGGATGGGCTTCTGTGAGTTGAAACAAAGTACAAAAGAGGAACAAATTGTATAGATTAAAAAAACAAAAACAAATTATATTGATGATATATGGCAATTTGGTAAGCACCAAAAAGTGGAAATCTCATCAAATAGAGATGCAAAAATGATCACCCAACCAGGGAGCTTGTACAATTAAATCTTTCTTTTTTATTCTCCATTTCTGGCTGCCTAGGTTGTATTTATTGCTACAGTAGATATAAAAAGATGTCAGGCATGTGTGTGCATATGCAACAGAAAGAGAGAATGGGCTCTCATTGGTATTAGGATCAGTTTAGCTAATTATTCTGACAGTCTCTCCATCTCTCCCACACATGGCTAAGCAGAAGAATTCTTGGATGAAAATCAAACTGGTGGTCACAACTTCCTGGTCAAAGAAACATCTCTTTTTTATGTTTGTAGCCTGAGCGGTGCAAGTAAAAATAGAGGCAAGACTCATGTAGTCTTGGCCACCAGTGTTGATTTTTGTTTTCCCACTCCCTCAGACATCTCAAGTCCAGGGACCTTATGGCAAACTATTCTTGAGCATGCGTGTCACAAAGGGAAACAAATCACTCTACCATTCAAACTAACCATTGAAATTTAATTCCACAATCACTGATGCCTGATTGTATGATGACAGCAATTCATTGTTCATAAAGTTGCTTGTTTTGGTTTCTTAATGTTTTTGCTTGGCTCCAGCAATTCTTACAGATTCTAAACAATAGGTATGGAAATACATTGAAAAAACGTTCTGCAAAATGTCCTCCAGTGATTGTGAATAGGATTGCCTCTTGGATAAGGATTTTTGCTCAAGGGATAAGGATTTCTGCTCTCCAATGCTTGGACCTGAGATTGGCTTACAATTTTGTTTTGTGGAGTTCAGCATAAGCTTCTTAGTTTTATGATTGGCAATATTTAATTTGTAAACTTTGAACCTTTAATAACAGTCCACCAAATGTTATTGCAGGGACTCCCAATTCTTTTGGGCTGGTGGCATCATTTGGAGTCTTTTGAGCATATAATGGACATTCTAATTAAAATGGCATTTTGTTGGAAGTATGGCCAGGAAAACACCCATTTACCACACAGCAAACCGATAAACATACTCCTCCCCATTTCCTCTTACCCTACCACATCTGTTCACTTCTATCTTTTTATCTAGAGAGACAAAGCATTGGTCTCCAATGCCCAATTGTTTTTATCTTCTAATCTAACGCTACAGTGCTCTTGTGTTACATGCAAGGCCCATAAGCATTCTCAGAAGGAAAGATGATTCTTGAAGCAAACAGTTCATTCTGCAACATGCAAGGTTTCCATTTTGTTTTTTTAGAGTGAAGATCATGGTATATCTTGTAGACCGGGGTGTCAAATTGGCAGCCCGTGGGCTGGATGTGTCACATACAGGCCACGCCCACCCTGGCTCTGCAATGGCAAAAAAATTTGTGATGCATCATGATACATCACATTACGCAATCGAGTTTGACACCCGTGTTGTAGACTAATGCAACTATTAACCCTATGGGAGGTGACTTGGGCTATCTTCAATGAGGTGCCTTGCCTTGCCACAGAGGTGCTATACTTTTCCCTGTCAAACACAATTTGTCAGGGAGAATTTCCTTGTGGCTGTCAACGCTGCTAACATCGGATATTTTTGCATTGACAATAGATGGAAATGTAGCCATCTTTTAACTTTTACTTTTAGAGTTAGATGATGCTGGGAGGGAGAATGTGAACGAGAGTCCAGCTAGACATAACAACACTAAACCTAGTGTGAGAAACAAGGTTATTGTAACCAGAGCTGATAAGGAATTGGCCGGGCTGGAGAACTGGAGAGGAAGCTCGCACTTCAAGCTAATTGGGGAATGTGATTTATGACTGTTAATTGGAGGAGGGAATTGTGCTTTGATACTAAGTGCTCAGGGGAGGGGAATTCAGTTTTTGGCTTTGATTATGCAGTGCCGATATTATGCTACTCAAAATAAAGATTCTTTAAGGTAAACAATGCCTTCATCTGTCGGAATCATGACAGTGGCCTTTCTATAGCAATCTCATTGCCAAATATGAGCACAAAATGCCTCTTGTGGATGTAGGAAGAAAGAGGCTGAGGCTCTATAACAGTATGAACTGTGGCTTCTGAACTTGCATAAATTGTTGCTTGGTAGTTTTTCTTTGAGGGGTTTATTCAATCCAATCAAATTGCCCATCACAATTTGCAAGCCATAGTAAATGTATATTGCTAAACAGAATTGAGATAATGTTTCTTTCTTCAAAGAAGTGATCCCAGGATGAAAAAATTAATAGCATGGCACTTAGGAAAGTAAAATAAATTCTTGGCATGTGGGTTGGAGGGTGGGTGTACTGGCGGAAGATGACACATTTTTGCCACAAAATCCTGGGTCACACAGACATGGCAGCAGATGGAGAACATATGACTGTATCTCCATTGTGGTTTGCCTGCTTCCTGGTAATATTCAAGATCCTTGCTTTATCACTGTTCCATAAATCTCATAATCTTCTCTCCATTGCTCCGCCTCCTGGAAAGCATCTTCTCCTTCCTTGCCAAAAGCAATGATAGCCTCACTGAACGGAATGATGCATCTAGCACAAAACACAAAAGGTATCCAGGGGGTTGAAATGAGTCGCAGGCAATTTGGGGAAAATCACATGCTTAAAACCGCATACTTGAATTATGGCTAAAAGTTTCTACTGCTGTCAACTTGAAGTGTTCAAAAGGAGCTCACACAGTAAATTTCCCAGAGCATCCAGCCAAGTCAGTGGGTAGAGTCTTCTATTCATTTAGAGTCAGTAATAAAACTCACATTGCTTTTAATCTGGGGGGGGGGAGAGATGCTCCCTGTAGATTATGGAAGTAAGAGTGGAAGTGTTTGCTCCAGTAATTATATCGGTAGCAGACTGGAGCCACAAGAGAGAATTTTAAAGGTATGTTTTCCCCATATAATCAATAGGTTGATATAGGCATTAGAGCGGGGTGGACACTGGGTTTTCTGAGTTGCTTGTGCCCCAGGAACTTGTGAGCTGTTCCATTTTTCCAGCTGTCCCCCTCGGAAATGACCCCACTGTTTAAACAGTCAAAAAGTGAAATAACATTTGAAATGGGACCATTAAACCTCCTGTAGAATTAATATATCTACATTGAATAAATCAACCTGAAAAAATACATTATGGCTGCAATTCTTTTCTTATTCCAATTGTTGCATCACGGCCATGTCCTTTGCAGTTCATATAAATATAAAATAAAGCTGAGAGATGCAACATTTTGCTAAGACTCTGTGTTACAATCTGGAGAAGCTTGAGACCCAACTTTCTTTCAGCTGAGGGGTCAGGTATAATAACCCAGGCACAGCTATTTCCCCTGCAGGATTGTCGTGAAGACACAAGGTTGGGGGAGCAGTGTATCCCACTTTGATCTCAACAAGCCCTAGCAAGCCTGGGGCTCTGGGCCGAAGAATTGGAACTTGGGAAGGAAGAGGGGGGGGAAAGAAAGGGAAATAATCTATTTCTAAAAGACAAGAGTAATAAATGTATATCTGCTATATTACACACAGTATGTAAAAATGCAACTGCTGAAAAGATTGTCAAAGACTGATGCATTTCACATGATGAACTGACAGGTTGTCTGAACTCACCTGCATCTGTAACAAAACAGGTGCTGCAGGAAGACGGATCTGTTTTGACTCTTTGATGTGGAACTAGGATTGCTGGAGGTTTTTGTCCTTTTGAATGCCTTTTAGGAACACACAATAATGTATTCGTCCTCTGCTCTCGATCCCCCATCAGGTCATTTGTTGAAAGGTTGAACTGGAGCCTATAGAAAAGGGATGGGTGTTCCCTTCAAACAATGTAGGAATCAAAAACTTGTTGATGTGCTTGTTTCCACATGATGAGATGTCAATCGTGCAAACCCAGCTACAGGACTGTCAGCCTTTCTATTGTACAGGGATGCATTTGGAACGTCTACGGGAGCTGTGGAAAAGCTCCATTAATATTTTAGACAATTGCTGTGGCTACCGAGGAATGATGAGTGGCAGGTGGCACTGTTTCTGACAGCGTTTGCTAAGCTGGTACCTTCCAGGTGTTGCTGGGGGGGGGGGAGGCTGCTGAGGCATGGAAAGCTGGTCTATGCTCCCATAATGACAATGTTTTTAGGTAAATGCATTTGACACCAAGGGCTTGATCACCTAACGGTGGAGATATTTTAAACTTGTTGTTGAGAGTTTGAAAAGCCCAAGACATTGAAATAGAGAAAAGGCAGAAGGGACAATTAAAATCCCAGTGGCTGATATATCAAGGCTTCTTGGATGTCCATCAAAGTAACTCATAAGAGAGAAAGGTCATCTTTCTCTGTGTATACACAGACAGTTTCTGCTCCTGTCAGCTTTTTGGCTGCAATTCTCCTGTCAGTGGGCAAGCACAGGTAGAACTGCAGATACAGAGTTTTGTAAAATGCTGAAGTCTGTTCCTTTCCAACAGTTTGCCTCAAGTCACTCAGAGAATAGTTGCGTGTTACTTGCCATTCACAGTTCAACTATGCCTGGGCTACTCAGAGTTACTATTGCCCAGCCTGTGTCTGCAACAGCTTTTGTATAATTGTGTTCCATTCCTCAGGACTCTTCTGTTTCTTTTATATAATTAAACCCAATGTCTTCAACAGCAACAGCTTCTTGCACAGGCAAAAGAGCAGGACCAGGAATTTTGTACACTGGAGAAAAGGATTTTCACCATTCTCCCTTCTTGCAAGTTGAATAGTCCTGCATTTGCTATGTCTGCTTCTGTTTCAGTCCCAGCACACTGGGCAGGAATCTGACAATTGTTCACAATTGGAGTAGCCTGTGAATCAAACCAAACCTGCATTCAACAATATGGAGGAGTCCTTCATGAAATTCATCTGCTCTGGGCTCCCTCACCCCCCTACCTCCCTGTTTTGATTTGGTCAGAAGTGCAACTTAACCCACAAAGAAATTGGATTTTCCATGAAAGCAGCAAAATATAATACACAATTATAGTTTATAATTTAGACCTTATACATGTCTAAATTATAATACATATAATTTATAAAATACATATGCATATCTTTCCTGTCTTTGGATTATGGCTGGAGACTTTCCTAGAATTAGGAAATGAGGATGGGATTTCTGTTCTGTACTTGACTGGCTTTGCAGAGATGCTTCACTCTGCAGAATGACACACTTCCCTCCACAGAACGTCAAAGCACAGCCAGTGCAATTGGAGTGGCTGTCTCAGTGCAAGTGTAAATTTCTCTTCCCTTATCAACTTTATGCATGGCATAAAGTTAAAATGGGCAACCTGCAGTCTGTGCCCCATGTTTAAGCCCTGTTTTAATGGTTCCTGAAGCATTTATTCCATTTGCTGGAATAAAAAAGTAGAGATTCTGAAGAATTTCCAGCCCTTGGAGGATGAAACGTTCAGGCATTAACCTTATTTGCAAAGATAAGGTAAAAAGTGAGGTGGTTGTCCACACATATCAGCAACCAGGATCCATACGCAACAAGCATGCTTAAGAATCACAATATATTACAAATTGCAACAATGTTCTTTTGACCCCTCCCCTTTGTGGTTAATACATATATGAAAGACATGACTGCATCTACTAGCATTGCAGCAACTGTTGGTCTGTCTTCTTATGGACCCTGCACCCTGTGTACTACACACTACTCCATAGCATAGCTCTATGGATAGAGCTGTTTTTCAACATTGCCTTCTTTCTGTTACATTTAGGTGAAATGCATAGCTCCAGAGACTTTAACCAGATTACACTCACAAGATTGGATTTCTGCAGGCAGGAATATAGCTATACTAGTCTCCCACTAACTCTTTGTCAGCCACAAAAATTTATATATATATATATATATATATATATATATATATATATATATATATATATATATATATATATAAACTAAGCTTTCGTTAGCATCTGCTAACGTTGTTGAAGTGTGGGTTGACATTAGGTGAGCCTCGCCTTTATAGCTCTTTGCATACCATTGGTTTGGCCATTAATTTGGCCATTGAGCACCTTACAGGTCTCTCCGCCCCTCGCCCACCTATAATTGGCGGTGTCACTCCTGATTCAGTTGTACTGGCTGACATCCACTTCATTCTCTCTGTTCTGCCTTCCCCTGCCTGCCTCGCCAGCTGAGCCTGCTTGTTACATAACACGTAACACCCGACTGTCCGGCATTGCCGCATGATCTCCCCCCCCTTGCTGTCCCGGTTTAGCTAATGAGCATGTTACGGGTCTATTCGGCTCCCGCCCTCCTGTAATCAATTGCCTCATTCTTGTTTCCGTCGGGCTCATTGACAGCTGTTTAAATTTTGGCGCTCTGCTTCTCTCCACTCACCCCGCCCATGTGAAGCATGTATTTTGCTGCACCCAATCATCTCGCTGCTCGTAACATGCTCATTAGCTAAACGATTGGCTTTGCAGAGACTATAAGAATGTGTTCCTCAATCCTGGCTTAAACTCTGACGATGTCAGCAGACACTGACGAAAGCTAAGTTTTAAATAAATTTTTAGTCTTGGTGATCTGTGCCTTTTGGTTTTGAATATGAATATACCCGAGACTCATATTTTTAAGACTATTTTTGAAGATAGATAGATAGAATATAGATATTGGTTTCCAAAACAGAATGAACTGTGACCATTTTTCTATTAATTTCTCACATCTGAGCATTAATATTATGCCAACATTGTGTACTTTGTGGTCATAAAATTTCACACTTCTAAGTAATCATTACAGTAAAAAGCAATTTCCCTGAAACGGAACTTGTCTGCTGGTGAATATGTGAACTTGTCCTCTGATTTTCTCAGCAACAGTTATACAGGTAGTTTAGATATACAGTATGTCTTTTGAGATATATCTTCTCCAATCTAGTTTCATAGCTCTTTAATGTGCAGTTAATTCTTGGGAAAATGAAAATTGTCAAAGGCCTGTCTTGCAGTAGCATCTTAGACTGCAGTTCCTGTGTTACATTCATGGAATTTCATGGGGAGCCTTTCAAAATATAATTTGTAATCTATATTTTCCAAAGTAGCTTCTACTTATTTTCTCATACCATGTCAAGTTTATTAAGGATGGAAAGGTGGAATAATTTTGGATTGGTAGGAGGTTACCATTGGTGGCTTTGGTAAAATTCAAATCTGGTTCAATTTCTTAATAGCCACTGCATTACACCAGCCCTTTGGGGAAAAGGGAAGGTAGTGAATCTTAATGAATTCTATCTGGTATTGATCAATGGTATTAACTAAGTGCTGGAATTATTGAGGATGGTCAATATTTATGCTGTTATTTGCATTTGGTCCTTGGTTTGTCTCAATAACCACCAAGGTTTTTCAATCATTCCCTGCCAGAACCCTAAAAATCTGAAAGGGAATGGGCAAACACTCAAAGAAGACTGCCAAACCCTTATGGTTTTCTTTGGCTCTTTCATTGCTTCATAGTGAATATATCACTTCCACAAACGGAAACAAATGTGTCTTTGAAGAGGAGTCTGTGCATGTTTTCCAGCTGTAAGGCATGTCTGATTTCTCTCTTCCATTCTTTTGGTCCTCAACCAATGCAGATCAAAACTGAGGCCTCCTTCCAATGGACTGGGGACTCACTTTTCATGGTTACCTCAGTAATTTCAAATTTTGATGATAGTGAAATATTCATTGCTTCATGTATAAATGCTGTTATTGTTTAGGACTGGCCAGATGGAACATATTATCTTCTCCTTATTAAATATTAGATCTCCCAACAAGCCAATTACTGTACACAGCATAAAGTCTGACTTTTCTGCAGGAGGTCTGCAGTAGAGCCATGGATATTTTCAAGTACTTAACATGCTTAAAGTGGAATAATGGACCCAGATCAAGTTCCTCAAACTGAAGCCAAATAAATCTATATGCCCTTTGCATGAACTCTTTGGTCCAGTGGTCAAAGTTTCATGCTCCTGGCAATACTTTTTTTAGTTTAATATGCAAATGGATCAAACAGAATGTTATCTAACACTACCTTAAAATATTTTTAAAGTCCCTTTACATTATTATGTTATTTTTTTCTCCTTACAAGTACAAACCTTAGGATATTGGGAACCACAAGCATGGCATTCACAAGAGTGAAAGATAAAAATGATCAGAAGCGTACTACTGGTAGAGGCATAGGTTATAAATACTTAATTTTGTCACCCTGGCCAATACTGCCTCTCTCAGCAAGATTATAGCTTAAATTTGATCTAACTCTATGATGGGGGAGGGGGCAGGTGAAACCCTGATTCTGTAAATGTGTTTTTGTCTGTCTGTCTGTCTGCCTCTCTTTCTCTTTCTCTCTCAGTCTCTATCTATCTCGCATCTCCAGACTATATTTCATAGTCTCCGAGTTTCTAGACTGATGCCTTAAGTCAGACATGTCAAACACAAGGGCCGGGGGCCCGATGCGGCCCGCGAAGTGATTTCATGTGACCCTCGAAGCCATCCTGGAAACAGAGAGGGAATGGCCCCCTCTGCCTTGGCCCTGGCCCAGGCCAACCGGCAGCCAATGTACAATTTTGTGGTGGCCATCTATGCTGAAACACATTCAGTCTTAACTCCATAAGCCCACCCCCCACATGGCCTGAGAGGAACAGTGAGGCTCCTCCAGTGGACCATGCCTTGGCACTTGCCCTGGTCCCATCCCCTTCTGCCAGAGACCCTCAGATCTATCCCACTCCTGCCCAGGCCCCCACAGGCACCCTTGACACGAACGATGTAGACCTGGCCACACCCACCCAGTAGGCCACACCCACTCCATCCACATCCATCCAGTAGGCCGCACCCACCCTAGCCACACCCATCCAGCCCCCTGAGGGCAACCATAATGCTGATGCGGCCCTCAATGAAATTGAGTTTGACACTACTGCCTTAAGTACTACAACAAACTCGGTCTATAAAATGTATATAGACTTTATCAACATTTAAAACAACAACAACAACACTATTCCTCTTCTACCGTTCCCAAGAAATTGCGGACAAGCAAACAAACAAATAAACTAACCAATCTAGAAAAGACTTAAGGTTTGCAATGGTGGCAAATAATAATAATAATAATAGTAATAGTAAAGTTGGAAGGGACCTTGGAGGTCATCTAGTCCAACCCCCTGCTCAGGCAGGAAACCCTACACCATTTCGGACAAATGGCTGTCCAGTCTCTTCTTAAAAACTTCCAGTGTTGGAGCATTTACTGCTTCTGGAGGCAGGCTGTTCCACTGATTAATTGTTCTCACTGTCAGGAAGTTTCTCCTTAGTTCTAGGTTGCTTCTCTCCTTGATTAGTTTCCACCCGTTGCTTCTTGTCCTGCCTTCAGGTGCTTTGGAAAATAGCTTAATTCCCTCTTCTTTATGGCAGCCCCTGAGATATTGGAATACTGCTATCATGTCCCCCCTTGTCCTTCTCTTCGTTAAACTAGACATAACCAATTCTAGCAACCGTTCCTTATATGTTTTAGCCTCCAGTCCCCTAATCATCTTTGTTGCTCTTCTCTGTACTCTTTCTAGAGTCTCAATATCTTTTTTACATCGTGGTGACCAAAACTGGATGCAGTATTCCAAGTGTGTTTGTAGCTCGGGTATAGGGCGAGGGTGAAGGTTCGGTTTCTGGTTTAAAGGTTTAAATCTCCTAAACAACTCCGAAGATGTTACCTAGCCGGATAACAAAATGTTCAGAAACCAACCCACAAGCTCAGAGAACGAACCTTCACCCTCAGACGTAACGTAGTCAGTATGGTGAAGCTGTGGAACTAGGAGCAGAGAGACCCAGTTCTTGCCTACCTTCTGAAACATGAGCTTGCTGGGTGACTGCTCTCTCTCAACCAACCCAATTCATAAAGTGGCTATTGAGAGCAAGTACAGGAGGAGAGTTACATATGCCCCCTTGAGTTCCTGAATGAAAGACCAGGTATAAAACAAAGTAATAGGATATCCTCCACTGGATAGGAAACTTTAAAAGTCTAAGCTTAAAAGTCCCAACTGATGTAAATATAAGAAATCCAACATTAGCAATATTGTTTTTTAGATTTTTTTTTGAGAAAACTAACTATATGCCTTCTTTCATAATGAAGCCAACAAATTAAATCCTAAAAAAATAATGGTTGCATTCAAACATGCCACACTAGACCAAAATGGAATGAGATCATTGGTGATTCAGAGGGTAACTGTTGGAAACACCATCTAGGCACCTTGTTTGAATCAGATCACCACATTGTGTTGACATATTATTTTGTTGTGTTTTGTTAATCCAACTTTAGGATGTAGCAGATTCTTACATAAGACTGTGCCTGGTATAACGTTTCTAGCTATGGCTATCCCAATGTCTGTAGACAATACAAGGAAGAGCATCAGGAATACAGATGTTTCTAGTTTATTTCCAGCTTTTAGTGAACAGGAATCCATGATATCTGAGCCTGGGAGTTCCATTTAGCTATCTTAGCAAAAAGATATTAACAACCTCTGTGCCTTAAATTATTCAGATATTAACTCTGATTTGGGGAAAAGCTGTTTACTAACCAAATCCAGTTTGAAAAAATGGCTGCTTGCATCCTAGTTTATTATTGTACTTTTTAATGCCAGTCATGTATAAAACTTCCAAATTAAAAAAATGAATTTGGTTGAAAGATTTTTGAAGCTACAAAAATGTTTTAAATAAACAAACATATGAACATATGACAAAATGTGATCCACTGGAGAAGGAAATGGCAAACCACTCCAGTATCTTTGCCATGAAAACCCCATGGACAGTACTAAAAGGAAAAAAGATATGACGCTGGAAGATGAGCGCCTCAGGTCGGAAGGTGTCCAATATGCTACTGGGGAAGAGCAGAGGGCTAGTACTAGTAGCGCCAGAAAGAATGAAGCGACTGGGCCAAAGCCGAAAGGACGCTCAGCTGTGGATATATCTGGTGGTGAAAGGAAAGTCCGATGCTGTAAAGATTTTTTCTCCATAGGAACCTGGAATGTAAGATCCATGAATCAAGGCAAGCTAGACGTAGTCAAAAAAGAGATGACAAGACTGAACATCGACATCTTAGGAATCAGCGAACTAAAATGGACAGGAATGGGTGAATTTAACTCAGATGACCATCAGGTATACTACTGTGGGCAAGAATCCCTCAGAAGAAATGGAGTAGCCTTCATAGTCAATAAAAGAATAGGAAAAGCAATACTGGGATACAATCCCCAAAATGACAGAATGATCTCAATTCGAATCCAAGGCAAACCATTCAATATCACAGTAGTCCAAATCTATGCCCCAACCACTGGTGCTGAAGAGGATGAAATTGACCGGTTCTATGAAGCCCTACAGCACCTTATAGAATTAACACCAAAAAATGATGTCCTTATCATCATGGGGGATTGGAATGCTAAGGTAGGAAGCCAAAAGATAACCGGAATAACAGGCAAGTTTGGCCTTGGAGAACAAAATGAAGCAGGGCACAGGCTAATAGAATTTTGTCAAGAGAATACGATGGTCATAACAAACACTCTTTTCCAACAACCCAAGAGACGGCTCTACACATGGACATCACCAGACGGTCAACATAGAAATCAGATTGACTATGTACTCTGCAGCCAAAGATGGAGAAGCTCTATACAGTCAGTAAAAACAAGACCAGGAGCTGACTGTGGCTCAGATCATGAGCTTCTCGTTGCAAAATTTAGGCTTAAATTGAAAAAAGTAGGGAAAAGCACTAGGCCACTCAGGTATGAACTAAATCATATTCCTGATGAATATACAGTAGAGGTGACAAATAGATTTAAGGAACTGGATCTGATAGACAGAATGCCTGAAGAACTATGGATGGAAGTTCGCAACATTGTACAAGAGGTAGCAACTAAAACCATCCCAAAGAAAAAGAAATGCAAGAAAGCAAAATGGCTGTCTCAGGAAGCTTTGCAAATAGCTGAGGAAAGAAGGGAAGCGAAAGGCAAAGGAGAAAGAGAAAGATACACCCAATTGAATGCAGAATTCCAGAGAGTAGCTAGAAGAGATAAGAATGCCTTCTTAAATGAACAGTGCAAAGAAATAGAAGAAAACAACAGAACAGGGAGGACCAGAGATCTCTTCAAGAAAATTGGAGATATGAAGGGAACGTTTCATGCAAAGATGGGCATGATAAAGGACCAAAATGGCAGAGACCTAACAGAGGCAGAAGAGATTAAGAAGAGATGGCAAAACTACACAGAAGAACTATACAAGAATGAGCTTAACATCCCAGATAACCACAATGAGATGGTCATTGACCTCGAACCAGACATCCTAGAATGTGAAGTGAAATGGGCCTTAGAAAATCTGAGCAACAACAAAGCTAGTGGAGGTGACAGTATTCCAGCTGAGCTATTCAAAATCTTAAAAGACGATGCAGTAAAAGTGCTACACTCAATTTGCCAGCAAATTTGGAAAACTCAACAGTGGCCACAGGATTGGAAAAGGTCAGTTTACATTCCAATTCCAAAGAAAGGCAATGCCAAAGAATGTTCAAACTATCGCACCATTGCACTCATTTCACATGCTAGTAAAGTTATGCTTAAAATCCTACAAGCTAGACTCCAGCAGTATGTGGATCGAGAACTACCAGAAGTACAGGCAGGATTTCGAAGAGGCAGAGGAACTAGAGATCAAATTGCCAACATACGCTGGATCATGGAGAAAGCTAGGGAGTTCCAGAAAAACATCTACTTCTGCTTCATTGACTATGCAAAAGCCTTTGATTGTGTGGATCACAACAAATTGTGGCAAGTTCTTAAAGAGATGGGAGTACCAGACCATCTCATTTGTCTCTTGAGAAACCTATATGCGGGTCAAGAAGCAACAGTGAGAACCGAACACGGAACCACTGATTGGTTCAAAATTGGAAAAGGAGTCCGGCAAGGCTGTATACTGTCGCCCTGCCTATTTAACTTATATGCAGAGCACATCATGAGAAAGGCAGGGCTAGATGAATCAAAAGTTGGAATTAAGATTGCCGGGAGAAATATCAACAACCTAAGATATGCAGATGATACCACTCTAATGGCAGAAAGTGAAGAGGAACTAAAGAGCCTCTTGATGCGGGTGAAGAAGGAGAGTGCAAAAGTTGGCTTGAAACTCAACATTAAGAAAACCAAAATCATGGCATCCGGCCCTCTCAATTCCTGGCAAATAGATGGGGAAGAAATGGAGGTAGTGACAGATTTTATTTTTCTGGGCTCCAAGATCACCTCAGATGGAGACTGCAGCCAAGAAATTAAAAGACGCTTGCTCCTGGGGAGGAAAGCTATGGCAAATCTAGACAGCATTCTAAAAAGCAGAGACATCACCCTGCCAACAAAAGTGCGCATAGTCCAGGCCATGATTTTCCCAGTTGCAATGTATGGCTGTGAAAGTTGGACCATAAGAAAGGCTGAGCGCAAAAGAATTGAGGCCTTTGAACTGTGGTGCTGGAGAAGACTCCTGCGAGTCCCTTGGACTGCAAGGCGTTCAAACCGGTCGGTCCTAGAAGAGATCAACCCCGACTGCTCTTTAGAAGGCCAGATCCTGAAGTTGAAACTCAAGTACTTTGGCCACCTAATGAGAAGGAAGGATTCACTGGAGAAGAGCCTAATGCTGGGAAAGATTGAGGGCAATAGAAGAAGGGGACGACAGAGAATGAGATGGCTGGATGGAGTCACTGAAGCAGTAGGTGTGGATTTAAATGGACTCCAGAAGATGGTAGAGGACAGGAAGACCTGGAGGAATGTTGTCCATGGGGTCGCAATGGGTCGGACACGACTTCGCAATTAACAACAACAACAACATGAACATAGAATGACTAATAGAATGGAGATTCTTTTTATTTGTTTGCTTCTTAATCCCTCAATCCAGCTTTGAAAAATGAGAATCTCCTATTAGAATGCTTGAGAATGAGTGAATTCAAACATATTAAATTAAATGCAACCCAAGTGCTTCATCCCCAATTGACAAATTGCAACAATACATTTGTAGAACCTGACTAATTAAGAAAATTAAAACAGTATATAATGGGTTGTACTTCTGTGATTTTGTAACTTACTTATGAAAAATGATTTCACAAACAGAACAAGTACGTTAGAACACAACCTCAGCATATATTTAAATTTCTTCCAATAAAGTGTAAAAATATGCAGTTAATTCAGTTTAAACACATCCCTTTATTAAGCAACTTTGGTATATAATCAGGGAGGAGATGAAACTATTAATTTCCTGCAGAAACATGTCATACATAAGATTATGCAGAATAGGCTGTTGTTAAGTCTAAAGGATGACATCTGAAGTTGATCCTGCAAAATGATAAGTATTAATGTTATAGTAGATAACTGAAAAAGAGATTTGACAGCAACCTGGGTTGCTAATGAAAACTGAATATGTAACTCTTCTACAGAGCCACCATTTTCTTCAACTGTACTAGACTTCCTTCTTTATTCTGACTGGATTTATACAGGCTTTATACTTTAGGCATATTTATAAGATATATTTATAACATGTGTGTTGCCTTTTCCAGGACTGTAATAAAACAAACATACAGCACACAGACACCATATCTGAAATACATATTATTCTTTCTGAAGTAATTGAACCTTAAAAAGAGAATCTATAATGCAGACTGATTACTGGTCATGAATTGGATGATCTGATATGGCCAGAATGGAAGAGAAGGGGAATTAGAAGGATACTCACTTCTTTCAAGCTTATAGTGAAACTTCCCTGAAGTGGGTTAACTTATATGCTGAGGACAGAGAAACTGGTTCTCATATACATGCAGTCCAACTCGGTCCTCTATATTAACTTACATGTTAATATAACTTGTCTCTAAGCTATAACTCTGAAGTAAATACAGTTATCATTTCACCAATGTTAAATAACTACCTTTGGAAGAAGGCATAATTAATGAATAAATCCATAAATTATAGTATTTTAGATAAATGTTTCTCAACCTTTCCAGCTTGAAGATGTTGTGGACTTCAACTCCCAGAATTCCCCAGCCAGCATGCTTCAAGTTGCCACGGTTGAAAAACACTGCTTTAGATGTAAGTTCCAAGCTTGCTTATTCATTTAGATTTGGAGCCCCTTTCAGATGTACTGAATTACAACTCTCAGCAGCCTGACATTCATCTTTGTACTGTAGTCCAATATATCTGGAACATCATGCATTTTGGGTCGGAAAAGTTTAATAAAAATACCTATCACCTCTAAATCAGATCTCTTATCCAAATGAAGAAAAAAAAATCTAATTTTCACTGTATGTCACCTACTTTTTTTTGTTCAAGTTTTACATTTTTACTGACAAGTTATCAAGTTATTGTAATTTTTATAGTGGATACAGGACCAAATGTTAGTCTACTGTAGCCATTTTTTTAAAAAAAAACTGTTTTAGATAATTGGCTTTAAATAAATAAAACAATCAAAACAACTAGTTCTCTAAATGAGTGATTTAATTAATTGCTTCAGATTTTCATTTATAAAGTCATCATCTTCATCCTAACCATTATTAGGGGGGGGGGAAAGAGGGAAAGGGATATAACTTTAACTTCAAAACCTTAGTTTTACCACAGCCTGAACTTTATTTCATATCTAAGTAAATATGCCTAAAATCCAGCTACTGTACATATAATAGAAATAACACCGTTCATTCATTACTGTATTTTCCACACAATGGTTTCAATTTGCCTTAAATTATGATGGGAGTTGAATATGGGCCAATCTTATAAAACCATCACTTGTCCAACAAATGTTCTCACAAATCCCTTTCCAGAGAACCTTTGATGCTTTTAATTTGTGCCTAGCATGTGCCCTTCTGAAAAGTTTGTGTCTTGTTCCACAACAATCTGTTGAGTAACTTAAGATTGACGATTAAAACAAATGCAGAGTAAACAGTTAAGGCTCGTGGGGGAGCAATGAAGAGAAACCCATTTAGTGTGGAATAAACTTTTATAGATCACATTCCACGCATTCCATTGGCTGGATGAATCATTATCTTGAGATAAGAGGAAGGACGGAAGGAAGGAAGGAAGGGAAGGAAGGAAGACAAACACCACGGATCTGTCAAAGCCGACCGGCTCCGTCTCAAAAGGGTTCCTCTTTAAGGTACCGCATCCCTTTGTTTTGTGTTTCGCATTAAAACAGGGTTAATTCAACATCGAGGTCTTGCTTGGCCTTGAACATCAGCCCCCTTGACAGGAAACTCCGCACAAGCAGGAAAGCGAAGAGACTAACGTGTCTTTCTCTGTGCCGAACCGGGGCTGTTTGTCCCCGCTCCGCCTTTTTTGCTCGCAAATTGCAAGGCGAGCTTGAGGAACGCGCGGGCTTCCTTTCTGGCCAAACCTAAAGGGACCACAAGAAAAAGGGATATCCTGCGAAAAATGACACACGCCAACTGGGCACTGCCTCTTCCTGTTTGCTTGGCGCTCGCAAGACTGGCTGCCCCGAAGGGGCCACTCCGGAGGAATGCGCCTCCCCGCCGCCTCCCGCGTTTCTGATAGGGATACAATCAGAGGATATGCCAGCAGGAAATGCAGCCGGTCCCCTTTCCCTTCCGATCGGCAGCACCGGCTGGCGATTTTGCTCTGGGGCGCGGCTGGGCGGCTGGGTGTGAACCTCCAGCAGCAGTGTGTGTGTTTTGTGTATGAACGAACAAGAGAGGATCTGGCTTTGAGCACAAAAGCTATTTGGGAACGGCAACGATCCAGCCTTCCTTGACACATAACTGCCCAGAGGCTGCTGGCCTTTCGCTCGGGCGCCGATCCTAGCTTCATTGGCTTTTCCTGTTCGTGCGAATCGCATAGAACAGGCTTCACTCCTTTCCGTGCCCCTCCGGCCAAATCAGCGTGCAGAGCCCGGATCGGATGGAGGCCCCATCGATCCATGTTCTTGCCCTGAATCGCCCTCTTCTGCGCTGTGACGCCAACAAGCGGGCGCAAAATTGCCATCCCTGACCCTGGCTTTGCAGGCTTAACCCGCTTTCCTGGAAGCAAGCCCCGCTGAACTCAACGGGGTATACTTCCCAGGACACGTGAACGGGTTTGCGATCGGCTTCCCAGACTTCAGTGAAGCGGCGGTGGCAGTCCAGTCCTGTGCGAGATACTTGGAAGTAAGCCTCGCTGAGTTCAGTTTGGAAGAAGCAGGCTTAGTCCCAGGTTTTCTCGGCAGAGCGCGTGAGAAGATCCTTTGGCTCCCTTTCTCCTTGACCTTGGCCCCAATTCTGCCAAGGAAACCGGAGGCAATCCTACATTACAAGCCAAAATCCTCGCCAGTCAATTTGAGGAAAGCACAAGGGAGCGGGGTATCCCCCCCCCCGGAGCCTCTTAAAAATAAGGCCCGTGAAGGGAGGGAAGGGGTGGCTGTGCGAGGGGCTCCTCTCCCTGCTCTTGGCGCCAAGAGTTCAAGTGGATTTCGAAAGCAAGCCGCGGCGTCTCACAACAGATTATTGCGCGCCTTTTCCCACGAGGAAGAGGTTGTGCACGCCCTTGCCTCGTTTTCGCGACTTCCTTTTTCAAAATTTCCTGTTGGTAAGAAAACACAAAAAAGTAAATTATTTTCTTAAGGCGGGGGGGGGGGGAGTGGCAGCCTTCTTTCTTGATGTATTGGTTTATTTCGGCGTAAGATTTTTCTCCCCCCACCGCCACCCCGTCTAGATATTCATAGTCACACAGCGCACCCTGGTGGACGGCCGAGATATTTTCGCCCATTATTTCTGACTAGCGAAATACATTATCGTGTTTTGCAGCCAAAGATACTGTATACTCACTAGACAAATTCAGGAAAATGAGTGTGCGACTTTAGGATCATGGTCTTTAACCTGCATATTTAGTCAGATGTTCCGCTCCTATAAAAAAGATTTAAGTTTAATTCCCCTGACCTATATTAGTTGTTTTTCTGCTATCTTTTAATCCTCAGCCGAGGCTGTTTCACTTTTTCTTTCTATTACAGGCTAATTTAATTTTATTGTGGACGATATTTTCAGCATTTTCTGAGGACAGTAAATTCTGTAGTTTATGTTATTTCACTTTTTATGACTTTTTAACACTTAATAAAATTTTATTAGAGCACTTTTGTGTTTACAAGGCTACAAAACTCTTGGCAGGTTGTCAGAAGTCCTTTTTATTATGATCCTACTGATATATTGCAAGTAATGAAATAATCATGTCCAGAAATGTATCAAAGGCCAGAGGGATTATGCAATTTAATAGCTGTACAGATGTGCTGCAAAGGATACGGAGGCACAGTGCACATCAGCAAGCTAAAAGGCAAAGCTGGAAGAGGAGGAGTGGATTTGGTAAATTTCTGGAATGTTTCAAGCTTCACCTGTCTATGTATGCTGGAAAGTGAATCATGTGCTCTTGAAATATGTTTTAAAAAGGAGTTTCTAAGCATTTGGATGTGCGATTCTGGACTGTTTCAGGAACACACATTCTTTCTTTCTCTGTCTCACAACCCCCTCCCCCCCATACACACAACTTCTCCCAAACTTTGGCTTTTTCAGACAGCACTGAGGATCTCTTTCACTGGTAGGTAAGATTAGATGGAATCAGCCATTGCATTCAGGGCCTCTAACAATATTCTCATATATGTGTACTTCTTGTTTATATAATACGCGGATCTAGTCGTACCTCTGCCATGTGCTTTCTAATCTTCCACTATGTTGCTTTAAAAATAGCTTCCGTTTACCTTAAACAATTATTTGTTTTTAACTAGTGGCATTAAAATCATTCAAAAGAAAGAGGGCTCTGAGCCTGGCCCTTGAAGGCTGGGGGGGGGGGGGTGAGGGCACTATTTTTAAACTACTCCTTCTCTCTGTATGTTTTATTTTAAAAAAAAAATACTGCAAAAGGAGAGGAAAACCAGCAACCTTTCCTCTCTAGCCTATATTGGTTTAAGATTTAAGCTTTTAAATTGAACCATTGATGCTGTTTTTTAATGGTACCCATACAAAATCCCAGCACAGCCATCTCTCTCCTTAATTAGTTTTTTTTCCTCTATTAAGAAAAAAAATAGCAGAAATCATAAAAGGGCATCTATTTGCTTTTTTTTGCCTATAGTTTCCAGGGGAGTTTTCAGGGTGTTTTGGCCAGAGGAATGATCGTCAGCCTATGCAGAAGATGAATTTCTGCCCCGCTTTTTTTTTTTTTTTTTTTTTTAACTCATCTTGTCTGGCCTTAACTACTTGGCTCAAAACTAAAAATCCCCATATAATATTGTCTTTTCTTGCAGGGGATCTATTCTAATTTCCTAAAATAGTTTGGGTTGTCCTTTTTCATCCTTTTTCCAGTTATGTAATGCCCCTTTCCATAGCAGCACCCAGAATGGTTTCATCATAATTTTAAATAGGTTGTTTTATATCCAGGTTCCTCCCTAATGATCCTTAGCATGAATTTTGCCTTCATCCTCCACTTCTTTTAACGCAGGAGCTGCATGTGGAGTTAACTATTTTGTTGAGCTTCCTATCATAATTCCAAATCCCTGCCAGGTCAGATGCTATTAGTAGATTGTTTGTGTGCCAGTTGGTATTATTTTGCACTTGTTTTCCAACACGATCTCCAATATTTCATCTTGTTTTATTTTAGGTTGATGGGAACTGAACAGCTAAAAAACAATTTCTAAGACAATAGCAAACCACTTCTGCCCTGTTACCAAGATAACTGTGTGAAATGTCCATCAAGTCATTAAGGATCAACTTTATACCCAGAGGACTATTTACCTCTTTCATACTTATTTTGGATTGGATCCCTGTTTCCTGTGACAAAACTCCCACTAGAGGAAAAGGGGAGGGTGAGGGTAGAGGGAGAACAAGTCCTTCCTTCCCCTGGAGCCTCCTGTTCCCTTGAACAGCTGTATAGATGTGCAAAACGTTCAAACTTATAACAATCGTTCCAAACACCCCAAACTTGAAACGTATTTCTACAGCTTGGGCTATTTTAAGTAGCTTTCTCAAGTCTTCCACCTATAGTTGGCTTATACTTTTGTACCTTGAAATTATGATTTTTTTTTTTTCTTTTCTTTCAGCCTAGTCAATGCAGCATCGGGAACCAATCAGAACCCTACTACTATTAGCTGAGACAGAGAGGGTGATGAGAGAACAAATCAGCAGTTTGGCATGTGGCCAAACAGAAGAGCATATGGACCAGCTGGCCCCAGAAGTTTCTGCTTTTTTAAACAAATATTTTTGTTCTGTATAAATTCAGGTGGGCGGGCAGGCTGCAGTTAGAACTTTTAGATGTCTGGATTGTAGTGTGTTATATCATTCCTTATGTTGCTGGCAGGTAACACAAAGAGGGCATGCATGATAGGCTGTGTTTTAACATAATTATTGGTAATGCTGTTGAAACTATATAAATAAAAGATTGATATGACAATATGTGCTTGGTTTGTGGATCTTTAGTATGTGTGTGTGCATGCACTTTACGCATGCTTTTTCACTGTACTGTAATATTCATGCAGTTAAGAGAAAACCTGCCTGCCTTCTGTCTACTCCCTCCTTTTCTGGTGTAGGCAAAAAAGATTGACATAAATCAACAGAGTTCCTTTGGCTGAGATTGTGCTTGGCAAGCAAGTTGCAAAACAACATCAAAACTATAGTATGCCAAATCTGTTATTTGAATTTGCCAAGTGGGTGAGGTGGCAATATCTATAGAAAAATTGGCCATTTTTTTTTAAAAAAAACAAAACAATAAAAATAGCAATGGAATGCAGTATGAGTTATAGCAGCTGCCTGGCTTGATTATATTCAAGCTGGGATAGTTGCTTAGTATAAGGAGTAATACATAGACCAGCTTTTTGGAGTAGGGTGGTGGTGGTAATGTCTTAGCTAACCAATCAGGATTTTCAAGAACTGAAAATTCTGCTTTGAAATACGAAGGGAAAGTGCTTTATAAATATATATTTTTATTAACATTTATATTTTTAATCCAAATTGTTTTTCAATAGATGAGAACACAGCTATGTTCTCCTTGTTTTCTATGAGAATTTGTTTCAGTGTTTGCATTTTTTTAAAAAAATAAATGTTATCTTTTTGTTCAATTTTTCGGCAAGTTTGCTGGATAGTAGCAGTAAGCATGGATGGTACATTATCTAATCTTTTAGCCCTGGGATGAAAAACAGATATAAGAAGATTAGTCTGAATTCCGATTGACAGATTTCAGGACGGCATTATTGTAAATTTCTATTTTGTAATAAATCCGACACTGTACTGAGGAAGTCAATAAAAGCAAAAACTTCAAGAACTTCGTATTGATAAGTAACTCCTTTTTACTACAGACACACCTCCCCCAAATCTACAGAATGCAGATACAGAAATCTGTATGTTTGTAATGTGTGTCAGCACCAAGATTTAAATCTTGACTTTTTACATGCCCTTTGCTGCTAATAAATTCTTGGTGATTATTTTCTCAACCTTAAGTGGTATGTGCCCACTCCATGTTTACATAACAGTTCTGGCACATTTGCCCATTTTATTCCTTATACTCATGGTTTTGTAAGGCTGCAATACTCAAAAAAAATTAATTTAGATCCAGCAAAATACAGAATGCTTGAGACATTTTGAGTTTTATTGTGTTGAAACACAGCTAATGTGAAATTTTTGCTAAAATATTTCACACTGAGGGGTTTGTTCTAAGCCTCCAGAGTGAATCCCATAGATGCATATGGCCGATTAAATGCTATAGGATAAAATATTAAGTGTAGGAAAATGCCTCTATGTGTGATGTTTTGACACAGAGAAACCGAGAGTTTGGGAACAACTTCTAAATTAATTCCTTACATTTGCGGTGTTATTGTCCCGACTTATTTATAAAATGTGAAGTTGAATATGAATTTCTCAGCTCAGTAAATCTGTCATGTCTTTTTCCTAATAATCCCAAGTAGAACAGTTTTGCAAACAGGCTCTGGCAAAACATGATTCTCAAAGCATTTAGGATATTTTTACCCTTTGAGAATGATTCAGCCAAGGATATATTGGTGAAATCTATTTTAGCACTTATCAGGAATTTGTAAGGAAGTTGGTGACTCTCTATTCCACCAAAATTCATTCTCTCTCTCTCTCTCTCTCTCTCTCTCTCTCTCTCTCTCTCTCTCTCTCTCTCTCTCTCTCTCTCTCACACACACACACACACACACACACACACACTAATCTTTCTAAATTACTGTATGTTAGCAGAACTGTAAATTAATTAGCTGTCAATGCTGCTAACATTGGATGTTTTTGCCTCAAAGTTCTTTGGGAGAGTTTCATCTGTCGGAACCATGACATTAGCATCTCAAGTGGCAATACCCAATCTTTTGGGCTGAAAGTTTATGAAGAAATTGGGAAAATCACTCCAAATTGATTGGATTAGATTGATTGAATTTGATTTAGAAGGCCGGCCAACTCTATGAAGACTGGGTAGATTTTATGCTGAATCTTGCTTTAATGTCCATGTTTTCTAAGGCAAATAAATCTATGCAATTTAAGAAATGGATTCAATTCCTTTGTTAGCTGCCAGGTTTTCTATGGGAAAATGCTCTATGGGAGCATTTAAATTTTTCTTTCATTTGATTGGTGGCATTTAAAGGTCTGAGGATTTGCTCTTGTTGAAAAAGCTGCCACCACATCAAAGAACTTAGAAAAACTGTACAATGAAAGATAAATTAATTCATGTCTGGTTACCATTTATTTCTAACAATGATTTTTTGGGGGAGAATAGAATACCTTCCTATTTACATACGTCATTCTGATACTGTACTGAATATAAGTATCAAATTGTTTAAAACCTTATTTTAAAACCTGTATTTCTCTGAACAGAACACACACACATACAGATACATGCAGATGCACCATTATTTCTTTTCTGCAGCTATTTTCCTTTGTCATTTGTCTACTTTTTCTTTTAATCACTATTACCTATTATATCTATCTATCCATCCTCCTACCGTCTATTGATCATCTATCATCTATTTTAAAAAAAAAGCGTATAAGGCTGTGCAACTTTATAACTATTGTGACTCCCATCCCTCAGCAGCAGTTTATGCGTTGCTGGCCAGAGTTGATGGGAGTTGTAGTGCAACACCTATACTTATTGTCAGATAGGAAAGTTCATTTCAAGCCATTTGTTCTATTTAGGAACAAAAGTTGATAGCTCACTGAAACATCTTCCCTTGCATTCTCATCCCTGTCCATGCAGTTAGAGTCAATTTGGCAGCCTCTTCTGTCCATTGGTATTCCCAATGACGCCAGTGGAAATAGGAGTTCTCTGCATAGGGTGAATGTCACAATCTGGCAGGAAACATTTGGTTTATCCTCCTCCTCCCCTGCACCCCCACCTTCCATGGTGTCAGTGAGATGATTCCTGACATGCTTGTGCAGCAACCCATTTTTCATATCTCTCTCTCTCTCTCTTTACTTTCCCAAATACAGCCAGATGAATCAGAAAGAACGTATTGAGGTACTTTAAATCTTGGAGAAAAGATTCCCGTCTATGGATGGGAACACAATCTGGCAGAGGCCTTCACCAGATCAGAAGGCAAAAGAAAAGCAAGTGGAATCATTTACTTGGTTAGTGGATTACATATGCAGTGGAGGGTACGCATGGGGGAATTAGCTGGTTTAGGTTAAGTTAAAAGTTGTCATTTGGACCAGGATTTGCATTCTGGCCCCTTGGGAACAATGTTCCCAAGTGCCCAGCAGTCTTCACATACTAGAGTAGATCTTCACGAGATCTCAAAAGTGCTTTTTCAAAAGACAACGGGACTGTTTTTCGAGAAGGAAACAGAAGAAGATGTTTCACTTCTCATCCAAGAAGCTTCATCAGTTGTGATAGCAATAGCACTTAGACTTATATACCATCCCATAGTGCTATACAGCACTCCCTGGGCAGTTTACAATGTCAGCCTATGGCCTCCCAACAATCTGGATCCTCATTTTACAAACCTTGGAAGGATGAGTCAACCTTGAGCCGGTCAGGATCACAGTTCAAACTGTGGGCAGAGTCAGCCTGCAATACTTCATTTTAACCACTGCACCACTACGGTTCACTGCACCACGGTTCATCGCCCTCCAGGGGATGGTATGGGGATGGAAGGATAGGTACTGAGAGGACAGTCCTTGGATGAGAAGCAAAATGTCTTCTTCTTCCTCAAAAAATAAAAAACAGCCCAGTTGCCTTTTGGAAAAGCACCTTTGAGACAACTGTGACTTGGGATGACTGATCATCTCCGTAGACTTCCTCATGAGATGGGTCCTGCAGGATTCCTGGACCGCTACTTTCAGCTCCTCAAGGTAGATCTGACTAGGAAACCAATGCCCTGTAAGTCAGTCCTCTTTGAATTGTCAAATTATAGTAGGATAGTAGTAGAAGTCTGAGTGTGCTTCTCATCCACCAGTTTATCTTTGTGTGAGCAATGAAGGGATTTATCTGAAACATGCTATTTTCTTGATCTAAAGAGGGATAAAGCCTCTCTTATCTGACCATTGCCTTGGTAGTGGATCCTCCTCAGTCCTTTCTCTCCATTCTCTACACCAGGGGTAGGCCACCTTGGCTCTTTTATGATTCGTGGACTTCAACTCCCAGAATTCCTGAGTCAGCATACTCAGGAATTCTGGGAGTTGAAGTCCACGAATCATAAAAGAGCCAAGGTGGCCTACCCCTGCTCTACACCCTCAGAAAGTGCTGACAGGGATCTGAAGGGGTGAAAGAATCTTCCAAAGCACTTCCTGCCAGAGACACTTTTTTCCAGGCTCTGACTCTTTGGCCCAGCTATCTAAAGTCTATGCCTAAATTTCTGAAGACTGGAAATGTTTCAGAGTGCCTAACATTTGGCCAAGCCAGTGTTACCTCTCTGTAATGCACGAGGCTCCCAGAAAGGAGGGAGGACAGTCCAAGGAGTGGGGTGAGACAATAGACAGAATAGTCCAGAACTGGATGGTGGGAAGAGTTTAAGAGAGCCACTCCCTAGAATCTCCTGGTTATATACGTTAGGTTAGTAGGGTAATATATGTGCAGCTTGGTAAGATTCTGTCTATGTAGTTTATGCAAATAAAGAAGTGAGCTATGGCTGGATTGTTTTATGCCGTTCTTGGGCTAGACCTGACATTCTCCGTACTCTGTTGCAAGAGAGATTCTCAGAGCTAAAGGAAGGGCCAAGAGTTTACAATTTTGTATGTCCCACCCACCCATAATAGCATGAAGCAAATACTTAACTATGTACAGTAGTTAGAAGAGACTCTAGGACCATAGAAGGAAAGTCTTGTTTGGGGATGGGTGAATTAGAAATGAATTGTGCCAAAATACTAATTTAATCACAGTTTAATTTCAATCATTAGAAGTTTTCTGATGTCATGGAGTTTTAGGTGACCATATTTTCCACTTGATTTGGTGACGAGATGTTCTTCTGCAAATACCAGTGCTCTTTTGCATACTCCAAGGTCACGTCTGGATGCTGCAAGCCCTGGCCACTTACTGCCAACATTGCCATTTTCTTACCACAGGTATTGACGACCCTCTACCCCTCCAACCCATTCAAACAATAGGGGACATAAAAGGCCAGAGCCATGGGATGATGTGAGAAGGCATCCTTTCTCACCCTCTCTCTACTACCAACCAGCCAAGCTATTTCTGAACAAATGGCTAGTGTTGTTTTTAAAGGATTGAACCTGTGTCCAAAACAATACCCTGGCTGAAAGGTGGTGGTGCAGCAAAGGCTCATGGGATAAAACAAGCCCCCATACTTCAGCCACACCCCTCCGCCCCTCAGCTGGGTCTTTGGGGAGGGGGACATGAGTTTAGTACTCTTTTAAAAGAGGGCTAGACCTGCATTCAGAAACAGACCAAGTGACACCTTAATGGCATAGCAGTCATTTGTGGTGGCAATCTTCACTCAGGCAACTAAGGAACAATGTCTCTATCCCATGTACTGACAAATAATTACTCAAATTCACCTCACTATCAATTAAGGACAGCAATTTATGTTTTGTTCTATTAGCAGGTGGTGATTGGTGGTGGGGAACATGCAGCCAGGGGGAATCCTACTAATTGTTATCCTTAGATTGTCCCAAACAAATATTGCAGGGACAGCACCAGTCACAAATCTCATTACTGAGGTAAAATAGGCTCAAACTTTGGAAGTGTGCAATTTATGTCTTATCGATTTTTCTGGTGACTCAGGGACTGGAGAATGTGTGACAATCTAGCTGTGAGGAAAGAGTTTTAACTGAATTACCCAGATTAAGAGATTACTGAATAAAAAGGGTGAGTAGAATACAGGATCTGCTCCCGCTTTCAATTCTCCTGTTTCCAGTTTCTCCTTTCTGACATTCTCTCTTTCGCATCCTTTCATTTTCCAGAGCACCATTTGGACCCTTCTCTTTCCTAAGTCGTAGCAAGGCTTCTGCTCTTGTTGCATTTTTAAAAATCTTAACACTGACTATGGAGGCTTCCTTGGTGGTGAGACCTTAGATTTGTGCTTGGTAGTATATGTTCTCCATATATATTGCACTTCATGCACTATAATCCCCATACAACCCAGCCACTGATGGAAACAGGAAAGTTAATGTCTTAAGAAATCAGGAAGTTGCCAGGTTGGGAGAGTAATTAGGATTTGGTGGAACACTTACCCTGCACAAAATTACAACTAGCAATTAGTCATTCCAGACAGTTGGAATGTTTTATAAGAGGCAAAGGATGTGAACAATGCAAAAATAACAACAAAACAAACCCAACAACCCCCGTTTCATGAGAGGCAGTTACATGATTCCAAGATGCTATGCATCAAATTTTGCTGCCTCAACACATCCCTTTCAGGGAATGAAATAAGAAAAAACTATGCTCTTAATCCTTCTGAATTGTTTCTTTCTGTGGCACTTAAAAAAAGAAAAGAAAAGAAGACAGCTGGAAGTGGCATCTGGGGCGGTGGATGGTGAGGAGGAGTGGGTTGGCTTCCATGTTTAAAATCTTGTTATCAGTCCCAAGCAAATCCACTGTTTTATATTAGTGATTTGTAGCCTCATTGTTTACTTAAGCTGTCGGTCAGCCAGACACACTGTTTAGATCCAGCGACCTTAAGAACCCATTTACAAGCTCTTGGTAAACTGGTTGGGCCAGACAGAGGAGGCATCTGGCTGTCAGTTATAATTGCATCCTGCACCAGGACTTGTTTTCAGAGATGTTCTCTGTTTCCTTTGAACCTGATGCACAACAGTTTCCAGCCATTAACGCAAGAGGTAGAGTCAGCCTATGGCTTGAGCAGAGTTTGAAGCAAAGATTTATGAGATATGCCAATCCAAAGAGGAAGGAGGGATTGTTTTACAAAAGAGCTGCTGTTTGAGGGTTGTGGGTTTTTAATGATACAACAGCTTCCTTTCTGGTCTGGGCAATGTGGCCTTTGAACACTGAAAGGAATAGTGCATCAGAAAATTATTTTCATGGTGTTGCCATGTTTATAGTTTCCTGTTGTCTTTTCTTAGAAAATCCACACCCCTGGATGAAAGGCTTTAACTTTTTAATACTTCCTTTTTTTCCCCTTCCCATCTAACATGGGAGGGCAGTGATTTAAATTTAAAAGGCTGGACAGAATATGAAATGATTCTAAAACATAAATCCTAATCTTTGTAGTTTTTAATAATCCCAATTTTTTGTCATTTGTTTTAAAATGCTACTGACACCACATTAATTTCTTGCTGAGAGTCCTGGATAAATCAGTTACACAAAGTCTTGGTGTTTTGGTCAAGAGACAATGAAATGCTACAGATAGTTTCCAATGTCAAGGCATTGAATTCCTTTTTAGATTATAACCACACCTCTTTCACAGCACAGAAACCTGGGTGAGATTTGTGATGATTAAAAGAGAGTTGCTTTAAAAACAGGCTATGCTAAACCAAGATAATAAGCAGCAATTCATGGCAGTCAATAAAACCTTTGATTCCAGTGGAAACACGATCTTAATCTATCCCTTTGAAATCAGTAAAATAAATAGATGCGGGTATTGTGCTGTGTAACATCATTATTGCCTAATCATTCATCAAATGTCAGTCTTTAGACTGGGTATTTTCCAATGATTGAGGTTTTAACCAAGAGTCTGGAATCATGGAGATAGCCTTGTGCTATATAGGAAGATCTAAGCAAAACACAGTAGGGTTGGGGGGTGGGGAGGTTGTTTGTTTCTTTTGCAAAATCAATGATGTTACATCATTACATCAAAATTCCTTCAGCAATTAAATTGACTACTATTTGGGGTTCATCACATTTCATACATTTTTTTCCGTTGCTGTCTGTTCAGGCTTCCAAGAAGCCTTTGCTTTAAAGGATAATATGTCACTTGTGTTGTTCAGTAATATTTGAACCCAAGTGTCTGCTTCCGGATTTAAGGGTTGTTGTTTTTTAACCATCTTATACTTAGCTTAGATTGGTAGTAAAATTACATCAATTGTTTTTTCAGTTTTCTCTAAATAATTCATTTTTTTTCTTTTTTTGTCATCAAGTTGCATTAGAATTCTGTAACCTACTTAAGCCTGGATGCCCAGAAGCCACAGCACCCGCTGGGGCCTTTGTTAATCTGGGTAACAATTAATCCAGTATGGAAAATGAATTTCTTGTTTTCACCATTATTAATGGGTTGTTGTGGTACTTAGTTTGAGAGAAACAATATACTCTAAATGACTAAGCTACCTTTAAAATGTGTGTGGGCCATCCCATCAAAAATGTCCTTCTTGGGGTTTTCTCAATAGCTGAGTTCAATGTTCCTCAAAAGTGTCCATTGTGTAGAACAGAGGTCCCCAACCTATGGGCTGTGGCCCACTATTGGGCCGTGGCCTCTTGGCCACTGGGCCGCGTGACTAGCTGGACAATGCACATGCACATGCTCACCCCCCTCATGCCACCGTTGCTGTGGGTGCCACAAACCTTGTGTGAGTGGTGAGTTAGGGTTAGGCGGGCCGCAGCATGAGCCTCGTGTTGGGGCAGCAGCACGATCCTTGCACCAGTGGTAACATTGCTGTGAGCCTGGCGGTGCCCACGCCACAAGCCTCACACAGGCACCAGCATTGCTGAGAGCTTTGTGTGCATGCTCGCAGCCCTGTTTGCATGGTGCGCATGCTTGCGGCCTGTTTGTGCACATGCACGCATGTGTGGCCACATTCACCTTTGCGCATGCGTGAGTAAGGCGTCTGCCCCTCCTTCTCCCACCTGGCCATCAACCCAGAAAGATTGGTGACCCCTGGTGTAGAATACATATAGCTGACTATAACATATACTGTATGTGGAGGAAGGTAAGGAGAGAAGAAAGGAAGGAAGGAAGAAAGGAAAAGACTGTCAACTTACATCTCTGCCTCTCTCAAAATACTGTGCTTTAGAAGTACAGCAAGAACCCACTACTGTGGTTCTTAGTACTTCATGGCAAAATTTTGTATACAGCTGAATAGGCACACTGTTTTCCTCTGAGTTTCAAGATTAATGGCTAGAAAGTACATTGCTGTTCCACTGCTGAATCCTCCCCTCCCCTCCCCTTTCTGTTACTCTCTCTCTCTCTCTCTCTCCCTCCATCTCCCCCCCCACACTTCATAGCAAGATGTGGAGAGTCAGTTTGGTGCTGTGGTAAAGGCACCAAGCTAGAAATCAAGAGGCTGTGAATTCTCAGTTCATAGAAAAAGGCAAAGAAAAACCACTTCTGAAATGTTGCAGTATCGGCACCAACTGCATTCTGAATAGTCTCTCTGCAGTTTTGGATGAAAAGTGTGGTTCTATTATTACTTCACCACCATTTTATTGTTTTCTGGTTGAAGATAAAATGGTGGCCATAAGGACTTCTACAGGCAAATATGAGCACAATACTTAGCATGCTGTTTGGTTGGCAGGGAGAGGTTTTTTTCCTATGTGTCAGAATCCTTCATCTTTCCTTTAGTTTAAAACCACATTTTGATGTTTTGCCTTTTAAGATGTTATAAGGTTCTTTTGTCATGTTTTGTTTTGTTTTTGATGCAACTCTGCAACCGAGTTGATCTAGTAGCCCATCTTTACCTTGTGCGTTTTCAGAGCACCTGGCTGTTGTCTCTTTGGGTTGGTTTTCTTCTGGAAAATGGAAGAGATGTTCAAGAGGAAGGAACTTGGACATGGTCATCATCCAAACAGCAAAATTCAAATTTAAATCCAGCCGGAAATGCCACCCGTGGATTCAGGGCCCTTCTTGAGTCTTTCACACTCATAAACTTCAGAGCAAAACAAGGGAAACTATTTTGTATTGAAAGAATATTAGGGAGAAAATGAAGGGGAAATTAGTGATAATACTTGAAGAAACGAGTATATGTCTGTACTGCTATTAATATCCTAAGCCAGAGGTCCCGAACCTTTTGGGCACCAGGGACCGGTTCTGTGGTGAAAGAGGTTTTTCCGTGGACCGAAGGGGTCGTGGTTTTGTGTGCTGCTTGCATCTCGCAGATCAGGCTTTGCTTGTCTGTGTGGACCAGTTGCTGGCATGCCACAGCCCGGTACTAGTCCACAAACTGGGGGTTGGGGACCCCTGTCCTAAGCAGTCACACCAGGCTGGCTCTGCTTGAGGACAGTGAAAGATGTTTATCAATGAAAGAGGATACACTTTCTTTGGTGTGTGTGTGTGGGTGGGTGTGTGAGTGAGTTTTTGTGTATCTATATATCAGATGTAATGCTATTTATGACATGAAAAACAATTTTATACTCTTTTTGATATGCCAGATTTGTAAAAGCAAAAATGGGCATTCTACTAAAATTTAGCAGTAGCAAGGTTCTTAAAGCCCAGTGTATTGTGCCAAAACATCTGGAAGCTTTCTTTTCTTTTTTCTGACATCTTTGTGTTAAGTTCCCTGAAGGGAGGAGGAATCTGGGTGCAGCATTATGTATTGGCCACCTTGAGTTACTTGTAAAGTAATAAAGGTGTGATAACAATCTAATAAGTAAGCAAAAGTAAGTAAACAAACAAACAAACAAACATAAATAATATTTACCTTTCAGTGGAGACTTCAAAAGAAAGGCAACGGACACATATCCATTTCCGGAGGATGCCACCTGGTGGCCAGAAGCAGATGGTGGGTGGCTGACTCATAAAGTCAGGGAAGAAATTCAGTCACTGGGGAGTTCACACGGTGCACAGCTTTAAATATCACGTTGAGATAGATTTATATTTCAAGGTGAATAAAATGGAACAATCCCCTGGAGTTTAGAATTTCACTGACTTGTCAGGTCTCCAGCCAAGTATTATCCAATTTTCACAAGCAATCTGGTTTGTGAGCTGGCTGTGCATTTCAACATGTTTTATTTTGATGACACGGTCATATTTCTAAATAATTTGATCTCCAAATATCTGCCTCATATCATGACCTTGCCAGGAAAAAGGAAGAGGAGGGAATGGGGGGAGGAATTTGCTCCATTGAAATTGTCTTTCTTTTACACAGAATCCTGATGGAAAAGAAATGTTGCCTTTTTATGTTGGTTTCCTAATCATAGTAGGTGCAGTTAGATTTTCTGAACAACAAGAAGAGAACCTTTTGTAAGTGGGATATGTCAGAAAATTTACTTCTAGGTAGTGCCTTGTGTCTGAGGGTGAAGGAGAAAGAGAATTAAAACAGAAAGACCTGCACGTAAGGGGCATCTTTTCAGCACATTCCTAATACTGCATGACTAAAATATATTACACCTTTTATATTTTCAGGTAAAAATTCATATTGTTCATATTGTTACCCAACTCATGTTCTGGCATTTCCAATAAGATTTAATATGCATACCTTAAACATGGAATGAATGAATGAATGAATAAAAAAATACCACCTACAGTAATGTCATGGTGCACATTTTGCTTATATGCAGGTAAATGTACAATGCCATGATTTTCCTCTAATTAGCATGATTGGGTTTTCAAATTATATTAAAGATAAATTAGTGTCTGTGTAGCAGAGTAAGCACATATGAATATGTCTGTATGTCTCTGTCTTTCATACACACAAGAAGAATCAATTGTATTTCAGTTACTGTACCGAACCCACATATCTGTAATCCTCATGTACATACACACAGAACAATCCATCCACTCAACCTTCCATGGGCATAGCCCAAAGTGAAACACTTTTAAATCCTATCCGATTTAAGTGCAAATGTTTTAAATATTTATCTGCTTTCCTCACTGATTTAGCAGGACTTCAACAATGCTTCAACTTAACTTGAGTGGGCAAAGGTAGAAAAGGCATAGAGATGAATGAAAAACATAGACACAAACACACACACACATACATAACACATTTTTCTGTGAGATGTAGGTGAATTTCTTTAACAAATGTAGAAATCAGATCTTCATCCCTCACTAAGATGAGTCCTGTAATATAACATGCATACTGTACATTCAGACAGCATTAGACCCCAGATCAAACCCTCAACTGTACTAATGTTAATGCAGAAAGCGATCAAGCAAAATGCTGCACAAAAGGAAGTATGTCAGGAGGGTGAGCTTATTGTCTTTTTATTGCATATACACATTGTATAGAGAACCCCCGGGACTCATTTTTTCTGCTTCTATGTGTGTGGAAGCTCTGGTGCATAAATGCTCTTTCTTTCTCACTTGCTTAGCTTTTTTTAGTAAATACAAAATAAGTAGCAAAAAACAACACCCAGATACTAATTTATTTTTGTGCCAAATTCCTCTTACACGTTGTTATTTGTACTCCGTGTAGCTATTATTATGCATTATTAAACAGCTACTTTTTTGGAACTGTGTGAGATATGTACATCTATGCATATGGATAATACATGTATGTATTCATAAATGCATATGAATATGTACCCACACAGAGAGGTTTTTTTAAAAAAAAATATTTAGCATTCATCAGAATCTTATTGCTTCAGCAATCTTTTGATATACAGTATTTACCTGGAAACTCTGCATGATTGATAGCATGTTTTGATATATGCTATTCTTTAACATGCTAATTTGCTGTTTGGCTACAGCACAAATTATAATTATAAAATTCAACCTGTTTTTTTCTTCTTGTGTTAACCTATTAAATTATAGACAACTTTGAAGGAGGAGGAGCTATGCACACTGAGACAGAAATACAGGGGACAAGTTAACAGAGGAACCAGGGCTTTCTTGAAATGTTCCTATTTCAGTCTGGAGGAAGAAATTCCCAACCGGCTTGTGACCGAATTTCAATTTTCATGTCTCTATCTCAGTGTTTCCCAAACTTGACAATTTTAAGGCAACGCTGGCTGTGGAATTCTGGGAGTTGAAGTCCACATGCCTTAAAATTGTCAAGTTTGGGAAACACTGCGTCTATCTAAATACAATCACCTGTCTATAGTAATTCCCTGACATTAAACTTTTTAAAGATGCTAATGATAATTTATCAGACCAAAGCTTGATTTTAAGTTGTTACAAACTAACATTTATAGGAATGATGTGTTCTTGGGGGGAAAATCTCCAGTAGGAGGGCATGTCTTTGTAATTCGAGATGGGATTAGAAAGTCAAAAACTTGGAAAGATCTGGCAGCAAGAATTATATTTGCCCAACGTCGGAAAAATGAAAATTCACCAACTGAAGAAATACTAATTAAGAAAATTCTAGAGTGTGCAGAAATGGATAGATTGACTTTAAAGATTAAAGAGAAAGAAGACTCAGTCTACTTTAGAACATAGGATAATTTCTATTCAATGGCTAGAAAAACGAGTCAGAGAGAAAGGAATGTGGTATGTAATTTTGAATATATATTAGCAAGAAGGCTACTGAGCGATGAATTAACATATTGTTTATGATAATTAACTATATCTATTATTGTTGGTTAAATACATGTACCCAGACATTATGCTGTTTGCTAAATATTGAAAATGTTATTTGGAAAAACCCCAACCCCAACCCTAACCCTAACGCAAATCCCAACCCTAATCCCGACCCCACCTTATCCCTAACCCTATAAAAACTAATAAAATCTATACAAAAAACCCTTGGAAAGATCCTACTAGTAGTTGTTGAAAGCAAACAGAGCCAGATGTGGATGAAGGAGCCTCTGAAGAACCTCGTGTCCCTAGGTAAGAAATTGGTGGCTCAACAGAAGCTGTTACGCTATAGTCTTCAGCAGTTGTCACAATGCTGGCAAAGGACAAAGGCAATTATAGTCCAGTGACATTATTCCCTTCTGGGATTGTGTTTAGATTTTTTTTTAAGTTGCAAAATGAAAAAAAAAAATCCAGATGGCATGTATTTAAGATGTTGGCTTTAAACACCAGCATTTTAATCCTTATAAATGCCTTCTTTCATATCAAAATAGGTTGTGTGTCTCTTAAATGTGCTTCTAAAGCAGTGGTTCTCAACCTTTTTAATGCCGCGACTCCCAACCAGTCGTAAGTCGAGGACTACTCAACCGGTCGTAAGTCGAGGACTACTCAACTGGTGCAGCACCGTTTTCAGAATGGGAGTTTTGGCAGGCTCAGCAGGGCAGAGGCAGCCTGGACAATTCCTATTGGCTTTTGAAAGCCAATAGAATTAGACTCTATTCAAGAGAGTCTGTTCTATTGGCTTTCAATAGAAATGGTCATTCAACCCCAAATGGGGTCCCGACCCACAGGTTGAGAACCACTGTTCTAAAGTCTACCTTTACTGTTAAGGAGAAAATATTGGCAGTAGGGAAAAAGATTATTAAAGAAGCATTATGGGGGCAAACTGACCCCCCAGCCCTGAATGTACTTCCACATACTGCATTAGAGTTGTCCTCAAGGCAGTGCATATTCATCAAGAATGGGATAATCTTGAAAATATCCAGCCCTCCAGCTGTATAGCCCAGTGGTGGCGAACCTATGGCACGGGTGCCAGAGGCGGCACTCAGAGCCCTCTCTGTGGGCATGCACGCCATCGCCCCAGTCCTAGGCCTTCAGCTGGGTTTTATAAAACCTGTTCGCTTTAGGCCTCTGCCGCCAAGTACAAAAAAAAGGTTCAACCAATCAATTTCAACTTCTTGCGGGAAAAAAAAAGATCTTGTAAAGTTGGAATTGATTGATTGAACTTTATAGTCCCACCCAGTCTGCTGTTACCACTGCAGCCATGCCCACCCAATGGGCCACACCCACCCACTGGGCCACGCCCACCCAATGGGCCACACCCACCCGGCACCAGATGATGCATAAGTGGGTTTTTGGTTGCAGTTTGGGCACTCACTCTCTAAAAGGTTCGCCATCACTGATAGAGCCATTACTATATAGGTGATAATCAGGATCTTGAATTGTAATTGGAAATAAACTGATAGCTACACAGGTCGTATAATGACAATATAGCAATGGCAATACTGGATTTGACCTGTTACCACATTTTGCACAAGCTGAAGCTTCCATATAATGTTCATAAAACATGCCATGTACAGTAAAGTATACATATCAGTCAAGAGATGACAAGACTAGGAATAACTGCCTTCAGTGCCTCCTGTTCTAGAAGTGGCCCCAATTGATATACCAGCTGAGGCTGGGTGAACTTCCTGGTCATAGTTTGCACCTGTCTAGTCCAGTGATGACGAAGCTTTTAGAGACCGAGTGCCCAAAAACTGGCCATGCCCCCACTCCACCCCCTGCCTTGCCCCCCTCTCCACCTCCTGCTCTCCCCGCTCCACCCCCATCCCCTGCCCTGTCTGCCTGCAAGGCCACTCACTGCCTCCAGGGCCTACAGCAGATCGCCCAGGCAGCCCAGCAGCATTATGGTGATCACGCCCTCTGCCCACGCTCTGCAGCATCAACTGTGCACAATGAGGTGTGAGGGCAGAGTCTTGTCTATGCTGCCTGGCTGCCATGTCCTTGGCTGCACTGCTCCATGTGGGCCATGCTCAGGGGTGACTCTCCTTCAGGGAGGCTGCTGGAGTGGAGGGAGTCATGGGGGGAGGTGAGGCTGGGGCAACGGCACATGTGCCCACAGAGGTTCACTATCACTGGTCTAGTCTCTTCTTAAAAACCTCCAGTGATGGAGCGTCCACAATTTCTGGAGGCAAGCTATTCCACTGGTTAATTGTCCTCACTGTCAGGAAGTTTCTCCTTAATTCCAGGTTGCTTTTCTCTTTGATCAGTTTCCAACCATTGTTTCTCATCCTTCCCTCTGGTGCTTTGGTGAATAACGTGACCCCCTCTTCTTTGCGGTAGCCTTCAAATATTGGAATACTGAACAGGACACCTCAAATCTGCACCCAACTTTGCATTAAAGCTTCCACTGATTATCTATCATTAAGTCCATATTGGGTTTTAGTGATTAAACAGGTAGATTTTCTCCAGAAGGATCAGTCTTCAACCTGGTTAAGTTTTTCAACTTGACCATTGCCACTTAACTCCATCCACCTTATGGGTGCCCATTCTGTTCTTTTTTCTTTTTTTTTTTACCTTTCCTAGCATTGCTAGCATCTCCAAAGAGCAAGATCTTCACAGAAGATATCCAAGGTAGTATAATTTGAACTTAGTCATTTGTATCTTGAGTGAGAAATCTGGTTTGGCTTGGTCAGTGCTTTATTTGTACGTTTTCTTGGCTTTCCATGAAATCCTCAAGAGTCTTCTCCAACACTAAAGTTCAGAAGCATCAATACTTTTTCTAGTCTGAACTTTCACTTCCGTAGAGAATCAGGTTGAAAGCTTATGATGGGTGGTGAGTTAACAAGTCACAATAAAAGGATGTGACAAGCATATTGCATTGCATAGATTTTGAATGAATGATACGAAGTAGTCCTCTATAGGTTTTTGTAAAAAATGACCTTTCCTAGTAGGTGCCAAGGAATTGCTTCAGCTGAGATCTTCCTACAGAGTTTCACAATGTATATTGAAATTTATTATCCCGGAAAAAAATCTTTCCTAGATATTATTGTGTATTTATTATGTAAACCTCATTTACATGCTTTGTCTATAGTGTGGCAACTATGCATCAAATGAACCTGGCATATTTGCCTGCCTATTTTCAGTGAACAATGTGAAGAATTTATCCCAGGGGGAAAGAGATTTGGGAGTACAGATGGCTAGGATACACTCTGCTAAGAATGTAAACAGGGAAAAAAAATATCTTTGTTGACTTATTCTTCAGTAATCAGTAATAATTAGTTACTGTCAAGGGATGAATTACATTTTTCATCTCACAAAACATGCTACAAACAAAGCTTCAAGAAGAAAAAAAAAAGCAGGAGACACAACTGTGAACTAGAATCATTTCTGCTTCCATCCATTAGTCTTTCCTCAGAATTATTTGGGTTTCATAAAGAACAAATGCTTATTAAAAATTTATAGCATCTTTCCTTAATATTCAATTTTCAAATTTCTGGCACTCTTCAAATAAGGTCAGCTAAAATAAAAGTCTTTATACGACCAATAATTTAAGTTGGACTCATAAAGCTTTTACCCCTTTATAAATGGAAACAGCTCTATAAATTATAGACTTATGTTTTATTTACATCGGTTTGGTAGTTAAAATTAGGTCTTCTTCCAGCTGAACTTAATATCTAGTGACCTCATGGACATGGACATGCATTTTTCCTCAACTTCCCAATCTAAGCCCAAGGTCTTCCTGAGAGAACCTCATGCAAGTACTAACCTGGCCTGACCCTGCTTAGCTTCTGAACTCAAGAAGCTGATCCCCCATTTAGAAGACTCAGTTGGCAGTAACATTATCCTATAGTAAGTGTCAAGAATGACTCTTTCACAAACTAAAATGAGGAAATCTATGGATATTTCAAATATATAGCATGGACAGCTTGGAGCTCCTGGGTTGAAAACCCTCTTGTCCATTGCCTGTTGATAATTTTAACCCTCAGTTTTATGCCTTTGTTTAGGTTAAGGTAGCTTTTTAAATGTTGCAATCATGACTTTTTGCCATTTGCTTACTCTTCTTCCTGTTTAAAAGCCTCTCAGTCTTGGTAGCTGCTTTTATTTCTTGTTTGCCAATATTGACCCACAGCCTGCCTACCCCCTCTAGTAAACAGTCAGTTGATGTTATGGTCTGATCTCTCCACCTTGATAACCTTGCAGAATAATTATAATACCTACTGAGATTTATGTGCAATGCAAATATGTGGAGTACCATCTTGACTTTTTTGATCATACTCTGCACAGGCCCCCAGCTAGTCACCATACGTTTGTTTACTTATTTCTTTATTTACTTAAATGTAGAGAACAGAACTCTGGGCAAGTTATATGATAAAAAAGCCAGATCCAAAAAAACTAGAGAGGGATATGATATATATCCAGAAAAGAAAAAAAAAGAATCATAAAATCTTACAGGGGATCACTAGCCACCCTACCTCAAGGCCTAGTAGAAGGGCCAAACTTTCAGTGCCTTTGGAACATGCTTAGATTGGGGTGGGGGAGGGGGAGAGGGGAGTCTGTATGGCTTCCACCATGATGAGGTATCTAACCAAATTAACATAGGTGCTGATCTCACTGACAGCAGATAAGGCTGATTTTAAATGAAGACAGTGGTTCCAGTGAACATTTTTGTTCCTTTAATAAAAGTGTCTCTTACCAAGCTGAAAACAAGCCAAGAGTCCAAAATGTTTTTGGAGGGGGATGAAAGGTTTCTGGAGAACCAGTCTACATTCATGTCAGCCCTAGTAGAGAAGGTTTATGAGTGCAATAATGGAGGAGCCATAAAGTAGGAGTAGGAGTCTGGTACATTGCATAGATATACCAGATTCTTATCTCAATGTATTAAGGAGGAAAAAGACCCCCCCCACTAGAACAGACAGATAAAAGCATCATCAGGTTTGAAAAGCTGCAGCTCTGGATGGTGGCCAAATGACTGGAGGGATGGGATGTGTTAGGAAGGATTTGGGGGCTTGGAGAAAGATGGAAAGGGAGATGAAGCCAGAGGCAATGTGGGTGGGTGAGAATGGAGGGACCAAGGAATGAGGACTGGAGAAGGACCAGCTTAGGAATCTATGAGCCTATGGATCACAGGGGTTTCATTGCTGCTTCATCCTTTTGGGGGGGGGCTCAGAATGCTTAATTTGCATACCTGTTTGTAATATGCCTCCTATTGGTTAGACCAGGGGTCTTCAAAGTTGGCCCTTTTATGACTTGTGGACTTCAACTCCCAGAATTCCTCAGCCAGCATGCCTGGCTGAGGAATTCTGGGAATTAAAGTCCACAAATCATAAAAGGGCCAAGTTTGAAGACCCCCGGGTTAGACTAACAGTCTTAGGTCTGTCAACATCTCCATTTTCTTCTCTTTCATGGATTTAACTTTCTCTTTCCATATCCTCCCTCCCTCTTCTGTCTCCCTCTTCGTCTCTGTCTCTCTCACTCAGCCATAAACAGACTAGATAACTCAGATTTTCAGATCACAATATTATTTCCTAAATAACATACATATGTGCATACATATGTATGTGTATACATACATACATACAAAGGTAAGAGTTCCCTCTGTCCAGTTGTGTTTGACTCTAGAGGACAGTGCGCATCTCTGTTTCATAGTGAGGGAGCCAATGTTGTTGGAAGACACTTCTGTGATCTGGTGGCCAGCATGACATTTATACACCAAGGGGCACGGAACGCTGTTACGTTCCCACCTAAGTGGTATCTATTTATTTACTCTCATTTGCATGCTTTCAAACTGCTAGATAGGCAGGAGCTGGGGCAAGTAACGGGAGCTCACCCTGTCACTCACAAGCTGACTAGCTCAGTGTCTTTAACCCCTGAGCCATTGCATTGCAAGTTGAAAAAAAGTTGAAAGCTGAAAGTAAACGAGAGAAATGGAAGAGGGAAAACAAAAGACTTCCAAATAATCCAAATAGGGAGATTTGAATCCAACTTCTGATCCTCAGCTGTAACCTCTGGCTGCATGTACGATAGGGCTTCTCCATTCAATTTAATGGGGGAGGCTGCTTCACATTCTCCATAAGTAAAGATATGGTTTCCAGGGCATCAAAGGAAAAGGGGAAACATCTATTTCTCACACACCAAACTAGCTCTTAGAATTAGGCAAATCTGTAAGAGAATAAGCCTGCCAGTATTTTCTGTTCAGGGCGGCTATACGGTTTCTCCAGACAACCTGCCTCTTGAACACCAAGCACTGGGAAAACTAAGAAAGGGTCTTTACTCGTGTGTTAAAGTTGGACCATAAGAAAGGCTGAGCGCCAAAGAATTGAGGCCTTTGAACTATGGTGCTGGAGAAGACTCCTGCGAGTCCCTTGGACTGCAAGGCGATCAAACCGGTCAGTCTTAGAAGAGATCAACCCTGATTGCTCTTTAGAAGGCCAGATCCTGAAGTTGAAACTCAGGTACTTTGGCCACCTAATGAGAAGGAAGGACTCACTGGAGAAGGGCCTAATGCTGGAAAAGATTGAGGGCAATAGAGGAAGGGGACGACAGAGAATGAGGTGGCTGGATGGAGTCACTGAAGCAGTAGGCGTGAGCTTAAATGGATTCCAGAAGATGGCAGAGGACAGGAAGGCCTGGAGGAACGTTGTCCATGGGGTCACAAAAGGTCAGACACAACTTCACAACTAACAACAACAACAACTCGTATGTTACTTCCTGTAGGTGCCTGGTTGGCCATTATAGAAAGTAAGTTTGGGGCTTGTCAGCTCTTCTTACCTTCTAATCCAGTATTCACAGAAATGAGTTTAGTAACACAGTTCACCCTGGGAAACAATTTATGCAAAAAATGTTGTCAGGTTCTACCGTTCCTTAAAAGGTTGGAAATTAATTATAGAAAGTGAGTGGTGCAGTCAGACCTGACTTGGAAACCTGAACGAGCATGATTACAATGTAAGGAAAGGACTCTTGCAAAGGGCCTGCTAGTGAGAGATCCGTAGAACAAGGTGATCTGGCTCTACCTCAACTTAATGTAATTAGGATGGGAAGTTAAAAATGTCTCTTAGCTGAAGACAGATACATGTTTCCCCATTGCTACCAGGAAAACTGCCTGGTGGGTCCATTAAGTCCCCAGAAGCTGAACAAAACATGAGGAAGCAGTATGTTTTTTTTTTAACAGCAGCCCAATATTATCAGGCGAAGTCCCAGTAGCCCTCAGAGGATGCACTTCTGTTTCTTTTTAATGTATGGTTCCCAGCCACAAGAAAGTAGCACACGTTCAAAAGAGATGGAACCTCTTGTTAAAATGGAAATTAGATCTTCTTCTTCTTTTTTTCAGATTGACAAATATTAGCCCATTCTAGAAATGAGAAGATTCCACTCTGCACCCAGAGACAGATACACAGACTCCCTGCCCTCCTGCCCCTGCACACCTCAAACTGAATGGGAGAAAGAAAAATCTGGGGCACACATTTGCTGAGCTGAGCTGAGCTGTGCAGGGGATGCCTTTTCTGGGTCATTCTTTCCTGATGATGTTTCTGGAGAGTCTTCAGAGAGAACAGCTTTATCCAATCATTTTACATGAATAGTCCAAATGTTTTTGGAGGCAAGAATTAAGGATACTTCCAGTTCACCAAAGCAATTTCTCTTTGGATCCTGTCTTCCCCCAACTGGGCTGAGACTACATTATAACTGGCACTTTTCCCAGCCTGTGATGCTGCTTTGCACCTTCGGTATTGGCTGCATGCGTGGCGGTCCAGAGTTGTATGGTTTCAATTAATTGCCCAGACTCAATTATTGCCATCAAAGGAAAGAGTTAATTACTTCCCTCTTTGCTTGCAGAATGGTAATAAAATGTCTCTGATGATTTAATTTAAGATGATCATTACTAAGGAAAATATATCTAGAATTAATTCAAGATATTAAATAGAGAAACCATCCCAGGAAGGGGAGACACTGCTGGTGGGAATGAAAGATATTCAGCTGTGACAGCTGGCTGAAAGGAATCTTTCTAATTCAGAGAACTTCCGCCTTCTATATTATTGAATGCCTACAACACAAAATATTGATATTGTTTTTTTAAACATAATTTTTTATTACAAAGTTTTACAATACAAAAAGATAATATCAATTGAAATCAGAAAAAGAAATACAAAAGTGCAAAAATGAAAAAGAAAAAGGGGAAAAAAGAGAATAAAGGAAAGATAGAAAAAATATTTTAAAAAGCAACTCTGGATCTTCCTTGCAACAAATACAGACAAATCAATAATTCTCCACCCCCTATGAATTACATACATCTGTCTCTTCTTCCTATAATCCCCCCATCTATTCACAAATCCAAAAATCATTGTCATTTCTGTTCAAATGTTGCTAAAAGTCCATAAAGGATTTCCAAAATTTTATGAAAATATTTCTTATTTTAGCCATGATCCAACAAGTTAACTTTTTATTTCTTTTTTTGCTTCTAACAACCTTAATATTTAATTTATCAAGCTACTGCTGTAGGATTAAATTACCATTCAGATTTTCTTTCTCCCATCTCAAAGATTTCTTCAAGGTTTTAAATACTGTCTTTTGTAAATACAAAAATAATTTTTTAACCAGATTCTTTTTCATTTCTTGATTTCTCATTTATATTTCACTCTGACTCTCATCTCTGACTTATCCTAATTTCTTTATTTTCCAAAATTTGTCCATCGTCTAGAATTTGATTCCCCCTTCATCCTGTCTATTCATAAACTTTTCTGTACTGTTGTTTGTCACATCTTTCATTCTTCTTTATAATTTTATTCAAAAAATATTTATAGGTGCAGAGATTATTGGTACCAGATTAGTGATAGGTTTCTATGCTAATTCTTCAAAAATACTTTGAAATGTCTTAAGTGTCGCATCTTTGTCTATAATTTTGTAGATTTCACTTTTCTTTTTCCTGCCTCAAACTTTAGTCCTCTCTACTGGTCCATTTTTGTACTCATGAAGTTTTAGATTACATTTTTCCCCCTTTGTTTTCAACTTTCAGCCAATGATCTCTTTCTTGGTAGGCTAAACAATTTGTGTTCCCACAGGAACAGAGGAACTAGCTATAAATTCAAATATGATTAGAAAGTAAAATGGTCAAATCCAGTGTTCTTAACGGCTCCAGCGTGGAAACTTGATGGCTCTCCTCATCTCCTGTACTGAGACTTGTGGAATAATTGCTATCATGCAGCTGCCTTGTAAGAAGAAGCCATCCGGAGCTTAAGTGGGCAATCTCTCATCTTCTCCTTATCCAGAGGGGTTCTGTTAGACTGATCTTGCCATTAGTCTATTGGTTATTGCCATGGTGGTGTCTCTGCTCATTGGGAGATGTCTACTTTGGCATTTTTCCTTACCTGTAAGGAAAATAAAATATTGATATTGTGATGCTTGGGCAAACCTTTTCAAATTCTGCCCTTGCTCATAACCCCAATCATCTATTTTCCACTAGGAACAGAGCATTCTTCTTAAAGCATAATTGCCCTCCCACACCCACTGTATTCTTCAATAATCTGCTCTGTTTCCTATCTCACTTCTTCTGGTTCTGCTTCTTGTTTTCTCTTCTACTGCCTGATTTCTTTTCATTCACTTCTCTCATGGATTATTAATCTTTTCCTCTCTCCTTTGCTCTCAGGGCTGTTTCACACAGCTATCATTTTCAACCCTTCAGGTTCCCCCCCCCCCACATTCCCTGCAAGTGTTCTTCCTGTTTTCACCAAATGTCTCCTGAGTCCACCAGCACTGCACTCAACTGAGTAATAATGGAGCATTCAGCTATGCTGCTTTCATCCTTGTCTTTTTCTTTCTTTTTAGAAAGCCAAATACTGTGCAAGGGAGTAGAAAGTCTCCCTTCTGCTTGACCCAAAGTATGATGGAAAGGATGCTCATGCATGCTGCAGAGCAGCTGTCTGCCCCAGGTAACCTGAAGGATAATAAGCTGAGCTATGGAGCCGATTCTGGATCAGTGTATAGCATGGAAGGACTCTCAATCATCATCATTTCATTATTTCAAATTACACAAATATCCATTTATTCAGAAAAAAGGGGAGGTCCTTCTCTCAACTAGGTATGGTCAGACGGTCAACCTGATTGGATTAAGTGGCCTAAAGGTTCCCTTCCTACTCTGATTCTATAAAATCTGTCAAGTTCAATTTTCTTCATTGGATGGACTTAGATACCATTTCAACCATCCACAATACTGTCCTGCCAAGGATGCCAAAGATGAATGTGTCTATCAGAGTTCAATCCAGTAATAGGATCCATCCAGGATGAGTCTAGGTCTAGGACAGGGAGTTGAAGTCCATGAGTCATTAAAGAGCCAAGGTTGCCTACCCCTGGTCTAGGACAACTTGGCATGGCCAACTTTTCATGACCAACTTGCCATGGCCACCGCAGGACAAGAAATATCAAGAAATGGTGGAATAAAAACATTAAAGAAAGGATGCAAAAGGAGGGACAAAATGAAATGTGAATGACAACAATTATTATTTTTTAATTATTGCAAATACTTAAACTGAATTGTTGAATTATCCCACAGCTAATTGTCCCACAGTAAGTTGGCCATGCTAGGTTGCCTGTGAAGAGTTGGCTGCAATAAGTTGTTCCATTCCAACAGCACAGAGATTTCACCAGCAGAGACAAGAAAATAAGCAAGAAATGTAATTCATAAAAACCATCCAAATTTCTGGGTAGCAATATTAGGTAAAAAATGCAGGCAGGTTTTTTTTTTGTGCGTTCAAGTCAGTCCTGACTCCTGCAGTTTTCCTAGCAAGGTTTTTTTGGATGTGATCTGCCTCCTTCCTAGGGCTGAGGCAGCACGATTGTCCCAAGGTCACCCAGTTGGCTTTGTGTCTCAGGTGGAACTATAATAGATCTCCCAGTTTATAGTCAGATGCTTTAACCACTACACCATACCAGCTCTGATGCAACAGGGTTTTTTTTTGTTTTGTTTTGCCATTCATTACATTTTTATTAAGCATTTTGGAGGAATGAAAAAAGAAAAAAAAAGAGGCAAAGTGCAAAAATTTGAGTAACTCAGCTTTTTTCTGACTCTTTTCCTTCTGCATTGAATTTCCCTCTGATTGTCAATTTACATCCATCCTCAATTCCATAGACCTGAGGCATTCAAGATTCTTTGTTTTCTGGATCAGATACATTTCAGTCAAAGTGAGAAAATTTTTCCATATTGACAGCTGATATTTGAGCAACACTTCCTGAACCATCTCCTCCTCCTCCTCCTCCTCCTCCTCCTCCTCCTCCTCCTCCTCCTCCAATTTTTATGAATCATCAGTCCAATTTATAAAAAAGAAACCCAAACTTTGATTGTTCTGTAGAAAGATGTCCAACACTGTTTATTACACTGTAATCACAATCAGGAAAGTTATCCAAATCTAAGAGAAGAAAAAGGATATAAAAGCCTCAAACTCCCTCATACTTGAACACAACTCATTTTGTCAACTCATTTCTTGTCTAAAGTCTTCAGATATGCCTGCCACCTCTTCAACTCTAGATATAGGGAGAACCTCACCTATCTTCCACCCCTTCCAACTCTCTTCTTCCAAATTTAATTTACAGGAAAGGTTAGTGATGAATTGAGGTAATTAATTGATGGAGGAGAATTGATTTTAAACAAGAACTGGTAAATTAATTGGAGAGAAACATTTACTGACAGTTGTAGGTGGGATACAAATTAAAGAATTTATGTGTAGTGATTTGGAAGGAAAACAAATTAGCTCATTCTGTGTACAATTTAAAATTAGTTATGGCTATCTCCATATGTGTAAGTGTATGCAGATATGTGTTCTTTTGCCCTTTTGTGGGGTTTATGGTCTCTGTTTTGTTGTAGCCATATTACTGATAATCTACTAGCCAAATCTAACCAATTTATTTATCCCTATCCTTTATTCCACATTCATCCCTTGCGCCAAAATCTGGAAGCATCAGCTGTGAGGGTCTTCAAACCATTCCAAGCCAACAGAGTGAAACCATTTCTCTTAGACCTTTTGAAGGCCAATTAACATGAAACAAGGCAGATGCTCAGCTTTTATAGTTCCCAATATTGTCTCATGTTTAAGGTCTCAGAAGAGTTCAAAATAACTTGGCTTACTTTATCTTTATGTCTTCAGCTTTCTTTGAATTCTGCCAAAAACTGCTCTCACCTATTGATCTTTATGTTGCTCACTGAGATGAGGTTCCACAATGTGAAACAAACATTTGCAGCATCACGAGCACAGTCAGATTGAGTTGGGAGAGGCAGAAGGCAGTAAAAGTAATGACCATATGTTTTATCACAACACAGCATTAAATTGGGAATTGTTAAATCTATTAAACACTTGCTAATTGAAATTTGCTATGATTGGGTCACTATCCCTATAGTGCGGCTACCTTTCCAGTTACACATAAAACAGATAGAGCATTCTTGTCAGCTAAATTGTCCAACATGCGATTCTTACTTTCTCTGTAGAGCTTACTTGGCTCAGTACATAATGTATAACTCATGGAATCCACTTTAATGAACCCCCTTGTTCAATAACCCGCACTATGTTGATGACACGCTACCCAATAGCAAAAAAATGCAAAGGATGTGAGAGCCTTAGTACGAACAGTCAAAGTGCCCCCCCACAAAAAAACATGAATAAAATTAAATAGAAAGAAGGGATCTAGGACAACTCATCACAGGACAACCTGCCAAGGCCAACTTGCCATGGGACAACTCGCTGCAGGACAACAGTTACACTAATATCAAAGAAATGGTGGAATAAGATATTAAAGAAAGGATGCAAAAGGGGGGAACAAAATGAAATGTGAATGATAACAATTAAAAAATATTAATTATTGCAAATACTTAAATTGAATTGTTGAATTGTCCCACAGCCAGTTGTCCCAGGATGAGTTGGCCATGGCAAATGGGCTGCACCAAATTGTCCCATTCCAAGAAAGAAGCCGAAACAAACAACAAGAGGGTAGAAGAACCAGCTTTAGAACTGAGAATGAAGTTACTGAAGTGCTGAGTGGCTTCTGCCTTTCAGAACCAACCATTGACAGTAAAGAAACAAGAGTCAAGAAATATGCCTCAGACTAATACTTAGTAGAGCAGCCATTTCTTTGATCTCCCTTTTGTCTAATTTATTTTCCGTTGTTGAGTTGGTATATAGGAATTTATATATATTTTTTTGAGATGAACCCCCTTTCCGACAAATGCTTCAAATTTCTAATTAACATTTTTACCAATATATCATTCTACTACCATACATCTAGCAGTGAAGTTATACAACAGTAATTCAGCTTTAGTTAATAAAGCAATGAAGGGGAAAACATAGTATCTTAAGTTAAAAACAAGCTATGTTATTATAGCCATCCTGGTGTTGATTTTTGGTCAGGTCCACCTGATGGAGCTGAGATCAGTGGCTAATAATAACAGATTTGTACAAGTCTAAATGTGCCATACGTCCAGCCCTTCTTATACTCATGTGAATGAGGCGGGTTCTATCAGAGCCACTTCCACATATATTCTGGTTGTTTGGGATTTAAGACATTTTCCCCTCATTGTTTGGTAATGGATCTCACCTGTCTTTGTCAAAGTCATCTTCCTTACTATCTATGCCAGTATAGGAGCCCGAAGGCAGATGGTCCTCTCCAGTGCTTTTTTTTTCTAAAAAAAAAAAAAAGGTGCCGGAACTCACACACGTCATACAACCTGCCTTGCCTACAAGGTTCCATCCAAAAAGGGTGCCGGAACTCTGTTCTGGGCGTTCTATGAGGAAAAAAAGCCCTGGTCCTCTCTGGCATCTCCAGAACCTCTAGAACATTATTTCTCAACTTTGGCAACAAGATATGTGAACTTCAACTCGTGATGGCTTGTATTGCCTTTACTTACTCCGCATGAGACATTCTCTAGTCAGCATATGTGGAAGTCCACATATCATAAGAGAATCCTTCCATTAAATCAGCCCAAGAGCCCTTCAGACATTCACCAACTACAAAAACAGCTTCTCTTCCTTCTTGCATGAGTAAGGCTCCGATCTGGCATCTGAGAAAGGGTTGATCAGTATAGATGATATTATGCTAGACTTGACAGAAAGCAGCTTCTTCTGATGTAGTAGATTTGTTCTTATCAGATGTTTATGTGGGCTGAAGTTTTTTGCTGTTACATATTTACACATTTTGTTTCCTTAAGAATCATGGTAGGAAAGCACTTTTTAAAATGGACGTGTTTAGCCGCCCCTAGAAAAGAATAAAAAAAAACCCACGTATTTTGTTTGGAGCTTTTCTACTTGGGTCTTTGCCCTTTGTTTAAATTTATTTTATTTTGTTATCACACAAAAGGCATTGGGGAGGGAGGGAGAGGCAGGGAAATCAAATACATTTAAGCTGACATATCCCCCACCTGGAAGATCCTGTCTGTTGATAATTTCACTAGCGCAGAGGATAATTTATGGCCCTAACAGAAAATTCAATACAATACATTTAATTCACCTATTCATTTATTTTAATTAGAGCATTTGTGCTTACACTAAGTAGACTTGAATTGCGGGATTCATGACTACTGTTCTATATCATATCTTGGCTTTAAATGTTCCTAGACAATTCAATCAAACACACATATTTGCTTGGCTCTCTGAACTTTTCAGGAATTCTCATCCATGGTTAATCCCAGCATTACCCGAAATACTAGGAGACAGAGGTCATCCTCATTACAGCAAAATGCCTGTAAATACCTGGAGGAAACCTACTGATGGCTCATTAAAATAGCCATAGCTATTAAAGTATTATTAATTACAGTCATGCAAATGCAACACACTTATTAATAAAGGCAGCCCCGTTTTTGCTGATGTTGTTTTGCCAAAAGGTTGCTTTATCATATATATGTGATTCCATTGAATTCTTTATGCTGGCTTATTTGATATTGAGCAGACCAATATAATCCTTCCTATCCTATGGAGGGGGTAAATCCAGTCAACCCGGCTTGGATTCTGCCAGCTTATGTCCAGTTGCTAGTCACTATTCAGTTTTAAAGTCTTCAAGTATTCACCATGTCTGTGTTCACCATGTTTAGTGTTTGGTATGGGGAAAGTCAAGGTTTTCAGCCTAACAGTCACAAAGAGAGCTTTGAGAGCAAGTTGTGGCTGTTCTTAGGCAGTGGTTATAATGAAGTTTGTAAAGGTGTTGATGAAAATGTCCTTTGCGTGCTGATTACTTTGATAGTGGTTAGTGTGCGTAGTTTTATGATAGACTTTATTTCTAATTTACCAATGGATTCTTATTGTGGTTCTCAATTCTCAGAACCCGATGGGTCAGCCAACCCAGTTATGTTATCTTTCCCAATTTCAGCAATACATTTTGATGATGCCATCAATATTCCCCACGAGGACAGCTATTACCTTAAATTGCCTATATATATATATATATATATATATATATATATATATATATATATATATATATATATATATATATATATATATATGTATCAATATCATGGCTCAGATGCTTGGAAGCAGAATTCCAAATTTCTAATAGGAAGTCCTCTGGATGAACTATAATACTGTACTGCTATAAGATTTGCCAAATATGTGGCTGCTTCAACAGCCAGGGCAGTATGAGCAGAAGGTCTTCATAAGCCACCAAAACTGGAGGCCCTTATGGACAATAATCCAGAAGACACCTGGCAGCCAGCTCATCTTTTCTCCATGTTAATAACCATTACAGTGAGCTTGCTCGATTGATGATTAACTTGGAGAAACTGGACACTTTAAAAGAACCTGCGAGCCTATGACAGAAAGCAGAACGGAGCCCGTTGATCTACTGTAACTCCTCATTATTTTTAAAAACATTCCGCTACCATGAAGACATCCACAACAGTCAGGGCTACTTTCCTACTCCAAAAGAGAAGTTAAAAGCAGGAAAGACAGTAAAAAGTTAATGTGGAAAGGAATTTTTGTTTTACGCTGATGTCAGGCCATTTATTCTACTCATCCTCCTGAAGGAACACAGAATAATTTATAAGAGAAAAGAGAAAAAAACATTTTTTTTAAAAAAAAAACCACAATAAAGGAACAACATTTTAAGTAAGAAAAGAATAAGGGGAAAAAAACACAAGGAATAAGAGAACAGAGCTTCTGACATGGGAGTCTTCTGACTGATATAATTTCTATCTTTCTCTGGCTGCCCAAAGATAGGAAAAAAAATAAATTCCTATATCACTATGTTATGGTTCCGACATATGAAACTCTTCAAAGAACTTCGAGGCATTGTTTACCTTAAAGAATCTTTATTCGAGCTGCAACACATCTGGCACTTACATAGTCCAAGCTAAAATCTGACTTTCCCTCCCCTCAGCACATAGATCAAAGCACAATTCCCTCCTACAATTAACACATAAATCACATTCTCCAATTAGTTTGAAACGCTGGCTTTCCGCCCAGTTCTTCATCCCACCATGCCTTATCATCTCTTATTACAAACACCCAGAATTCACACACTATTACAATATTGTTATGTCTAACTAACTCCCATCATATTCCTCCCCTTCCCCCAATATCATCTAATTCTAAGAGTAAAGCATAAGAAAGAAAAAGGCTGTATCTCCATGTGTTGTCAAAGCAAGAACATCAATGTTAACAGCATTGACACACTAGCTTTATTTTCCTATTCGTTCTTTTCCCCCTTTCCCTGTTGAAGAACTATAGACAAACACCTGCCATTTCCATTAACTTAGATCTGTTCACAGGTTAAGGACCTTTCTGTTGCCCTTCACTATTTAGCCACTGTTCCAGGCCCTTTCTTTTAAGCGTAAAAGGCTCCTAGATGCATCTTGCACCATTTCAAGAACAACTTCAAGGAGACTGGGTAGGAAAGTTAAGCACAGCAGAAAAATTAATGTGGGTCACATTTTTATGTGAGTTTCCTTGATCTTTGTGCAGCCTGAGGTAACCTCCTCAAATACACACTTTCAGCATTTTCCACTGACATTTTGTAGCTCTGAAAATGTATACCAAAATATGCATATTAGGAAAGAATGGGCCCCAAAAGACTCATGTGAATTATACACACAAATAAGTGAGAGTGTTTATGTAAGCTTTTTAAGCTGAAAATGCTGCATTAGCTCAAAGCAAAGCTACTATGGAGATCTTGGTAGAACAGGTGAACAGAGATGATTGTGGTGCTCAAATTCATCAATGACTGTGCTAAAAGGAAATTAAAGTTATCAATATGAAGCCGGGATAGGTTTGGGGGAATTATTTTTTTTTCAGCACTTCAGGTCATTGTGGAAAGGGCCAGGTTATGAATGTGAGTAGAGATATCATCACATCAGTGGTGGGATTCAAATATGTGAACAACTGGTTCTCTATGTGGATGCCACTTCCGGAAGTCCATTCTGGGCCTGGGCAACAAAAAATTAGCTACCGGTTCTGCCGAACTGGTGCGAACTGGCTGAATCCCAACACTGCATCACATATATTGCAACATCTGGGATTTTGGTGGTAATGGTGGTGTAATGGTGGTGGAAATTCTTTTTTAAAAAAATCATGTTTTAAATATATGAAGGCCTAGACAAGGGGTGTCTGCTGACCCATGGGCCCAATGCGTCATGCCGAAACCGCGCCCACCCCATTGCCAGCAATGGAAAAAAAGATGTGATACGTCATGACGTTGCAAGTTTGACATCCCTGGCCTAGACCATTGTTATTATCCTACATTTATATTCCACTTTTCCTCTGGAAATTGGCTAAGAGGGGAATCTCATTTTATCCCAACCATTGTGTGAGGTAGATTGGGCTAAAAACAGAGTATGAAAATAGTCCAAAATGGGCTGCTTGGTGAACTCCGTAGTTAGATAGGGATTTGAATTTGGGTCTCCATACTCCCAGTCAGTTTTCCTTAACCAAGACAACTTGGGGAATCACAGAAAAGAGTGCCTCAGTTCTTGCTGCTTTGCCACTAGCTGTTGAATGAGTAGAAAAGGGAAAGAGAAAGATATGAGAATGTATAACTTCCAAGCAATCTGTGTTCTGCAGACTGTTCACCCCTAGAGTAAAACTCCTCTTGGAGGGTATGAATATATTGGTATGCTGCTTGTATTCTTCCTTCCTTCCTTCCTTCCTTCCTTCCTTCCTTCCTTCCTTCCTTCCTTCCTTCCTTCCTTCCTTCCTTCCTTCCTTCCTCTCTCCTCTGTCTCTGCCTCTTTCAGAACATGATTGAGCTGAAGCACTTCCCACCCATCTTTGAATCAGCAAGAAACTATATCACATGACATTTGCTGTATCCATTACCTCATCTTGCCTCTCTTGCCTTTATTCCCAACCTTTTTACGTGACTTCCCTTCGAGATTATGGATGACAAAGACATCAGAGCAAGGCTCCCCTTCAGTAGTGTTGGAATAAGAGGAGAAATGCCAATTGCTAACACTACTTCAGCTCAGGATGATTTGATCTGTGTCATTCATGGGCTGATGCTATCGTGTGAATTTGGTTAGACAGTAGTGGAAAAGGCTCTGGATTTAGGAATCAGCATGTTTTTGTATATAGAGTCCTTGTTTCCATTTAAACAATAATCTTACCCCTTTCTAGCAGTGTTAGGGGAAGAAAAACAGCTTCACAATGGAATGAAATGACCAATTAAGGAAAGATTTAATATTCCAACTCAAGAATGTTAATAAAAATGAAGTGATAGGAAGAACATCTCTGCCAGGAACTTACAGAAAATGCATTTTCCAGGCACAGAATCCAGAGCATTCCAGAGAGGGATGACTTAGCAAATAAGAATTATGAAGAAATATTCTCATGAAATGCACGAAGACCTCTTTTCCAGTGTTTAGAATCACATCCTGGGGAAGCTGTGTGCAGCTTTATGCAGAAGCAAATCTCACTGTACTTATTAATGGTTATTTCTAGGATAGAAATAGATTGCCATGTGAAGAAAGATGTGCATTCAAACCCTGTCCCCAACAGCTTCATTTTCCTGGCTGCTTGCAAAGAACTTAAGATCAGGGGTGTCAAACTCACAATGTCACGTGATGTGTCACGACGTATCGCGACTTTTTTCCCATTGCTGGCAATGGGGTAAGCGTGGATTTGCCATGACGTATCCGGCCCATGGGCCGGCAGTTTGGCACCCATGCTTTAGATATTTAGCTTTATTAATGTTCCTAGTTTCAGATAACAGTGCAAATATGTTCAGCTAAACATACCTGCAACCTTTTTACTATACACCATGTTTGTGTATGCATCCATGTTCTTTACTCCAGCTAGTTCTAACTGTTTGCAGGCAAATACCTGTATCAACCTTTCCCAACTCTCCCCAGTTCCCCTCATTAAATCTTAGAGTTGATTCCATATTCAGCCTATCAGGAAGGCATCCTGGTTGAAAAAGTCTGGAATTGTCTGGACAATGAAGGTTTGCTTTGAACGCATTCCGTGGTCTTAGGAAAGTAATTATCTACTTGGATAAGGAGGGATAATCATGCTGACCTATCTTACCACTATCCTTGTAGTCGGAGAACTATGATGTGGATTTAGGATGGTCTTTGGTGCCCCATACCCTCAAATTGCCAACACAACATGCCCATTGCCTCCTATAGCTAAACAAATATTGCCTGGTAGCTGAAGCCTTTCCCTATAGTAATATGAAGATCAAAAGGAAAGGAGGAAATGAGGAGAAAAAGTTCCTCTGCAGTGCCCTGACAGGAAATGACAAAGTGTTGGCCTTATATAATCATGGGGGGGGGGCAATCTTGGGGGGTTGGAGGGAAGGGAGACATACTTCCTAACCACAGAACAGTGCCAGATCTCTGTAGGTGAGGAAGATGAAATAATAAAGCATTTCCCGTGTGTGGTTTTCATTACCTCAGTTTTGTTTTTCCTCTCAATCACTATGGAAAGAGAACAGAGGTCCCCAGTTTCAGCCAGTCCTCATGTCCTCCTCCCCCGAGGATCACAGCTGCATAAATAGGAGGAAGACCCACCATGGAATTGATCCCAACACCTTCCTGCTGGAAAGAATGATTTGCTCAGCCTCTTTAATGTCATTAATGCTTAAATAGTCACTGTGGAGGCTTCCTCATTGACCTCCTGAAATTAAGCTGAAACTGAAATTATTCCATTCTGGGTTCCAAGCTGGTAGCAGAGATGCAAACCTGCAACTTTTTCTCAAAAGGGTCCTGCCACTGCTAAGTGAAACTTCTTACACGAACTTTAAGTAGCCATCGTCATTATGTGGACCCTTTTCAGCAGATTTGCTTAGTTTCTAAATTAAACTGTGGTGTCATAATCCTAATCGAGTGTCTTGAAAAGAAAGGATTCTAAAATTCAGGGGTACATAACTCCAGGGCTTTTTTTCACACAGAATGCCCAGAATGGAGTTCCGGCATCTTTTTTGGATGCAACCTTGTAGGGTAGGCAAGGCGGGTTGTATGACCTGTGTGAGTTCTGGCACCTTTTTTTTTTTAAAGAAAAAAAGCACTGCATAACTATAGGCAGCATGCAACTCCCCCACCCTTTTACAGCTCTCAGGACCTTATCCCTTTAGAGGTGCCAGACTTTCAGCAATATCCTTTCTTTATGTAACCCTTGTGGAAGAGATGGGATAAAATAAGTCTATGAGCTCACCTGAAAGTCTTGAGGTAACTATTTTACTTTTTTCACCACACCTCAGCCTCTGATAATGTGAAAATGGAGACCAGCAATTAGGTCATGTCCTCCAGTAACTATACCATGAATGAAGTAATGAAGTCCAGAGGCTGAAATATATATATTACGCGGGAGAAAACCTGAATAATCAAAGACCTACATACAAACACCCGTGAAAACTTCAGAAAACATATATATATATTTCAGTAAAAAAGGAAGCGATCACCAGGAAATAAAACACCAAGGTTTTAATAAATAAAATCAAGCTTTTGATGGCTAACACCTGCCATCATCATCAGGATACAAGCCAGCTAGTGAGGAAACCTGCTTATAAGCATGTTTTCTGAGGTTTTCGTGGGTATTTGTATATAGGTCTTTGGTTGTTCGGGTTTTCTCCCGCGTAAAATTGGAAGTGTCTTGGCGACGTTTTGACGAAGTCACATTCGTCATCTTCAGGCTGGTGTTTTCAGCTTCTTGCTTTGAGCAGGAAGAAAACCCGAACAACCAAAGACCTATATATATATATATATATATATATATATATATATATATATATATATATATATATATATATATATATATATATATATATATATATATTTTAAAAATACAAGTAAAAATTTGACTCTTGGGAATTTCCATTTTATATATATATATATACAAACACACATACATATTAAAAATGAAAATTGTACCAAGAGGGGAAAAATTGTCTATCACTGCTAACAAGAAGAAGCTGTAAAATATCTGCTGTTTCTCATAGGGAATTGGCATTTCCGATCTATCTGGCTGTGTTTGCTGCATCTTGGAAAAGTCTATTTTAATTTCTGGTTTCTCTTGGTAACTATTTCCAAGGACACAATTTCAATAACGTACTAAAAGCCTCCTAAACTAGCCATAGCTTAGAAAGGGCACAACTCTGGGGCTAGGCAAGGCCTTGTCTTCCAAATAGTCCTCAGTTGCACTCCAGTTAAAGCAAGAATCAGGCAGCTGGGGAAGAGAACAAAGTACTTCTGTGAGAAAACTGGAAGGATTGCAATAGCATGGACTGCAAGAAAAACGAGGCAAACAATAGTACATGCCACATGGTATTATGGGACAAGTACATAACTGCATCATATGGATGATGATGTCATGGAAAACATATTGTTTTGGCATCATTGCTTACTGTGGACATCTAGGGCCAAGATGGCAAAGTCATTAGGTGGTTTGCTTTGGTCTTAGCATGAGAACTGCACTCAGCTATTATAATGTTAAGTGTGAATCATGACTTATTCAATAGGTCATTCAAAAAAACCTTGCTTCTGTGGTCTATGAAGTCAGCCTTGGCTTGTAAAAGAGGCAGTGATTGGATGCCATCATCAGATTCTTTGGATTTTCCTCTTTAAGGAAAAGGTGGAAGAGACAGGATCAGAAAAAGGAAAGGAGGCAAGGTTGTCGTGCAGGAATACAAGCTAATTTGAGGGCTAATCTACATGGAGCTCAGTTTCCATCTGTCCTGTTTGCCATCATTCGCTCCCTAGAGACTAAAATGGACGATCTGAAACTTGAGCTGGCCACGAACAAGGAGTGTATATTGGTGGTGGCGACCCTTTGAGAGCTGTATACAATGAAATTTCATTTTGATGTATGCCAATTGGTGTACATTCAAAGTGACAATAAAGTTGTTATTGTTATTGTTGTTGTTGTTGTTATTATTATTATGTAGCACACTCTATAGTTTGTAAAGCCATAATGTATAATTTAGCACCAAATGTGATCCAGGTTATGATTTGTCCCACAAATCACCCTAAAATCAAGCTTGTGATCTCATCCAATATAAATCTAAGTAGATAATAATTATCTAGTATAAGTAAATTTCAAATGGTCCTATACTTTAACATACCTTAGGCAAGCCTGTTTTGAAAGTAACACGAGAAGATTGGTAAAACATCTGGACAGTTAACAACAGTATTTTGTAGACATTTCCCCCTGCAAATAAGATCATGATGCAACTTAGGGAGAAATTCCATGACAGTTAGAACAATCAACAATGACTTGCCTCAGAGGTTGGGTGTGCTTCAACACTGGAAATGTTTAAGAAAAAAATTGGACAACCATTTGTCTGAAATGTTATAAGGGTTCCTGCCTGAACAGGAGGTTGGACTAGAACACCTCCAAGGTCCCTTCCAACAGTGTTATTCTGTTATGGCTGAAGAACATTCCTAAAGGGAGAAATATTGAGCGAAACAAACTTCTTTTACATGTAACTTATCATACCTGCAATACAGTTCTAAATCATCACTAAAGCAATTCTTGGAATGCTGCTGATTTTATACACAGTTATGTTTCCTTCAGGGTAGCAATTTATGTTTGCATTATGTGAAGAACAAACATTCAAAAATTGCTAAGATTTAGAAAATGGATTTTCAAGTGGCTTGGTTATTAGCAATTTTTTCACCATCCCTAAGGAGCTGAAGATGAAAGGTAGAGATGAAAAAATATAGCCCATTTAGTTTCTGATTTTGAATCATAACACAGACCCTTAATTCTAAGTACAGTATCCAGTAAATCTGACAGCTATTAATTCCCCACTTAAAGCTCTTCTGGGGGGGGGCATTGAGCTAGCAACAATAAAATCTGCTCCATTGTACATATTGTGCCAGGTAGACATATCTTTTTTGTGATACCATATCAAAACAATCTAACTTGTCTTGCAACAACTTAGGTGATTCAAGTTCAAATAAGAAATTGATATAAAATAAAGCACAAGAAGAAATGATGAAGATGATAATATTGAACACTTGTGGTTGAGGCCAAGTCTTGCTACTTGCAAATCCTGGACTAGGTTATTTCCAGATCCTGCCCATTACAAGTATTTTAAAAGACCTCAACTGGATTTTTATACGTCACATTCTGTGGCCACCTCGTAAGTGTTCTATGAAGATCAAATTTGAGAATATGTAGAAACTGGGTCTTAATTAGGATTGTCAACAAATCATGGTGAATAACTGAGATTTCCACAATCAGATATTTAAAACAAGTATATTGATTTCAAAAAATAAAAATAGAACTTCCTGAGGATGTTATTTTCTTCACCTGTGTTTTCCAGCTTCAATTCAAAATGGCTATTTTCCAGCCCAAGCCATCCTAAGTCCTTCAAAGCAGAGGGCCTCAATGCTTCCTTTTGTATTTAGTGACAGCCCTACCACTGATTGGCTGTAATGTGTGGCATGATTCCTTCTTTCCAGTGGCTAATCAATGCCCTGAGCATTTCTGCTGGGCTGCTTTGTTTTCTGCTAGTTAGCAGTTGCTGGTTGCAATGCACGAAGATAGTTACTTTCTTGGATGAAGGGGAACGATCAGTTGCTCCTTGCTACTAAGATTTCATGGATTTACAGAGGACTGGTTGTATATCATCAAGCTGATGTTGACTCATAGCGACTGCAAAGATAGACCTTCTTCAGGATGATCTATCCTCAACCTGGCTCTTCAGTTCTTCTCACAGTCCACCCATCACCACACTAATTGAGGCGATACCTGCCTCGCTGTTGGTTATCCTCTTCTCTTTCCTTCCCACCCTTATTAGCATTATGGACTCCTTAAGGGAATTGGGTATTTGCACAATGTGGCCAAATATAATTTGAACCTGATCTTTTGTGTTATGAGTGTTATTTTTGTTTTTGTTTTCTTGACTACCCATGATATTCTTAAATTTCTCCAACACCAGCATTCAAAAACATCAATATTCTTTCTGTCCTGCTCTTCCAAATTTACTTTTCATATCCACGGTAAAAAGCTAAGGTTCCCAATTCCTTTGTTTAACATCTCCCTCCAATCTTTCTCCAAAATGTAGTGCTCAGATTACTACAAATCAGCCATGCAGTTCCCATTAATTTGAGATGGAAAAAACAGATATCAGCTGTCATGCGGCCTTCTCCTATTACCAGTCTGACTATAGTCAATGACATCCACTGGGTGTTAAAAAGTCAAGGTGATGAACACAATTGTGTTGTTGATGCTCTGCCCCTTTTTACCATGTGTAGTACACATATAGAAAGATGAGGCTTCAATTATGCAATTACACCCACCACCTTGGCACCTCCCCCCATACACCATACGTCTGGCTGCACTTTACAAAAATAAGAAATATGCCAGCTTCTCATAACCAGAAAAAGGAATGGAAATTCCATGCTTGCCAACATGAGTAATACGATCGTGCTTGTTTTGTATAATCATTTAATTTTTTCATTTATTTTATTATTAGATTTCTATGCTGTCCATCTTGCTAAGGTGACTCTAATCATATTACTTATTATGGCCATTGACGCCACTAAAAACTTTAAGTGTATTCTCCTCAGCTACAAAAAGATTGTCTATTTTAAGAGCAATTAATTTTCTTGACAGGAAACTACTTACAGTATTTTGCTTCTATGCCAGGCTGTTGTTAAAAGTGAAGGACATAGATTAGGAAATAAGGTTTATATTCATATCTAAATTTGTGTGTCTGAATTACTTCAGAACTATACCTAAGAGCTGTTGACATATACTATAAGAATGAGAGAACAGTCCTGTATCTACCTGTCAGTTTTAGTCTACCTGAATTATTATTGTTTATCACATAATCAGCCAGATCTTTAGATAGGATTTGGCATTTTATCCGTCTATTGAGTCCTTCCCAAAGACCTGAGATAGATAGATGTTGTATAGTGGCTGTTGCGTCCTAGGCGGGAAAACAGACACGAGAAGCAGCTGGAGTTCTCAGTTTCTTTTATTCAGCGTTCAGCTTACAGGAAGATGGCTTCAGCCTCGCCCAAACGCCTCGCAGCCTCTTATATAGGCAACTCCCGGGTAAATGGGTTACTTTTCCCGCGCCAGCACCCGCGCATGCGCACGGCGCTGGCGACAGCCTGTCTGGTCCCGGGCAGCTTTGCACCTGCCCGGGACTGCCTGCAAATGCCCGAGCCGTTTGCAAAGGCTCGGGACATAACACCCCTTTCCCCCGGGCTAAAACTACTACCAACATACAACATTTATTTTATATGACATTTTGCTCCCCAGTGCTCCCACTGTTTACTGGCCTTTGCCTTGCCAGCAATGTTATGTAGTCTTCTAGGTACTTAGGAGATTTCTTTGCTCTCTGTGACCTTCTTAGCTGTGGGTTACTGGCATAAGTCCCCTGACTGGAGGGAGGCGTGAGCCTGTTCTCTCTATTGTGCCCTGGTGTCTTCCAAGGACTGTGCCCCGATGCCTGGCCTGCTTGCTTGCCCACCGGGCTCGTCAGGCCAGGGCTTCTGTTGCTTTGTGACCTGGTTGACCTGCCTAGCTGTAGACCCTCGGGCCCCTTGAAGTGATAGCCACTGCTGGGCGTCTCTGTAGAACCTCCTAGGTCAGTCCAAGACCTGTCAGGAGGCTGTCCATTCCCTGAACCCCATTCTGTGCTCGGGCTCGTGTGGGTTTCTGTACTTTCCCAAAACTCAGGTGTTCCCTGATTTGTGCTAGGGTTGTTGTAGTCGGGACTTGGTTCCTCGACTAGCTCTGTGTATGTTTGACCCCCTGTAGGATTTGGGGTAAGGTCAGGCCAACTTTGGGGATTGTGTGCCAGCTCTCTTGCGGGGAATGATTTGTTGGGATGCCCCCGGGTATCCTCCGTGACTGGAGTGCTGTGTGACGTGTGTGGAACGTGAGTATGCCCCCGGGGTGACTCCCTGGCTGGAGTAGGCGTGAGTGCCTGTTGTGTGGGTAAGCTCCATGACTTCCTTTTCGGAGCAATTGCGGAATCTGGGGACGGGCCGTTTGTGGCTCCCTCAGTGGAGATGGGCAGTAACTCTTGCCCTTCCCTTTGCTCCAAAGGGTCCCCCTCCCCCCCTGGAAAAGACCCAGGAGTCTCAGCAGAAAAGTCTCGCCTAGAGCGAAGTTGGTCGATGTGCCGACGTAGGACACGACCGTTGTCCAGGGCAACCTCGTAGGAGAGAGGACCTGTGATCCTGGACACAGAAGCGGGGACCCATGTATGACCAGGCCCGTAATTGCGAGCCCAAACCGGGGCACCCACAAGTAGTCGTCTAGGTGCCCTAGGATGTGAGGTAGATGAAGGCAGTCTGTCCGGATGCAACCGGTCAAGTCTAGTAGTAAGTTGGCGCCCCCAACGAAGTTCAGCTGGACTTCTCCCTGTAGAAGTGGATGGTGTGGTGCGATAAGAAAGGAGAAAGTCAGCCAACCTGTGATGCCAGTCCCCATAGGTGAGTCTTTCAGCTAGAATGTGTGTGGAGTCTCCTGCAATCAAGACATCGTCAAAGTAGGGGCAGACCCCTGGTATACCTCGTAGTGTGTTTTCCATTACGCTTTGGAAAATCCCAGGAGCGACATTTACTCCAAACTGTAGCCTTTTTACTTTAAAGGCTCCCCTGTGGGTCACAATGGTCTGAGCTATGGCAGCATCATCATCAACAGGCAGCTGTTGATATGCTTGAGCTAGGTCAAGCTTTGCAAAAACACGCCCCCCCTTGAGAGAGGCCAGGATGTGACTGACCACAGGAACAGGATAGGCATGTTGCTGCAATGCCTTATTGAGTGTGCATTTGTAATCAGCACAAATGCGAATGTCCCCATTTGCCTTTAGAGGCGTGACAATGGGGGTCTCCCACGGGCTGGAATCAACAGGTTCTAGGATTCCCTGTTGGATTAGTTTGTCTAGTTCAGTGTCAATCTTACTTTTTAAAGCAAAAGGGACCCTTCTTGCTTTAATCCTAATGGGAGTGACAGTGGGGTCTAGCTTTAAGGACACAGGTGGTCCTTTGAATGTGCCCAGCTGGGGGCTGAAAACATCTGCAAATTCTTTGCAGACTTCCTGTAGGTCGAGTGTTTGTAAGCTGTTGAGTCCTGTGACGTGTATCCCCAGGGCCTCAAACCAATCGAGTCCTATGAGACTCGTTCGTTCACCCCCTACTACTAATAAGTCTAGTGGACCTTCAAAACTCTTGTATTGCACGTTAAGGGTGGCCTCCCCCTTAACACACACTCTTGAGTTCTGAAAATCTGTTAATACAATATCAGAAGGCCTTAACTTGGCCTTAGACCCACTACTGGAACAAATCTTCCTAAATGTATGCAATGAAATGATGGACAGGGCAGACCCTGTGTCTAGTTCCATAGATAATGGAACCCCTTGTAGCTTCACGTTGAGTGACAGCTTTTTCTTCATGGGCTTGTGTGTGCCTGTTCTACAGATGCTTCTTCGCGAAGCGCAAAACCCTACCCTATTCTGGCTGGGGAATCTGGTACCTTTCAGGCGTTCTTCTTGGGGTTGTGCCTTTCGTCGGCTCAGACACACAGCTGCAATGTGCCCTTGTTTGCCGCATGCCCGGCAGGTAGCGGAGCGGAACTTGCAGTCGGTTCTCCTGTGGCGACCTCCACAGCCGATGCACTTGAGCAGAGCCGAAGAGCTTCCCTTCTGGTTCTCTTCCTTCGCGGGGTGTAGACGGTCGACTTCCTCGTCCGGATCCTCCTCGGAGTTTCGTCGGACGTCTTCCTGGTGCACGGACGCACCCTCTGCACTGTTTCTGATCGGCCGCATGTTTTTGATGGCGCCGCCTGCTGCTTCTTCTGCGGTGACTTCCCTTAAGGCGTCTTGGAAGGATAATTCTTCCTTGGCAAAAAGTCTCTGTTGTAGCTCTCGATGCCTTAGCCCGCACACGAATCGGTCCCTCAGTCGTTCCTCGAGGTCCTTGAACTCGCAGGGCTTGGCGGCCTTCCGTAGCGCGGCGATGTATTCCTTGGCTGTTTCACCGGACCGTTGATCCCTCTGCTCGAAGGTGTGGCGCCATGAGATAACGGACACCTTGGGGTGGAAGTGCTCTTTCAGCAGCTTCTTCAGGTCTGCGTAGCTTACAGACTCTACTGGAACAGGTGCTACAAGATTTTCTGCGATTTCGAAGGCGTCTTGGCCGCAAACGCAAAGCAGGGTGGCGGCCTTCAAGCTATCTTCCCTCACTTGGTTTGCCTTGAAGTAGTTCTCCATTCTGGATACGTAGGACTCCCACCGCTCTGGATGTGAGACGTCGAATTCCGAAAGCCTTCCGATTTTCGCCATCTTCGGATCTTCAGGAGACGGGTCTATCAGCCAGCCTACCCCCGAATGCGCACCGGATTGGCGGGTAGCTGCCGAGTCGACGCCGTTCCTCTTCCGCCGCTCAGGACTCCTTGGGTAAGCTTACACTTCTTCCTTTCCAGGTAGTGCAAGGCATCCCACCTCGTCGCCAGTGTTGCGTCCTTGGCGGGAAAACAGACACGAGAAGCAGCTGGAGTTCTCAGTTTCTTTTATTCAGCGTTCAGCTTACAGGAAGATGGCTTCAGCCTCGCCCAAACGCCTCGCAGCCTCTTATATAGGCAACTCCCGGGTAAATGGGTTACTTTTCCCGCGCCAGCACCCGCTCATGCGCACGGCGCTGGCGACAGCCTGTCTGGTCCCGGGCAGCTTTGCACCTGCCCGGGACTGCCTGCAAACGCCCGAGCCGTGTGCAAAGGCTCGGGACATAACAGTGGCGTTATAGGTATTTTCCCCACAAAATTGAGAAGTGAGATGGGTTGAGCTGAGAGAATAATTGGCCCAATGTCACCCAGCTTCCATGCAAGACAATATCAGAACTCACAGTCTCCCCATTTCAAAACCAGCAACTTAACCAATAAATGAATAATTCTGGGAAGTGCTTTTGTCAAAATCTGAAGAGGCAGAGATTCTCTGTTTCTGTAAATATAAGGATTAAGTCCAACAAGTGTGGTTCAACTCCTGCCTCCAAATGCATGTCATGCTCATGGAAGGCTTACAAGAAAATGGATCTAGAATCTCATCTATGGTAGCTGAGACACACGGGCAGATATCTGAAAGGGCTGGCTGTATGATGGGGTCGAACTTTCCACACACACCATTTACTACCTTCTCTCATGTTGCTGCTCTATTTTAAATCAACTGTGCTACAGAACTTGTCTGCTAGAAATACATATTTTGCGGGGCACCCATTTTCTAATTAAAGTCAATTGTGTTTTGTTGGGACAACTACAGGTTAAACCTCTGAGGGTTATCTGGGTCACTCAAGTCCCCTTGTGACTGCTGCTTCCTTGACAATTTTTTTTTCTGCACACAATGTAGAATTATATCCCTCAGTGAGATTTCACAGAGGTACTTCTTATAAATAGTTTATAAAGGACTGATTAATGGTTAATAAAAGAGTTTGAAAAATTGTTAATCAATTGCAATAGATCACTACTGAGTCTGACCCTTCAATAGGATACTTATAACCATAGTTTATAACCTTTTAACGTTTGCTGCATTTGTCATTATAAGCATGTACTTATGCATTTTTGCACATGGGTGTTGAATAATTTACTCATGATCCCAGCTGTCAACAAAGTTTCACTAAATTCTATCTCAAAGATAGTTAGGCTTCTGTAGATTGATAATAGTTTATTAGCCATTTATTATACATTTCATTTCTTGCCTATTTTTCAGTTTCAAAAGAAGCACAGGGTAGCTTTAAAAAATAAAATCACAGAATAAATAGCACAATTTCAACAGTTGGTTTAGTTTGCTCAATTTTATGTCATGCAGTGTAGATTTATCACAAGACCTCTGTAAACTTGCCACCAAGTGTACTTGCGAAGAGAATGTTGTACACTGTTACATAACAGAGTATAATTTGGGAGGGGGGACAGGAGACACATCACCAAAATAGGAGGAGAGAAGAGGGCTCAGACTCACACATAATTTTCATCTTGAAAATTGCTATAAATTAGAAACACATCCTATGATTTAAAAAGAAATGCATTTTAATATATGAGACTGACTAAGTAATTGTAGAAGATGACCAGGCTGAACTCAAGGGACGGGTCAAATGAGTCATAAGTCCCTGCCTGACTGCAAGAAATCTAAATTCAGCACACCGTGAATGTTTTTCTTATCTCCCGCTTATTTCCCTTGACCATTAGTTGGTCAGATTCTTGTAGAGAGCTTAAGCTTGCAATAAATCCTTATACTCATGTGAACTGCCAGAATCTCCTGATTTCTCTGGCACTTGATAGTAATGTGTGCACTTGCACACCAGGCTGGCTCACTAGGTTCAGCAGAACAACTGGACAATTTGAGAAGTCCTCACATCTTAAAGTTGCCAAGGTTGAAAAACACTGCATTAATTGAAAGAGTATCCCGTCGTCTGTAACTATCATATTCACTATTTTCATATTCTGAATCTCTAAATAATACGTATAAATGATAGGTATGCATTTAAATTTGCAGAAAGATGTCATGTTTAACTTGTAGCGGTTGTGTGGATTTCTGTTCACCTAGAGATTAATTAAAACATGCATACCTAAGTTTTTGTATACAGCTGTGTCTGTTTTCATAGTTACCTTCTTGATCTGATTTCTAGGGCAGAATAATAACAATGATGAAAGTTCCATTAAAAATAAGGATGTAGAAGTTTATGGTATACACACACACACACACACACACACACACACACACACACACGATAAATAAACCAATGGCACTAAATGCATGCAATCAGAGGTCATTACAATTAGGCCCATGCAAAGTGACTAAGGTCATTTCCTCAAAAGTGATTTGTAGTATTCTCTAATCATTCAATCACCATTGTGCCAAATGAACAGTAATGACAAAAAGGCTTTATATCACCTCAGTGATGTGATGCTATGAAGATGCTATAAATTACCTGTCAGGATATGGTGGTTTCATGGATAGCTTTGAGATGACATTATACTCATTTCACTATCCACAGAGCAGAGCTCTCCTTTGAAGAGGTATACAGATTTTGTGAAAGGGAAGATTTGGAGGCCATTCTTGACATGAATCTTCTCTAGCATTGATAGTTACTCTCTATAGCAACAATCCACTGTTGCTTTGGAAGGGGCATCATTTAATTAACTTATTTATTTATATCCCACCTTTATTATTATTTTTTACAAATAACTCAAGTCAATGAACATATCCAACACTCCTTTCTCCTATTTTCCTCACAACCACAAACCTGTGAGGTGGGCTGGGCTGAGAGAGAGTGGTTTGCCCAAAGTTAACCAGCTGACTTTCATGGCTAAGTCAAGACGAACTCGTGGGCTTCCATTTTCTAGCCTGGTGTTTTAACCACCAGACCAAACTCTCTTGAAAGTATTACCTCATTTAAAGGGAGGAGGGGAAATCCAGCATTGGTGGCATATTTATATTGTTTTTGCTACTGCTGTTGTTTGATCATGATTGCATGGCCACATTGAGCAGGATGGATCCTATAACACAAGTGCTGAAGTTGCACTGTTGTGCAGCAGACCCATGTATTTATAATTAAAACAAAAACTATCTCTGAGAACATTTGAGCCACATATTAGTCCTATGTACTCTCCATTCCCTCATTTTGGCACTGCTTTTAGTAAACAACTGTGATTTTGTGATCTAGTGCAAATTATCCGAAGATTACATTCTGCATAAAGTGATTTGTGATTCTAGGGACAGAGGAATCTGTGGTTCACCAGGACATTAGACAAGCTTTTCTTAGCCTTATTTGGAGATGGTAAAGGATGGAATTTTAGAGCACTTGAAGACAAATGTGAATGTTGTTTTGTTGCTGTCTGTAAATCCTAATTTTTCCTTCTTGTAAGATGCCCAAGATAATAGGGGGTCAGGTGGCATATAAATTTAATTCTCGTCACCATCTGCACAGCAGTTAGGTTTAGACAATAAATAGTATGAAAAAAAAAACAGTACTATTTCTCATCATCTTTTCTTGGAACAGATTTATAAGATACTTTTTACTTTTAACATTTCTTTCTGTTATTTTTAAAGGATGTGTGTGTTCATTTACCAAAACAACTATCACATCAAATGACACGGAGTCGCAAAACTTTCTGCCAAATAATCAATATACATTTTACCCCAAAGGTACATTTTTCTTTCAACCAAATGATTTGTACAACAGCACTATAGCAATAGAATTTAGACTTATATAACACCTCATAGTGCGTTAGAGCCCTCTCTGAGCAATTTACAATGTCAGCATATTGCCCCCAATAATCTGAATCCTCATTTTACTGACCTCAGAATAATCAAAGGCTGAGTCAACCTTGAGCCCATCAGGATCAAACTCCAGACTGTGGACAGAGTTTGCCTGCAATGTTGCATTCTAACCACTATGCTACCATTTTTACAAATTGTCATTTTAGTAGAAACAACAGTCCCCAAATGCTTAGTGAGAATTCTTGATGATTACTTATGAAGTTGAAGAAATGTCTATAGGAACACTCAGTGCTACTGCTTATAATATACAATAACTTCTCGTTTATGACATTGACTTCATATTTTGTCTAGAAATAAATTGCTTATTAAATGCTTTAAGGATAGACAATTTGTCTGCACACTGAAAATACATGTTATTTGGGACAATGAAACAATAGTACTCCAACAATTTGAAATTATTGAGCAGGTGTAGGATGAAGGTAAGTCTCAATCTATTGACAAAAAATTCAGTCTCATGATAGCAACTGATGAGAAAGATTTATAGTCATCGTTGTACACAACGTAAGCAGCAAAATCTTCCCATGTGGACAATTGTACTTTTGAAATGGAAAAAATGGCAGCTACCTAAAGTCGATAGTCTTATCTGACTTCCATTCAGTTCTGCTACCAAATGTTTAGGCTCCAAATAATTGAATTAAAAAAATACATACAAATAGTCCTTGACGTATGACCATAACTGAGCTCAACATTTCTGCTGCTAAGCAAGACAGTTGTTAAGTGAGTTTTGCCCCATTTTACAACCTTTCCTGCCATAGTTGGTAAGTGAATCCCTGCAGTTATTAAGTTAGTAATGTGGTTGTTAAGTGAATCTGGCTTCCTCGTTGACTTTGCTTATCAGAAGGTCACAAAAAATGGTCAGATGGCCCCAGGACACTGCAAACGTCATAAATACATGCCAGTTGCCAAGCATCTCAATTTTGATCACATAACTGTGGGGATGCTACAACGGTCCTACATATGAAAAAAAAATGGTCATAACTGCTGTAACTTCAAACAGTCATTAAATGAATGTTTATAAATCAAGGACTACCTATATGTGTCACAGTCTCTGATTTGCAGGTCTTAAGACTCCAGGAAAAAAAATGGTGAAAGATTAATACAAACTATGATTTTGGTGCAATTCTCTTTGTCTCCCTGTCTCTCTCTTTCATTCTGCCACCCATACACCATTAATCCACCAATCTCAGTATCACAATTTATCTCTTTTGCATTAATAGCTGCAAGAGCTCCCCCTGTTCTTGTTATCTCGTCTTATTTGTAAGGCATTTGTTGACTGCATATATTTTTACCTCATAAAAAGCAGTGCAAAATAATAATAATAAATTCAGTGTGAATTCTTACTTCAGCGCAGTATCTGCTAAAAGCAGCTGCTTCTCTACTGGAAGCCAGTTTTTAACCATCTTTTATTCACTGTCCCTCCCAATCCAAGCAAAGGTTCAACAAAGTTCCTATAAGTTTTCCACAGCCTTAGATCTGTACTCACTGCCACACCTCAGGGATTTTTCCTTTAGAGGAGGGTGAGATGGGACTAGGCAATCTCTTGAGGAATCTGACTTCGGAAATGGCTTCCAAAGTGAGCACTTATCCTTTCCCTGTCCTCAGAAACAGATCTATGGATAATTTCTGCAAGCTGGAGCAGTGGGACACATGAATGATCAACTTAAGTAAGAATAATTTTCCAGTTCACAGGGATGGTGGAACAGCAGCAAAATGCCCATCACCATCACTATTCAATTGCCTCTTTCTCTGGAGGTAAAGATTTAACTTACATTGCAGTAACAAATCCACTCAGATGTGCATCTGTTTACATCCCTAGCCTTGAGGCTTTTTATTGGTGGGCCACAACTTCTCATTCTACCATATCCACCAAAGATAATTGGGATTATGTATACAGGTGTGCATGTGATATTTGTACTTAGGAGTGGACAAAGCACACCCAAACCCAAATGTAGGGTATGAGTTAGGAACTGAATTGCAAATTGTGGTAATGGAATATTACCGGCTATATATTTATTTGTTATATTTATATCATGTACTTCCTCTGAAAGCTTATGATGACTTATATGGGAATCACCCGCCATTTTACTACCTACAATAGCAATCCTTTGAAGTAGGTTGTCCCCAAGATGCTTTTTCAAAAGACAACTGGACTTTGTTTTCCTTGAAGACATTTCGCTTCTCATCCAAGAAGCTACTTCAGTTCTGACTGAACGGTGGAGGGCAGAAAGATTTATATTCCTTGCAGTTATCTAGTCGTTAGCACTCATTCTTCCAGGAAAACAGTTGCCTTTTTAAAAAGCACTTTTGGGACAGCCATGATCTGGATGACTGAGAATCTCCATGGACAGGTTTTGCTGAGACAAATACAAACTCACTCACAGATTTTTCATGATTCATAGTAGACCTGATCTTGGATCTAAGTCCAACACTTTAGCCATTATATAAGACTCAGCAGAAACATGGAAAGAACAGGAACAACACCCAAGAGCAGGGGCATGATGTCATGTCATGTTTATTTATAGCATAAAGATGTCATCAATGCATGGCTTTTATGGCATAGGGCACATATGAGCAATAGGACAAAATGGGCAGGACTGCAACATGTATCTAGCAGAAGAAGGTTCTGGGATTGTTTTTCCAGATTTTGGGAGGGAAGAGTAGGATCACAGGCTTTTTTAAAAAAGAAAAATGTATTAAGCTTATGCTAGGACCAATGCTGCTGTTTTCATTTGTTTTCCAGCTCAAAATGATGTTGGGCATTATCACACTTAAAGGATCCCCTCTGTGCACACAAAGGAATGCATCAATCATCATTCTTCTCAACTGCGGTGGGAAAGCTCCACATAAATATGAATGTCCTCATGAAAAGGATGGCTTGACCAAAGCATAAAGATTGTAGAATCAAGTCCAAACTTTCCCAATGCAAATTTAAATTTATAATAAAAAGGTGGTTGGTATTCCCTCAGCTTAGCAGCCTTTCCTAAGTCTTGTGCCTTCCACTAGTGTCTGTTGGGTAGGCTATGTTTCTTGAAAGAGTATGGGAATTGTAGTGTAATTATCAAGAGCATTTCCAGAAGCGCATGTTTTTAATAACATCACTCGGGCTTCTCCATGGCAATAGAGATCCTGTCGGAATTAGTGATTTATCTCCATAGCAATGGTTGGATGATGCTATAAATTGCTAGCATAGAAATCCCTGAAGACAGCAGGTTAGGAGTGGCTTTTCTGAGCAAAATAGATTTTAATGCTGTTTTTCAAGATGCAAGCAAACTGACATAAACTCAGTGCCATACTCTGGGAAAGAATATTTTTAAAGATTTTATAAATGGGGAGCACTAAAATAATGAAGATTTCACCCAGAAACATTAAGGGAAGCCCAGCAAACAAAATGAAAATGAGGGTGGCTGGGAGCAGAAATCAGTTACCAGATCACAAGCCGACAGCTCAGAGAAAAAGAATCCCGTCCATTGTTTTGTTTATTTGATATCTTTGCTACCTGCATTGATCTTTGACCAATGTTGGCTTCTGGTATTCACAATTTGTTATGACTTTTTCATATGTTATTGTTTCACTTAATGTTTGTAGTTATTTTACATAATTGATTTATGTTTGAGAGCTTTCAGGAGACATAAAAAGAAGAGTCTGTTCAGCTATAAGTAATGAGGCACATGGTTTGGTTTTTTTTAGTCTTCTAGGGCAAGTCACCATTTGTAAACAATAATAATAATAATAAAACCTTGTCCCCAGTAGATTTTTATGTTGTTAAAGATTTTGATTGATTGGCTGGAAAATGTTTGCAAGCAGGTCACTTGCATGATCAGAGTGATTTTATATGGTTGCTATCAGCAAGGGGGAAAAAGAACTTATCCTTGCAGTCATCGTCACCTCAGGACTATCTGGAAATGAGAACATTTTATAACAACATTCTTGAGCTTTTTTGGGGGGGGGCTAATTATGTCTTACTTACTGGCATATTACTGCAGTTTAAATATTAATATGAGCCCTCTGGGGAAAAGGAATAATTTATCTTGGTAGAGTTCTTCTTGGTTTCTCCATACTAAAAGAATTATTAGGGTCATTGCCAAGTATAAATGCAAGAGAATTATTCAAACCCAGCTTAGCTTTTTCCCAAGTAGTGGCTTCCAGGCAGATGAAGGTCCTCCATGTCCAGTCAGCATGACTTGCTGGCTGGGGATGATGGGAGGGGTTGCTTGCTAAACAAGGTGAAGGAGCCAGTCTGGAAGAAGACTTCAGGAGCTTAGCAGTATCTGGTAGCCACAGTATATAATAAAAACATTTTGGTATAGATAAGGAATCCAGTTCTAAAGATGCCCCATTCATGCTGCCAATAATGTTGAGGGATTCTGCCTCATTTTTCTCATGTCTGAGCCTTTCCCCCACAGACTCTACCCATGCCCTGACTTAAAGGGAAAGAAGTTTCCATCTCTCATCAACAGAGATTTGTTTTCACACCTCTCTATTAAGCTTTAAAATAACCTCTTTATCCATGGTACAGATGGATAACTCTGTGAGCATGCATTGAAAAATTGCTTTAGAATAACTTTTAGTGACAATTGCTTAATAGGGCGATTGTAGTTGTTTATGTGAGAAAAACAGAGAGCAAGGGAAAGAGTGTGAGCTATGGAACATGTGTAGAGGAGTTATAATGTGCAAGGATAGGAATGGAGAGAACTTAATGGAGACTGATGGAGCAGATCTTTACAACTCCTCCAATACTACTTCCTTTTATTTCTCCATATACACAACCATATAGAAATAAATGTAGGTTTATAACTTTCACTGTTGACTTCCTGAAGTTTCATACATATAACTCAGTCTAGTTGGTAGACTGGTGACAATATATGGGTGTGTAGGAGAGAAAGCATGACAATGACCCCAGACCTGCAATGGGATATTTCTGCTATAATTTAACATGGCCATATCCGTAGCAAGGATGAATTCCTGACATAACTGCCATTAGGCAAGATTAGGATCTGCATATATATATATATATATATATATATATATATATATATATATATATATATATATATATATATATATATATGTTTTCTGAGGTTTTTGCAGGTGTTTGTATGTAGGTCTTTGGTTATTCGGGTTTTCCCCCACGTAAAATTGGAAGTGTCTTGGCGACGTTTCGACGAAGTCTCATTCGTCATCTTCAGGCTGGTGCTTCATATATATAAATTTGCATAAAAATACGACTCCTGGGCATGTCTATGGTACAAATAAAATACGAACACCAGGAGACTATAAATATAAAACTATACTTTACTAAAAGCTGCCAAGCTTTCGTTTGGAAACTCCAAACATCATCAGGGCTAAGGAGCCAGTAAACAATGATGACTTAAATGGGTTTTGCCGGCATCTGCAGCCGGCTCATGGACCGCGTCACTGGTCCCGGCCGGTTAATTAGTGTTCCAGATGTTTCTTTATTACTCTCCTTACGCTTCCTTCTATGGTTCTTCCGGATCATTCCTTCCACTATCTCATTACTGGCATTCATCTCCTCCACCACCCCTTTATCCTTATTTCCTTCCATAGTACTGACCCTCCTCCCCTTTTTGTTTTCATTTTCCACCCTGGGGGCATCTCTGACGCGGTCCATGAGCCGGCTGCAGATGCCGGCAAAACCCATTTAAGTCATCATTGTTTACTGGCTCCTTAGCCCTGATGATGTTTGGAGTTTCCAAACGAAAGCTTGGCAGCTTTTAGTAAAGTATATTTTTATATTTATACTCTCCTGGTGTTCGTATTTTATTTGTACCATAAATATATATATATTCTGAGGTTTTCGCGGGTGTTTGTATGTAGGTCTTTGGTTATTCAGGTTTTCTCCCGCGTAAAATTGGAAGTGTCTTGGAGACGTTTCGACGAAGTCCCATTTGTCATCTTCAGGCTGGTGTTTTCAGCTTCGTGCTTCGAGGAGTAATGTGTGGTCTTAGCTGTTTCTTCCTTTTAATTGCCAGTGGGGGTATGAACTAATTGGGCGGGAGCTTGGCTGTGTTCTGATTGGGTGGAGGTGTGTTCTGATTGGTTAGGGGCTTGGCTGTGCTCTGATTGGCTGGGGGGTTGGCTGTGCTCTGATTGGCTGGAGGAGTGTTCTGTTTGGTTGTGCTCAGGTTAGTCTGAGTTGCAGGAGGGTTTAAGATTTTGGGCTGCCTTGCTATTTTTTGGCTTCGCATTCGTGGTCGTGCCTCATCTTCATGGAGGGTGTCAGTTTGCTTCATGTATGGATTGGAGGGGTTTAAAGTGGCTAGCCAGACCACAGCTTCATCATTAGCCACTTTAAACCCCTCCAATCCATACATGAAGCAAACTGACACCCTCCATGAAGATGAGGCACGACCACAAATGCGAAGCCAAAAAATAGCAAGGCAGCCCACCATCTTAAATCCCCCTGCAACTCAGACTAACCTGAGCACAACAAAGCCCCAACCCAAACAGAACACTCCCCCAGCCAATCAGAGCACAGCCAACCCCCCAGCCAATTAGAGCACAGCCAACCCCCTGGCCAATCAGAGCACAGCCAAGCCCCTAACCAATCAGAACACACCTCCACCCAATCAGAACACAGCCAAGCTCCCACCCAATCAGTTCATACCCCCACTGGCAGTTAAAAGGAAGAAACAGCTAAGACCACACATTGCTCCTTGAAGCACGAAGCTGAAAACACCAGCCTGAAGATGACGAATGGGATTTCGTCGAAACGTCTCCAAGACACTTCCAATTTTACACGGGAGAGAACCCGAACAACCAAAGACTTACATACAAACACCCGCGAAAACCTATATATAAGACCAAGTTCTATGGAAAAAGCTCTAATGCTGGGAAAGGTGAAGGAAAGAGAAGAATGGGATGACCAGAAGCAAGATGGATGGACTCAGTTATAATGACAATGAGTGTTCGGAGACTTGAAAGAACAGATTAGGAATAGATTGTCATGGATAAAATCTGTCTGTGTGGTTGATAGGAGTAGAAAGTGACTTGATGGCAGATCATCAATCAAACAGAGGAAGGTTGATTTGAGGAGATACATGTATAACCAAGGTCCACAGAGATTAATTCATTAACCCAAGTGCCTTTTCATACACTGATAACAAAAAAGCTTTTGTGAGCAAGAAATGAAGAGTATCACAATACCATTAAATATACTACCCTTAGTTAGCCACACATCCAATGAATGAAATTCTGAACTAGGGAGGTATCCCCATTCATTTGAATTCAGAAGTGTTCTGAACAATTTAAACTTTCTGAATGGACATAAGAGCACAAACAAAGGTGAGATTAGGCTTAGGGTTCAGAAGGAGGTGGCAACTGTGGCAAAAGGAGAACTTTTGCATAACTACATTTTGTGTGCACTCATTCCTAGATTGGGAGGCATTGTTCATGGTTACTCATGTCTTCATCGGCTCCTGACTGGACTATTGTAATATGCTATGCATTTTTAGAAAGTTGTTATCTGACCAAGACACTAAGCTTCCACTGTTGTCTTGAGTGTTTCTATGATAACCTCACAGAAAACAGCCGCTTCCTGCTGCACACGTGGCTTCTTTCTCTCCAGAGATTAGATGTTCCTGCTGCTGGCATACTGCGCTGATCCAAGCAACTTGGCCAAAAGTCTTACACTTGTCAAAGCTGCCTCGCAGGAGCACAATTGTCACAAACATTTCATTCTTAGCTAAAGTCTGCTGTGTCATGAAGAAAATGATGCTTTCCGCTATATCTTGCTTTCCTCATCGTGCTTGGAGGGCATTTCTCAACTGATCCATCAGCCTTGGCTCTTTCCCCTTGACAACCATGCAAACTGAGAATCACATTCAAGTGTCGTCACCACCAGAGGTTTATCTCAGGAATGTAACTGGTGAGCAGTGCTGTCCTTACCATTTAAATGCCAAGACAAGTCAAGGAAGGCAATTGGTAGATTCCTCTAGCTTTGTTTCACTACCCGCTGAGCATTGCCTGCTGTCTTCAATTGTCCCTACAAGATCTGGTGGAGTGGACAGCTGGAGAGAAGTGCTTTCAATGTCTCAATGAATAGAATATTTCTAGGGCTGTTTTAAAAGAGTGTGGCACCTTTGTCTCCAAATACCTGGCTGACCGGTGAAAGTCACAAGGAAGGAGATATCAGGAGTGCTCCCTCCTTCTTTCCTCTATATCACCTGTCAATCCATGGCAGATAGAAAGGAGAGGCACAGGGAAAAGTAAGAGTGAGTAATTAATACAGTGATGAGTGAGTTGATGGCTGGGCTACAAAACAAGTGATATAGCCCAACACTTGTAAAAATAACCTGTGGATTGGGAAAAATGGGGGAGAAAGTGGCAGAATTTACCAAATTGTACACCCAGATGAAACCCTTGTTAGCAGAATTAGCAGATTCATTGATGGCAGAACATACAGCTCAACTCTTTTCAAAATTGAGATCATACTTCTCTTTCTCAGTTCAAATCAGCTTTCTGTGCAGCATAGGACTAGTGTTCCTTCAAGAGAGCATCAGCTCTGTTTTTTAAACACAGGTTCAGTGTGAATAACTTACTACTAAGATTATTATTATTATATTTTCTCCACCCCCAACCTGCCCCATTATAGCTGGATTTGTTTGGAGCACATCTTTCATCTATATGCAGCACTGTGCCACATGATTATCAGAGGTAATCTGGGTTTTTGAAGAATCCAATACATTTGTCTTTCTACATAGCAAGAATTCTCTCTTCCTCACTTCTTCATTTTTCTTACAAAATCACTAATTTTTTTTAAAAAAAATCACCAGTCCATTAAAACTAATTAATCAAATAATTCCTAATTAAAAGTCACAAGTCCCAAAATAATTAAGAGGTAGCAGTAAGACACAGCATTCAAATGTTTCACATTCAGGGTGCTAATTCAGATTTTGAAACTATTTCTTTAAAAAAATGAGCCAATGAGACTGAGCAAAGGGGCAGTTGGAAGTAAGGAGAAGAATGCTCCTTGAGAAAATGGTGCCACTAGAATGCATTGTCATTAGAACCAGGGCTTTTTATCTCATAGAACGCCCAGAATGGAGTTCCGGCACCTTTTTTGGATGGAACCTTGTAGGGTAGGCAAGGCATGTTGTATGACGTGTGTGAGTTCCGCCACCTTTAAAAAAAAAAACACACTGATTAGAACCATGTTTACCTTGCATGTTTTTTACCCAGTTACCATATGGAGGAATCTGTAAACCACTCATTATCAGTCTGGCTGGAGCAACATACAAGCCCAAATAATAAAGAAATATATTTCCTTGACCTGTTTACCTATTCATAAGAAAATAAATTTCCAGATATTTGCTAATTTTGTATTCAGTGCATAGGAGTCTTTAATATCTGTATATCACTGGGATTCATATTTATATGCTTTTATTTCTGTGATAATTATATTATCATCATCAATATTTATTTCTATGTTGAACAGATAAAGAAATGTGGAAATTCCCACTAGCAGAAAAGAAGATGGGAAGGCAGATACAGAAATAAAGGCTAATAATATTTGTTAGCCAGCCTGAGAAGTTTATTGGACAACTTCTGTTATCTGACGTTGGCTTTATGCTCAGATTAATGGCAATAACTCTGTCATCAATATCTGGAAATATTACTTCTGGCTGGAGATTTTATTGGCTACTGCAGTTCATTGAAATTTAATTGAGATGGCATATTTACTCTGAACTTGGAAAAGTAGATCATGGGCTACATGATTAAATTCACTTTAAACTAATTTTAATAATGACATGTTATTAAAAGCAGAAACACTTCCAACTCTTGGCAGATGTACTTACAGCACAGAAAAAAGCACAACAACTTTGAAAGAGGGGAAAGAACATTTGGAAACGTCATTATGCCATTGTACCTGATATTCATATATTTGGAATATGATATTCTTCACCTGAGCAGGTCGGAAGGTAGTGGCTAGCAGGATCTTGAAAGTTTACCCTCAGTGTGACAGAGAAACAGGAAAAAAAGAAAGAAGCTTCACAGAAATTTAGGCTGTCATTTCCATTCACTAGTGTAGGGGTAGGCAACCTTGGCTGTTTTATGACTCATGGACTTCAACTCCCAGAATTCCTGAGCTGGCTGGCTGGCTCAGGAATTCTGGGAGTTGAAGTCCATGAGTCATAAAACAGCCAAGGTTGCCTACCCCTGCACTAGGGCATATGGTTAGTGAATCTTTTGTGGTCACTGGAGGGGATGAATGAAGCTTCTCACTGGAAAAGGCTGTCCCCTTTTATAGATGAGCAAGGACATGAAAACAAAGAGTACAACTGTCTGTCTCTTTCACCTCACCCAGAGAGCATTGAGGTAAGTGCACCCACAAGCTCACAAACCCTCAGGGGCAAGAGTGGGGGTGGGGTGGGGTGGGCAGGTTGTCAACAAAATAGCTGATGCCGCTCTGTGTGAACTAATTCGCTGGTATGAAGGGCTGAGAGGATTTTGGGGGGATCTGGTCCACTCATAGATTAATCCAGTTTAGTAATAACCAACCAATAAATAAGGTCCTTCTCTTAAGCAGTGTTTTAGTGTGTGGTGACTTTTGCAGGCAATTCAGATAGTCTTCAATGTATGACCACAATAGGGAAAAGAACATTTGTTGTCAAATAGTGCGGTCATTAAGTGAAGTATCATGTGACAGCACCCGATATTATGACTTATTTGATATGGTAATAAAGCAAATCACTGTAGTCATTAAGCAAGGTTTCCAAGTAAGATATCATGTGACTGTGACTTGCAAACTTTCTTGCCAGCTTCCTCGTTGATTTTGCTTGTCTGAAGCCAGCTGGGAAGGTCACGAACAGCAACCGTGGGATTGCAGGGCGCTGCAACAGCCACAAATGTGTGAGTGCCTGAATCACAATCACTGCAGGGATGCTGTGAAGGTTGTAAGTGTGAGGACCAGTCAGAAGTCTCTTTTTTCAGCACTGTCATAACTTCGAATAGTCTAAATGAATTGGCTTGTTGCCTTTCTTCTAGAAAGTTCTTTGATAGTTCTAGTTCTGTGGGTCGTACATTTTGAATAGAGTCTCATCTTGTTTCTCAGGAATATACCTGCAGCATTACTAGAGCAGTGTTTCTCAACCTCAACAACTTTGAAATGAGTGAGCTTCAACTCCCCAAAATTCTGGGAGTTGAGGTCTACAGACCTTAATGTTGCTATCTACAGGAAAACTCTTCCAAAACCATTATTACCATGGGTGGTTTAAAAAGCAGAGTACAATGAAAGCAAGGAGAGCATTTAAACTGCATTATCTGTCTCAGAGCATGGACACCTGGGCTTCCTCTTCAGTTCCCTCTCTCCACTGACTCTCTTTGTGTGTGTAAAAAAACCAGTTGGGGATTTTTATTAGAAAGAACCATCAAAATGAAAGATTGTTGTTATGCAGAAGCTGTAATTCGCAAAATGAAATGGCATTTCTTTTCTCAGGGTTTGCTGCTTCACTGGGTCTAATAGTGATGTGGTGCTCAATGTCCCCATCAAGAACATTGCATTTCATATAGACTGTCAATTATTAACGTGCAGTGTCCCGTATCCTACTTTCAGGTGAATTCATTTGTTAAAACTTACTAATTTTATGCAAATGATCCTTAACCTTTTAACTGCCTGACATGGATCTCTCTATACCTTTGGGGCTTTTTTCCTACTTTGTAACAGCCTCTTCAAAACTAGAGGAGTGAAATAAATGTGCAAGAGCTGTCCTACACTTATGGTTTAGATCTGAGTCAATTGCATTTTAGGACAGCAGCTATTAGCAAACAAAGAGATATGAAACTAAAGACAGATTAAAAAAAAAAGAGCTGCTAGTGAAACAGAGATAACACAGAGATATAAGCCCACAATGGGCCTTTTCAGTCATAATATTCCTGCCTTAATAAACCACAGTTTATTCAGTTGCCCTTAAGCACTGAATCACCATAGTCCATCTTCAGTCCCCCCCCCCCTCTTATTTCAGGCAATGGCTTCAGTGCATTAATTCCAATGTATTTAAACAGCAATTGCTTATGTGAAATGGCACATGGTGTGGGACTGTGACATTATGGAGTCTTCGATGCAGAAAAGCTGTGAGGGCAAAATAGGCATTTTGAAGTGGTCCAGTCATGGAAAGAACCATCTCATGATTTCCCTCTATTATAGGCTCTGCTCCATTCATTGTTTGGAAGCTATTTCTAAGCCAAACCCACTACCATCACCACTACCACTGTATATAAAACATTAAGCCACAAAGACTTTAAAGGTGTCAGATAAGTTACTGGATGTGAACATTTTGGAGAATGAGTTTATAGAAATGGGCACTTCCTTGACTTGAGCCCTATCTTAAGATATGCTTATCCAAGTGAAATCCACTCTTTGCAGAGGACCAAGAGCTAACCTCAATAAAATAGCCAAGGAAGCAATGTTACCCAAATCAAGGAGCAGTTTTGAATGCAGCCTACATAAAAAGGTCGCAAAGAAGCAGGACCTCACAGTACAGTCTAAACCACGAAAACATTTTTCTGTAAAGTTGTTTCTGAATTCAGCATTAGTTTATGTTTTTGGGAAGTGGAAATAATTTTAAACTGCAGCTGTGTATTATTTCAGTCATTAGGGGTTTTTTTTTCTGTTAAAAGTACCGTATATGCTGGCGTATAAAACGACTTCCGGAAGCGCTAAACTCGGCGCCAAAGATGGGGGTTGTCTTATACGCCGAGTCATCTTATACGCTGGAAATACTGGTAGTTTCCGGCGTATAAGACGACATTCTAGGAATGCAGCTCAGAGATAAAGATGGGGGTCGTCTTATACACCGGGTCGCCTAATACGCTGGCATATACGGTAAGTTGGGTATCCCAAAGGCATGCTAAATTAACCCCTACAAAGCCACATTGAGGTATCCATACTGCCATCAGTAGTTTATTTGGGCTGATCCAGACTCCAAGATAAATTAGGACTCTGCTCCTACCCAAAGAAAAGTAAGGAGGACTCTGCCAAGAGGGCCAGAGTGGTGGGGGTCTTCAACAGCTAAAATTAGAGAAGAGGTACTAGGTTGATACTATGGATCATGTGACTGCAACATCAAAGAAATAGCTGCAGAAGACCATACAACTGTATCTATAGCGATCACACAGCTTGTGTGAAAACACCACTTTTGCCTCCTTAACCACAGCAGAACCAGAACAGCTAAAAATGTCCATTTTCCTCAGCTGTGGGCATGGGTATAAAATGAAAGCAACATGATAAAGACATGGCAGAAAAAAAGATTTCCAGGGCATTTTTATATTATGGCTAGATACAAATGGGGAAAAGGCCTCATCCTCCTTCAGCCCTTCCTATTTTTTTTCTTTCAGAAATGGTCCAAAATTCCCTCTAAAAATTCTGAAGAATGGGAAATATAATGAGCAGTTGGAATGTTGCTGCTAGGAGGTTTACTGGGGAGGAGAATCAGAAAATATCATCCACCCAATTTTCGTCTTGTAACCATGTGTGATGACTCCCCCCTCCCAAGCTTTCCCAGATACCTCTACAGATGTCAGCTCAGAGGTGGATGAACCAGTTGCAGGCACATCTGGAGGGGAGTAGTCAATGGCTCCAAGCAGCCATCTGAGAGGGATTTGACTGAAGCACAGCTGCAGCAGGACACCCCAGAGGCTTCAGGTGGGAAAAGCACACAGCTGCAGCTACTCAGTGATGAGGAAGAGGAACTGCCTTCCGCACCTAATCCAAGAACACGTAGGGCAGAGAAAAGGCAGAAACAGAGAAGGTTGACCTGATTACTCATGAGGAGGCAGCCTCGTCCCTCTTGATGGGCTGCACCAGAAGCTGGCTATTTAGCACAGCAAACGGAGGCGATGCTGGTAACAACGTGTTTGTTTCCTTGCTGTATGCTCTTGCCTTGAATTTTGGATTGTGTCTCTCCAGCTGTTGCCTTTGCCTGTGGATTTGCCTTTATCTTGGAACTTGCTTTTGCCTTGGGAACTTGCTTTTGCCTAGTGGACTGGACTTGCCTTGCCTTGTGGACTAGTATTGGTTTCATTTGAGTAGCTGTAGAACTCATTGGGGGTTGAGCTAGTGCCAGCACAGGGAATTGCTGGGGAATACAATTCAGGCTCGAAAGCCTTAATAAAGACTCCTACACCCATGGTTTGTATGTGTGTATGTGAGAGAGAAAGTGGGATAGCACATCATGTTGCCTCTTTACAGTGGTGGAATTCAAATATGTGAACAACCAGTTCTCTGTGTGGATGCCTCTTCCGGAAGTCCATTCTGGGCCTGGGCAACAAAAAATTAGCTACAGGTTCTGCCAAACTGGTGCGAACTGGCTGAATCCCACCACTGCTTCTTTAGCAGTGTTTCTCAATCTTGGCCACTTTAAAATGTATGGATCTCAACTCCCAGAATTTCTCAGCCAGTCGTGTCTTAAATGACCCAGGTTGATTCTGTATTCAATCCTTAGTATTCCCAAAGGAATGCTATTTATAACCCATTTATGGAGAGTAACCACGAAATTGTTCTGTATTCAAAAATAATTCTGGGTTCAATAGAGCTGATTTTCAAGTGTAATTTGTCTTACAGGAGATCAGGAAAGAGACCCTTTAAATGCAATGAAAGTTAATTTTGAGCAAATGTATAAAGGACTGTGTTAAAAATAGTAATTTCATAGAACCGCATGAATAGGTCTTTAGGTTTCCTTTTAGATTTACTTTTTTAATCTTCTATAGCCAAAAGAAGAAACTTTATATTAAAATAAACAAGCTATTATTGTTTGGGCAATATTTATTTTGTTTTTCAGATTCCTAATATGACAAAATCCAAATTCATCACTGCTTTCTAGGCTTTCTGCAGCAAACTACATTTTATAGAACAATGTCTCTTTAAATCTACCCAAGAAAATATTCCTTCTGGTCCACAGGATGCCAAAAATGACTTGATGATTTATTTATGTGGAGCTTGGCAGACCATCATCCAGATTGTGGGTGAAGTTGAATTTTATGAGCTTTCTCTCAAGTGAATATATTGACAGGCTTTTTTTTTTTTTAAAAAAAAAAAGTTAAAAGTCTTTTGTAGGGCAGGGGCGGGGAATGGAGTAAAAATATTAATCTATTAGCCTAATCCTATATTTAGGAGATGAAGATTTTTCCTGTCAGAAATGGTAAACCTTCTTTTTAACAAATAATATTTTTATTGGTCGGGTTTTGATCATTTCTAACTTAACATTTCCTGAGGTAAAATGGAATTTCTGCCCCTTAAAAGATAAATATCTCCTTGTCACTCCAGTGAAAATAAAAAGCGGCCTGCTGAGGCACTGATGTAAGGAAGCCATTTTCTGCCCAATGTTTTATTATTTGAATATTTTCTTGTGAGTGATGATACAAAATAAAAAAGAGACAGAAAGGGTGCAGGAAACCAGAGAAGGCAGTCTGCATTTTGATGTAGTGCAAATAAATGGACTTTCTTCAAGAAGGGCTGTAGAACAAGAAAGAATGCCATTGTTGCTAACAAAATAAAATCTATACTTTTGTACGTTCTGTACTGAAATTCTCCTTGTGATTTGACTAGGTCTTAGTAGAAGCACAGGTCAAAGGTTGAACATGCTGACTGAAATGTAGAAAGTTTCTTTTTGATGAGCAACCTGTATTAGAAATCCAACTCCCTACAGTTCTTACTTCATTCCTCAGAATAGCAAAGATTCAAACAAAATAATCTGTGAACCAATCAAGAATAAAAATGAGGACTGTGATCCTAAACACATTTCCCCTGAAATGAGAGCTATATCCAAACATTTTTGATCCCTAAGACATATTTCAAAAAGTACTGAGACTATGGAAATCTTTTGATTTCATAAACTCAGAGTTGGAAGGGGTGTTGGTGGGTTTTTTTTTTTTTTTACAGTCTATCCCTTTCCAAGGCAGATATTCTCAGATAATCCTGAAAGTTTGAAAACTTCCAGTAGTGGTTTACAGAAGGCATGCTTTTTTTACTGCATAATAGCTCTCATGGTTGGAAAATTCCTCTTTATTTTGAGTTTGGCTGTTCTTCTGTAGGGTTTCCACTCACTGGTTCTTGTCTTATCCTTAGAAACTTTGGAAGATAACCCAATTCACCTTTCTGTGACAGCACTTCAAGTTTGAGAAGACAGGTGTAACATCTCTCCTTTATCTTCTCTTGTTAGGCTAAACAAACTGAATTCCTCTAATTAATGTACACCTAGTATGTGTTAATTAAATTAAAAAGAGAATAATATACAACCTTAGTGCATTACTTTCCCTGTTCTGAACCACTTAGTTCTTCTGCTCTACATCTGTTCTAATTGTTGCTTCCTGGTCATCATGCAAATTCTTCAATAGGCAAATAAGTTGGACCATTATATCTTGTTTGCGAGGGCTATCTACCTTCTGTTGTGCTTTACATAGTCAAAAGCCTTTACATCGTTAATAAGAAAAAAATAGGTGTCTTCTTAGAACTCAGTTGTCTTTTCCATCATTCATTGGAAGTTAGCAATGTGCTCTTGGGTGTCCCTGCCTCTTTTCAATTCTTGTTCTATATATTATGAAAGAGTCTTTTTCTTATTTCCCACATGTGAAATAAGTATTACACATGTAATACATATAAGTACAGTAGTTTGAGCATTATTTAGCATAGCTCTTTTGGGGCATTGAAATATGAATTGACTTACTAACTCTGGCAGTGATTACAAACCACAAATAGCTTGTTTTCTGCTTCATCTTGTAAGATATTAAGAGTTCTTCTAGTGCTTTACTGATACCTGCAGCTCTGCATTATTTTCTATGGCGTATTTAATTTAATTTTCCAGAATAATTGGTTCTAAACCAGTAATCAAATCTTCTTACAATTCATTGATTATAGGATCTTGTTTGTACTGAACATTTAAACATGGTGTGTGTGCATATACATATATGTATAGTCTGTACATGAACTTTATTTTGCTTTACTATTGACTGGAGTAGAGGTCAGGGACTTGAACTGTGGGGAAAAAAATTGTCCTTGTCTGAAGAACCTGAAGAAGTTCTCATCAGCTTTAAGAAGATGATTGTGACTTGTCTTTAAAAGGGACTTGAGGAATTGGAGAGGGAAATATAAAGTGTGTGGAAGAAGCCTTTTGTTACAGATAACAACTCAAGGAAAAATCGAAAGTAGTGCAAGAAGATCAATCAAAACAAAGAAATGTATGGATTTCAGTATGACAATTCATTGAAAAATGTAAGGATAAAAACTGACTCCTCTTTAGCACTTTCATATTATATATTGGAACTACACTTAAAGTTGATTCAATTAGGTACACACAGTGGCATGTCAGAAGCTCAGTCAATGTCCCCTTTATTTATATTTTTAATTAGACTAATAAAAGTCTGACTTACAACTTTCTATTGTGGGTTGGGTTTTTTGAAGAGAATGAACTAATAAAAATAAATGTACACTGTATTAATGTCTTTATTGCATTTGTTTTGTTTATTTGCCTTACCTAGTGCAGTAATGTGACTGCTGTTTTGAAGTCAGAAAAGGTTTTGTTTGTTCCAAATCTAAATGCCCTTCCGTAATAATTGAGATCTCTCAAATGATGCAATATTTGAGACAGTGGGTTATTCATCAGCTACAATCGATAAAGTTAAGAAATGAAGATCAATGGAACAAAATATCTTAGCCAGCATTCATTGGTGGGGACAGATGTTGGTCCACGATCTGCTATCATTCCCAATCATCCCTGATTGTTGGCCAAGTTGACTGAGACTGATAGACTTTGGAATCCATATCTGGGCCTAGGATGAAACATAGTATGATCATATTTTAAATATGGGTTTTCATTCATAAAGACTCCTGAACTGAAAAATAATGCCAACCTATTTTGTTTCACTTATTGTTCATTGCTATTTGTAATGCCTTAATGTAAAATTACTCTCTGGATAGGCATTCTACTGGAGGTAGAGATGCCTAAAATGCTTGAGCTAATTCAGTGATCCCTAGAGGAAAATGGGAATGTGGATCTGATTTGCATGGGTCATCCCATGTAATTACACAGTTACCAAATAATAACACTGGGGCATTAACACAATTCACTCTTTAATTATCATGGCTCCCAATGAAGTTGCCGTGTAGCTTGCTATGTAATAACATGCATTATTGCTCAGCAACTCTGTAATTAACTTCTGTCAAAAGACTACACTAAAAGAAAATTGAAAAATGGGGCAAAGCATTGCTATACATCAAAGATCCGTATCGTCTAGAAATGGGCCAGAAGTAAATTAGATGAATTTTTAAATTTAGAATTTACATAGTTTGTGAGAAGGATACTTTCAGTTTAAGAGAACAGAAAAAGTTATGTATGAATGGAATTTTACACCACTCTCTTTGTAAACATCTTGAAGTGGCACACAAATAAGAGAATTTAAAAAATTATTAAAATACAAATAACATTGCATGGAAATAAAAATATACGCCTTAAAAAGCTGAGAGGTAAGAAAAGAAAACAATACTGGGATATATTTGGGAACAATGTAGATTCTAATACAGGGATCATTCTCCCACAAGACTGCTGTGATCTCAAGCACCCAAGACAGCTACTTCCAGTAACGCAAAGGTTTTTGACGATATTCTACTAAATCCCCCACTGTGAAAACTGTAACGCTAGAAAAGATTAGAGCTATTGCTATTCAACATGCAATCTATACAACCCCAGTAGTAAACCTGTGGCCAATATATATCTTGATTTCTTGAGAACGCATAGGTCTATAACAGCAGTTTTCTACCCTAAGAAGTTCTTGCACAAAGGGCCTTTCTCAACAATGGAGCTGAAGCACCCTCCACCCTTCCTTGGGTCAGCTGAATTTGTTCTCCCCACTGCCAATCCCCGATTTCCTCTATTCCTGGACACTTGTAGTGATCTGACTCCTTTACCCTATAGGAGACAAGATAGCAAAGCCAGACAAATGTTCCCCCTAGACCAGTGGTGGCAAACCTTTGGCACACGTGCCAGAGGCGGCACTCAGAGCCCTCTCTATGGGCACTCGCACCATTGCCCCAGCCCCATCTCCCCCCACGGTCCCCTCCTCACCAGCAGCCCCCCCCACAGGAGAGTTGCCCCCTGGCATGGCCCACACGGAGCAGCGCAGTCAAGAACATGGCAATCAGACAGCGGGAATATGACTCCGCCCTTGCACTCCATTGTGCGCAGATGATGCTACAGGGTGTGGGTGGAGGGCATGGCCACCATGATGCTGCTGGGCCGCCTAGGTGACCTGCAGTGGGACATGGCGGTGGTGGGTGGCGGGGCAGTTCTTGGGCACTTGGTCTCTAAAAGGTTCGCCATTACTGCCCTAGACAGTGTCAAAATAAAAGGACAAATATTAAGCATTGATATAGTTAAGGACCATTTAAGCCTATTTATTTAAGCATTAGGGACAAGATGAAAACAACATCATGACATTATGGCAGGAAAAAAAATACAGAATATATTTCCCGGAGGATGTTTCTGCCATGATTTGATGCAAATAAAGATTCAGCTACAATCTCAGTATGACAGAGCAAATGCTGATGATCAGAGCATTGGGGATGCTAGATTCCTTAATGAATTTAACAAATTTGTTAACAATTTTTCCCCCTTTTAAACAGTGTGCTCTGGGAGTGCTCCTGGACAGTTTCAGACATCTGATCTGTAGGGTGAAAAAGGCAGAGGTAAAACGTGTCCAGTTTTACTGGCTAGCCCCCATTCTGCAGCTCCCCCTGCTATTCTGCACTTAAATCAATCCCATCAAATTGGTGAAAGTAGTTTATTACCAGGTACCTCCTCCACCCACCAGTCAGTTATCCAGCAACTTGCTTTGAATTCGCTTCTGCATAAGGGCTAAGCCCACATCCAGAACAAGTCACCAGACCACTGAATGGCTGAAAATTGCTCCAATCAAGTGGAGAAGTGGGAGAGGTCTGTCCTAAACAATGTATACAGGCGAGAACTATAAAGAAGGTGTCAAAGTTTTGCCTCTCAGATAAGGGATAGACCAGGGGTAGGCAACCTTGGCTCTTTTATGGACTTCAACTCCCAGAATTCCTTAGCCAGCCATGCTGAAGGGAAAGGGAGAGGTTTCCAAGCTGAGCCATGCTGGCTCAGGAATTTTGGGAGTTGAAGTCCACAAGTCATAAAAGAGCCAAGGTTGCCTTCCCCTGGGATAAACAAACAGACATTCCAGGCCGAATGGAAATTCCCTCGCCAACATTTTTAAAACACATGGAGAGTGAAAAAGTGTTAGCACTTGATCTTTCTCACACACACAAATCCAAGGAGTAGTTGTTAAAAAAAATCTTCAAGGAGTAGCCTTATTAATTTCACCCCAGCTTTTACATTAGACTGAAAAATAGATGGAAGAACCTGCAAAGTGCCACAATACCTAGATATAATTTAAAATAGAAAACAGCAGCATAATATGCAGTTTCCTAGTTGGGTGCTAACTAAAATAAAAAACAGAATGACTGACATTTAGAGGGACTTGGGATGCTGTCAAGTCACCATTCCTCTTTAAGGATCTGTGAAATTAATATTACTAGCTGGAGCCTGAAATATGCTGTAGCAAGAATTCCCACCAATAACAAAATAATCTGTAAATGCCACAAAGTCGGCAGAAGAAAACCATTTCCAGATAATGTAGTGACCTACAGATGAGCAAAACTTTGCACAATTAGGATGCGCAAAGAGGCTTCCATCTTTCCCATGGTAGCAAATGTGCAGTTGTACACATAAAAAGTACATGTAACTGCAGCAAAACGATCCCAGTCCATGACAGATAATCCTCTTTCTATTGCACCTGATTGAGGCCTTCCATGTGTATAAATAAATCCTACTAACCAAACAGTTTTATGATTAGGGATTAGAATATAACACTCTTTAATTTTAAGGGGGCTCAGGCATTATTTTCTACATGATCTGCAAAACTGTTGGAGATTGTTCTTGCAGCTAAAATGAGTTTCCTTTAGTGATACTGCTCTCTCTTTTTATTATAACACTGCGAAGCTGTGGTTTTCTTTGTAGCCCGGCTCCAGCTTACAACTGTGCTCACTGGAGTGAGACATTAATTTGCTACTCCATGCCAGAGTATTAATAGACAATTATTTATTGTAAATCTGAACCATTTATACTATTTACTGAGTTGACACAATGTAAAATTTTGATCCAAATGTTAATGTACCCATGACATTGCATAATTCTCCTCTGTGCCAAGGTCTCTTCTCTTTCATGTCTCCAGCTTCCTTTCACCACCACCCCCCATCTAGTTTCTAAATACATTGAGCATGCAGAGCAAGAAAATCAAATTTTAATGGATGAGTAATTGACCATCTAGAACTTGAGGTGGCTTATTTGTGCCATAACTAAGGCTAGGCTGCTAATTAGTTATTAGTAATTCTACCATAAATCTGGATAGGCTGCTAATTAGAAAAGCAGAATAATTAAATATATTTAGAATTCTATCCAAGAAACAAATGGGGAGGAAAATGGAGTTAACCATATTCTTAGAATGATAACTAAATAAATGTTCCTGTTAGTATCAGGACATGGAAAATTGTTTAATCAAAGTTTTTTTGTGGCTAGACAGGAGCCCTGCTCAGATAGGTAAATTAAAGCACATTCATTGCAAGAACAGAGAAATATTGCCTTATGAGGCTGACCCTCTCTCTAGTTTTATCGTCATAGCAGTGAATGGAGCTGTAGGATCATCTTCCTAATCAAAACTCCTGTAGTGATGAAACTGACTTGTAAACTCAGGATGGTCTTTGAGATATTTTAGGCCTGAATTGTTAACAATTGTTTTTTTAAAAAATCATGAATACAAACTCATAATAAATAAGCAGTTCCCTAGGAGCAGATGGAACATGTGCCCACTTAACATCTAGAAGCGTGGTGGCGCAGCGGTTAGAATGTAGTATTGCAGGCTAATTCTGCCAACTGCCAGCAGTTCGATCCCAACTGGCTCAAGGTTGACTCAGCCTTCCATCCTTCCCAGGATGGTAAAATGAAGACCAGATTGTTGGGGGCAATATGCCGACTCTGTAAACCACTTAAAGAAAGCTGTAAAGCACTGTGAAGCAGTACATAAGTCTAAGTGCTATTGCTATTTAGTGTCCAGTTAACATCTGCTTCTCTGTGTTATGAATCCGTTGCAACATCCAGACCGGCTTCAAGGGAAACTCTGTACCAACAACAGTGTTGACCTTATTGTTTTAATGTGGAATAGGTTAAGGAAGCAATAGGCAGATTTCCTCAACTTCTTCTTGCCAAGCATCACCTGCTGATATGGACATAACTACGAATCCCTCTTCCTAAGATGGGGTTTGTCCAGTGTAGACAGGTGCTTGAAACAACATGCTTCATCACCTATCAAGCTGACCAAGTAACAGGCACAGAGAAGCTTTGCACTTTTGACTTGTGTGATTTGCAGATCATTATAGCTGTGCCTCAGTGTCTGAATCTACCCAAGGCCTTCCACAACAAAGGGCAGCAATGAGTTGCAGCTTAATGACAGTAGCACCTGTGTAGCAGCTGCACAGTTTCTTTTGCTGGAGTGCATGCTTATGCTGGAAAGTCGTACATAAACCTAACCAGAAGACAAAACGTTTTGTCAGCCCTTCAAAGTATGCCAGCGCAGGGAACAGACACTATAAGGATTCCAAGAATGCTAATTTCTGATTGTAAGATGTAACAATAGAAACTTAAAGAGTAACCAAAGAGTAACAAAACAGCATTATTTTGAGTTTCTTTTTCACACCTTCTCTTCTTTACCAAAACTGAATTGCAATTGCTTTCTCACTGACAGTTCATCCAGTCTTTCTCCAAAGTCATTTCTACATCTTGCTACAGTTTTTTTTAATTTAACAGTTTGGAATTTCCTAAAAGTTATGGTAATATCCCCTACCAATAATTAGGGTTATTTTTAAAATATGGCTTTCACTAAACTTCAGAAAATTGTAATTAAGATTTCTTTTTAAAAACAAGCTGATAGTTTGTAGCATTACATATAAATTAAATACCAATAAACTGTCCAAATATATAATTATTATACAAAAAAACTATATAGTGCAACCTCTTTCTATCTTCTTAATGTTATAGAAGCCATATAGCAAAAAGAAAAATAAAATAAAATCCCTATACTAAACTACTTAGAAGGGGGGGAAAACCCTCTAAGAAATGGGAGGGGGGAATTTTAAAAAAACCCATAAAGGCAAATAAAATATAAAGAGCTCAACAAAGCCTAAAGTGTATCTAATTCTCTCTCACTCTAACCCAGAGGGACAGAGGCAAAGAGAGGGATGGTTATTAAACTTTCATTTTTTGTTTTTTCTACATAATAATTCACATTTTTAAACAGTGTATTAAACCTAGACCATACAGAATTATGTTCTCCTCTCCTGCCCTTCCTTTGCACCAGCAGGTAAGATCATGTATGAGGACTAGTATCCTAGACTATTGCATAAGCTAGAAATATTGGCCTTAGCTGACTAAAAGGCAATCCCTCCACATGGTAAGAATGGGACAACCTCCTTTTTTTTTGGCATCTGAGTCACAAACTCATACTTAATTTTGATCACAGGAGGCTGAAGGTGTTGCCCAGACTCAAGTCCTTCAATAAACCATAGAGTAGTGAAAAGTTCAATGAAATCTTCCTAGTGGTGGGTGCTAATCCACCCAGATGCCTCCCCAATTCTCCACATGATATCGGGGCAGTGGGAAACCAATGGCCTGCCGTTGTGTTATACCTTTAATTTATTTATTTATTTATTTATGAGACTTAAGTGCAAGCACTCTCTAAGCGGTGTACACCAGTAAGCAATGTATATATATATATTTACATTGCCCCCAATAATCTGGGTCCTCATTTTACCTAATCCGGAAGGATGGAAGGCTGAGTCAACCTTGAGCCGGTGAGATTTGAACCGCTGACCTGCTGAACACAGTCAGCTAAAGTGGCCTGCAGTACTGCACTCTAACTGCTGCGCCACCTCGGCTCTTTTTCGCCACCTCAGCTCTTTTAATTCTGGATAAGGTGGCATATCCCCCAGGCTGAGTTGATACTCAGTCTGAGGGTCCTCCTAGATTCATGATTCCTGCTCAAATAGTAGATGGCAGCTATGCCTAGGGAGGGCTTAGCACAGATTTCTCTGGTGTGCCAATTGTGCCTTTTCCTGGACTGGGAAGCCTTGCTCAGTCTATCATGCCTTGGTCACTTCACATATCAATTACTGCAACATGTTCTACATGGGACTGCTCCTTGAAGACCACCCACAAGCTACAACTGGTTCAGAATTCAGCGGCATCTGTAGTGATGGATACCTAGGTTTAATACCTCTGTTGCATGAGTTGCATTGGCTCCCAGTTTCTTTCTGGGTGCAATTCAAGGAACAGTTTATTATTTAAAGCCCTATATGTCATAAGGCCAGGTTATCTGTGAGACTGCCTTTCCATAAGGATACCTAGCTGTTCTACCAGATTAGATAGGGTGGATATGTTCCTAATCCCTTCCTTTAAACCAGTGGTTCTCAACCTTTTTAATGCCGCGACCCCCAAATGGTTGTAAGTCAAGGACTACTCAACCGGTCGTAAGTCGAGGACTACTCAACTGGTGCAGCACTGTTTGCAGAATGGGACTTTTGGCGGGCTCAGCAGGGCAGAGACAGCCTGGACAATTCCTATTGGCTTTTGAAAGCCAATGGAATTAGACTCTATTCAAGAGAGTCTATTCTATTGGCTTTCAAAAGCCAATAGAACAGTGGTTCTCAACCTGTGGGTCGGGACCCCATTTGGGGTCGAACGACCATTTCACGGGGGTCGCCAAACAACGCAGTCCGCCATTTTTTTCCCCTTTTTCCTTAGCTGTGCTACTCCCTTTTATTCTATTGGCTTTTGAAAGCCAATAGAATAGACTCTCTTGAATAGAGTCTAATTCTAGTGGCTTTCAAAAGCCAATAGGAATTGTCCAGGCTGTCTCTGCCCTGCTGAGCCCACCAAAAGTCCCATTCTGCAAACGGTGCTGCACCAGTTGAGTAGTCCTTGACTTACGACCGGTTGAGTAGTCCTCGACTTACGACCGGTTGGGGGTCGCGGCATTAAAAAGATTGAGAACCACTGCAATAGAATAAAAGGGAGTAGCACAGCTAAGGAAAAGGGGGAAAAATGGCGGACTGCGTTGTTTGGCGACCGCCGTGAACTGGTCGTTCGACCCCAAATGGGGTCCCGACCCACAGGTTGAGAACCACTGCTTTAAACAGTGAGCCTTTTCAGTGGCCTATGGAATATTCTTCCCCCAGCAGTTCAGCAATCCTCTATCTTATAGCCTTCCAATAAACACCGAAGGCCTGGATTCCCCCCCCCCCCAGATGCTGGGATAGGGTGAGATGGATGAGAGAATTGAAATGAAGGACTATATGTTGGCAGTTTAACTTTGGTGTTAGGTTTTTAGTGTTTATGGGTTTAATAGATTTAATATGGGTATTGTGTTGTTTTATATGTAGTCCTTGACTTACAACTGGTCACTTAGTGACTGTTCAAAATTATAACGGACCTCCCCTCCAAAAGGGACTAATGGTCCAGTTTGAAGTTATAGCCGCTGCAGCCTCCCAGCAGTCATTTGCACTTTCTACTATTCCCCCCCTCCACACACACACTCTGTCAGGTCCCCACAGAACTTTGGAATGTTTTCCCCACCCACTGTGTCCCTGCAGCCCTTGGGCCTACTTCCCACCCCACTGGGTCCCACATCCTTCTCCTTCCTGCTTAAACAATTGCACAATTATCCTTAGAAGATCTCCAGGTCCCCAGAACTTGTGTGAGGGAAGAAGGGCATGCTGTTATACCCCTTAGCGTCCCTGGACTGCCTGGCTCTGGCCCAGAAGTGGACATCATTTTTGGAGTGGCCGCAATTCACAATATTTATAAAAATAATTATTGCTCACAAATCATACATCTTTTGGATTGTAAATAGACTTAGTCATTTAACTATAATAATCCCTTAAACAATAAACTAATTTAAACCAAGATCGGATTCTGAATTTCAGTACTAAGATTCTTTTCTTCAATAAAAGAAAAAAAATATTTTGTTCATGTGACAGATCCTGATATCTCAAAAATTAAGCCCCGTCCCCTGATATGACTTAAATATTATTGTACTAAGTATTCAGAGTTGCGCATATATCTTCAAAAATAATGGGCCCTTCTTCCGATCAATGAATATAAGATTACAGACTAATCTAGTTATGGAGAGTGGCTACAAATTAATTTTATTTTGGAGCATATGCACAATGCAGCAATTTGATTCAGATTGTTTATTGACCATTTCAAAAGATTTAGTCTGGATAGTTTGTACATTGTTTGGTGTAATATTTGCTTCAGCACTGTGACATGTGAGAAAGGAAATGACTATCTTCACGTTCTATTTGTATCTCCTTCTACGTCTATTTTCAGCGATCGTCTTCCAAGTCACAATATCGTGGCACAGCTCCATTCAGTTTCAAACAGCAAGTGGACTAACGTTCTATCAGAAATAATGTGAACCATGCACACATGCTAAGCAGGCTGGTTTCTCCAAAGCATATTTATCTAGTGCGCAAATGTAAAGTGTATTCAAAAATGAAACATTTAAACTTGGAATCCTTCAAAAATTAACCTCCCCCAAAGGGAAATGAATTTAAAAAGAAAGAAACCAATTACATGATTTATCTCATTTAGGATTCACTTTTTGACAACTATTGGGTTGTCCTTTGGGATTGGGATTGGGCGGCATATAAATAAAATTAAATAAATAAATAAAATTAAATAAACTAGAAGAATTTTGGAAGCAGATTGCAAAATCCCTTTTTGAAAAGTCAGAACATGTACAGGTCTGGATCCAGTTATAATTTCTTTTACCTGTAGCAAATTCTTTGAGTATGGATACTTTTGCAATGAAAGTATCACCTGCTCCATTATCCACATCCATAGTGTCTTGATCCATCATCTATTGCATACTCTACTGCCAGCCTATTGCCTTAGTCACTTTGTCACTTGCTTCCTTGCCTGCTCTATCACAATATTTCACACGATTGTTTGCTCTATCACCTGATCTACCACCCACTCCATTACTCCTTCTTTCTCTATTAACCTCTCCACTGCTCTCTTTCCATCACTAGTGTCATCACTCACTGTCTTGCACTTTCTTCTCTTCTTTCCCACTCTCCCCCCACCCTCTTGTCCAGACTTACTCAATGCTCTTTCTTTCATGCTGTCTCACTATCTGCTCTTTCTCTTGCTGCCTCTTATTTCTTTCAGTTTCTCACTTACTCTTTCCCTCTTTTGCTTGATCAAAAAAGAGTGGCTGGTTGACTGTTGACAGAAAAATAGACCTACGCTAACCAGTGCCGACCACCACGCAAGCTGCCTATCCAGTGGTGGGATTCAAATACCTGAACAACCGGTTCTCTTATTGGATGCAGGCCTGGGCCTCCGAGGCCTAGAATGGACTTCCGGAAGTGGCATCCACGCACTTCTGGTGGGCCATTCTAGGCCTGGGAGGCCTCCTCCAGGCCTCCGAGGCCTAGACTGGACTTGTGGAAGCAGTGTGCATTAAGCCAGTTCTCTGAACTCAGCAAAATTTAGTTACCGGTTCTGCTGAATTGGTGCAAACTGGCTGAATCCCACCACTGTGCCTTTCACTCAAAACATTTATCTGAATGGATAGTTAAAGACCCTTCATAATACGACTGGCACTTTGCATCAGATTTCCCATACTTGGTCACTTTTGCTGCCCAAGCCAAAATGACTGTGGAGAGTCTTTGCCAATGATCAAAGAAGGCAAGGATACTATGGTAGCTCAAAGTTGCCAGTAGGAGCCAAATAGATCTCAGGTCCTGCCACATCATCTCTACAATCACCACTAAGGCATCAAAAATTATTCATATCACCAGGCTGCTATCAGAAGAAGATGAAAAACGCATTAATATCAGATCAAATAAACACCAAATTAGATAGCCTCAACTATTGGCTGGGACTGAGAGGGACGTTGTGTTTTGAGAGCATATGGATAAGTCCTTGGTGGAAAGAGGAAGAGGAAATAATTCAAAATATTTCCCACGCGGAACCAGGTATTTAGATACCACAGCAGACAAATACACCCATTTGTTCCTAAAAGACCTTACTGTCTACAGTGCAACCAAGTCATAAAGGAAGCAGTTTTATTGATTATGACCCACCTTTTTCAGCGGGACCTTAATGGTTATGTTGCTTTATTATCTATATTTTATTGTTAATCCTGATATGTTTTTAACTTCATGTATATATTTTATATTTGTAAATGTATCTGTTGCATATTTGCCAAAATAGAAAGGCAATAAACAGGCAGGTGGGCAGCATGTCTTTGCAGGTAGAAATTATAGGAAATTATAGCATATGTCTCCATCAACAATCAAACTACTACAAGTTCTTCCTCAGGCAATACAGCATGGGTGTGGCTTCTACTATGAAAATCAGTTAGCAGTACAATCAAGTAATGGTAAAATATCACTGACAGTTTTTCAAAATTACTATCATTGCAGCCATTATATGCCATTATCCCTCACTTTTTTCTCCAGAACAACCTAATTTGTCAGTAGCTCTTGCAATCAACAATACAGAAATGCTCTCCAAAAGCAAAAACTTGAGAAGCACTATTAATTTTGGCTTCCCTTCCCCAATATCCACCTTTTCAGCACCCCTTTGTAGTTTACTAAACAGGGCTGTGAACTTCCCAGTTCCTATGAAGAAATCAATTTTTTTTTACAATCTCCCCTACTTACATCAATAAATGTTTAATCAGCCCTATTTGTTATTCAAACAACATTGCGATTTCTGGGCTTCTGCTGCTGAAAAGGCTGTGCGCTTCTTACTGCAGCCCTAGCAATGTATAACCTGATTTTCTTAAAGCACCCTGAAAGATTAAGCTTTTAAGGCTGTGACTGGGCAAAGAGAAAGCCAATCATTTCATTACAACGACATAGAGAGCACAGTGTCATGTTTATTTATTTATAAAATGTATAGGCCGCCCATCTTACTTCAAGGTAAAGATCATTCTTGGATTTTTGCAGGATTAATAGTGCAGATTAATAGTCTGCAATAGTGCAGACTTGGGCAATCCATAGTCAGGTATTGTAGATTCAAACAGGGTTGGCCCAAACCTTCGTTCATTCCCCAAACCTGGAATACCAAAAGAGTGTATTCTCAGTAGTGGGTGACATCATTACACTCCACCTCATCCATTTTGATGTGAAGGTGGTTGGAAGTTCATGAAAATAAAATCCAACACTCTGAACTGGATCAGAACTGCCTGCGTACATTACCCATTATAAAGACCTGCTATGAAGGCCACTCCTACTCCATCTCTCCTCAATATTTATGGGCTTATTTTTTATTATTTTTTGTGTCATAATTTCCTTCTTGGAGTTCAAATCTGCATGAGTTCAAGAAGTCAAGTTTATCCTTCAGACTAATAACAACGCTATGAAGTAGGGTGCACAACAAAGTAGTGATTGGGACAAAGTTACCCAATGAGATACAGTATATGGTCTATTCTTCCCATCACTATTATACCACATTTAATAATTAACCATTACACTACTTTTAGACAAAATGAACTCCAAGTCAGCACACATGGTATATAACAGTAAAGATATTACAGAATGTATGTGAAAATGTATAGTCCTGTATAAAGCCTGCTGATAGAAATTAAGTGGGACCTTCCACATTCTGCTGTGGTTGACACCACTTTTGTCTTTTCAGTGTCTCTTCTACTCCTTCTCAACCAATGACAGGCCTTGACATAGCTCACAGAAGTGAACCTCTTTTAGTTATTTGCTATTATAAACAGAATAATAATTCCCCATCAAATTCCTTAAAAGACTTTTTGATAATAATGAGAGTATTGATCATACTTGTTTTTATCTCTTCTGGCCCTCATCAGGAGCCCAATCAATGAGCTGGATAAAAGATGACACACTTGCCTTTTTTTTTTTTTTTACTGTTTCTCATGGTAAGAAAAATGTGAATTTAAAACTGGGACAAAAAAAAACAATTTTAGAATTAGTTGTACAGAGGGAGGAGAAGGATGAGGAAAATCCATTTTAAATCAATCAGTTAATTAGTTAATTAGACTGGGAGAGAAATCAATTCATTTCATAGGTGGGCAATTGGAAATCAATTTACTGGTGTGATAAGAAAATGAAATTCATTGCTATATTGTTATTGTCTGAATGGGAAATTAAATTGGGGAGATTGAAGCAAATGAACATATTATTCTAAAGCTGTAAAACTGTGTTTTGTTCTTTTAATTACATACATTATGTTTAATTTAATCAGTTTATTTTAATCTACCTGGTTTCACATTATTCTGTGAATGATTATTGCCTCACAACAGTTAAATGGATCCTTGAGTATATTTGCCTGTCCCCATGCTCAAATTTTATTTCCATAAAGAAGCCCGTGTATTGCAAAAGACCTTAAAATACTAATGATCTTTCCTTCCAAGGGTATCACTGATAAATGAACATCTCATCACTTAAGTAAGGTGAAATTTTGTGGCTTCCACCCAAATGCCATTTACAACTAGAGTGAAAAACAGTGGCACATCCAATCTGGAGGGCTTTCTTGATTGTACCTCTTCTACCCCCCATGGTGGCTCCCAACCTTTTCTCACTTTCTCTGTACAGGTCATGCAGACTTATTAATACATCCCATGAAGCGTAGGCTGTCCCACGTAGAGAATAGTTATGACAAGTGCAATCCCAACTACTAAAATCCTAAAATTTCCTGGCACTTAGCCCTAAAAGCAACCTGACTCAAGGCAATGCCAAAATTATCTTCTTATACCAAGACACTCCAGGGAATCTTCCTTTACTGAACTGTGATCAACAATTGCCTGCCAGCTACAACTTTTTTTTCTCCCTTGTCATTCTAGTAATCTCTTTGCAATGTATCATTTGCTCTTCCCATTTCATCTCAGCTACAAATTGTTAGTCTCTTTTTTTTTTCCCCTCATCCCCATTTAAACTGCTTTTTGAATGACTTCAGACTGAGCTAGCCATAAGCAATACACTCATTTTGGACTCTAACAAAACTGGGAAAGAATGTGACTTCATGTTGTCTAAGTAGTGAGTTTCTAGATTTCACATCTATATTCTCACAAGTTCAGAACTGTGCCCTTCTTCCTTGGTCCATCACTAGACAGCAATTCATCTTGTAGAAACCTTCTTGCTGGAGCTAAGAGAAGCCATTTTTCAACCTAACTGCAGGTTATAAAATAGTTTGAGAAGTCAACGATTTTTCTCCCAGTTGCAACCTCCCAAGTCCCCTTTACCACTCATCTTTGCTTTTGACCCCATCAATTGTTATCATGCTGTCCACAAGGGAATGGAGCCCTCAAGGCAAACAGGATTCCCTGGCCCTGATTGGCAGATGTGAGAACTTCAACATTCACAGCAAGCATTCTACATTCATTGAAAAATTCTATGCCCACTGGAGATATACTGTATGTATAATTAAGGTAAAAGTATCATTTCAGAATTAAATGCACATGCCACAGCGTGCCACAGTTACCCTAGCTATTCTCTAGGGCTGTTTTATTAGATGCAGATTAAATAGAAGGAGGAAGGCAGCTTCTGTGGCTTCACTGAACTGATGCTGCACAACTTCCCCAGATAGTATTACAGCAAAACAGCCAGCTTCATTTCTCCAAATGGCATCCTGTGCAGTGCCTAAAATAAAATGGGGAATTAGGGTGCCCTTAGGTGTGTGTAAGGAAAGTGGTTAAATGAAATAAATGTGCTCAGCCCTGGAAGAGGATACTCAAGGAAGCTCCACAAGAGACAGACTGTGTAGTTGGTGCACAGGTTTGTTCACACACTGGAAAAATATAAAGCATGTGGTCACTTTTCTCCCTTTGGTTTACCTGTCCCAGGGATTGTTTAATTATAAGAATGATGTAATCCCAATAATGTAGGAGGATGCTATTTTTCTCCACGTCCTTTTTTCCCCAATGGGAAGAAATATGCCGCCAATTCTCACAGACAAAATTCTCACAAAATTCATAACACATACAACTCTCCTCTGCATTTATTTAAAATGTCCTTCCTATGACATGGTTTTCATAATGGGATTTTGTACAGCAAAGCTCATTTTGGTGGGAGCTTGAAAGGTTGTAATGTTACTGTTCTTCCTTGTATGATACTCTACGTTTCCACTGTACAATTCTAAGATGAACAAAGAGATTCCACTCATCCTCATCAGCTAAGTTGGAAAGTAAGGATCACACAAGAAGAGATATATCAAGAGTTGATTTCTTCTGAGAATTTGAAAGGGGATAGCACAAAGTGCAGTCTTAATTAGTTCATCTGCATATATGTTGCCTAGCAACAGAGTACAGCTTCAGCGAAGTTGCTGTTGGAGCTAATTTCCTTCTGCTGTGTGAAATGTGTTGGGTAATATGGCATGCAGGTATTCCTCAACTTACAATCGTAATGGAGCCTGCCCATTATGGTTATAAGTCAGGATGAGGATGATGTAAAGTGAGTCACCCCATGCCTCCAACCCAATTTTATGACCTTTTTTGCAGCAGTCATTAAGCAAACTCCATGGTTGTTTAAGGAAGTACCACAATCATTAAGTGAACCCATTCTTTGCTATGGAATGTTTTGCGAAAAACCATAGGTAAACACTGGATTTCGGCAAAAATGTCATAAACCATGGCCATGAGACTGAAGGATGCTGTAAATAGCTGTAAATGTGGGCCTAGTACCCAAAATATGGTTATGTAATCATGGGGAATGTCTATCAGAACTTCAGAACCAGGTTGTAAGTACCTTTGGGGGGAATCTAGCAGAACTTTGAATGGTCACCAAGTCACTAAACTGAGGACTACATGTACAGTGGTAGTATTCTCAAGCCTTCCCTGATCTGCTTTGGTAACCTTGAAACCAGATTAAGCTTCCTTCATCTTGGTTTGGTAAACCAAGCAAAATTCATCAAATGGCAAACTTAATTCACTAAATTCAGTCTGCTCCTTCTTGTGAGTATTACTAACTAGATACTAGACTTTTGCTTCAAATTCTAAGCATAGTAATCCCATTCACAATTTTTCTTTATGTATTCCCAGATCCTACCGACTATCAAACAGGCCTTGTAGTGGTATGTGGGAATGATCTAAGGCAGGGGTAGACAACCTTGGCTCTTTTATGACTTGTGGACTTCAACTCCCAGAATTCCTGAGCCAGCTGTGAGTTGAAGGCCACGAGTCATAAAAGAGCCAAGGTTGCCTACCCCTGACCTAGGGAGATAGGTGGAAGAGCCATAGAACAGAGAAGGGTCAAAGAAGTGGCAACTGAGTCCACAGCAGAACTGGACATCCCAGAAGGGACCCCCCCCTAATTTCTTGGACTGTAAAAAAAGGAGAGAGAGATGTACTTTCAGACTTGCAGGATCCTGCTATGCAACCTTATAACAAAATTAAAGCTAGTACTTCTAAATCTGTTTCTTGTCTGTATTACTAACAAGTAATACAATAGGTATTGTACTAACATCTCTAGAAGATCCATAAGGGAATGTATTAACATCTCTAGAAGATCCATAAGGGAAAGTACTAACTTTCTCTAGAAGATCCATAAGGGAAAACTGGCCACACTGTGCCCCTGACAGTGGTCCCCCCGGGGAACAATAAAGGGGGGAGGCAAATGACAAAAGTAGTCCTTTTGTTTGTGTATCATGATGGTACACAAACCTATGAAAGGATGGAGCTTCTATCACAATGATCTCACATTGCTCTTAATTTTAAGCCAGGTGGCCTCAGTACTGAAATAGTAAAAATAATTTTAATAATCCAAAATTTAAGATTATGCAGATACATCTGCCACATGACAATATTCTCAAAATGTTCATAGTCACAACTTTCATACCTTCCACTTAACCCAGGGAGGATGTTCCTAATAAAAACCAAGTCAACACACTGTAAATAAACACCCAGAGAACTAAGAGGGAAATTTTCATTGTGGGTGATGAAAAGCTTCTGTTGGAATTCACCCTGCTAATATTCTCTATAGTGGTTGTTTTAAAAGCATAGGTTTTATATCTGAGTGTTGATGAGTTGATGTCCTATTTCTACTTCCTTAATGGACAAGTGAGAAGTATATGAAATACATGAATAATTGTGTCCCAAAGGTAGTTTTTCCAAAAGGCAGTTGGACTTCTTTTGTTTTATTTGAAGACATTTCACTTGTCATCCAAGAAGCTTCTTCAGTTCTGACTTTGGGACAACCATGATCTGGATGACTGAGAATCTCCATAGACACGAATAATTGTGGAGCATGTCAACACTCTGTGTTAATACATGTACAGGAACTTTTACCACTATAGATTTTAGTATGTTTATGATCTTTGTAGATTATGTATATAAAAAGGAAGTAAAAAATAAATATTTCTCAAGGAGTTCTTGAAAGTTCAGGCAATATTTTTTTTTTTAAAAGCCCACAGAAAAATATGTCTTCCCCAACAGATTCATAATCAGCAATAAACTCAATCATGTAAAGTCAATTTTCCAGTTTTCAGCTACTGCAATCCAATGCTACTTTCATAAAAATCAGCAGAGCAAAGCCATTTTATACTCAGAGTACTTGTTACTGATAAGAAAAACGTACAGATGCATGCTTTCATGTGGATTCCTTCCAAAAACCTAATTTGCTAATGACTACCATGCAACTAATATTTTTAAAACATTCCATAAAGGAAAATGTCTACAAGCAAGCAAAGTTCACTGAATTGTGTTCCTTTAAAAAAAATATTTATGGGCATAGTAGAATACCCAGATAATTTACTCTACCTCCAAGACAGGGCTAATGAAAACCAAATGCAGTCTATGAATTAGGCCTTTCCAGGAGACTGTGAGTTCTAGTCCTGCCTTAGACATGAAAGCTGGCTGGTGACCTTGGACCAGTATTTCTCGCGGACCCGAATTCACCTCACAGACTTGTAGGAAAAATAGGGTGGAGTCTTAGATATTTTTATTACCTTGAGTTATTTATAAAAGCAATATTTTTAAAAAAAAAACTAAATCTAATCTGCTTTGCTTATATAAATAGTTTTAGCTCCATTCCTTCCCTACCAAGCAACATCTGTAGCAATTGATAGTGTAGACTGTAGAAAGACATATAAGCAGGATTGATCACATCAGTAGAATTTGAATAAAACTCCATTTTTAAAATAACGTTTTAAAATTGTATTCTCTTGATCTCATTTCTTGATACTGTATCCATCAACAGGTGGATGAAAGACATCAAAAGATCCTTAAAACATAAGCTCCTTGTGTAAATAGATTTTAATATCTATTTACTATTATCACATCTGTAATATCAGATGTTGATATTGTATTGTGGGGACTTCTGGGAGTTGAAATTCACACATCATTAAGTTGACACATTTGAGCTTTTCTAGAACTTCTTTATTCTATACAGTAATGTGATGTTATAATTGATTGTAGTATGTTCCAGTATTAATTTTGTTTTATTCTCTTTATTCCATGCCTATAGTGCACTTAATTATAGATACATTACCATAGCAATGCACTTCAGGTCCACATCTACAAATAAGTCATGGATGATTCAACTTTTGTCACACACAAATCTGGATTTAAACAGTAATAGGATAAACCAAGACTCTCAAAAGTCTAACCTCATGGGCTGGGCTGGGCTAGGCTGGACTGGAAAAGGGAATCAGCACCAAATTGCCAATTCCACTTCCTCTATACTTGTCAGTCCAATGTCCCCATGACATCAACTTGTCATTTCTGAAACTGTATCCCAAGATATACACACACCTCCAATCATACCCTTCAAGTATCTCCCCAAAAGCTGTGAACCAGCTTGCAAAGACCACCCCAACCAGATCTGCGAAACCTTATCTAGATTCAGATCTAACCAAAAAAAAAAGCTCCTCTTCATCTCTTCTATGAAAATGCCTTCCCAACAGGACTCAGCAGAAGTCTTCCTGCTCTCTCACTATAGGCAGAAGGATGTTACTGAATCCTTTCACCAAGTCTACTACCACCGACACCCAAATGTCTTCTCCAAAAGCTTTTGGAAAATCTTAAATTCATCGAGGTGATAGAATTTTGTATTTTTGTTCCCTTTTGGAAACGGCACTTTTCAAAACCCTATCTGTATTGCTTAATCTATGTTGCCATGAGGTAAATAATGTCTAGCCACTCTGTCATGTTGAATTTTCTACAAAGCGTTACAACAAGGACTTTTTTTTCAATTAATTTCAATTATGGACAAACTTTGCACAGCCTAGGAAAAGAGATACATTCCTGATGCTTGGGAATTCAAACTTGGAGAATACACAGCAATGATGAAATGAACAGTGTTCATCCATTATAGAAGCTTAATTAAATTTAAACAAACATAGCTTTCACATATGCTAAACGTGCAAGGCAAATGGAACTTTTAAGGTATGGTTTCCAAAATTTATATTTATAAACATGGTCAATTATTTTTTAGTAACTTTGTACTAATTGATTGTATAGTATTACTTGTATAATACTTTATACCCATTAATTGCATAGTATTTTTTATCCAGCAATTAATATACATTTTGAAATTATATGTTTATTTTAAACAAATAAATGAAAAGTGATTTTTTTTAGAATAAAGTCTAAAAATAATAGGAGAACGGGTGGAAGATAAATATTCAGGAGAATGAATACTTTCTCAATAGAACTAGCTGTTTTATTCCTTCTTGTTGGGAGAATTGGAATGATCATTAAAAAGGATGCAATAGCAAATATGGCAAAAAGTGGCACTAATTGACAGCATTATAAAATTATTTTATCAACCCACAAAAAGCTTTTATAAGCTGAATATTTTTTGCATCATAAAAGTCATCCCTGTATATAAGTATTCAGTGATTTCCAAACATGATTAGTATTGCATATACTGTGAAGGTAAATTGGGTTAGTTGCCTGAAGACTATTTTACTGTCTAGAATTTGAAGGAAAAAAAACAATAAAGAGTAATGTGGAAATAAAATTCCAGATTGTATTAAGCTGAGTCCCCCAAACTTTCTGTGAAAAGTATCTTAGTTGATGTCTATAGGAATACTGAAGAGAGAGAAAAAAGTTTGTCTTGCAAAAGTCAGACAAATACATGCCAATACTTTTCAGTGTGAATTCACTTATGTCCTAGAAATTGATGTGACTAAAAGTCATAGTTACACAAAATCCTCTGTGATCAAGTCTGACTGAACTCAGTGAATAATCCTCTAGGACAGTGGTGGTGAACCTATGGCATGCATGCCAAGGTGGCACTCAGAGCCCTCTCTTTGGGCACATGCACCGTTGCCCCAGCCCCGCTTCCCCCCATGGCTCCCTCTTCACCAGCAGCCCCCTGGAGGAGAGTTACCCCTGGGCATGAAGCAGCACAGCCAAGAACATGACAGCCAGGCAGCAGAGACAAGACTCCATGCACTGTCGTGCACAGATGATGCTACAGGACACGGGCGGAGGGTGTGGCCGCCATGGTGCTATAGGGCCACCTGGGCGATCTGCGACAGGCCATGGAGGTGGTGGGTGGCCCTGTGGGGGGGCAGGAGGCAGGATAGGGGTGGAATGGGTGAGCCAGGGGGCAGGGCGGTTTTGGGGCACTTAGTCTCTAAAAGGTTCGCCATCACTGCTCTAGGACAGTGGTTCCCAACCTTTTTTATAGCCTGCACCCCTAGAGAGCTTCTGATATATTCTTGCACCCCTTACAAAAGTTTGGAATAATGGCAACAAATTATGCATATACACTATAATTTTGAAAATTATATACATGCATGGTATATATGGACTACAAATGTGGGTCTTTAGCAAATTCATCTTTATAATACACTTCTGAGCTTGCATCTAAAACAAATTGTTCACATAGGCTTGAGCTATAGTGGGCAATTCTTTAGGTAGTATTTGAACTAGTTTGTGGTGAATGGCCAGACTTCAAAGATTCAAGTTTGTACTTCGCTTCAGAAAATAAAGACAATTTTCACTTGTATTTTTAAACTAGCCTCTTTTCTTTTTTAATTTGCTCAGATAGTTAACCCTTTACACAATGTTACAATCTTGCCAGTTCTCCTTAGCATCAATATGCCTGATCATTCTATAATATCACTAAGAATATCATCTGTCTGTCTGGGTCGACTGCAGTATAGATCATCTGGAATTAATTCTGCATATAATCTTCATATCCAAGGATCTTTTTGATTATTGTAGCTTGCTCTTTGTTGTTGAAGTAGCAAGCCCAGATCCTTTTCCAAAATGGATGCTTATCTATTCACAAAATGGCTGCCAAAACCAATCATTTAGAAGAAATCAAATTGGTTGGTCTGAAATTGACAGGATTGTCAACATTGCTTTAGAGCAACTCTTCTTCTCAAGAATCTGCCTAGTCATCAAGAATTATGCATTTTTCATGCTTAGGATAGACGAAAGAATTATGCAGCATTATACATGATCTGCAGTGGTGGATATCTCATACGTATTTTTAATATTTCAATTTGTCTTTTTTATGGGAATTTTCAAGCAATCTGATATAAATTTCCAAGTCACACTTCTTCCCTCCAAATGTAATTTTGTACCATATATTCTGATCCACGAGATAGATGGATGAAATATGATATCTGAATTCAAACAGCATTAAACTCATAGCATTCCAAGGTTTTCCTACAGTCCAATGTAAGTTATTGTTTATAGCAAAGACAAGCTGAAAGGACTGACTCAGTACAGCAGAAAGACAAATGAACATCCTTTCAGCTCCAAGCAGATGCTGTTTGTAGAGAAAGATGAAACAATGATAGATTGTAAGAAATGTAAGGAATGGTAATGTAAAAAGAAGTTGTAGTTTGGCTGGTACAGACAGTTGTTGATGTCTAGTGATCACATCTTAATGATGGAAGATCCCAGGGAGTCTGCTCCATGCAGGAAACTCTGAGATCTTTATGGATCAGATTGCACTCAAGTTTGGCTAAACATAAGAGGATTTTAGGATTTTAGTGGCTGCAAGAATTACAGTCATAAGCACTTATGTTAGATATGGAAGCATAGATTAAGGGAGATAAAATGACCTGAAGATTAACACAAGCACTTGGGAAAGAACACCATGAATGGATTTTATCATGCCACATGTCTTTATGTATAATACTGAATTTGATATATCTATTGTTGACATTGTTGTTGTTGCTGTTGTTGTTATTGTTGTTGTTGATGATGATTTAATCTTCAATTCTATTCACAGTCTGGGACTGGTAAAAACTTAACAGTTCAAGTCCTAATCAAGGACCTAAGAGCTGTTAAGGTAACATTTGAGTATAAAGGCAGTTCCAAATAAGGTGGTGTTTTTTTTTTTTTTTGCAAAGTCAGGAAATTCAGGTGTAATAAGTTCAAAATGTCCATGTATCTAGGCAGCTCTTTGGCTATTACTCCAAGGGCTCCTATTACTATTGGTACAATCATTGATTTCTTTCTCCATAGTCACTCAACTTTAATTTGCAAATCACGATCTTGACTTGCTCATTTTCAAGAACTTTGTCAATTTGGTGTTCCCAATAATTTTTGTTGCATTTGAACCTAAACATCTGGCAAAGCTTCCAACGTATAATTTTGGCAATTATTCATGACATTGCAGATAATCAGTCTGTGAGATTTTGCTGCAGTCACTGATAAGGTGATCCATTGTTTCATATTTCTTGTTGGATAAGCAACATTTGCTGTTGTTCCTGTCATGTTGAATTTTTGCTTTCATGGAATTGGTCTGCAAGGTTTGTTCTTGGGCAGCCAAAATGAAGCCTTCAGTTTCTTTCTTCTGATCTCAACCAGCTCCATGTTAGCTTTGTATCTACCTTTTCTTCAATGTCCTCCAGGTATTGACTGTGCATAGGTTTCTTTTTCCAGTTAAAAACCCAATGCTCAATTGTTTCCTTTCAATATTCTGCTTTCAATCTTGTTGTTTTCAAGAGGTTTCCTTGTTCACCTCATTCAGCAGAGGCTCTTTTGCTTTTGTATATAGTCATTTAAGTTGTGTTTTTCCTCTTCCATGGTTTGTTTCACCTGTGGAAGAGATATCCGCTACCCTGAGATCTTGGCAAGTACAATCGATCAATATCACTTTTTGAGTGCAAGAGCATGGTGCATTGTCATTAGTTTTTTGTTGTTTGATCCAAGTTATCAAGTTCTAACTGACTCCAATCAATTATTCCAACTGAGTATTGTATTACAGGCACTGCCCAGATGTTAATTGCCTTTATGATATTTCCTCCACTCAGCTTTGATCTCAAGATTTTCTGGACTAGCTTTATGTATTTTATTGAAGTAGTTTCCTTGACTTGGTTGTGCAACAGGTCAGAAGCTTCCAAAACTCCTAAGTACTTGTGCCTCTCTTCTGGTGTTATTGCTTTTATCAGTTCTTCATTATCAAGTTTGAATCCATCATCTTCAACCATTTTTCCTGTCTTAACAGCAATTGTTGCACATTTATCAATGCCAAATTGCATTTCAATGTCTCTGCTAAACTCCTCAGTGTTTTTCAGCAGTGAGCTCAATTCAGCTTTTGTTTTTCCAAACAGTTTTATATCATCCATGTAGAGCAAATGGGAAAATTTCAACCCTTTTTAGCCAATTCATAGCCATAGTTTGTTTTGTTCAAGATGCTTGTTAATAGTGCCATCAAAAGTACAAATAACAGAGATGACAATGAATCACCTTGGAAGATTCCTCATTTGATTTCAACTTCACCCAGTTCTTTTCCACAGGCCATCAGTTTAGTTCATGGAAGTCTTCAGGAATTTCTGGATCTTGCTGCTAATTCCAAAAAATATCTAAGCATTTCTCAATCCAGCTGTGCTGCACAGAATCAAATGCTTTCTTATAATCAATCCAGGCCATGAACAAATTTGTTTGTCTTTTCTCTGAATTATCAATCATCAGTTGGTCTTTGGTTCCTCTTGAATTTTTGCAACACCCTTTCTGTTCTACAGACAGCAAATCCTTGTTTTCCAAATATCCATAAATTTGGTTTGCCATAATGTATGTAAGTAATTTGTATGTTGTTGGCAGGCAAGTGATTGGCCTGTGATTTTCAGGTTTATTTCCCTTTTCTGCATCCTTCTGAATCAAAAATTTCTTCCAGTTGTTAGCTATTTTTTATTTTCTGGTGTTTCCAGAACCTGATTCATCTGGTTTCCTAATCTTGCATGCAAACTTGTTAGTGATTTCAACCAGAATCCATGCAGCTCATCTAAACCAGGGACACTCCGATTCTTGATCTTCTTTGCTTGTTTTTGCACAGTTTCTTTTGTTATGTGAATATCTTCGATTTTAGTCACTTTTACAGTGCTTTCAACTTGCTTGGACCACTTTGCATTCCCATTGTGCTTCTTGTTGTTTTCCTACAAGTTCTTTCAGGGTATTTTCTTTGTTAGGTTTTTCACTTGTGGTAGCACCATGTCCACTTTCAAGGATGTTATAGAAACGATGCTGGTTCATTCGAAAATGTGAATTTTGCTGAAACTGCATTATTCGGTTATCCTATCACTTTATTTTCTCTGCAATAGCTACAACTTTTTGTTTCAGCTCTTCAACCAAACTGCAATATTCTTTTTTTTGTACTATATTTTATTGATTTTAAAAAAAAACATAAATCACTTAATAATTGATGAACAGTGTGTTGTTTGGGTTACATTAGTAAAACAATTACTAACAATTAATTTGTATAATCCATAATCCACATAATAGTTTTAGTTGATTTCCTCTTTTCCCAAAATATCCTCTTTTGTAAACATTGAGTTAATACAATTCTTATCATTTTGATAGGTAACAGTTAAATATATAATTTTTTCCCAATAGTCCTAAAAATAATAATCACATCAATATAATATTTTTCCATCCAATCACTCTGGTTGCCTTATCATAGTGCCTATTAGTCCTTATTTTAATTTGTTTCTCCCACCAAATTCTAGATATTCTTACTGGTTAAGATTTTCTCAAAAATTAATTACATTTAAGAATTTAACTCTATTTTTTCATATGAACCAACTCACACTTTTACATTTTTTAAGAAATAGATAAAACAGTAGAAAAAAAGAAAGAAAAACAAGAGTAAAGAAGCATAAAAATAACATACTACTTAAAATATATATCCCACCTAAGCTAATATAAATTTCTTATTCTTTTTAACCATAATTAAAAATATGTTTAATCTTTAAATGTTCCATCTAGTCATCTAGTCCTTTAACTCTTATTCAAAACATTTTTATCCATTATAATTTTCTTAAATTCAATCACATTTAAATATCTAAAACATTTCCTTTATCTAAATCATTTCAACTTTTTCGTATTACTCATATATATTTATAATTCTCTCTTTGTCTACAGCCCAGATTATTGTCTTTTTTTGTCACAGCTGTTCTTTGTTGTTAAAGCTTTGAAGGTCACAGACACAGATTAGCTTTTCCCAGATTTTGCCAAATTTTATATTAAAGTCATAGCTGTCATAGTCTTCATCTGCCACTAGATGTCAGCAACTATTTGTTTTTCAATTTCCAAAATGAACAATTATCTTTGAAATGAGAGTCTTAACCATTAAAACAATTTTAGATTTATCCAGATTTAAGTTTTAAGTTTGAGGTTTTATATTTATTTCACTTCCATATATTTTGATCCTTCATAAAAAGATTAATTTGCCACTTCCGTTAGTATAAGGGTGGGGCAGAAATCCCCCTCCTTCCCTTTTGGAGGTAGTTTGCTTGGAGCATCCTTCTTTCTTCGTCGCCTCTCCGGAGCAACTTAGACCCATTTAGGGTCCCCTGGCAGAGAAAAATTAGCCACGGGGGTGCGGAGAATCGGCAAGGCCACGACCAGCCGCTACCACGCAAAACCGAAAGTCCTCAAAACTGCAATATTCTTGTTTTCCAGGTCATATCTTGTTGTCAGGATAATTCTGATTTTTTTTATTATTCAGGTTTCCTTGCCTCAAATTCTTCAAATTACTTAAATCCAATCAAATTTTCTTTATTTTTAATTTCAGGCGGATTTTCCACATTGATTTTCCCTTCTTAATTGTTTTCTTCTTTCCAATTTTCAAGACCAGTTCTTCAGTAGTAACATTCAGTAGTAACATAACATAATTCTTTAGTAGCATACATTAGCTGGTTTATTTGTGCTAATGTTTCTGCTGGAATAGTCTGGACAGCTTCATTTACATTCTTCACTAATTCAGACAAACTTCTCTTACTAACTTGATTCAGTTTTGGCAATCAAATTCTTTCCATGTTTTCCATCTGAGTCTTAATCTTCTCAGTTAATCTGGCTCTGGCTGTTGGTTTTTCAAGATCTAATCCAGCTCTTACTTTTGGTTCCTCGTCCGCTTCTCTGATTTCCTTCCTTTTCTCCACTACTTGTTGCTCCACTTCTAACTTATCTCTATTATCAGTTACACTTGATCTTGCATTGGTCTGCTTGCAATCTCTTGTATTTCTGCATTAGTGAAGAGCTTTTGCTTCACAACATACCTCTGGTCAATAAGTCTTTGATTTCTATATCCAGGTGATTCTCCTTCCAAAACTTGAACGTGCACTTTTGAAATCCACATTTTGTTGGCTCAGATCGATAATAAGTTCCATGACTGAGTAATTTTCTTCCTTTGTCCAGATGTTTCACTTTTTTTGTTCGCCTTCCAGTTGCCTATCAACTCCATGCTCTGGTTGCCTAGCAGAGACAATTGAGCCCTGTAGCTTATTTTTCACTGAACACCCAGGATCCATAGTATTAAATATGAGTCTTGTTGAGCCGGGCGACACTCGATCCAGCATAGATCACTTGACATGTTTTCACCATAGTTACAGTAAATGGGTTTGGAGCAAGTTTAGTCTGGCTCTTCAACCAGTACACAAGCCTACCACCACCATCAAGACAAGGTAAAGCTCCTTGGGGGGGATATATTATTATCATCATTATTATAGTCGTTGTCATAGGTATGTCACCAACATCAACATCATCATTCTCTCTCCTTCCTGCCAGCCCACATCAAAAAGGTCAATCTGATGAAGATGCTTCCCATTCCTCTCTCTAATCCTCCAAGGTAATCTGTAGCACTCTATTTACCCTGTTGGATTGGATTGGCCAAAAAGCCCATTGGCCCATTTCCAGAGATAAAGAGCAGCAGAGATTAACCACTTTTCTCTTTGGTAAAAATGCCTATGAATCTCAGAGGCTTTGGATCTGAGGATGGTGGATCTAAGGATGATGATGGAGGTTGGGAATTTGCTTGCCAGCTTGCCAGATCCCCCCCTCCCCACAACATACACACTTGTTTTATTTCTGTTAAAACAATCTTTCAAAAAATGGTGAAGTGAGGCAGAGAGACTGGCAGGCCCCCAGGGAGGGTGCTTCATGTGCCACATTGGGTAACTAAGAGAGAGAAGACCAGGAAATGGTCATCAAGAGGGAGAAAAGCACAATTTTGAAGGGAATGTGATTGGAGATGGAGACTAGCCAGGCTTTGATTCAGAAGGGGCTATAACTGAGGCTCCCAAAATGCACATAAGGGATATGTTCACCTAAGCAAAAAAGACACAGTCATGGTAATGTGGCATCTGAGGCAAGAGGACAAGGAAAGGAATGGAACAGAAAAGGGTTTGCCAAGGAGAACATGGGAAAGGGTTGAGCATGGGGGACCTGCAGAGGCTGGCTGCCTTTGTCAGCAGTAGGGTAGTATAAATCAGGGCTTTTCAACCTTTTCACCCATTTTATCACTTTTAGGATATGGCAACATCTGAGTACCACCAGTCGCCTAGCAAGGTGTCAAAAACTTGATGACCAAAAAAAAGAAAGAAAAGAAAAAAGTGATAAGTACAGGTAGTCCTCGACTTACAACAGTTCACTTAGTGACTGTTTGAAGTTACAATGGCACTGAAAAAAGTGCCCCCCCAAGCCACAGCCAAGCAAGACACCTGCCTGCCTGCCTGCCTGGCGGCACTCTTCCTCCTGTCTGAGGTTTTCATTGTTGTGGGCATTTCTGTTAAGGATTGGCAGCAGAGGTGGGGTGGGGGTGTTTGGTTCCCCCCCCATCTGCTGGGTGGTTGCAGCAGGTTTTGGTCACTTCACATGACCCTGGGACACTCTGACCGTCATAAATATGAATCAGTTGCCAAGCATCTGAAGGTAAATCACAAGACCCTGGAGAGGCTGCTACATTCCAGCTGATCGGCGTTTCTTCTGGGCTCAGCAGAGGCACCAGGATCAGCGCCAAGCTCCAACTGGAGCCTGGCGTTGATCCTGGCGCTTCCGCTGAGCCCTGACAGCCCCAAAAAAGCGCTGATCCTGGTGCTTCCGCTGAGCCCTGACAGCCCTGCAGCTCCAGCCATCTCTCGCTCAGGCTTGTGCTGTGCTGCCACTGGTTCAGCTCATTCCCCTCCCCGGCTACCACTTTTCTAGGATGGCCGCGTACCATCTGCCAGATGCCAATGTACCACAGGTGGTACCCGTACCTCTGGTTGAAAAGCCTTGGTATAAATCCACAAACTCACCCCTTTCATATGTGTGAATTGACAAGGGTAGGGATTGCAACAACACACCATAACCGTGCTTTTGTCATTCCACCTTCAGCTTGTTCCTCCTGCATTTGCTGCTGGAGAGTAGAGGATGGATACTATCTATCCAAAGTCTTTTTAAAAGGTAATTTCATTTATTCTATTCCCTCTTTGTCCAACCCTGTGGTGGTTGTTTTTTTTTGTTTTTTTTTGAAAAACTTTAAATTAAGTTGTCTTAATTCTCCTTGGTTTAAAAATATAACAACATCTCCCAAGATAGATTTTTCCAACAGCGGCATCATCTGTCTATTATTAATTAACCACAATATAAATTCTTTATTAGATGCTTAAATGTATACAAAGTCCATCAACGATCTGTGCAAGTGAAATTACTTTTTATTTTTGTGACGGGTTCTGTCAATACCATATGCCTAAATCAAAATAGCATGCAATTTTCTTAGCGTCTCTGTGATTTATTACAATCCTTATACTTGCTTCTTTTAAAAAGCCATCTCCTGCTACTTCACAGTCTAGAATATAATGGAAGAAAGATTATAATGGGGTAAGTGCAAGCTACATTTATATTAGAACATGTCATCATCCTATGCTTTGGTTTCTGAGATACTCCCTATTCTTCCCTAAAGAAAAGATAAAATAATCACAACCGGAGCTTCCCTCCCATTGTTTGGTTATTTGTATTCATACAGTTTTTCCTTTAAAAATTTGTAATTAGGAACGGACTGGCAAGGGGTGGGTGAGATTTTTGTACATCAATTTTTTGCACTGCCTGTATCAATAACCTTTGACTTACATTCACTGGTAATCTAATATCCAAGAAGATGACCTAATTCATCCAGATCACAGCAATAGATGAGATGGAAAAGCCTGGTGAACAGACTAGACAAAGGGAGAATTCAAAATATTTGTAAAGGGTGGGATGTTTGCCTCTTTCAATTTTAGAAGGAAAAACAGTATGCTAGTGGTCTGGGAGAGGCCGAATGGTAGTTATACCTGACATTCAATGCCCTTCCTTAGAATTTATGGGACAGATTCAAGTAGCATCTGCTAAGAAATAGAGCAGTTTGTACAAGTGCCATAAGGACATTAAATCTGAACTTGACAAAAAGACAAGTAGGAAAAGGGGTAGGGGTGGGGGACTAGTTTGTGGCTATTAAAAAAAAACCTTAGTCATAGGTAATTTTTTTTTATCATATTTTGTTTCTAGTTACAAAGTTTGAGGCAAACACAGAATGGGGGGGAAGCTAGCACAGGGGTCTTCAAACTTGGCCCTTTTATGACTTGTGGACTTCAACTCCCAGAATTCCTCAGCCAGGCACGCTGGCTGAGGAATTCTGGGAGTTGAAGTCCACAAGACATAAAAGGGCCAAGTTTGAAGACCCCTGAGCTAGCAGCTCTCTTCTTGTCTCCAATAGTCCCCATGTTCATCTGTATTGTCTCCTTTCTTTTCTGTGTGAAAAAGTACATGGAGGAAATGTGCAAATACCACCAATTGTTCCCAATCTCTTTCTTCCCGCCTCCCAACTTTGCAGCAAGCTAGTTCCTTCCTTTGACATTCATTGCATTATGCATTTGTCAAAGGTACACTGTCAATTTAGTGCTTTTATTACTTGCGAGACTTGGCAACCCTTCTTGCTTGAGGGATTTGCTTGTATCCTCTGAGCTTTATTGTACTGTTCTGGCATCCACTAAATTCAGTCCGCCCATTTCTTTGATGTCCCTTCCAGCGCCTAAATGTGGAAACAATGACTGCAAATTTGGATCAAAGCATCTTATGGACAGCAAGCTATGGAGCTCTATGATATTTTACAGAAGCAGAGAGTAAATTCCCACAGCCTAAAGCACAGGCCAAGAATCCTTCATAAACAGGACTAGCATCCTTAAATTCATAAAGTAAATCAAACAAAAGGTTTGATGGCAAAGAGAAAGGAAGATAGATGTTTGCAGTGCATTCTAAACACAGAGGCAAATTAGTTGCTCTTCCCTTATTTTGAAGCCATTTCAGGGAAGAGTTTTTATTCTTCTTCTCTTTGTATTTAAAAATGCATTACAAGAACCAAGACTACATTTAATTGCTGGGGGAAATAACAAAACCCAAACAATGCCTTGGTTTTTATGCAATGCCTGAATATTCCAAATAATTCCAATTCTTACTGTTCTCTTTGCCCTGAATATTTCAGTCATTAAAAAAAGTATGTGGAGTTTTAGAAGACCCACTTTCCTGTGCAGTTTATAGCTCTGCACCGATCCCAGTAGCACAGACCAAAAAAAATCCATTGGATTGTTACTGTAAACCTTGGAGATATGCAATGGGAACATAGCCCTACAATCACTTTTTTCCTGTTTGTCTGGTTTAGTGAATTTGATTTATAGCACAGGTCTTTAAACTACATTCGTATAAGAGGCTTTTCAGGGATATGACCATAGGCTAAGTAGATGAAGGTGCTGTTGGTTTGAAATGAATTAGTATGAAACGAATCCCTTGCTGATCAGAGTACCAAATGTCCAGTGGCTTGCCACCAAGACTAATTTTTTTATATATTTCAGCTGTTTTCCTGAACTTAGCAATTCAAGGGAATGGGTGATACCAATTTCCAACTAGGCTAGCGAACTCTTTAGTTAAGTGTTTTTTTGCTGACATCACTCAAGAAGCCCACACGTTCACAGCTTGGACATGAGAGATCACAAGGAAGAGGGAGAAGCAAGTCCCGCTTTTTCTCTCCACTTGTTCTTTATCTCAGGGCGTAGAGAGAACTCACCACAGCCAACTCACCACAGCTATCTCTCCACGTCCAACTTTGTTGTTGTTGTTAGTTGCGAAGTTGTGTCCAACCCATTGCGACCCCATGGACAACGTTCCTCCAGCCCTTCCTTTCCTCTACCATCTTCTGGAGTCCATTTAAGCTCATGCCCACTGCTTCAGTGACTCCATCCAGCCACCTCATTCTCTGTCGCCCCCTTCTTCTATTGCCCTCAATCTTTCCCAGCATTAGGCTCTTCTCCAGTGAGTCCTTCCTTCTCATTAGGTGGCCAAAGTATTTGAGTTTCAGCTTCAGGATCTGGCCTTCTAAAGAGCAGTTAGGGTTGATTGCCTCTAGGACTGATTGGTTTGATCACCTTGCAGTCCAGGGGATTCTCCAGCACCATAGTTCAAAGGCCTCAATTCTTTTGCGCTCAGCCTTTCTTATGGTTCAACTTTCACAGCCATACATTGCAACTGGGGAAACCATGGCCTTGACTATACATACTTTTGTTAGCAGGGTGATGTCTCTGCTTTTTAGTATGCTGTCTAGATTTGCCATAGCTTTCCTCCCCAGGAGCAAGCGTCTTTTAATTTCTTGGCTGCAGTCCCCATCTGTGGTGATCTTGGAGCCCAGGAAGATAAAATCTGTCACTACCTCCATTTCTTCCCCATCTATTTATTGAGTTACACAAGCCCCTTTGCCACGACAAGGCAGTAATCCATGAAGGAGATGTCCAACTTGCTACGGGACAATTTGTCACAACCAACTCACCATGGGAGTGACAAATTGTCCAAAGAAATGGTGGAATAGAATCCTTAAAGAAAGGATGCAAAAGGAGGGACAAAATGAAATGTGAATGACTATTTAAATAATTTTAAATTTATATTTATTATATTATATTATATTATATTACATTACATTACATTACATTACATTACTATATTATATTATTATTTTATTATATTATATTATTATTATATTATTATATATATACATATACATATACGTGTGAGTGTGTGTGTGTGTTAAGAGGATTAAGTGAGCAGCTGACCTCATTCCTCCTATGGCAGGAATATATCCCACCAAATCCTCCACTATCTTCAACTTTCACCCTCCACAGTTTTTTTCCTCATGACCAGAAACCCCAAACAAATTTTAAAAAATAGTCCACTTTGGCCATGTTTTAAATTAGATCCAGAAAAACAGGGAGAGAGAAAGGCTGCTTATCTGAAGCCAGACTCAAGAAGGCAAATGATTCTGATGACAAATGATTCCAGTGAACATGTTCTTGATTCCAGTACTCATCAAGGCTAGAATACCAAGTTTTTCTGATTCTGTTGTGTGATGGTTGATATTTCATCACATCCTAAAATGCCTTCAGCTCCTGGCTGGCTTATCATTAAGTTCTCCTGAACAAGAAAGGCTACCAAATGTTTCCGGTTTGTGAGGCTGACATCTTGCCAGAACGCAAGTGTATTCTGGTCCTGCCTCCTCACAGCTAGGACTCCCTAGTAAATCCTGGCAACAGCCTGTAGCTCAGTTTTAACATCAATTTTCAGATTTGAGAGTGTTTTCATGAATACTGGGAAGGGTATGTGGACCTCTTTTAAAGGAATCTTTTTGACAATCAGGGCAACTGAAGTGACACACTCTTTTTGACTATCTTCAGCCTGCCAGACTAATAATATTTCAGCCATCAGAGCCAATAGCTTGCCTATTACCTATAAATTATCTATAAATTCCTATTGGGAATTCTGAGAGTTGAAACTCAACTGTGCTTGACCTGTAATGTAAATATATATCTAAACAAGCCTTGGTAAAGATTATATGATTTTTTTTTTTTAATAAGCCTATTCAGAACCTTTGCCTATAATCAGGTGCCTTTTCACCTGGAAGTAAACTGTGCTTAATTCAGTGAAGTACTTCAGAGACAAGATTCACAGATTGATGCTGTGAACTATCTAAATCCCAAAAAATACTGCATGTACAACATCTGTTCCAACTGCAAGAATTATGTACGAGGCAGAACTTGTGAGTCAAATGCTGGCAAACTTCCTTTACATAGTTTACTGCATTGCCAGTTCCATCCTTGTCAAGGAATTTGGAGTAGCGCTGTCAGATGAGTGCAACAGTGCCATCCAGTGGATTTTTAGGCTACCCAGACAGGGCTGCTTATTATTTAGGATTGGCACAAGAAAGGGAGAGCATTCTATTCCGAAATTTTCAGGTTGCAGTCAGAAGCTCATTTGCTTCAGTGGTAGCCCCATTGAAATCAAAATTATTTTATTTTCAATTAATTTAGATAAGATTATGTCGCCAGCAATTCCAATTATTTGATGAATAATTACTTACGCGGTGCAAAATGTTTGTTTACAAGGTGGTTGAAAGCACAATGGCTCCCAGCGTACCTCAAAAACAGCATTTGGATTGTCTTGATCGAGTTGCATTATATTTACCAATCGCTAAAGTACGTTCTTCTGAGCAGACTTGCCTAGGATTTTGTTGGCCATAATTCAAGTTATTTTGTAGATAATCACTTTTGAAAGACAAGTTATTTCTTTAAAAGACTGATGGAAATAGCTGTCATGAATCCTAGCCTATCTGGAGAGAATTGGGGGATTGACTTGATGAGTCAGATGTGGAAAGGGAAGGAAGCAATTTTTTCCCCAAGATCAGAGAACTGGAAGTGTAGATAGTCCTCAACTTATAAAAGGTTGCTTATTGACCGAAGTTATAACTGACCCAAAACAGGGGACTTACAACCTGGATTTGAACTTCTGATAGTCGGACCCTTTCCATAGACCCATGATCATAGACACATGATCAAACTTTGCACACTCAGCAACACAGCCGCATTTACAGTAATTTATAGCATCCTGTAGTCATATCACCATTTTTTACAGTTTTTTACAGTTTTACTTCCGGTTGCATGACAAATCCACACCCACAGTGAAGCTCTGTTTCACTTAATGACTACCACAATAAAACAAAACAAAACTGGATGCTAGCAACCATGCCTGGGAATCAAAATGTTCAAAAACAAGTCTGGGCATTGATCTTAGAGCACAGGTCTTGTACTCGTTCAGAAAGTTCAATAGTTGTTACCAAATTATTGTTCTTTAAGGTGGCAACAGGAGAAAATGATTATATCTATCATTGGAGACTGAGCGTCTTAACTAGGTTTAATTTTTTATTCAATTTAAATATAAATTAAATCAAAACAAATTTGAAACCAATGCATTTCATAGCCCCAAACACCATATACAATTAGATCAGGTCCAGAGGTTATTTAAATTTATGTATATGCCTGCAATGAAAGGGATATCCCCTACGCACACATGCACACACGCACGCACACATACATACAAACACAAATAAGGGACTTCTTGGCTCACTGTGGTCCTGGGGTTCAACTTGTTCGATTTTACTTTTTTAAAAGACTGGAAACCCTTTACAGACTTTTTGCTGAAAATGGATAAAAATGAACTGTTGAACTCGGAAGCTCCTGAGCCATTATTCAGCCCAGCCTAGCCCACTTGACTGTTGACCTTTTCATGAGAAAATTGCTATGCTCACCTTGAGGAAGAAAGCCTTGTGTGGCCTGCAGCTGCCTCATGAAGGGCCAGGGTGGGCATGCTTGATTGGCAGCAGAAGCAAGAAGATGGTGAACGTCAACTAGGTGGCAGAAGCCTTTTGGCTTTCTGCCAAAATACATCTGGTCTAAGACATATAAGGGTAGTTCTAATCACTTTTGGAAATGTGAAAAACATGAAGGGGCATTTGATCAGGTATGATAAACTTGTGAAAAAGTGAAAAGATGATTGTTTTTTTATTTAGAATAACTATGGTGAGGCTATATTATATGTACAAAGATGGAAGATCACAGAAACACCAATAATGGAGAAATAGATTATGAAGATGGCTGAGTTTGCAGAAATGGCCAAATTGACTTGTTTGATTAAGGAGGAAATTACAACTACTTTTACAAAAGCCTTTATAAGCTTTTTGCTGAAAATTGATAAAAATGAATGATCGATTTCAGGATTTATTGATTTAAAAGATTTGTTTATGGGAAGAAGGGAGGTAGAATTTGCAATACGAGAGGGGAAATAGTAATTGCTTTGTTTGTGATTGCTGCAAAGAAGTTCAGAAGTTGCTTCTTTAGATATTTTCTTTGTTGTTGTTGTCTTTTCCTTTTACCCTTTTGTAATCTTCTTCTATTTCTTCTTCTACATATCTGTAACTTTTAAAAATCTTTGTAGAATCTTCTTTTAATTAAAATTATTTATTAAAAAAATTGAAGCTAATTGCTCAAGAACAATTTATAAGAATATAAAATAATGGCCAAGATATCAGAATGGGTCCAAAGAGACCAGGGTATTCATTGACTGTCTTTGGTTAAACATGCTCTTTCTCCTTTTTTTCTGGATATAAAGGAAAAGGAGACAGTTAGACCTATTCTGGAACCTCTAGAATAAAAGCAAAATGTTATCATTGTGGTTCGTTGCATAGTCAGCCAAATGTTTAGACTGGATTTGGTATTTTTATCCACCTATTGAGTTCTTCCCAAAGACCTGGGATAGGTAGATGTTGATGTCTGAGGGTGTTACAGATATTGTTGCAGGATGAAAACTCTTCCAAGTAAAGCTGCCTTTTGCAACTGACTGATGGTGGATCTGTCAATACCGAAAGTGTTCAAGTGGTGATCCAATTGTTTTGGGTTTCTACTTAAGACGCCTGTTATTATTGTTACTATCTTTGCTTTCTTTTTTATTAACTTCTTCTTCTTCTACATCATCATTATCATCATCATCATCGTCGTCATCATCATCATCTTAATATAGCCCACCCTCAAACAACAATACTATTGGGTGCCTCAAAATAACTAGATGATGAGGAATTGAGGGATCGTAAGGGGATTTGAATCATAAAGCAGAAACCTGTCCAACATCAGTTGTAACAATTAGTGGGATGAAAATAATAATATTTTGTGGATTTGTTTATAGATAAGAGATGAGCTATCAGAAGAAAAGAAAATTTGTGGTATTTTAAGAGGAGGTGATAAGTTATAAACTGTTTATACTTGTGATGAATGTGGAAAATCGCTTTGTATATTTTTTTTTCTTTATTCTTTATTATATGCTTTTTCCCCTCTATTTTTCTCTTCTGCATTTTCTATTCTTTCTTTTAATTAGCTTTTTACTACTGTAAGTATAATATTTAGTAAAATTATTATTAAAAACTACTTAAATGTGTTAATAATGAAAATATGAAAATAATTAGAACACAGCATACTAAAAGGAAATAATACTCAGTTTGTTTGCTTCATCGTTCATTCCAAGGATGGGCACACTTTTTTTTTTGTCTAACTTGTTTTTTGCTATCTCTTCTTTCTCCCCCAATGCACCCTGCCATTCTTCTTTATCTGAGGGGCAGATATCCTGCTAAACCCATTATTCTGGGTTTCGATTCCTTTCTACAAGGACTATGGTTCATCTCTTTTTAAAAATATACATAAATGCCAGTATTTCAATTAAGTAGTCTTGTGCCATTATCTTAACAACTTTATGAAAAGGGGAAGGGGGAAATCTATTCACTGATTAGTTAAAAATCAGTACAATGAGGCTGGCAGAGAACTGTAACAATGTACTGAGGTATTCAGTTTGGAATATAGATATGATGACCATATTTTCTTAGAAAAAAATAAAGGAGAAACTTGAAAAGAGGACAAATCTGAAGAAGTTTATAAAGATAAACTATTTTAATTGTTTGTGTTTATAGAATTCAGGAGCAAAACCATGAAAAACTTTACAAAAATGCATATTATGATAAAAATATATGAAATCAAACAGTATGCATAAATTTATTTTAAAAAGAGAAATCAGTTTCCATATTTTTCATGTGAATGTGCATTAAGTGGTACCATATGTATTTGTAATAGCAATGGTAAATGGCTAAAGTTAAATGACTGAACTAAAGGACAAAAGTAAGCTTTTGAAAAAAAAATCTAAAGGACAGCTTTCTGAAACAAAGGACATATGGCTGCTGTAAACATAGGCCATCTGTCCAATGTAATGTTGTTTATACGAAATCACATCTAACAGGAGTCTAAACGATGCAAGTTACAATATAGAACTGCTGACTTACATCAATTCAGCTGCAAAAGAGAAGGACGAACCATGAAGGAAATACAAGACAACAACAAATAGCAATAGCATTTAGACCAGTGGTTCTCAACCTTTCTAATGCCGTGACCCCATAATATAGTTCCCCATGTTGTGGTGACCCCCAAGTGGGTGTGGCCACCAATAAGAGGGAGTAGGACAGCTAGGAAAAAGGGAAAAAAATGGCGGACAGCGTGGTTTGGCGACCTCCGTGAAATGGTCATTCGACCCCAAATGGGGTCCCGACCCACAGGTTGAGAACCACTGATTTAGACTAATATACCGCTTCATAGTGCTTTACAGCCCTATCTAAATGGTTTACAGAGTCAGCCTATTGCCCCCAACCATCTGGGTTCTCATTTGACCGACCTCAGAAGGATAGAAGGCTGAGTCAGCCTTGACAGAGTCAGTATCGAGCTGCTGGCATTTGGCAGAGTTAGCCTGCAATACTGCATTTAAACCACTGCACCACCAACCAGTCAAGGAAGATACGATTTAAATGTGGAGAACAGAGTGAGGGAACTAAACTTCAGTAATCTGCAGAATGGCAGCCAATTTTGGGAATAGAATAGACACTTTGTAGCCTAGTAACACCCTCTTACATATTGTGTATTACTAGAAGCTTCTGGACCTGGAGGAACGTTGTCCATGGGGTCGCGATGGGTCGGACACGACTTCGCAATTAACAACAACAAGAAGCTTCTGGAAGAGAATATGGGAAAAAGTTGGCTGGTTAGATTAGAAGAACCTTCAGGTTACGTATTTCAAGAAGCGGAAACCTTGCAATTTACATCTATTATTCAGATTACTTAGCTTTGTTTTATATATTACATTAACATTTTTTTTAAAGCAGCCAATAATGACTTCCACTGTTTGGGCTCCAAAGAAAAGCATCCTGCCAGTTTCAGCCTTTCAGACCGGGAGGGGGGGAATCTCTCGACATATTTATTTTCGTGCCAGATGGAATATTGTATTTATTTTGGTACTTTTATACAAGACTGGAAACCCTTTATAGCCTGAGTATAAACAGCTACAGTTTAGGGCCTCACAATATGCAGGGCCTCACAAAATGTCAGACTATCAGTTTTCTGATTTTGCAAATGAGTTCATTATTACTTATATTAATAAAAGTGATCCTGCTTACTTATTTTGACAACATTTTGTATATATATTAATTTGTAAATTAAATAGCCTACAGAAGCTGTGACTTAGCGGGATGTGTGAATACAGCCAGTAAAACTATCACAATGAAAATATCTTACTAAACTTTGTATGTGTGTATTTTCATCTTTCTATAGCTGTCCTGATCAAATAATCTATTAATAGGTGACTTTTGCTGATGGGATTCTGGAACAAAATTATGCACCAGCAGTCCATCTGACTAAATTGAGGTGAGGAGAATTTATTGTTGAGGCATATTTTATAACCAAATGGATAAGCTGATTTTAGTACACTAATCCTCACTTACTGCCTGCATTTGGAAACTCTGTCACTAAGCAGCAGGGTCATACAATGAAATATTACATGATCGTGCCAGACTTTATCAGTTCTAGCTACGGTCATTAAGTGAATTATACACAGTTGTTAAGTACAATGTCACATGACTCTGACATGCAACTTCTTGCTGGTTTTTCCTTTGTCTTTGCTTCTTGGAAATGTTGGTGGGATTCAGCCAGTTCGCATCACTTCAGCAGAACTGATAGCTAATTTTTTGTTGCCCAAGCCCAGAATGGATTTCCGAAAGCAGCATCCAAACAGAGAACCAGTTGTTCACATATCTGAATCCCACCACTGCTTGGAAGCCATTTCTGAAGTGTGCAAATGGCAATCACACAACCATATAAATATGCAGTATTTGCCAAGCACCTGAAATGCGATCACATGACTATAGGGATACTGTAACAGCCATAACTTCAAGCTGACATAACTCTGAATGGTCACTGAATGAGGGATCAGTAAATGAGGATTACCTATATATTACATGAAATACTGGAATATGTATAGAAGAAATACAAATGGTATCTGAATTTCTAATTTAGTTACTACTAACGAACCTAGTTTTCATAAAATATATCTAGTTAGAGGACAGATACAGGGACATTTTTAAATAATAGCAGCCAATAAAAGTGCAGACGATAAAGGATGACACCTCCTAGTAATTTTTGACTCTGAGAATTACTGCCAACATAATCATGACTCCCTGCACACTAATATTTCCTTTGATACAGTATGATCAATGTTGCAGAAAAACATTTATTATATTTCTTCCAGCTACTTAAAGGCATTTTGAACCCGTTCTGCATTTTTCTTTATGTGACATTTTTACAGTCTTCATTTTCTGCTTTGCAGCCACTGAGCAATCATGATCACAGGAGTTACCCAATTATGATTGTCACAAGGTTAAAAAGTCCTTTCTGTTTTATTTTATTCAAAATGTAGCTCTGAAACAACATTTACAAACATTCACTTTCAACCTATGCTGACCATATTTTTATATAACACACAACATTAAATTTGGAGCCTTTAAGACTTCAGTTATTACTCTTGATACTCAGAACTGAACATTTTTGGAAGAAATGAATTATACCTAAGAAATGTGACTTAGTTTTAATAGTGATCTTGACATTTAGGAAGGGATTTTCTTTGATAGACTAACTCGTGCACGCCTACACACATAACTATATATATTGTCAAAAGTCCACGTTTAAATTTTTACATGCATTGTTCATTGATTTTTTATATCCTTCAATTGAAAATACAGGAAAAATATGCCAATAAATCACTTCTAAACCCAATGGGGAATAATACATTGCTGAAAATGTACAGAGGAACTCAACCGTCTCAAATTTCTCAAGACAAGAGGTGGCCACTACATTTCTGAAGCACTGAAACTTTTCAAAAACTAAGCCAATAGCACAACTTCTTTATGGTGCTCACTTGGACCCCTTTTCCAACACTGTACAATTGCAACTTGTTCGATCTAAATATTTAAGATTGACCTTCAGGTCCCAAAACGTATCTCTAATGCCATCATGAGATTGGAGACAAGGCTCAGAATAACAAAATAACAGAATAAGAGAGTTTTAGAAGGGATCTTGAAGGTCTTCTAGTCCAATCCCCTGCTCAAGCAGGAAACCCTAAATCATTCCAGACAAATGGCTGTCCAGTCTCTTCTTAAATGCCTCCAGTGATGGAGCACCCACAACTTTTGGAGGCAAGTTTTTTCATTCGTTAATTGTTTCTCACTGTTAGGAAATTTCTCCTCAGTTCTAGATTGCTTCTCTCCTTGATTAGTTTCCATCCATTGTTTCTTGCTTTGCCTTTTGGTATTTTGGAAAATAGGTTGAACCCCTCTTCTCAAATATTGAAACACTGCTATCATATCATCCCTAATCCTTCTTTTCACTAGACTAGTGAAAATCATCTTTGTTGCTCTTTTCTGCACTCTTTCTAGAGTCTCAACATATTTTTTAAAATATGGTGACCAAAATTGGATGCCTCATAAAAGTGGAGCCTCAAGTGTGTGTGACCATACTCAACTACTGGCTCAAGCTATATTTATTTCCCTTTGGCCTTGCTCCACTAACTTTGAGGGATGATTTTCACTCCACATGGAAGAAGGCAGTAGTAACTGAAATCTTGTTCTTGGTCTACTACCCAAGTCTTTTACACAGCATGGGATGTGATCAGGCCAAAGCTCTCATTAAACAGTGTGTAGCAGACACAGAGTGGCAATTAGACCTAGTCGGAACTCTAGACTTTATTGCCAGTGAATGCAACAGATATTCTGCTTCTCCCAAGGCATATTAATCTTGAAGTACCTAACCACTGGAGGGCCTTTACTCTGGCATGATGTCATGTCCTCCCCTTAGGTGTCCTTGAAGGCTAATAAAGGAAGATTCCTTACTCAGAGAGACAATGCCCCTGTGACTCTGGACACATAGAAACAACAGAGTATGTACAGTACAACTTCAATGCCTGTACTACAAAGATATTCATATTAGGGTCATTTCATGATTACTGTATAAATTGCACACAGGAGAACCAACACCTCCCTGCTTCCAGCCACTAATCCTGCCACCATATAATGTTGCCAGGTTTTGATTCCTCAGACTAATCTCAATGACCATCTAGTATATTATTTAACAGTATCTTATATTGTGATAGATTTCATTAGCCATGTACTAACTTTTGCGCTATTAAAATACATTTAATATTTTACCTCTCCCTTTAGATTTGTTTAGACTTTTGTTTTATATATATACAAAAACATGCTTGTGTGTGTATAGGAAAGACTCAAGACAAAAGAGATGTTAATGCCATTTGCCAGCATCAAGAGTTGCCTTCCCCAATCTAATGCTTCCCAGAAATCTGCAGTAAATACTGTAGATGTAATCTAGAGCACATTTTTAAAACGTAAATTCTAAGGCATGCATTTCTATTTACACATTTTTTCAGCAGCCACAATGATATGTTGTCTTAGCAGGCAATAGTAATATGTGCTCATGAGGCTATGGCATTTGGGAACGACACAATGGATGTTATTAATAGCTTAACTGACACTAATGACATTGCCCTTACCCTTATTACAGTTTGTAAAATTATCATCAACAATCAGCTGAAGCCTTCATATCCCTAAAGCTATCAAAGGATGTAACACTTCATTCACAAGAACATAACTATAGTTCCTTAGCCACAGAATCATTTCAGTAAATCATTATAAATGCATTAGGACAAAGATGTTATGAACTATCAGATATTAACCTTCAGCTGTTAAAGAGAAGACAGCAGCTTCCCTGAACTTTTTCATCTTCTGTTTTGTCAAAACATGTCTTGGCTACCAACTAATGATTTTACATTTGTTTAACTGCTAATAAAGCATTTGTTTGTCGGTTTGTTTAATAAATGGATATGGCCACTTATCTAGTCAATGGAATTCTGGGTGGTGAACAGAAAATAGAAGCACAATACACAATCAAAATCAGTTAAAAAGAGCCAAGTCAAGCGCACTATAAATATTTTCTGACAACATAAACTCACACTGGGCTCCATTAATGCCCCAGCTCTAGTGGTTGAGGGAAAAACCCAAACTTCATGCCCTTGTGGCAATCTGTTAAGGGCAAGGTCTGGGCAAAGACTGTTCCATAAGGCAGACAGCATGACAAAGAAAGCATGCTAGGATTTCCCAGGTGATGATGCTTCACCAAAGGAACCCAGAGAATGTCTACCCAGCCAGATCTGGTAGGATAGACAAAGACCACTAGAGATTTAGTAGATTAATATTTCCGACATTATAATCTCCATCATCATCACCCCCCACCCCCATGGACCATTATTTGATCATGGTGAGATGCTCTTCAGGATATCAGCAACTTAATGGGTGGTGGCTTATTCCCTGGCAGTTTAACAGCCAGGTCATATATATTCCAGAAAAAAAAAATGTATGCCAAACCTATGCTCAATGGTGAATACATAAAAGAAGCATAACAAACTGGATCATAAATCAGGTCTAATACTATGGCTCCTGGTCATCAATCTAAAAATAGGTCATAGCATTAAAATGGCCCTGCATGGCAACCAGGATGGCCAGCTGTAAAGCAACAGGTAGACAGAGCAAAGTGAAAGATAAAAAAACAATTCAAGTAAAAATGAAGTCTATTTTAAATAAAACCCTAAAACTAGGGAATTTCAAGAGAGAAAATTTGATATATAGAAATGCAAATATTCAGGCTTAGAAACTGATGAGCAGTGATTAATGGGTCAAAAAAGGTTTTCTCCTAAAAAAAGTATTTTATAGATACAAAGCTGCAAAAACTGGAAAATCTAGCTAATAGTATTGATAACAATACAAATAAAATTGAAAGTCATCAAACAAATGACATTTTTGAAGAGGAACATTACATTTTATTAACTTCTGAGACAGATAAGTTAATGAAATTTATTTATTTATTTTATCAAATTTCTATACTGCCCACCTCATCTAAGTGATTCTCAGCAGTTTGTTGTTGTTGTTGTTGTTAATTGCGAAGTCGTGTCTGACCCGTCGCAACCCCATGGACAATGTTCCTCCAGGTCTTCCTGTCCTCTACCATCTTCTGGAGTCCATTTAAATTCACACCTACTGCTTCAGTGACTCCATCCAGCCATCTCATTCTCTGTCGTCCCCTTCTTCTATTGCCCTCAATCTTTCCCACCATTAGGCTCTTCTCTCAGCAGTTTACAAACAACATAATAAAATAATATAAAACATGATTAAAAGCACAGTTAAAAACAAAATTAAAAACAAGGCTAAAATTTACAAATGAAAATTTGTAAATGAAAATCAAACTAGAGTAGAACAAAAAAAATCAAAGAAATACATAAAAACCTTGAGCAAACAAATCAGTTCTTTGAAAACAAATAGAACTGAAAAATCATTTAACATAAGAAAAACTCAAACTATACTGTTCCCATCATTGAAAAAGACACTTAGAAACAAATTAAAAGTTTTGAAAGATGAAAATTTATGGAAAATATTGAAATAAAATTTCTACTTTTGATTAAAACAAATCAATTGATTTATAACATAGCATCAGAATTGGGACAGAGTGCCAGAAAACAAAAGCTTAATCACCAAATTGGAAAATTTGTTTGGAAAAAAATGATCAGTATAAGAACTACTATCAATAATCTAAAGAATCTGAAGGACAGAAAACTGAAAAATAATAAGATCAACTAAGACAATTAAGGAAGCCTCAGAAGAATTAAATCAATGATTTATGGTATTTCCAAGAAAAATAAATGATATTAAATAAAATGACAATTTTGACATTGGTAGTTATCAACAAAACAGAATTCGTTTTATAAAACATTTCTGGGAAATACTACAAATATAGATCCTTGCCCTGATAAAGATGACACATTAAAATTTTTGGAGCAACTTCTGGGAGAACCCCAAAGAACATAATAAAGATGCAACATAGATAAAAGAGATTGAGAAGAACATTGGCTCAAATCAAAATGGATGATATGATCATAATATCAGAAATGATTAAAAAGCAAACAAAAAAGCTAAGAATTAGAGTATACTAAGAAAATTTGAAGTTTATGAGTTTTGAATTAAGTATCTGATAGTTCTCTATAAAAGACTGACTATTTAATTTAATAAAATTCTACAAACTGGAAAACTTAAACAATGGATAATAAAACATAAAACAATTTTAGCAAAAAATAACAGGAACACAGGTATAGCTGTAGGCTTTGTACCATCTCAGTGATAGCCCTCACCTTAATTAAACAAACTTAGTTATATAAAATGTTGAAACAAAGCTTGAACTATTTCAAATAAAACAAAACTATATCGTGAACACTGCAACATTGCCCCAGTAGAAATGGACCCAGAAAATCACTCAGGTTCAGCTGGAACTATAAGAATACCACTTTCTCAATCAGCTTATCTGAGAATGGAAAATTCAAGAATGGATCTGTGCTGACCTGAAGAAAGTGTTAATCACATCCCTTAACCATTAGGCCAGTCCCAATCAAGCTGACTTAATTAGCCAGGGAGGGTAAGGATTAAGTAAACAAGTAATGGCCCTTGTTTCTTTACAAATCTTCCCACATCCTCAAGATTTACTTCCATATGGCTAAAGGCAATCATATAAACTTGACAGACAATTATCATTTCCCTGTAACTTGCTCCGATACTGGAATCAATACAAATTGATCTGCTCAACTTTGTCTGCAAAGAATGATCACAACTGCTTAAAGCAAGCTTTCATTAGTTCTGACTTCTTTCTCTTAGCAGCTTGATGGAGGAAGTGCCAAATAATACATTACCAGACAACCCATGCCGCATTGAGTCATGGTTTCATAGATACTTCCTCACCTAAACAGAGAAACAGAATGATCCATAGTGGGCAATAAATCAATGGGAGCAGGAGCAACTTCTGACTTCCTGCTGGCTTCCCCATTGAGTTCCTTGTGGGAATCTGGCAGGGAACATTGGAAATCTCCCCTCCCCTCTCGTCTCCTTCCTCTCTTCTTCTCTCCTCCCTTCCTCTGACCTACCCTGCCCTGTAAGGGATTCTGAGACTGGCTGGGAAACTGTCATGGCATATTGAAAACAAGGATCATGTGGCTGCAGTAGCAGCCCAGCAGTACAGCAGCAGCCAGCACTGAAGCAGCCACAAGTTCCCCAAATTTCATTCTCTCTACATATATACAGTATGTAGGTCTTTGGTTATTCAGGTTTATATATAAAATTTCTGTTCTGTGCAGATTTTAGACTCTCTAGCAAGAGATTCCATTTCCTATCAAATTTCTGTAATATTCTGTTTGTGCCTTAATTTCAATCCTAATCTAGCATTAATGGTCATATTGACTATGAACCTGATAGCTAATTGGAACCTCTATGTTCAGAGGGAACAAACCATGAGGAAACAATATGATTTTCATGCTCTGCTAAAGCCACATGGATGACCAAAGTTGAAAACATAACACTGTACTACATAACTCTTATTTTTATCCAAGGGTGGGAAAACTAGAATGAGGCAAATGTTGCTATATCTCTAGCATCCTTCACTATTTGCCTTGTTGGCTGGGACTCTTGAAAGCTGCCATTCCACAACATTTCTGGAGGGCCATAGTTTTCTTCCATTGATTTGATCCTCTACCAAAATAGCTTTTATGCAGAAAATGAAAGTAGCCCATTAAATATACTAACATAAAGCTACTAAAATGAAAATATGAAACATATGTTTTGTATTCGTGTTATTGTTGATAGTGATGAATTAACTTGGAGTGATGCTTACTCCAGTTTATGGACATCTGACTGACATAAGCTGAGCTGACACACCCCTTTAATTATTTTCCCATGGCACATTTATTTTACTTAATTGGTGATGATGTAGACTTTTCTATCTTCCTCTACATCTGCCTCAAGTTCTTTGTACATCTTCCCAGTTCAAATTGCCCACAGGCAAGACATGTATTTGTGTAATTTTAGAAATAGCAGGGAGTTCTTTTTGATGCTTTCCCATGAAATGTATTTCAGTTTGTAGGACAATATTGTGATATTCTCCATCTGTAACTTCAGACTTATCACTGGTGGAGAAAGAATTATGTTTTCCAGCATTTGCAGATTTGGTTCAGAAGAGCAGAAAGATGACTATTTATTATTTTTCTATTATCATATTCTACTGATTTACTTACATGGTGCCAAAACTAGATGCTAAGGAGAGAGAAAAATTAAACAGTGTTGTTTCTGCTTAAAGCATCTGACAATATTGCAGAGAAAAATCTGATGTGGAAATAATTTATATTATTTTCTCTAAGCAGATGAAAAGGAAATGGCTATAAGAATAGGCCTCGTTGTATTCAGTAGGATATTCTAAGAAATATCACAGATATTTAGTTTTATACACATTTACTTGGAAGCATTCAACTCAATAAGACTTACTTCAGATGGGCCTGAATAGTGCTATTTATTTTCAAAAATTTGTTGTTGTTAATTGCAAAGTCGTGTCCGACCCATCGTGACCCCATGGATAACGTTCCTCCAGGCCTTCCTGTCCTCTACCATTTTCTAGAGTCCATTTAAGCTCACGCCTACTGCTTTAGTAACTCCATTCAGCCACCTCATTTTCTTTCATCCCCTTCTTCTATTGCCCTCAATCTTTCCAAACATTAGGCTCTTCTCCAGTGAGTCCTTCCTTCTCATTAGGTGGCCAAAGTATTTGAGTTTCAACTTCAGGACCTGGCCTTCTAAAGAGCAGTCAGGGTTGATCTCCTCTAGGACTGACCATTTTGATCATCTGCAGTCCAGGGGACTTGCAGGAGTCTTCTCCAGCACCATAGTTCAAAGCCTCAATTCTTTTGCGCTCAGCCTTTCTTATGGTCCAACTTTCATAGCCATACATTGCAACTGGGAAAACCATGGCCTTCACTATATGTACTTTTGTTGGCAAGGTGATGTCTCTGCATATAGGTTTCTCAAGAGACAAATAAGATGGTCTGGTATTCCCATCTTTTTAAGAACTTGCCACAATTTGTTGTAATCCACACAATCAAAGGCTTTAGCAGAATGAAGCAGAAATAGATGTTTTCTGGAACTCCCTAGCTTTCTCCATGATCCAGCGTATGTTGGCAATTTGATCTCTAGTTCCTCTGCCTCCTCAAAATCTTGCCTGTACTTCTGGAAGTTCTCGATCCAGATACTGCTGGAGTCTAGCTTGTAGGATTTTAAGCATAACTTTACTTACATGTGACATGAGTGCAATGGTGCACCATTTTCAAAAATAATCATCTCCAATTCCTACAGAGGAGACAAATTTATTAAAAAAAAAAATTAAAGTATGTGAAAGTGGACAAGACATGGGGTCTGCAAGAAATCAAGACCCAGTGTGATGGAATGGAGTATAGAGCACCAGGAGGGAGGGGCTGCTATCCAGAGGGCAAAGAGGCAGCAGAGCTTGGAATGTCTGGTAGGCAGGAAGAGAGCAAAGATAGCCCCTCCCTAGCAGTTCAGAGAATATATCTATAGTGGAAGGGGGGGTAGATTTTTCTTTATCCCCCTTTATTATTTTTATAAATAACTTAAGATGGGAAACATATCTAATACTCCTTCAGCTTCCTATTTTCCCACAACAACATGCAGATATTTGCTTTGGTTTGGCAAGATTTCTGTCTGTGAGCAAACAACAATAAAGTAGGCACTCAGAAGTAACTCCATATGTCATTCTTGGTTTTGGGGCCTGACAGCTGGGGAGAGGGAGATCTCTGTGTTTGCTCAGAACTTCCTTTCCTTGTGGTGGTTCTAAAGAAGACTTTCAGTATTGATGAACATGGCTAAAACTGACAGTATGCTCTGGCAATTGTACTCATAACAATAACAACTAACATTTCTGGGAATCCTGCTGTCTTGTCTAGAAGCCCCCAAAATTGGGTGAAATGGAATTGACAACAACAGTGGAAGCTTTAAAAGTCACTCAAAGGTCATGTTAAAAGAAGAGAGAAGAGTGGAGCTGAAAAGGGAAGTGATAGAAAAAGAGAGGAAGGAGAATGGGGATGGAACTGAAGAGACATCCTGATGATGAAGAACTTGATGCAAATGAAAGAGGAAAGACCAAAAGGGATAGAACAAGGGTGTCAAACTCAATTTCATTGAGGGCCGCATCAGCATTGTGGTTGCTCTTGGGGGGCTGGATGGGTGTGGCCAGGATGGGTGTGGCCTACTGGGTGGGAGTGGATTGAGTGGGTGTGGCCTAATGGGTGGGCATGGCCAGCTATACATCGTTCGCGTCAAGGGTGGGGGCCTGGGCAGGAGTGGATTTGAGGGTTTCTGACAGAAGAGGGTGGGACCAGGGCAAGTGCCAAGGCATGGTCCACTGGAAGAGCCTCACTGTTCAACTTAGGCCATGCAGGGGGGACTGGATGGTGGTGCAGGCTGCCCAGAGTCCTGGGCAGTAGGGCTATGAGGAGAGCACCCCACTGCCTGCCGAAACCTCTTCCCCAGAGCCCATCAAGCCGGATATGTGAAGTTAGCGAGGGCCATTTGCTGGCCACTTCCAGGCGATGGTGCATTTCTTCATTCCTCACAAAGGATGAACCCCCCTCCCCGCATGCACCCAGGGGGCAGGGTTGACGCAGCAGGGGCTGGTTCCTCGCTGTTTCCAGACAGTCTTGTGGAGCTAAGACTGAATGCATTTCAGCATAGATGGCCACCACAAAATTCTAGAATTGGCTCCCAGCTGGCCTGGGAGGGGCCATTCCCTCACTGCTTCCAGGATAGCTTCACGGGCCACATGAAACCACTTCGCAGGCCGCATCCAGCCTCTGGGCCTTGTGTTTGACATGTATGGGATAGAGGGAACAACAGCACTCATTGCAGGAGAGGACAAAAAGACAGAAGATTTACACAGATCACAGGTAGATATGAATAAAAGTGCTTGGGTTCATTTCAATCAAATACTCATACCAGGCCACAAGGCAATTAGGAGGAGATGGAAGGAGACATGCATATTTCATTTCACATTGATTAGTATTCAATGGCTCTTAACAGCAGTCGCCCAAGGGTCATATCTACATACTAATAATTGTCATCTAAGTTTGAATCTCAAAGACACCCCATTATTTGAAGTAATCTCACAGGACACACCAGATATCACCGAACTTTTCATTCTGCAGGAAGATGCCTCTAATTTACTATTTATTTATCCAATTTATACACCATCCATCTCACTATCTAAGTAACTCCAGTGCTGAACAGGGTGGGATGGGACAGATCTAACTCAGAATGAGATCAGGAAAAATTGATGAAACGAAAGGGCTTCACAAGAAGTGAACAATTCTACTCGGAATGGATAAGTTAAATGAACTATTCTTTCCCTAAGAATGACCTTCTAAATTATGCATTGGTACTTAATCCTCAATCTTTACCCTATCACTTAAATGTGGGACTCAGCAAATTAATGCTAATTTCCCCTTTTGTTTGTTGCAGTTTACTACAAAATCAAGTGTGGGTATAGATGTGTTTTCATATCCTTCCAACATATTGCTACCTTTCTTTTAAATCATCTTTGTAATTCTTTTCCTTGATGGAACCAGTCCTGAGCAAGAGAAAGGAAAATCTCTCATGACCCCAAAGCGATAGTATGAATGTATCCATGCTGCTTTCCAAACAACAGTTGTAGAATCATCGCCATTGTCTTCTTCAAGGATGTCCTTTTACTTTCCAGATAGTCTGCAACTGCAGTAATTCCCTGGTAGACTCTCACTCTTATTGAGTCCATCTAGTTCTACCTAGCTTTTCAAGATTACTCTTGGTCAGCTGCGTGCTCTTTGGGCAAGACTATTCTTAATACTTTGAGAAGAGGCAAATGTAACCATCGTAATTAGCATCCCTCAAGATGGTCAGAAGGTCACTTCCCCTCTTTTCTTCATGCCCCACCCACTGTGATATGGTCTTCCTCCTGTTCGTGTATCTCGATACTGGCATAGATCTTGAAAAATACCTCCATGTTCCATGAAATGACAAGGAATGGCTAGAGCTTTAAATGCCTGCTTCCTTAGTATGACTTCTGTTCCCTTCAAACTTCCTAGGGCTAAATATATTATTTCAGAAATGGATTGAATGACATTTGTTTGTTTTTTTTATATGCTTCAGATAGAACTATAGAAATAATTTTCCTCCCCCACCCCACCCCATACCTATTCTATATCTCTCTTCTATAGAATTTCTATCCTTTCCAAGGAAAGCTAATAGCAGCAAATGATCATGAGATATACATCTCCAAGATATGAATATTAAATAGGCCTTTCATTTCTGCTCACATTATTGTATCTTTCATAAATACAGGGCTGAAATTAGTTAATTCCTACCATTTCTTTATTAAGGTAAGTGAAAGCGAATGTAAGTCTATATATTTGCACAATGTTGGAGCCTGGAATTAAGGATAGAACTAATCTATCCCATATACTTCTTTAATCAGGACATTGACCTTCTAAAAATATCTTTGAAAGAAACAATGGAATGTATTATAACTCTACATAACAGTTGAACCATCAGACATGCTGATAGAAAACCACTCAGATAGCTAGAAGTAAGAAAAAATTAAGAAACCTTTAATTGAAGGTTAAAAATTGAGAGATGATAGATAGATAGATAGATAGATAGATAGATAGATAGATAGATAGATAGATAGATAGATAGATAGATAGACAGACAGACAGACAGACAGACAGACAGAGGATTATGTCAACAAACAAATTGTACTCAAGGAAAGTAAGTAAGAAAGAAGCCATAATGTTAGTATTTTTTATCATCCTAGGTCAAACATTCATAGGGATGGTGAATATAGCCATGAAATAAAGAAATGTATGCTGTATGGGAGAAAGACAATGACAGATCTAGGTAAAATATTAAAATATAGAGATATCAACATTGATAACAAGGTAAGTACTGTCAAAGCAATGTTTTCCCAGTTGTAGCATGTGACTGTAAAAGCTGGATCATCCAAAAGGCTACAGAAAGAAAAATGGATGCTTTTCAACTGTAGTGCAGGAGAAAATTGTTGCAAGCCCTTGGGCTGTAAGAACAAATAATTCAATATATGATGAAGTGAAACCAAATTGCTCACTGGAAGCACTAAGAACAGAGTTGAAGCTTAGGTGCTTTGGTTGCATAATGTAAAATGAAGAGTTATTAGAATTTTCTTGGAAAATTTAAATTTAAATTAAATTAATAATTAATAAATTAAAATTAAAAATTAAAAGGGAACTGAGAGATGTCTGGGTGGTTAGGCACTATTCCTGATGCTACAAGCATGAACTTGCAAGAACTCACAGAAACAGCTGTTGACATTCCTAGTGATTGTCAAATGGATGACTGAACAACAATTCCATTTAAGAGAATTTTTACGGTTGTTATCAGATTATTGAATTGTTTTCCCAATAACCTCTGCAGAAAATATTGGTGTAATGCAACAAACATTTCAGTGAAGTTTGCTTCATCCCCAACAAACTCCATCAATGCTAGTGGTTCCACTCTGGAACTGGCAGCAAACAGACCTTGCTTTTAACCAGTAACAATGTAACAATGACAGATATAAGATGTAAATTAATTATTCCTTCTTATACTTGAAACAACTTCAGTACCTTGGCTACTTTTATTGATTTCTATTTGCTTTGGCAACCTAAAACATGAAGAACGTATATGGATATGGATACGTTTATGTACATGTTTTTCATACGAGTGTAGATACACATTCAGATTTTTTTTAAAAAAAACACACCCTTATTTCAGAAATAAATAGTATCACTGATGAAATACATTATGTACAAAATAATTCCAGATCTTGAATCCTAGACATCCTAACCTCACAGCATTGTTTTCTCCTCTGACTCTAGATGCTATTAAGTAGCCAACAGTGTTTTAATACTCTGGTAAACCTAATGTCAACATTTTTATTAGAATCAATTTTGATTTGTATTAATTTATGCTCTGTGCAGTATATACACATCAGCTAAAGTGCATGTTGTGCAATAATCCACCATCAAGGTGATACAGTTTCTGGGGAGAAGAATAATAGCTGGTGTTGAGTCCTCGGCTCAGGACACAACAGCTGGGAAGGAGGGGGGAATCTTATTTTATTTTCTTGACCTCTCTGTAAAAAGGCACATTGAGATTCTCTGCCCAAGAGGGAGTGACTAGATAGCCAGCCACCATGAACAGGAATGTTCAGCAACAGCTAAGTATTGCAGAACAAACATCCTGGAAACCCTCTCACAATTCCTTGAAGTCTCCCAGCTCTTCTCACCTTCTCTGACTGCTTTATGTCACTGAGAAGCATCCTTGCTGAGGTTACCTGAAGATGGGGAAGAGAGAAGCCAAATAAAAAGACTTTTCCTCACACCTTCTCTGAATGAAGGGGTAAAATTGGCTGGCTGTACAGGAAGAATGATCAAATCCAAGTATGAGACAAACGCAACGTCATGGATGCACTGTGGAAAAAAGAAGATGCCAAGTCATATTTGTACTGTGGCTAGATGCAAGGGAGGCAAAGTAGTCAGGCTATCTGAAAACATCATGGATTGTGATTCAGTGGATAGAATCATGTTCAAGTGTGCCCTGGTAATAATCAGCCGCAAGCCTGAAAAAACAGATCTAAGTCCAAGAGTACTGCGGTAAGGTTCATCATATACCAGAGGTCCCCAACCTTTTGGGCAGCAGGGACCAGTTCTGTGGAGAAAGGTTTTTCCACAGACCAGAGAGTATGTGGTTTTGTGTGCTGCCTGCATCCCATGGATGGGGCTTTGCTTGTTTGTGCAGACCGGTTGCTGGCATACCACAGCCCGGTACTGGTCCACAGACCGGAAGTTGGGGACCCCTGTCATATACCATATGGCTGAGATTTAGAGTTTAGTGCAAGAGAAATCAAATCAATTTAGGCCAAAATTTAAGGCCTTTGTTAAATTTGCAAAAACTCAGGATGTCACACTAGTTTGTTGGTCTAGTCAAAAAGCCACACATTTCAAAAGTGCTGAGATTAAACTTAATGGGTTGGATCGCTTAGAAAAAGCAGATGAATAAAAGGGAGCCTAGTGAGGGGAAGGCGTCAATAAACTTCACTGAATTCCCAGATAAACAGACTGAACAAACCTGAAGCAGTAGCACAATAAGGCTGCTATAAAATTACCAACAAGAATTCTTCCTTATGATCCAAGACCAGCTTCATAAAATGCCTTCAGCCAAGCAGCAGAGCATCTCACAGAGGATGAAAACACTGCTAACCAAACCTGTTATTATTTTATTTTGTGCATAAAACTGAAAACCAAGAAGCAATTATCACTTTATTGTTAAGTAATGTGCAGTGAAACTGTTTATTACTTCTGTACCCCAGTGATCCACATTAGTATATTCTTAAAATTAGTCTGCACCTCTTTTGTTATACTCCCTTACCCAGTGGTGGGATTCAGCCAGTTTGCAGCAGTTCGGCAGAACTGGTACCTAATTTTTTGTTGCCCAGGCCCAGAATGAACTTTCAGAAGCAGCATCCACACAGAGAACCAGTTGTTCACATATTTGAATCCCACCACTGCCCTTACCCTCTATATTCCAACGGGATGCAGACTATATCAGGTTCATGTTAGCTACTATTAAAATGAAACATCAGTATAAGCCAAGATTGGCCAAAGCCTGTCTCATTTATGGATTAGTATTAAGATGAAGACAATATCAGAAGAAGAAGAAGAAGAAGAAATGATGCTGGGATACATATGTGCTCTGGTTAGATGCAACTGAGGAAAGATGTTTCATTTTAATAATAGCCAATTATAGTAATAGTAGTTTAGTAGTACATTTCTATTTACTCCAATACTACCCAAGTGCAACTTCAAGATGCATACAATTATCCTGAGTGGAGACAGGACAGGGAGTGCCAGTGGGGATCACAAATTGTATGCCATTACAGTTTTCTGCTGACTCAAGGATGGGAAGTAGTACTTCAGCACTGGGAAGAGTTAATAGGACTAGACTCTTTTAATAAGCATTGGGTAGAAAGAATGCTCTCAAGGATGGGATGCTGGGTGCGAGCACTTGGGAGTAAGTCCAACTCAACACAGTAAACTGTAAAAGGACATCTCATTGTGGCTTAATAAGGTTGAGTTGCATATAACTATAAATATGTAGGTATGAGCTGATGGCTGCAAAGCCATTTTCAGAACCAACTGCATCAACATCAGAAATTCTGAACTGGAGAGTCAGCTGGAAAAAAATCAACAAATTAAACTGGATCAGCCATAAACATTGTTTTGTTCTGTTTTTCTGTTTTTTACATTTTAACAAGCCTTTGAAAACAGGAACAAGGGAGCATCTGTTAGCATCTTAGTAAGCAGGAAGAATCAGAAGTGGAAATGAACCTAGTTGAAGGAAACAATGCTCCAGCTAAAAAAACGCCAGAGGAAGTTTAGATGCCCATTCTGTGCCTGGGTCTTAGGTTTTTCATGGGTAGTCTTGATCAGATAGTCTTAAAACATTAGCATATGTTAGTGTTTCTTAAGCTTTTGCTCTGAGGACTACTTCCCACTTTTACAGATTATGGAGAACCTCCAAACAGCTTTTGTTTGTATAGGTTATATTTGATATTTACCATATTAAAAATTAAAACTGATGCATCTGCGGAATATTTATTAGATTGTATAAAAATAACAATGTTAGATATTCACATAAAATATTTCTCATTAAAACCCCTATATTTTTAACTAATAAATAATAATGAGAAGACTGACATTATCTTAAAATTTTGCAAATATTTTCAATATCCAGCTTAATAAAAGACAGTTGGATTCCCATTATCTGGTTCTATATGTAATCTATGTTGTTTTCCTTGACCTAAATCCTGTTTCACACATATACCGGTATGTTCTGTACTTGGGAAAGAGAAAAGTATTTTGACAGCTTTTTCAGATAATTATGGATATTCTTCTTTGATACTGCACCAACACCTGAAAAGTGGTAGTTTCACAAAGGTTAGTTGCTCTGTAAAATCTGAAATCATATCAATATACCTTTTGCATTCTGTTACATTAAACCCTAGTGGTCTGTCTGGGACTAAGATGGATTACTTTAAATGGATCCTAGCTGTACTAGTTATCACTGTAAACCTTTCATGGGCCTTATCATTATTTGCAAGATCACCTGTCTCCTATTGTCTCTGCTTATCCTGTGAGATCCTGCCCTATATGCATATACTTCATTTGTTCTTTAAACTTCTCAGTTTCCTTTTTTTGAAGTTCTCATTGATTTGATACAACACAATTTTCTTAGTCTTTCCTTCCCTCCCAACCATTCACTCTTTTTTCATATTTTAGTTTGCAATTTGATCATTTATTTTCTTTATGTGATCAAGCTTCCTCAGTGTTCTTCTTTTGTGTGGTCATCATTGTAATCAACCTATATTCACCACCAAACATTCTTGACCATGTGTCTTCTTGTCAATGGTGTCCACAGTGGGAAGGGTGAAGGAGGCCAAGGAGAGGATCAAATGCCAAAAGTAGCATGTGGCAAAATCCTTTCCCTTCTTGAAATCCTTCATAACCTCACAATACATGTCCATATAACAATGCAATTACACTACCTACTTTTTTTTTAAAAACACAGTGCATATGAATCTGTTGAGTATTATTGAAAGTGTCCCACTGATGGACATCACATTAGGAATCCCAGATTATGAAATATTATCTATAATTCCAGATTATCTACACAGAAGACGACTGTTTAGGAACTTCACTGCCATGAGATTTATTGATAGCATCAAAAGAGATTAAAAGAAATAAGGCTGTCAACGAGTACTAATCACAATGGCCGTACAGTAATTCTACAATCAGTTGTCTTATCTCAGTATATCAATTTCTGGAAAACAAGGCAAGCATCTACAACCCTCATACATTACATAAAAGCTTCTCATGGATATGAGGCTATTGAAAAAAACAAAATGTTAGTTAGCTGGACCTCAGCAATTCCTTCAGATGTTGCAGAGTTTGCAAATGCACACTGCAGCACAATGAAAGCTTTTTGCCAGTGGACCCCAAGTAAGCTTCATATGACTCTCTAACCTTAGAATAATAGCAAGTCCTCCTTTCTCTTAGCATATTACAAGCATGGGTTTAAAGGAGTAACTCCGGCTTAGAAAAGGAAGAACAAAGCTAACTCAACAGATAGCTCTTTGTAGGTGTCCAATGGGTTAAAAGCAGCCCCTTCCAATAAGCTGCTAATCTTCAAAAGCACTGATGCTTTTCAGCATCCACGTTTGCCGCCGCTTGCACCTTTGGCCCATCTGTTCATTTTCAACAGCTCTTCTGTTCTTTTAAGAGAACTCAAGACTATCCCCCCCCCCCCCCCACAATGCACAGGTAATTTTGTGGGGGGAAACTCCACATCCTCCTGTTCGGCAATGTGCTAGTGAAGAGAGCGCTATGGCAGATGGCATTAAAGTACAGACAATTGGCTTTTTTTTTTTAGTTTGTGTCATCAAACTTAACAGTCTATAGGTCACAGAATATAAAGAGCTGGCACCAGCCAGGCTCTGAATGTGCATGAAGTTCTAATGGAAAAATACAAATGCAGCCTTCCTTGCCCAGTAACTTAAGAGTAAACAATTAGGAAATGTATAGATTGATCATTGGTCAGCTAGGAATTGTTTTGCCCCACACAATGAAGCAGTTTGCATATTTGCTGATCTTTCCCCCAAAGCATATGGGGAATGAATCATTACTGGGGCAATTCACTTGTGATTGCTGCACGAATGTCTTCCGGTGATGGTGCTTTGATGCTTTGTTTGTCCCATTATAATATGTATTTATGACCTAAGTGTGATCTTCTAAATCAGAATAGTTGCTCTAAAATCAAAGCCCCAACATACTAATGCAGCTCAGCCCCTAATTTTTCAAAACCACGCTGAATATTCAAAAGCTGAAAATGAAGGAAAGGAGTTAACGTTAATTAATATTTGAGGCAGTAAAATAAAAGCAACTGTGAAGCTAATTTTGCAGGACAATTAATCATGAGCCATGCTAATTACACAAGGGATTTTGCAAATGATTTTTTTTTTCTGCAGGTAGCAGGATAAAAATGATAATCCGTTACCCATCAAAATCATTGGCTTCTCACCAATGTCCTCGGCAAGAGCAATTAGTGGAAACAGCAGAGCTCCAGTAATTGCATGTCAAGAGAGGGAAATGCTAGAATTTTAATTGCTCCAAATAAAGACCACTTACACCTGGTTATCCAAAACAATGCAGTAAACCAGATTAACAAGTAACCACTTCCAGGTGCCACATAAATGTAGCTGCAAGGAAACAGCAGGGTAGCACTGAGACTTCCCATTTCTAGCTTTCTTTTCAGGCTGAATTGTAGGCTTGTCTGAAAAAAGAAAAAAAAAAAATACTAGCCAAAGAGGGGACTATGGCTAGAAATACATGGTTTGGAAAAGAAAGATGTTAAGTTGAATTTGGCTCTTAGTGATTTCATGGATATGTTGCTGAGGCTTTCTTGTCAATAGAAGTGACTTGACATGGCCTTCATTGGGGAAGTTAGCTCAACTTCCCATTTAGTGCCCAGCTCATGGTTCCCCCCATGTAGACTAAAGAGTCTGCAGTTGAGCTCAAGACAAAATACTGGTTAGGTATATGAGATACTTATTCTTTTACATTTTGCCAAGTGTCTATTACTGACATTTCTTTTTTTAAAAAAAAAGTATTTTCAAAGTGGTAAGAACTCCAAATTTCACCAGTAAATTTTTTTAACAAGGCATCTTATAATTAAAAGCTTAGATGTTTCAAGAATACACAAAATCCTATATTATGTGGTTTTCATCTTCCATGGTCTTTTGATACCAGTTTGCAACATTTGCCGCTTTGCCATTAGATTTGCTATTAGATGTGCTGGATTCACTTAACAACCATGTGGCTTGCTTAATCACACGATTCACTTAACAATCTCAGTGACTCCCTTTATAACAGCTGTAAAAAACAATTGTAAAAAATGAATCTGATTACATGATGCCTTGATTTTATAACCGCAACAGCTTAAGGCCAAAATTCCTCGCTCCCTTGTGACTGTAATCCAAAGACTGCCTGTATCTAAGCTCTACTCTGAATAAAATGAATACTGAGCATCATGTAGAGAGCCAGTTTGATTTAGTGGTTAAGTACTAGTCTGCCTTGGGTACAAAGCAAGGTAGCCAGCCTTAGACCAGTCTCTTCCTCACAGCCCTAAGAAACAGGCAATGGCAAACCACTTCTGAAATCTTGCCAGGAAAAACTGCAGGGAATGGCGGTCTAGGCCAGGGGTCTCCAAACGTGGCCCTTTTATGAGTTGTGGACTTCAACTCCCAGAATTCCTCAGCCAGCATGAAGTCCACAAGTCATAAAAGGGCCACGTTTGAAGACCCCTGGTCTAGGCAGTTGCCAAGAGTCAACACTGGCTCAAAGATACAAAAATAAATAGAAAATATGTATTGTTTTAAAAAGCACATTGTTATTCCTTTTAATTAAGGCAGGTTTCAAAATCTCACCAGAGATTTTGAATATAATGGGATTTACTTCTGAATAAATCTTGAACTATCTATGACTTTTCACTCTTACAGGTTTCCATCATTCCTTAGCTTTTCTTTCTGTTTTTAACAGCACGCTTAAAGGGTGACCTTCCTGTTGTTAATGTTCTTTGTTGGGCATAAAGCTAACAGCACTTACTTTCACTTGCCTCGGGATGATTCTACAAATGGTCATTATATGCTGGTTTATTATACTGCAGGAACTTAAATGATGAATGGGTTTCTGAGAGCTCCTTAAATTCTTGAATTACCCAGAAGAGCACAGGTGGTTCTTAGTCTTCTGGAAATGATTCAGGAGATAACTGTTAGGATGGTATTTAATTTTTTCCCCCACAGAACTAATCCTTGTTGTCCAATCATTTGCACATATGTCTGACAAATGGCAATGTAGGGAAGTAAAGTGGTTGCTTATAAACAGAAGTTTTCCTTCCCTGCCAGCCACTTTTATTTCATCTTCCCTAAGCTGAAATCCTTTGAAAATGTGAGTTTTTGGAGCAAAGCATGTTGCCACCCATAGGCCTAGCTTTCCCCCCTCTTTAAATAAATCTGAGGCACTTACAAAGCCTTTTTGTCAAGTTCAAATGACAAGAATAAATTGTCATTTATTTGGGAACAAATTGAAAAACAGCATGGTTTCTGGTGTTCTGTATTTTAATATAACTGGAATATGTTGCCAGGATTCTTGGTTATGGAATAAATTTCTGAGATTTCTTATTAGAGAGTAGAGATGATGGAATTGCTTAATCTGATGAGGTTCTTCAAAAGCTGATGAATGAATGTTAATGGAAATATGATATATGATATATTGGATGGAAAGCTTTGTTGTCAAAATGGGACAATCAAAGATTTAACAGGATCTTGAAAGCTGGAGAGTTCCAATTTTAGGCAACAGAAGTGTTCATTTTCCACCAAAGTAGATGACTGAAACACTCTCTTCACTCTTCCCAATAAAAAGCACCTGGAATGATATTTGACCCCTGAAGATGCTATTTACTGAAAATGGCTTTCTTTTTTAAAGATGTTTGTAGAAATATATAGTTTAGCTGTAGGTAGTTGTGTCAAAATATTTTAATGCCTAAGGTTTTGTGTGTGTGTGTGTTTTAAATAGAGATCCTAATAGTTCATCCTGTTGGGATTTCAAAACTGAAACATGGAACACAGACTTTTGTGACCAAAAGAACACAGACTTTTGTGACCATTGCTGTCTTTTATGGCTACCTCAAAATCAATTACCTGAGGCAGAATCCGTCAGCCCTAGCCTAACGGTCGGCCTGGTTCTAAAATTAAGAAGGCCAAAAGTATATGACAGATAAATTGTGGATATATGTGTGCGTATTGTCAAGTCAGTTTTTGACTCCTGGTGACTTGCCTATAATGTATGCATTTTTCTGCCTATTTTTAAATACAATTTGATGATATCTGGAAAATGCTTATTTAAATCTGTATATTTCTACTTTATGTGCCTATTTGGGAAATCCAGAGTTGGTTTATTTATTTAAAAAAAATCAATTTCCCATACATGTTTCAGAGTGAAAGTGAATCAACACAAAAAAAATCTTTCTCTCATTCCTCCTTTTATTCCCAAAACAACCTTTTAGCAGAGTTTGGGAGACAGTATGAACTGACAGATTACTCCTGAGCTCATTCTCTGCCCAGGATTTTTGGAATAAACACATAAGAAAATTCTGCTACAAAGACATGGGGGAGGGAGAGTGGATTTGGATTTCACATTCCAGTCAGAACTTACAGTAGAACAAACAAACGAATCACAAACTGGCTGGAATTTACATTTCCGGTTTTTAAAAAATCTATTGCAGCTCACATGCAGAAAGCTGGGCTGTTTAAGAGGAGATCAGGAGAATCACAGGAGCTGCAAGCAAAAGTACTGCAATTGTTGCCTTCAGCAGGACTTCTGCTTGGATTTACCTAGGGTCTTGTAACATTTCAATATGACTTGAGAATTCCAGAACAGACTTGAAGGATTTTATCTGCATATTTACAAGTCAGAAGCTGATCAGAGATCCTACTAATACCATAAAGAATTTTTCAGTGATTTGTTCAATCTTCTTTATGATCTTGCACCTGCCACTTAATTAATGTAAGTCCAAAGCCCATTTAGTTATCACATGGTAGAATTTAATTGCAAATGTTTTGGATTGTAACATCTGGTTACTGCATTATTCTTCCTGGATATATAGAAAACAACCGTTTTGGTTGTTCCTAAACATGGTTTCTAAACATGGCATGTGTTTTGCAAATGGAACAGATGATATGGAGACAATCCAGCCGTATGTCTCTGGCAAACAGGTGTTTTGTTTTGGATTAGCTGACTAGCGACAAATTTAATGAGTTTTCAATGGGAAGTGAAAGGGGGAATCTGGCAAGCCCCCTACTAACATGCACAGAGTTAATCTGCTCTTTCTTTCTTTGCCAAAAAAGAAGGTGATGAGAGAAGGAAAAACTGCTCTGCAATAAATATAAATTTCCATTTTTGTGCATGAGACCATTTAGCTTTAATAATGAGAAAAATGTTAGCAGACAGATGCAGATCTTGTAGAATATTGTGAACAATTATTTTATTCCTCTTCATCTATTCGTCTTCATCAGTCATAATTCGTTGTCTGCCTATCCATCTATCATCTGCTGCATCATCCTCTTAACAATAATCAAACAATAAAAAAATAAAGAGGCAGGAAGAAAGGAACCACTAAAACTGATTAAAAGACTGGAAAGATAAAAAGTATTCACATGCCGCTGAATGAGCCAACACATCCAGGCACTTTGCGCATCTTACTTGTAAATATGGTGGGTTTATGAACGTGTCAAAGTAACCTACTCTGCAGGTTTGAATTTCTTGGAATATGACAGATGGAGTAGGTATCAGCAATATAAAAACAAGATTTATTTATAAAATCTGGGTGAGAATGCACATGGGCCATCTTCTTCTTCTTGTGCCATATCCGTTATCGGACATTGGCGATCCTGTTGGCGATCCTGTTTTTATTAGCAGCCGCACGAAAAAGTGCTACTGAGTTTTGTCCAAACCAGTCCCTTAGATTTTGAAGCCACGATGTTCTTCTTCTGCCTGGACCTCGTTTGCCTTCAATCTTTCCCTGGAAGATTAAATGGAGTATGCCGTATTTTTCTGGGTGTCACATCACATGTCCGAAATATTCTAATTTTCATTTTTTAATTGTTTTGATGATTTCCCTTGGCTTTCCCAGGCGGCTTATCACCTCCTCATTTCTGATCTTGTCAACCTAGCTTATACCTAACAGCCACCTGTAAATCCACATTTCAAATGCTTCTAGTCTCTTCAGGTGGCCTTCTGTCAGAGACCAACTCTCTACTCCATAGAGAAGGATAGAAAAAATATAACATCTGACAAGCCTGATTTTCAATCTTAGGCTTACGTTGTGACTGCAGAAGAACTTTTTCATTTTGAAGAATGCTGTTCGGGCTTTTTCTATCCTTGTCTTTACTTCAATGGTCATGTCCCAGCTTTCATGTAAATTAGAACCAAGATGTGTGATCCTTTCAACTTTTTCTAGAGGTATTCCTTCTGAATTTATTGGTGGTAAATCAACAGGTTGTTTGCTGACAACCATGGGCCATATTGACATCTAAATTATGAAGGGTTATTTTTTCCATGCTGCATTAACTCATTTGGCTCAATCATGACAATCCTACTTTTCTTTTCTTTCTCCTCTCCCAGGAAAGGGCAGAAGACGGGACAAAATTTGAATCCAGTTTTCCTGCCATTTGTTGCATTTACGACGGAACACAGTAATCTTGGTTTAGCTTCAAATCTAGAGTAGATCCATTTGAATCAATTAAACAAAATAATACGATATGATTATTTAAGTATCACTCATTTCAATGGGTTTACTTTGTGTATGACTAAGGGTATATCCACATTTGTTCTGAAGCTTGGATTCATTCGTGACAGGCTGATTCTAAACCAGCTTAAGAAAATCTTTTCTGAACTAAGATACTTTGGCAACACTGTAGTGTACTAGGTGCTCATCCTAAACTCTAAGCTAGTTTTTTTTCCAGTTGGACCATTCCTTTGCTGCCATGGTTTCACATTATTCTGTCCCAGGAAAGTCATGGTCAATTCCTTCCTCCCCCCACACACACACATACATTATATATTATGTGTATATGTGTGTATGTATATATGTGTGTGTACACATACATTTACATACTTATATATACAGTTTACTTATATATAAGGGTTAAAGCTTTAAAATAAAATTTCCTTTCTTATTCTTGCTTTCTAATATCTCCTAGAATGGGGCTTTTCAACCCGTGATACGGGTGTCCCTGGTGGTACTTCAGCACCTGGAAGGAAGTACGTGTACAACAGGTTGAAAAGCATGGTTTAAAAAAGAGTATTAAAAAAGTGTAAAAGTGTAGCAGGGGATGAGTTGAAGTGACGGCAGCATCGCACAGGCCTGTGGGAGAGTCATCTGGAGCTGCAGTGTTGCTGGGGCTCTGCTGAGCTCCCAAGATCGGCATGCGGCTCCAGCTGATTCGCGCTTCCCGGAGCAGTGTGCAGCCTTGGGGAGAGGAGTCAGCTGGAGTTCCACTGAAGAGAAAAAGAGGAGGGGAGGAAAGAGGAGATAAAATGAGGAGGTTTTGGTGGGAAAGGGAGAGAAAAAAAGACAACGGGGAAAGAGAAGGGGACGGAGAAAGAGAGACGGAGAAGGGGAGAGGCTTCTTTGAGACAAACAGAGGGAGAGAAGGGGACAGAACAGTGCAAAGATTAATATCAGAGAAACAGGCACAAGTTTCCCATTAAAAGTGTGGTAAGTGGGTGTTCAGATAGTCCTCAACTTGCGACCACAATTGAGCCCAAAATTTATGTTGCTAAGTGATAAATTTGTTAAATGAATTTTGTTCCATTTTACAACTTTTCTTACTACATTTGTTAAATGAATCACTCCAGTTGTTAAATTAGTAACACAGTTGTGAATCTGGTTTCCCCATTGACTTGGCTTGTCAAAAAGTCTGCAAAAGGGGATCACATAACCCTGAGACACTGTGACCATCATAAATATGAATCAGTTGCCAAGCATCCGAATGTAAATCACGTCACCTGGGGATGCTGCAATGGTCATAAGTGTGAAAAATGGTCATAAGTCACTTTTTTCAGTGCTGTTGTAACTTCGAACATTCACTAAGTGAACTCTTGTAAGTCAAGGACTACCTGTACTTTATCACTTTTTTCCGTTTTTTTTTTTTTTGTCATCAAGTTTTTGACATCTTACTAGGCAACTGGTATTGCCTTATCCCAAAAGTGGTACAATCGGTGAAAAGGTTGAAAAGCCCTGTGCTAGAAACAATAGTTAAGGATATTGTTGTTGTAATATATGTTCAGCCTTGCTAGTTGGATACTCAAGAAAAACATTGTTGTTTTTTTAATTACTATTTTTCTTTTTTAAGCGATGTACTTTTCCATTTATTTTTTAATATGTCTAGGAGTATACCTTTTAAACATGTTGCAGTTCACCTTTCTTCCAAGGGACTGGATGAGTGATGTAACAATGCACAGCCAGAGTTATTTTAAAAACTCAGTAGAAACTAGGTAGCTCAGGGAAAGAACAATAGCATATTTTTTTTAAAAAAGATTATGCTGAGTTTTAAATCACCAACCGTTTGTATTTTAGCTGATGTATTATTGCAGGTGTATTGTTAAAGGTAACTCTAAAAGTCGTTGCACAACATGGCAAGCATTGGTTCAGTTGAGGAGGAGGCATTCCTACTACCCCTGCAAAGTAGCCAATCAAATTTCAGAAGCTGGTTTTAAAAAAGTAATATGCTGCAGACAAAATTAAGAGCTGAGTTGAAGGTAGCAGAAAATAAGAAAAGAGGTCATTTAATGGTGGGGGAGGGAGCGCTGGGTGACCTTGCCCATTTCTGCCACCCAGAAAGAGTAGCTGGCTCGTTCTGATGGTGGGACAACAGGCAGCGTAGATAAGCCTGAAATCTGGATCTAATCCATTACAATATCTGTAACATTGCATTGACTATTTAGCAAAGAAAAACCTATGCTAAAGGTAATAATTGCATCTAGTCCTAGTCATGCATAGAATAAACATATTAAAATTGATGGAACAAAGGAGTCATGATTAACTTACAAACCATTCATTTCACAAATTTTGCTTCTAGCATGATTAAGTTTAGATCCAATCCATCATTTTTAATATGGCTTTTCTCGGCTCAATAAGCCAAATACTAAATGTGCACTAAAATTCCACTTCATTTTCCCTTCAAGTTGTACTCAGCATTCTGAATTTACTTGATACAGGGGTTTTTTTTTTCTTTATGAGCCCCATCCATAAGATGGGACAAGAGCAAAACCCATCACTGTGTTATTGCATTACAGAACCAGAAGAAGAGCCCAGGCAAAGAGGTTGGAACGATTCATTCAAGCAATTTTCTAAAACTGAGTAGTTGTGAATGCATATTTGGAAGGCACCTATGATGCAGAATGTATGATCAAGAACTCCAATTATAGATCCAAAGAAAATTTAGAACAATCTCTCATTCTGAACATGGAGAGAGTTGAGACTCTCTCCAGAAAATAATATTTTAATGGAAGTTTTCTGCTCATATGAACTTGCTTTGACTTTGGAGAGAGTGGCTGAAAAGAAAATTATTTCAATAAAACAAAGCAATGCTAGATGAATAAAGATGAAGCCAGGCAGAACTGAATCCTAATAGAGATTTGTACTTAATTTTCTATGTATTTTCATCTTTCTGAACACTGTTAATAAAGCAGATATGAAAACCAATTTTTATAATAATGTGGGAGTTTTTTCACAAACAATGCAATTTTCAAATTTCTTTGTCAGTCTTGGAGGTTATTCATTGTTTGAAAGCACTGCTGATTATAAAATTCCTAGTTCTTCCAAATCAAGCCAGTTCTTAATATATGTTTTATTTCATCATCTACCTCACCTCTGAACTCCCATGTGAACATAGTCAGGAAATTAATCACCAGAGAGGTTGGCATTTGAGAAATTCTTATTAGAAAGATCTTATAGAGATTTGGAATATATAAGTAATAAAATCTAATAAACATATGATATGGAGTTCACATTCATATTCCGTGAAGGGAATGAATGCCTATTTTTAGAGGGACAATAGTGCTCATTGTTCTTTCCTTAATTTTAATCTTGTCCATGGAAGACTACACAATATCCATCTGAAAACTTTGGAAATATAGACTATTTATTTCTGATCTCTCTATAGCTGTTGTTGTTGTTGTTGTTGTTAATTGCGAAGTCGTGTCCGACCCATCGCGACCCCATGGACAATGCTCCTCCAGGTCTTCCTGTCCTCTACCATCTTCTGGAGTCCATTTAAGTTCACACCTACTGCTTCAGTGACTCCATCCAGCCACCTCATTCTCTGTCGTCCCCTCCGATGCCCTCAATCTTTCCCAGCATTAGGCCCTTCTCCAGTGAATTCTTCCTTCTCATTAGGTGGCCAAAGTATTTGAGTTTCAACTTCAGGATCTGGCCTTCTAAAGAGCAGTCGGGGTTGATCTCCTCTAGGACTGACCGGTTTGAACGCCTTGCAGTCCAAGGGACTCGCAGGAATCTTCTCCAGCACCATAGTTCAAAGGCCTCAATTCTTTGGCGCTCAGCCTTTCTTATGGTTCAACTTTCACAGCCATACATTGCAACTGGGAAAACCATGGCCTGGACTATACGCACTTTTGTTGGCAGGGTGATGTCTCTGCTTTTTAGTATGCTGTCTAGATTTGCCATAGCTTTCCTCCCCAGGAGCAAGCGTCTTTTAATTTCTTGGTTGCAGTCCCCATCTGAGGTGATCTTGGAGCCCAGAAAAATAAAATCCTCTATAGATGAGTGTTTCCTAACTCCTCATAACAGAAGAATCAACTTCCAGAATTCCCCAGCCATCATGGTCTTTGTTGAGAATTCTTGGAGTTTGAAATTTATACATCTGGAAGTTGTCCAGCTTAGGAAACACTGCAATGGACCCAACTCTCTAAATTCCATACCATCTCTCTGACCATTTTCTCTTAAAAAACCTCTGTTTTAAAGAATCCTTCCAGAATATCCTAATCTGGACTGACATTACCACTGTACCCAATGGCACTGAATGACATTGGCACTACTATCCCGCAAAGACTAAAAAAACATATTGTAGTATGTTTGGTATTGATGAATGATCTCTGAGTGCAACCCCATTGCTAACAGCCCTTGCCCATCATCTCCTGCCATTCCAATACAAACCCCCTGAAACTCATTATTCTTTGTTTTTCTTCCCTATGACAACGATATGACGTTGTTGGGCAGGAAAATAGGATACTCATGGGCTGTAATGGGCAGTAAGAATAACCTTGAGAAACAGGAGGAAGAGGCGCAATCAAGGCCTTGTTGTTGTCAGATAAAAGAAATCTGAGCCCAGGGCAGAAATGTAATTTGAGAAAATATCTCAAGACATGACCCTCCCATGTTCTCCTGAAGGGAAACGGTGGGGGTGGGGAGGAAGAGCACATTCAGATTTGCAAGATTCTGTTACTTATAATAACCTTATAACAAGTAATATTAGAATTCATAACTCTGCCATCCTAGTCTGATGTACCTGACACATGACAATGAGAAATGCTGTAGGCATAAGGCTGTAAAGCACGGGTTCCCAACCTGGGGTGCAAGACAATATTCCAGGGGGTGTGAAAACTTGGGTTTTCAAAATTATAGTATATATGCATAATTCGTTGCCGTTATTTCAAATTTTTGAAAGGGGTGTGAGAATATATCAGAAGCGTTCTAGGAGTGTGGGGTATAGAAAGGTTGGGAGCCGCTACTGTAAAGCGAAATGCCGTCATCTAATATTGTGTTTATTTGCAAACATGACCACTGACATCCCCTAAACTCTATTGAAGATGTTACCTAGCCTGGTAACAAAACATTCGGAATCCAACCCACAAGCTTGGAGAACGAACCTTCACCCTCATGTTTCTGACCCAATAGAAAACAGAAATGGTGGGTGGTTGTAACTCAATGCTTTGTTTGGAAGTTCACTTCTAGTCTTGAAAAAAAAAAAGACAGACTAAGCTGGGGATGACAGACTAAGCATCCTGAGGCACAAAAGAAAGAAAGAAAGAAAGGAAAAGTATTTTTTTTACGGTTCAGTATATCCCCTATTACAAGCATTTTGTGGATAGACTAGCTAGCCTCACCCCATAGTAGATATTTTTATAAAAGCACTCCTGACATATACTCTCAAATATCAAAGATAGTTATTTATTTTTGCTTGGGGCCTCATGGAAAATTCATATACCCAGCTATCATGTGCCTAGAATGCTGCTCCCACCTGCCACCATTTCTCAAATGTTGGAGAAGTTGTCAAAGTCATCCTGAAAATAAGTGTTCTAATTATACAGCAACTATTTTAGATTATTCTAAGGCAGACCTACCAAATCTGGACTGCAAAATTTGGACCACCACTAAATATCGGTAGCACCGAGTTAAAAGAGGTTTTTGTATTTCTTTGCTACCATCTGGTGGCCACCTGGATTTTGCAGGCCAGATCTGGTAATCTTACTCCAAAGACCCCAAATCACAATGAACAGATGATGTTTAAATAGAACCCAACATCCAACCTGTAATTTGCAACTTAAGGTGGCATTTAAATTTTCTAAGCAGTGGATCAAACATATATTCCCCTCCTATTCTTTCAAGAATGTCATAACTACCAAAAAAAAAAAAATCATCATGTTGGTCAGGATTTAGGAAGTCTCCAAGTGACATTTAAGACACTTAAGAAGCACTTTTGATTCATTTGACACTTTACATTTCTGGAGCTAGTTCTCCATTATCTTTTCCTTGATGCTTGGAGCAACTTAGCATAAGAAAGGCACTCTGTTCCATAATTGTCTCAACAAGGCAATTATATGAGCATCTTGATCCAATTGCTGGCTCAATCAAAGAAGCCACTTTACTATTTCTTATTTCAAAGGAAAAGAGAAAGAGAAAAGACCTGGAATTATTGACTGGAGTGAAGAACTCCTAGGGTTTCTAAAACATTACTGTGATATTGATGAATGGTTAAACTGCCCTTGTATTAATCAGAATAAAATTGAAAATGATTATCTGCAAATTATTTTATACTAATAGTGGCAAGTGTGCTATATATAACCTCATTGAAACAAAGGACAAATAAGTCGGGGGGGGGGTGTTCTTGCTTTTTTTGGTTAACTTAAATAACTCAAAATCTATAATTCAAAGTCTTTCTAAAGTCAATGTTTCTCCTTTATAGACAAAAGAGCCGTCGAGATGAGTCCTCCAGTTCTAGTCATGGCAAAGAAAACTCAGAGACTTCAACAAAAATGGAGTGAGTGAATAATTAAAGATATCCAAAATTCATGCTTCGAGAGGAAAGAAAAACTGCCTGCCAAACGTAAATTCCTTTAAAGCATAAACGGCATATTAAATTGTTAATAGTTATGTTTCTTTAATAAGTAAGAGTATCTTTATGTACTTTGATAATCTTTTTATTTGATGAAGGCATAAAATTATACAGTATCCTTAATTAAAACTGCAGAGCAAGAATAAAAAAAGATTCTGTGTGTGTGTGTGTGTGTGTGAATATATCATATAAAAAGCTAAACCTATAAGACAGTTGTCTTTGTTCGTTGTTTATTTACTGGTCACAGATAATGGTTGTATTAAACTCTCCTTCAAATTCTCAGTGGGTTTGACTGAAAAGCAATGTTTAAAAATGAAAAAGAGTTCTATTTTGTAGCCAAACTATGTGTACAACCGCCATGCCTTTCCTCCACGTGTATATAAAATACAGTTCATACCATGTACATGCTGCTAGGCTGAATCAAAAACTTGTGCCATGACATCTTTTAAAATGAATAAATCTCAAAACTTGTCTGTTTCTGCCATGAAAGGCTAATGTAGTTAGCCCTCTCTGGGAATTATAATTTGGATTGCAGGAAGGAGCTATTTTTGTTTTTTGTTATTTCTGCTCTTTACAGAACCTGAGAAACCCAGAAGTATTCATTAATGTGAGGCTATATCCTCAGCCTGCTTGCAGACTTGCATCTGCAGTCATCTTCAGGCAGGTGGTAGAAAGAGCTATGCCTCGCCCTTCCCTTCCTTGCCCTCCCTCTAATTTCTCCTCTGTTTGAGGCTTTCTGAGACTTTTCTCAGCCTTGAAGAAATATGCCTCTTGTAGTCTCAGCAATGTCAATTCATTTAATTCCATCCTCTTTCACTGAAAGCATCCCTAATTACATTTCAGATAAGGGTTACATTTTTAATCCCCAATGAAGACACAGACTATCTGCAATGACAGATGGGTTGGGCTGCATGTTTCACTTCAAAAATGACATTTATCTAAACATAACAAAACTTCAAGAGCATCTAGTCCTAGGCTCCATTTTTATTTGACAGCTGGAAGGGAACCATTTTGACAGGGGAGGACTATTTCATGAAAAAGCCTTTGACTCTGATGTTGCTCTTGTTTCACCTTTTCCCTATGCCACCATTTTTTTTCCTCTGAGTACAGTTGTGGTCTCACATATTTGAAGATTGTTGTCCAACCCTGCCACTTCTGTATTTGTCCCATCAATGATTCCAACCTTGAAAAATAAAGAAGGAGCCATGTGGCACCTTCACATATGGTATCTCCTCTGTTCCAGGATCAGAGTGATCTCTCTGTGCTCCCAGGACATCATCCCTGTTTGGCAGCTAAGCCAATGTACTTACATTACTTGGCTCAGATGAGGAATCATTGAAATAGTTGCCAAGCTAGTTTACTTTCAATAATACTTTGGCTCTCATAGGGAACTCTGTAAGCCAGCTCTCTCCCCATTGGTGGGAATTCTTGCCTCATCCTTCTCCCCACAGTTTATGGATTGTAACCATGCTCGGAACTCTCAAAGTTGAGTTCTGATTGCAAAGGTCCAGTTGAGGTGCCTGGGGCAAGGTCTTGTGCAGTTATTGGGAGCAAGTTTGATCCCGTGACTCCTACGGAAGATAGAAAAGAGTTCTCCAGTTTGTCAGCTTCACCAACCTGCAGGTACAGATACAGGTTCTTTCTGGATGATGAAAATTGATCTGTGGTTGGGTCCACTTAGTGATGTCAGCTTCTTTGAATCAGGGAATAGGCCCCTTAGCCTTGAATGAGGTTGCAGCGCCCTCACCTCAGAAAGTCTTTTCTCGACCCAGATAATCCAGTCTCAAATGGATTATCATCTTTAAAGGCTTTCATGATCTAAGGCCTAGCTATATGAGCAACTGGTTGTCTCTTCTGTCCCAGTATAGTTCAGCAGAGTAAGTGTGCTACATCAATTAAAAAATATCATTTTGCAGAACCCAGGAAGCCTGTCTATCCTGTTTCCATTCCTGCCCTCTACAATGATTGCTCCTCAGAGATGTGTGTGGCTCTCTTATGTCACTAGAAATTGGACTTAAGGAAATCATTAAAGACCTGGTTGTTTTCACCCAGGCCTTGGACACTGTTTTGTTTTGTTTTTGTATGGTTCTGGTAGGTTTATGGTTCATACTTTGGTCTTCTGGCCATCATGTTATTTACATGTTTGGCCTTTTTTAATTGTCAGCCTCTCAGAGTCACTCAGGAGTCAGGCAGCCTCAACATTAGATAAAGAAATAGTCTTATACGTAGATCTCCCAGGAACCATTAAGGTTGGTTGATTTAAAAAAAATTAGACAAATCCACATACTGTGAAGTAAGTAAAGGACATGCATGTGAAAGTACAAGTAATTTATCTTACTTACTCATAGCATGGAGTGGGTATAAAGCTGGATTTTTTTCCCCACTCAGCTACTGTAGAAACATGTAGGAGAGAAAAGTGTTTTTGCCCTCTATTTTCAGTATTTCTGAGTTAGCAGAATAGAGGAGGATTGTGGAATATTATCAGATTACTTTTGAGGATTTGGAAAGGGAAAGTGGTAGTGATGTAGAAGGAACCATGGCATATAGCACAATGGTAGAGCATATGCTTCACTTGCAGAAAGTCCTGGGCCATCCCTTGGGAGAACGTAGAAAGACCTGTGCTCAAAATTCTGGATATCTGCTCCAATTGTTTGAAACAATACTCAGCTAGAGCAGCAGCTCCCCCCCCCACACCGCAACCTTTTTGGCACCATGAACAGGTTTCACAGAAGATAATTTTTCCATGGACGAGAGGGAGGATGGTTTCAGTTTCGCTTGCTCACCACTTACCGTATTTTCTGGCGTATAAGATGACTTTCTAAACCATGAAAATCTTCTCAAAAGTTGGGGGTCATCTTATACGCCCAGTCGTCTTATACGCCGGAATATACGGTACCTCCAGCTGTGTGGCTTGGGCGTTGGGGACCCCTGAGCTAGAGGAACCCTTGATTTGGCTTAATTCAAGGCAGCTTGTTCTTACCATAATATGCCTCAGTGAGCTCACAGGAACACATGGAGTAAAGTAATTGTTGAGCAAATTAGTAGCATAGCCATTCTAATCAGGAACAATCTGCCTGCAACAGCAAGATAACATTTTGTGCTAAGGCACAATACAGAAATTAATGCATTTTTAAAGACTCTGTTGCTGGAGCAGCATCAGCCAAGTTGGAGTAATGAAAACAAATATATGGACACCTCTAAAAAAAAGTATAGAAAAGGCATACATTTCTGAAGGTTTTCCAAAAAGTCCTAAATTGATATTTTAAATCAAAAGTCACAAGTCATTTAGGAAAAAGTGAATAGTTAAAGATAATCTAAATTATAGATTGAAACATATATGAAAGAACTTTAAGCTTTACAGTGGTTTATTTAATTGTGGCTTAGAAGCTTGACAACCCAGCCACTCTAGTTCATAAACTGTTGTTTAAGATTAGTGCAAAATGATCCAACTATGATTTATTCAGAAAACCAATAACTCTTTAAGATGATGTACAAACCAGGTCAACTTTTTACCCAAAGATATCAGATCCTGGTTCTAGGACACTGTCTCTAGTGTGGCAAGGATGAGAGAAATAGTCTCTTAAGGAATATTGTCTGCAAGGAATATAAATTCTTCCTTTCCCCACCATCCAGTCAGAGCTGAAGAAGCTTCTTGGATGAGAAGCGAAATGTCTTCAAAGAGAAAAAAGAAAGTCCAGTTGCCTTATGAAAAAGCACCTTTGGGTTGTTCGGACATTACCCCTGAATTGTATCTGAAGAGGGATGAGAGGGAAGAAAGGAGAGGAGAGAGAAAAGAGTAAAGGAGGGAAAAAGGAAGTAGAAAGGTTGGAGGAGAAGAGGAGAAGTGGGGAGAAAGGGGAGGAGAGTGGTGAAGGAAAGAGAAGAGGAGAGGAAGAAGAGGGAAGTAGGGAAGAGAAGAAAGGGAGAAAGAAGGTAGAGAAGAAGGAATATGGATACAGTGAAAGGGGAAATGGGCGAGCAACACCGAAAGTCATGTGTATGTATTTATTTCATTTTATTAAAAGTATCTTATATATGGATGTAAAAAGAATGTATGTTAACATCTGATAAATATCACAGTATATGTATGGGGGAGAGTTTGGAAAAATAAAAAATAAAAAAATATTTTTTTAAAAAAAAGCACCTTTGGGACAACCATGACCTGGATGACTGAGAGACAAATAGTCTCTTAGGTGCTACACTTGGGCACACCTATTTTTGCTGTTCAGCAGTAGGTGAAGATTTACGTTTCTGAAAGAATATCATACAGAAGAAGTCAAGACCTATTTTTCCTCATTCCAGAATATGGGATTCTGACTGAATGTTGGAAGTCAAGGAAGCCATTGGGCAGAGGAACCAATTACCCTGAGAGTGGTGGTGGATGCATTCAGATGGAGGCTATTGTTGGGAAGATCTCAGCCTGGCAGGGAGGCGGGATCAAGCGCAAAACTAGGGCGACCACAAAAGGTAGGAACAAACACCTCCCCTATGTTCCTTGGAGCCTTATCTAATAGTTCCCAGGAGTAGGCTGCCAAACTGGGGAAATTCCTGTATTATAGGCAGAACATAATAAAGTAGTTAGCTTGAACTCTGCACATTGTGGGTCTGGTTGTTCAGGCCTGACAGCTAGACAGCCAGTTGTCTGGATGCTTTCTTCTGGATTTCTGCACTGAGCAAGGGATTGGAATCAGTGGCATAAATGGCCCCTTCCAGCTCTAGAATTCTAGGATTATAATGATAAGGGGGAAAAAAGACAATGCCTTTACTGCTATTTTTAGATTTAAAAGGCTCCAAGAAAAATATCAGCTACCACTTATCTGTGGTTCAGAATATCATGGAATATAGTGCCACTTTCTCTGGACTTCCTAAAAATGGAAGAATATTTCTTAAACGCCTTTCCTGGCTAAAATTTAAAAATGGCCTTACAGTATTCAGTACTCGGGTAGCATCCAAATGCTTATGGTTCTAGCCAAGGCTGTCCTCTATACAAGCGGACAGGGAGTGAATTCCTGCAACTTTTTGTGTTAGATGATAGCAAGATAAAACTTTTTATTTGAATGATCAACTGTGTCCCTCTCAGTCCCAAATCTATGCTATTTCATCCTTGGAACTGCAATATTACTCCGTCTGTCATATCTGCTGTTGCCATAGTAATATCATCTTAAACATTTGTAAGGTCACAAAAAGAAGCACTAACCCTCTTATTCCTGGAATAACTAATGCCATTCTGTTATGTGCTTGATGTAAATAGTCTCAGGTGACATTCAACTGTACATATAGTCAATTGCAACTGCTCAAAGGAAATGATTTGTTGTAACAGCCACTGTTCAACCTCTGTGACATCAATGTTTCTATGGAAACAGTTACCTATTGCACGGTGTAGAATTGAGTATTGATCAAACCTAGGCCAGCACTATTTCCGTGTGGCAATTTATGATAGAACTCATAATATCACTGTATATTTCAAGCCCCAAGGAACTAATTTAGCAGACACCTACAGTAGAATATTAGAAGTCAATAATGAAAGCCTAATTATGAACTCCAGACAATTGTTCAGTATTTTTTGTCTGTCCTTTGAACACTTCAATTGCAATAATAAAATTAATAAATAAATGAATAAATAAAAAGAAATCCATTGGTACATCCAGTTGTGACTGGAGCCCTCAGAACAATATCTAAAGGATTACTTGATATCTGGAAATATTGAATGTATCAGCTCTGAACTCTCTAATTTTACTACAAACCACTCTGCTTGGTACTACCGACATTCTTAGAGGCTATTTTAATAATTTTTCAGGTCCTTGGTTAAGACATGAATTATTAAATTTCCACCAAACTTAGACCCTGAATCTAATTGTAGATTACACATACATAACAATAAATGCCTTTAAAAGGCTCATTTCCTATTTTAAACTTTAGTTTTCATTGTTAAGATATCTCTATCCCTAATTTCAGCAAAATTAGCCAAGCTCGGAAATAAATAACTATTGATCAAGAAGTAAATCTCTTATGCCCAAGTTCCATTACCACACTTGACAGCACCATGGAAATGATCAAAATTATATAATTTACATCAATTTATGTCATTTCACATCATGTAAATCCTAGTGGAAGTTTGGTTTGCTATGCATGAAGTCCATTGCATCAGGTCCTGTAAAGCAAGTTTAATTGTACCTCTAAAGGAAAGTTGAACAGGGAAAAATAAAAAGTTTGGAAGATGATTTTCATTAGATGATCCTCGCAACTGTCTACAGCTCTCTAGAGGATTCCCATTATATGGAGAAATGCAGTTTCAGACTCACATGTGAATTAGTGGTGTGTCTGATGTTTACTATACAAACCAACTCAAACAACAGCTTCTTTAAGGGAGAAAATAAAATTGAATGCCATTCTGTCATGATGGAGTTACTTCTCTCAAGATCTTTTATAGTTCCAATAATTGGAAAACTGCTCCCCTTTATGTTGGTCTCCATAAATTATACTGCCTTCCCTATTGTCTGCAGCAATTCAAAATTATGTCTTTTCTGGTTTGTAAACTATTCCATAACTTCCCATGGTTTTCCTGAATGGAAAATTCTTATTTTCATGTGGTTTGAATCAAAAGTAGTTTGTAAAGCTGGGCATTTACCCACATCATAAAACTGAGCTTGCTGATTGTCAGAGAATATTTTGCCAGGCCTATAATTTAGACTTCTCTTTAGGGGCTATTGACAGGCATAAAATATTCAAAATGTTTTAAATGTTCAGCTGTTGTTTTATTTATTAGTTAATATTGTTGATTAATGCTAAAGTCGATGTTAATATTTTCCTTTGGTATCAGCCTAGAAAACTAGCAATTGTATTTTTTCTTCAAATTTGGAAATAAATGAAAAGTTTTACTTTGTAAATAAAGGACATTATGTGAGGGAAGGTGAAATTTAAAAAGAGATACATGCTACTTGTTTTCTGATTTCTCCTGGAAGGAAGCTATTCATTTCTTGATCAAAGTACCCATTTTCCAATAAACTGCTTGCATAAATGTATTATACAGTGCATTTTTTGTACTAATGTGTTGGTCTGGCTTTATTTTCATCCCCAAACTGTATTTCAATTACAGGGAAAACTTGATCCAATCATTGCCAGCTGTTATGTTTCTAGAAGACAGAAAAATGCTGGATTGGACAGCATTTTCTAAATACCTACAAAAATGATACCTTTTCCCTGTGGAACGAGTCAGGGACAGAGATTTCTATAAAGATGTTTATTGAAGGAAGAGAATATTTTTTTCCCATTTCAAAAGCTTGACTATCTTCCCGTTTTTCTCTTGCTACCCCTTTATTTTCCATATAAATCAATGGAAAAGAGGCAGCCTTTTATTTGTACTAGCTGTGTTTATCCATTGGCATCATTCCATTTAGATCTCTCCTTTCTGATGTGATGCCTGATGTGATGGTGGAACAAAGAGGAGGGCCTTTTTTGGCAGATAGACTTTTGGGGAAAATGGAGGAGCAACGTGAGCAGGCAGGGATATAAACTGGGCAGCATCATACAGGTAGGCGGTACCTCCCCCCACACACACACATACACACTTTTTCCTAATTTGGTGGGGAATGCCTTTTATGAGTTTTTATTTTTCTAAACAATTTTAAGTTTGATTTAGGGGTTACACTATAGGTTACTCTTACCCGGAGTCACACTGTGATAAGATAGGTGGCTAATATACTTAATAAACAGCATAAAAATAAAATGAATAATGGCAGAAAAGTGTTTTCAGCAATCCCAGAACTTCTCTCCGGGCTTCCAAAAAGGGATTTATGAAATATCTTGTTTTTGGAAGGCTACAAGTCTTAATTCATCTGTTAACATATGATAGAATTCTGCACTGGCTGTTTAATATACAGGTAGTCCTTGTTAAGTGATTGCCTCATGTAGTGATCATTCATTTATGACAGTGATGAAAAAGTTACTATTTGAACAAACCTCACCTTTACAAACTTTACAAGTCTGTAAAGCAAAGTAAGTAAGCACAGTCGACTGATTCACGTAAGGATCATATCGCTAGTCCCAACTATAGTAAGTATCTTTATTTTTGCCACTGCTGCTGTGAGGAGGAGGAGGAGGAGGAGGAGGAGGAGGAGGAGGAGGAGGAGGAGGAGGAGGAGGAAGGAGGATTGTTACTGCCATTACATCCAACTAGTCTGTCACTGAACATACCTCATTTCAGGGTCAAAGCTGTAGATAACCCTGATGGATTTCTCCCCTTTATAGATCAGAGAAAACCAAGTTTGTTCCCTCTAAGTGTGCAGATTCTTTTTTTAAAAAAAAAACTCATACCCTTAATGATATACATACACTACCAGGTGAAAACACATTCTCGTGGTCAGCTGATCATGAGATTTTTACTAAAATGGTGATAATATAGACAGGTTTAGGATACTTTTTTTGGGGGGGGGGAATATCAGCATATTTGTTTGCTTATTCCAGCCCTAATCTCTTCTTGACTTATTGGCAGGTAGGTAGTGTATTCCTGGGTTGGGGTAAATAGGTGATCTATGGAAGATGAAAATTCCAGAAAACATCCACCTTCAAGATGTAACACTTATTACTGGCAAGAAATTTGATGGTCTTCCACTTCTTTCATGCTGGTTAACTCCCTCTTAATCCAAGAATAAAAATATTAATATTCTCTATTGTCTCTTTATGGAATTTTTGCATTAAAGTTACTGTATTTTGTGACATTGTTTTGACGATTAGAAAGAATAGATTGTAGAAAGAAGAAAATTATGATGAAATATTTTGATTAGAAATGTATGAAAGGAAGATCAGAAGAGATAGATACTGTAAATAGATAGACAGACAGACAGACAGATGATAGATAGATAGATAGATAGATAGATAGATAGATAGATAGATAGATAGACAGACACATACATGTTTTCAGTTTATTTTATTTTTCTACTTTTATATTTTTCTTTTCTCTTTGTTCTGTTCTTCTCTTTTTCACATTTACTTCAGTATATTTTTCTTTCTTTTTGTCCCTCTTCGAATGGTTTTCTTACTATTCATGTAAAATCATTTTACTGTATTTTATATAAAATATATTCCATATAAAATATTCATATCGTCTTCTTTTCTCTCAGTTTCTACAGTAATATAATTCAAAACAGGGATGGCCCTTTGCCCAGTCATTCGGTGCAAGGGTCTGGATTCTTAAAGAGGTTCCTTATTTAGAGCCCATTTTAACATCTCATCTCCAGGTTGACACTGTGGAGCACTCATCATTCTCTGTCTCAAGCACGGCCATGTATCAATCCTTTGCTGCAGCACAGCTAGTGTCCTTAGATTTACATGAGTGCCTGCCAGTCATTTTATCTTCCAAGCACTCATCTTGGTTTGTCATTTGAGAACAAGTGCTCTTCCTTTGCAAATTAATTGGAAAGTGTGGCAGAAAATAACCCAAATTCCAGAGCCACTGTCAAGGCAGAGTAGGCTTTTCATTTGAGTAATCATGCTGCTAATCTTCCTAGCAAAGGTTGTTTTTTTTTTTCATCATAGAGCAACAGATTTCTCTGCAATTCAGATCAGAATGACTGAGAATACTAGAAATTTATGTGGGCAAAATATTTTTTTTAAAAAAAACATCAGCTAAGCCTTCCTCCATTCAATGAATTATGGCTTGATCTGGAAGCAAACACTGATCTTTAAAGGGGATTTCTTTCAATAAACAGAATCAAATGTATGAGCTATGAAAGGAAGAAGGGTAAAACACTTTCACCAAAGGGATCAATGGTGTGCAAACTCTGTGTTTTATGTACCTTCAGTATAAGTGTAGATTAAATAAAGGCATTTTTACAAATATTGAAATATAAGGAAAAGAGTCAAAACATAGTAGAAGCAATGTATGTAAAGAAATAAGAGCAAGATAGTATTGTCTCTCTATTTTTGCTTCAATATATATCAACAGTTGCTATTAGCCATTCTGCTAATAACGGAGCAGCAGCTTAATAGAAACTTCTCCATTTCTTATTTATTTGGTTTATACGGCTGCTAGCCTTACAAATGCATCTCTGACTAACATCCTGTGAAAAACAATAAAAACAATAAAGATTTTTTTTAAAAAAAACAACAACAATAACAATATTCACAGAGGAAGGACACAGGACAATAAGCAGAAACTACTCAATGGGCCATCTAATTTCCCAACCCCTGGTTCTGGGGCACATCCAGGACTTCAGCACTTTATGGAAAATCCGTAGGATCAAAGGTTGGGGTGTTCCAGTAGGCAGTGCTGCAGCAGAAAAGGCACTCTTCCCAGCCCCAAAGGTGTTTTTTTCAAAAGACAACTGGACTTTGTGTTTTCCTTGAAGACATTTTGCTTCTCATCCAGAAGAAGAATGTTTCCAAAGGAGAAAGCCAAAAAAGTTTAGTTGCCTTTTGAAAAAAAAAGCACCTTTGGGACAGCCATGACCTCGATGATTGAGACTCTCCATAGACATGCAGTTTTCTAAGGTTATTTATTTATTTATTTATTTATTTATTTATTTATTTATTTATTTATGAGACTTATATACCGCTTTAAGTGCAAGCACTCTCTAAGCGGTGTACATCAGTAAGCAATGTATATATATATTTACATTGCCCCCAACAATCTGGGTCCTCATTTTACCTACCCTGGAAGGATGAAAGGCTGAGTCAACCTTGAGCCGGTGAGATTTGAACCGCTGACCTGCTGAACACAGTCAGCTAAAGTGGCCTGCAGTACTGCACTCTAACTGCTGCGCCACCTCGGCTCTTATTCTTTAAGGGAAGAGATCCAGAGCATGCCTGTGTTATCCCCCTCCTCCTCACATACACAGGTACAAGAGTTCTACACGTGTTTATTTAAACCTCCCAAACAAGTCCTCAGAAAGCAACCCCATTGCGCAGGTCAGGATTCCAAGCTCCACAATGCAAGAGCCACTAGATAACCAAGTCCAATGGATACACATAAAGTCTAGGAAAGCAGTCCAGAAGTCAAACAGGCCAGGATACATGGCACAAGCACACAGGGTATAGAACTGGGCCCATTGCTCCAGCAACACTCAAGTCCTCAGAGCGGAATTAAGTAGGCAACTCTGGTGCAGCCTTTCATGAGAGGCAAGGTTGCCTCCTCATGAGTAGTATAGCTGACCATGTTGTGCCTGTCTCCAGTGGTGGGATTCAAATATGTGAACAACTGGTTCTCCGTGTGGATGCTGCTTCCGGAAGTCCATTCTGGGCCTGGGCAACAAAAAATTAGCTACTGGTTCTGCTGAAGTGGTGCGAGCTGGCTGAATCCCACCAATGTCTGCCTCCTCTCTGCTCTATTTGTCCTTGGAGCAGGAAGAGGTGTGGCCTGCCCCTTCTCCTCATTGCTAAGGGGAGGAAGCTGCTCCCAGTGTTGCCTGGAGCCTCCTGGCCAACTTACTGTAGCTATGGCTTGCCTCACTCAGCCTCTCACTTGTCCGATCAACCCAAGCTGAGGCTGTCCCATCAGCCTAGCACTCTCTGAACCCCAATCCTGGCCAACACTTGGCTCCGAGCTTTACTCTGCAGATTCAAACACACCCTCCTCCTCTGAATTTGCATCTGGAGAGGGTTGGGGGGAAATCCATGACAATGCCCCTCCCATCAGACATAGTGAATAACAGAAACAACCAGGGAGAGGTGGTCCCATAAATAATCTGTGCCCATGCCACAGAGGGATTTATAGGTAATTAATTCCAGGATCTTGAATTCATCCCAGAAGCATATAATGCAGTCATTGGAGATGAGTCCAGTATAATGTGGACATACTGCCTATGTCACCACACTTAGGACCAGCTATAGCTTCCAAATGGTCCTCAAGGGCAAACTCCTGTAGAGTGCATTGCAGTAATCTAATTGGAAGTACAGTGATGATATCTCACCCCTAAGGTCATCAGGTGACCTTATTCAACAACTTCGTCTAAATCAGTGTTTCTCAACCTTGACAATTTTAAGGCATGTGGACTTCAACTCCCAGAATTCCACAGCCAGCAATGCTGGCTGTGGAATTCTGGGAGTTGAAGTCCACATGCCTTGAAATTGTCAAGGTTGAGAAACACTGGTCTAAATGTTAAATGTTGGGTGTACTCTTTGGAAACAATCTCAGTCATAAAGTTATTATTTCTTACTATAACAACAGCAGAATATTTATGTAAATGCTATATTAATAAAGGAGACTATTTGTAGCTCGGGGTTGACACGAGAGGTACTTGGTGCTCTCTGAGCTTTCTTGCTTTCTTGCAGATGTTTCATTACCCAAACTAGGTAAGATCATCAGTGCCAGCAAGAAAACAAGCAGCACCAAGGACCCCACAAAGTCTATATTGTATATTCAATCTTTTAAAAAAGATAACACAATTTATCTGCCTACCAATACTTTTTAAAGTTCTCAAGGATCAGATTTTGACTTTTGTTTTTCTTCAAAAGAATATCCAAGATGAGATGGAGAGTGGATATATGAGACTGTATAATCTCTAGTTATCTGCCCACTGTAAAGAATCAGTACAAACTAGAAGGAAATTTTTCAGATATGTCTTTCAGTAAGGTTGACATGCAAGGGTTTGTTTGTTTGCTAGTTTGTTTACTTGTTTACACCAAATAGTTACCATTTTTCCCAATTAAGCTTTTTAGAGACTATGCAGATGTACACCATATGACCAAAGTAAATGCGTATGCAATAAATCATCCCAGAAAAGCATAGAATCTAAGATTTGCATACGCACTGAGCCTGAAACAACAACAAATTGATGCTTGCAAATAAAATAGTTTGGTTCTCAAGGAGGAATCATTTATAGTGTTATATTCATGCTTACTGTTAGATTGTTATTTGTCTAACTTGCAAATCTCCCATGAGTAGTCTGAAATTTCATGACATTTCACTAAAATTATGGTGAAATATATTGATTCCCTTATGCTACTACTAATGTGGTTATTTGTATTGATTTAAGGACACTGTAATTTGCTATACTAAAAAGCACTGATTTGTATATAACTATTTCTAAGTATTTTTCCATTTTCAGGAAAAACAGAAGAAACATTTCAAATGGTTGAAGGAAAGCTGAGAGAATCTCAACAACCACACAACATAAAAAAAAGTGAATAACAATCATAGAGACATATGTCTATGGAGATTCTCAATCATCCAGGTCAGGGGTCTTCAAACTTGGTCCTTTTATGACTTGTGGACTTCAACTCCCAGAATTCCTCAGCCTGGCACACTGCCAGAGGAATTTTGGGAGTTGAAGTCCACAAGTCATAAAAGGACCAAGTCTGAAGACTCCTGATCCAGGTCTTGGTTGTCCCAAAGGTGCTTTTTCAAGAGTAACTAGACTTTCTTGTTTTTCTTGGAAGATGTTTCCCTTCTTATCCAAGAAGCTTCTTCAGCTCAGAGCTTCTTGGATGAGAAGCAAAACGTCTTCAAAGAAAAACAAGAAAGTCCAGTTGCCTCTTGAAAAAGCACTTTTGGGACAATCATAGAGACATATAATTGGAAAGGACCGTTTACATCACTGAATCCAGCCTGATCACCATAAGTATCCAAATGAGAGCTTCCCAGACTGATGGCTGTCTTGTCTCCACTTGAGCACAGTTCATGAACCTCTCTGGCCACATAGCTGCACAGTTGAGCTGCTCTTATTATTGTTATGAAGTTGTTTTTTTCTAATTTGTCTACCTGTAACTTAAAATCCTAACCCTAACCCTGAATTTACAGCCCGTGTCACTAAATGAGGACTACCTGTAATTTCAATTGATCCAAATCTGAATTTATGCCTTTCTGGATCACTAGACAATTTCAATAGAGTTGAATTATTTCTAATTGGAAAAAAATAAACTATATTTAAATATAATTAGAAATGGCAATAGGGTTGGAGAGACGGATTTCATAATCAATACTTTCAATATTAACAGATTGCCATCAGTGTGTTATACTACATATGTTATTCCTCAATGTATTTTCAAAAAATTAATATGCTGTTTTGGAGATATAAACTAAGCAAATTCTCCTCCTTTATTTTTTCACTCAAACACCTTCAAGAAAAGGCAATTTTAATCTTCCAGATTAAGCAATGCTGTCTCAATCTTTCTTGGGTTAATGAATAATCATGTTACCTAATGAAAACTTGCACTCATGGATCAACTTGAAATTGCTTAGTTGGCACATTGTACAATGTGGAGGGAGTTAAGTTCCAGCTACTTAGAAAACCTGGAATTCTCCCTTTGCTGTAGCAGTTAGAAGGCAGGTGTAGCATGCAACAGTAGTGAAGACCAATTTGATTCTGATTAGCATTTTAAGTAATGGTCTAAATTGTCACTGACTTGATTAAGAAACACAATTCATTAGTTGGAGGAATAGGGCCTAGTGTGGATTGTATACCTGAGATTAATTGATAGAATTAGATGGTGAATGTTTTTTAGTGAGAAGCTGACACATAAGTGTCACTTACTCAAAAGTCCAGGGGCAATAGGCCATAAATTAAGTTGTCATCTTCTGGTATCAATATATCAGCCATAAGCCATAAGCCTTTGGAATCTCTCTAATGTGAGAGAGTTTAATTTATTCTGCAAAAATAGTTTACTGCTCTTTAGAAGGCCAGATCCTGAAGTTGAAACTCAAGTACTTTGGCCACCTAATGAGAAGGAAGGACTCACTGGAGAAGGGCCTAATGCTGGGAAAGATTGAGGGCAATAGAAGAAGGGGACGACAGAGAATGAGGTGGCTGGATGGAGTCACTGAAGCAGTAGGCGTGAGCTTAAATGGACTCCAGAATTTGATAGAGGACAGGAAGGCCTGGAGGAACGTTGTCCATGGGGTCGTGATGGGTCAGACACAACTTCGCAACTAACAACAACACACAGTTATTATTTAGTAACTATTGTTAGAAAACACTATATTAGAGAGCCATGGTGGGGCATTAAGAGCCATTAAGGAACTGGAATATTTGTTTGTGTGCTTGTTTGTTGCCTCAATTTATATAGCCACCCATCCTCAATCACAACTCTGGGCAGTGAACACAAATTAAAAACCAACAGAACTAGAATAAATAAATACAACAATACAATAAAAACACAATAATAGCACAATAACTTTTGAGGACAATGATACTTGGAAGTGGTATATAAACTACTTAGTATATGAGCATCAATAAAAGACCATTTCGGCATCTGTAGGTCATGTTTCTATAATTTGGTAATAAAAATTATGCTAACGCAAAATACTATTTCATAAGTTGACTCCTGGGCACCTTTTCAAGACGAATGTATAGGTTAAGCTAATAGTTGGAGATGTGGTGTTCAAAAGGCAGCATTAGTTAATAAGGTATAGTTTGCCTGCTTTGAACAAAATTTATTATTGATGCTGTTATGATTATCATATTGCTCTGAAAGATACATTGGCTTTTGTAGATTAATGTGCCACTTCTGGATTATATACTGTTGGTTTGAAAATAGGTAAGCCATGTTTTTCTGATTGTAAAAAAAAAAATGAAACTGCAAATTGGAAGTGGAATATACTTAGCTTATATGTTTAATTTCCCATATGTGTCCTATTATTAGGTAAATTGAATTAAATGTTAATAAAGTCACCGAATAACAATATATATAATATAATGTTTCTGGAAGGAATGTTATTTTTTTCTCTTTTTCTATTTTTGGATATAATATTTTATTATATTTTTAATGATAAGACTTTCCTATTATGTTCCATTTTCCAAAGGGAGAATTGATAGTAAAAAATGTACAGTAGGTTGTGATGATGAAGAGAGGGTTGAAAAACATTGAAAAACACAACAAATCTGTGTGTTTAGCTTTTATTGCAATTACAATGCAAAAATTGTAGTGTTGCTGCAGTTGTGCAGGAAAGAAAGGAAGGAAGGAAGGAAGGAAGGAAGGAAGGAAGGAAGGAAGGAAGGAAGGAAGGAAGGAAGGAAGGAAGGAAGGAAGGATGGTTGGTTATCACAAATGAGACTATTAAAGCAAACAGGACCACAAGAGGAATATTGTCTGGATATTATTTAGGAATAAATTAATGAGAATTTGGTTTCATCATGAAACTATAAAGTGCTCACAACTATTCCACTTCAGTTTTTTTTTCATTAACATTTTAATTTGGTATAGTTTTAGTTTCTTAACAGCTTGTCCAGAACTTCTGATCTGGTGATCAGAACATTAGCAAGTGCACCTAGAAAGCAAACTTGTACAGCACACAGATCAACTGCAGAATATCTCAAAATGCAATTGATTTAAAATGGCAAGCAAAAAGCTGACTTGAAGAGGGGATGGAATGCATGGGTCTAATGTAGTATATGAAACAAACAGAAGCATTCTTTCTCATGTGCATTGATAAGGTAACACATTTGCTTAAATATTATTGGATAAAAAATGAATTTATTTACAATAACATTGTTTTCTTCTGAAAAGAGTGAGAGAAGTATCTGGAAAGGGGGAAAAAAGTGGTCATTTTCTTGTGGAAGTATGTGTTAGAAATATCTTGGCAAGCCTATTTGGACTCTTTAAGTAATTTATTTATTTGCAACCATAAACATCCTTCTTACCTTTATTACCGAATGGAGACGTGTTTATTTGCCTAATGCATTAGACCCATAAATTTTCTCCCACTCAGCAAATCAAATTATTGCCTACCTACAAAGATAACATTTTGAACAGGTTGAAATAACTTGTTTTCTTTCAAGATAAACAAGCCAGTTCCCATCTATTTCTAATATATTCACAACTGAAAACAGCAAGCAGATGTTCTTCTAAATGCATTGTTTCTTGAAGCAATGCCCGATGCATTGCTTGTTTGTAGAACCATTTGTCTTTCCTCTGCTGACAATGTACTCACATCAAGAGAACATGCTCTAATATGTATTGTCCACAATTACTATCATTGAAATGAATGGTTGCCAAGCCATTCCAGTACCACGGGAACATAGATTCTGCTGAAACTCATTAGCTTGCCACTTAGTTTAAAGTGGAGGTGGATGCTACAGAATGGAAACAGAGAGGGCCATGAAACACTCAGCAATTTCTGCAAAACAAGTGGATGGGCTGGTCAGCATCTGTCATTTTAAAGAAAACAGCAACCATCTCAAAGAATATGTGGTGGAAAAGGAGAAACATCCATTTCCTAACTATTTTTAAGAATATAAATTGGTTCCTTTAAAAGGACAGGAAGTAGGGAATGAGAACAATAATTGTGAGGTTGACAGAATGAGACCCCCAACTACTCTGGCTAAAATTTCTGTGTAGTAAACAGGAAATCTTAGGTTTGACTTCCATGGTTCTGTGGGAACAAGCCCTTTGTTTGGAAAATACTTATTTTCCCAGGGAAAATATTTAAAATGCAGAGGTAAAATCTCAAATATAACCGGTCCAAAAGATTCCAAGTAGCAGAACTGCCATAATTCCATTTGGAGACTTGGGAAATTGATATATTCATCAGACTTTCCAGAACAAGCTGGAGATGTAGCTTCTCAAAGTTCAGCACAGCTCCTTCCTCACTAGAAGACTATTTGAAAAAGTAGGAGGTTAATCTGTCTTATAATAATAATAATAATAATAATAAGCCCCCAGTGAGACACTACCTTGATGTGGTTGTGGGGCTTGTGTACTCTGAGGAAGATGAGAGCTATGCCAGAGGTTCAACCATACTGGACAGGTCTCATCAGAGGAGTCAGACAAAGAGTGTCTCTCCCATAAAAAATATGGTGAGATGTAAATTTCAGAATGCCATACCGGCTCGGACGTCGCCCGGGTTAACAAGGTCCGCGCTAGATATCGGAGTTCCTGGATATCTGGTGAAAAATGGGTTACAGGACTCAGGACTGTTGGCTGAGCAACCAGGGCCAGCAGCTGCAGAACTACTGGAAGAAAAGGTGTTTACCCGTCGCAGATACACAGTGATGGAAAACAAAGAAATAATGATCTGTTACTACAGATCAAGTCCAACAAGAAGAGGATATCTAAAACGAATGCACCAGTTCTGGAAAGAACAACATCCAGAATCAGAAATAACAGAACAGAGACTAGCAGATCAACGCCGATTTATAACACGAAATAAAGTATTCACAGAAACAGAATTGGACGAACTGCAAAGGTTTACCCAGGGCAAAGAAATCAAAGCCTTACAGAAGTAATTCAGAATGTAGAGGCAAACCAGGGGGAGTTGGCAGTGAAGGAATCCAGCAGAGATATACAACTGTTCTCATTTGGAAACCAGGCACCTCTTCCTCAGGAAGAACAAAACCCTCTAACTAAAGAAATAAAAGAATTGAAACAAAGAATAACTGAGCATCTAGAACAGCACAAAAACAACAGAATAAGGCTACCTGCATTGAAGCTTGTTCCAAAGAAACAGCTAGCACAAGCATTAAAAGATGCAAATACTGCAATATCAAGTATAAGCACCAATTCACTGCAAGAAACAAACCAACTAATGTACAGCACAGCTGCAGTTATAACAGAATACCTGGGATGCAAAATCAACAAAAAAGAAAAACAAACAAACAGTGCACCAGAAAAATGGAAGGTTAGACTAGAAAATAAGATCAGCAAGTTAAGATCACATGCAAGCAAGCTAGAACAGATGAAAGAAAAGAAGCTGAAGAACAAGAAGACCAAAGAATACCTAATCAAGAAATACCACTTAGAAACAAGGAAGATCAAGGAAGCACTGGAAATAATAAAGCAACAAATAACAGCTATAGCCAGGAAAATCAGTAGATATGAAGCTCGAATTGCAAACTATAGGCAGAACCTCCAATTTCAATCCAATCAGAAACGTTTCTACCAATCCATCAATGGAGAAACTGCAAGGAATCAGTCAGTACCTGACAAGGAAGAAACAGTGCAGTTCTGGAAGCAGATATGGGATAACCCAAAGAAATACAACAAGGATGCGGCTTGGTTAAAAGAGGTGGATGCAAATAAAACAGAAGTTGAAATGAAAGAACTAGTAATAACAACAAAAATGGTAGAAAAAAGAGCAAAGAAAATCAAAAATTGGTCAGCACCAGGTGAAGATGAACTGCATGGGTTTTGGTTGAAACATCTAACTGTTATACACCCACTCATTGCCAAGCAGTTCAACAATATACTACAAGGAGGAGAAATTGAAAAGTGGCTAACAACTGGGAAAACCTACCTAATAATGAAAAATCCAGCAAAAGGGGCAACACCAGGTAACTACAGGCCAATTACCTGCTTACCAACAACTTTCAAATTACTAACTGGTGTGGTAGCTGATGCAGTACAACAGCATCTAGTTGAAAACAATCTCTTTCCACCTGAGCAGAAAGGAAACCGCCCCAATAGCAGAGGAACAAAAGATCAACTCCTAATAGACAAAATGATCTTGGAAAACTGCAAGAGAAGGAAGACCAACCTGAATGTGGCATGGATTGACTACAAAAAGGCATTTGACTCTCTGCCACATGATTGGATAATAAAGTGCCTAGAAATAACAGGAGTCAGTAGAAACATCAGAAAATTTGTGCAAAGATCGATGGCACAATGGAAGACACAGTTGCAGATCAATGGTGAGAGGCTGGGAGAGGTTAATATCAAGAGAGGAATATTTCAAGGAGATTCATTATCACCATTACTATTTGTTATTGCACTGTTTCCTCTGTCAACAATACTGAATAACTCAGGACATGGCTATCAAACATCAAAAACATCTGCCAGACTATCCCACCTCCTTTACATGGATGATCTGAAGCTGTATGGAAAAACATCATCTGAAATAGAATCGCTGCTCAACACTGTCCGTATATATAGCCAAGATATTGTAATGGAGTTTGGCTTGGACAAATGTGCCACACTTACTATCAAACAAGGAAAAATAATGAAAACTGAAGGAATCAAGATGCCCCACGAAAATAACATTAAGAGTCTGGATGAGGAAGAGTACTACAAATACTTGGGTATCCTTCAAGCTGACAACATCAAGCACACTGAAGTCAAGAAAAAGATTAGAGGTGAATACATCAAGAGAGTGAAGAAGATCTTAAAGTCCAAACTCAATGGAGGAAATACCATAAAGGCAATCAACACCTGGGCAATCCCAGTCATTAGGTACACAGCTGGAATAGTGGACTGGACTCAAGCAGAACTAAAAGCAATGGATAGGCAGACCAGAAAAATAATGACAATGAATCATGCCCTTCATCCACGCAGTGACATTGATAGACTTTATCTACCAAGGCAAATAGGTGGGCGTGGAATGCTACAAGTACATCAGATGGTTGAAGAAGAAAAAATGGCTTTGGAAGAATATCTGAAGAACAATGATGAAGATGCACTGAAATTAGTATATCAGGAAGGCTTACTGACTACTGGAGAGACCAAACTGGCCTACAAGAAAGACCAAATGAAGAACAGAATAGAGGCATGGGAAGACAAAGCACTACATGGCCAATACATGAAAAAAATAGCTGGGAAAGCAGATAATAATAAAACCTGGCAATGGCTAAGAGCAGGAAAATTGAAGAAAGAGACCGAGGGACTAATTCTGGCTGCACAAGACCAAGCCTTAAGGACAAATGCATACAAAGTCAAAATTGAGAAGACAGCAACAGACAGTAAGTGCCGCCTATGCAAAGAAGCTGAAGAAACAGTGGACCACTTGGTAAGCTGTTGCAAGAAGATTGCACAAACTGATTACAAGCAGCGGCATGACAAAGTAGCAACAATGGTGCATTGGAAGATCTGCAAAAAATATCATTTGCCTGTAAGCAAAAACTGGTGGGATCATAAAATAGAGAAAGTCATAGAAAATGATAAAATTAAACTGCTCTGGGACTTCAGAATTCAAACAGACAAGCACCTGCAACATAACACCCCAGACTTAACAATTGTCGATAAGAAAGACAAAAAAGTCTGGATAGTGGACGTGGCAGTGCCTGGAGACAGCAGAATAGAAGAGAAAGAACTGGAGAAGATAACAAAATACAAAGACCTACAAATAGAAATAGAAAGACTGTGGCAAAAGCAAGCAAGGGTAGTACCAATAGTCATAGGCTCCTTGGGTGCAATCCCAAAACAACTGGAGCACCACTTGAACACCATTGGCATTGACAAATTCGCTATTAGTCAATTGCAAAAGGCAGCCTTATTAGGAACTGCTTCCATCCTGCGACGATATCTGTAATACCATCAAACATCCACATCTGCCTATCCCAGGTCCTGGGTAAGGACTCGATAGGTAGACAAAATGCCAAATCCAGTCTGAACATCTGGCTGACTGTGCAATGATCGATAATAATAGTAATAGTAATAAAGTTGGAAGGGACCTTGGAGTTCATCTAGTCCAACCCCCTGCTCAGGTAGGAAACCCTATACCATTTCGGACAAATGGCTGTCCAGTTTCTTCTTAAAAACCTCCAGTGTTGGCGCATTCACCACTTCTGGAGGCAGGTTGTTCCACTGGTTAATTGTTCTGTCAGGAAGTTTCTCTTTAGTTCTAGGTTGCTTCTCTCTTTGGTTAGTTTCCACCCATTGCTCCTAGTCCTGCCTTCAGGCACTTTGGAAAATAGCTTGACTCCCTCTTCTTTGTGGCAGCCCCTGAGATATTGGAACAGTGCTATCATGTCCCCCCTCATCCTTCTCTTCGTTAAACTAGACATACCCAATTCCAGCAACCGTTCCTTATATGTTTTAGCCTCCAGTGAACTACCATTTAGTGAATTACCATTGTCTTCCAATGATGCTGTTCAGTAGCAGGGGTTGTTCATGTGGTCCTGTAAACACACTACTGTTGTTGGATTGCAGGAAATGGGAGGCAGGGTGGACCAACTATTATTATTCTCCCCGGTAAGAAAACAGAGTGGTTTGCTACACTTTCTGCAGCAACAGGAGATTCTGGAAACAGAATTTCCTTCTTGGGGATAGAATGCCAGTGACACACAGTTAATGTAGTATAGTTATTATAGTTACAGCATCATATAATTCAATGCTTGTCAACTTTGACAACTTTAAGATGTGTGGACTTCACCTCCCAGAATTCCCCAGCCAGTGTGTAGTGGGCTTATCTTGCTCCACTATCAAGACTGCAATAGCCAATGCTTTTTTCTACCTACAAATAGAAAATACAAACACTTTGGCAGTTGTACTTCCTGAGGACCATGTCACATATACCTCTTCCTTTAAGCTATATCCTTAGTGTTTTGAGAAAAAGCTCTTTTGCTCTGTTCTAGGATAAATTCCCAAAAGTTCCAGAAAAATCTCAGGAGATTTTGCAAAATCTGGATGCCCTGTGCAAGAAAAAAAAAATCTTATATCAATATTCTCTACCACAAACAATACTTTCACCTCATTCCTTTCTATATAGCAAAGAATTTGCAGACCTAAAACTGTCCCTTCCTGTTCGTATTAGTTCCATATGTGTTTTATCAGGCCGCTATATTAATTTACAGTTTAAAATAAAATTGATATTTAAATGTATTTAAATATGTTTAGAACCTATTCATCAGAAAACTTTTTATAAGCACATTTTATTTAATTGTATACATTTCTAAATGCCTTTTGTTCTACAACATACATTTTAGATATATATTTCATATGGTCTGGAGGATATGACCTGCATCACAAACTTGGAGCAGTTTATAATTGAAAGGATATTCATTGGAAAACACCAATCAGGTCAACCAAAGGTGCTTTTTCAAAAGGCAACTGGACTTTGTTTTTCCTTGAAGATGTTTCATTTCTCATCCAAGAAGCTTCTTCGGTTCAGAACTGAAGAAGCTTCTTGGATGAAAAGTGAAATGTCTTCAAGGAAAAACGAAGTCCAGTTGCCTTTTGAAAAAGCACCTTTAGGACAATCATGACTTGGATGACTGAGAATCTCCATCGACACTAATCGAGTCAGTTGACCCTGGAATTAGCAATCATCAAATTGCCTGTTTTATTTTTGTTTTAACTTTAGTTTGTATCGCTTATTATCTTTATTATAGATCTAAAGATTAGATTTTTCCATCTGATTTAGACAGACCACTTTGTGTATTTCAACTGCTTAATTAGTATGAATCAACTATTTTTCATTAACAGTGGAGGGTTTTACTGGGTTGTTATCTTCCTAAGATTTGTTGTAAATAGGTTCATTTCTGCATAAATCATCTATACTATAGCATTCCTCAAGTAGGTCTATTAAATATTTGTACCTTATCCTTTGTTGCCTAGAGGTTTAGCACTGATGAAATTTCTGGAGGATTATCTATAAAAACACCAGCTCGGAGAGCGTGATGTGAATTTTAATGATCTTGCAGATCTAAATGCTGCCTTGGCTTCTGTGAGCTGCAAAATGAAAAGGAATTTTCCATTCAACAAACTATGCAGCAGATAAAAGCTGCACTAGATCCCAAATTCACACTGGGTTGGAAAGCTCAACAGCCCTTATGCTTGTCTCAGTTTGCCTTAAAAAAACCAGAGTTATTAGCTTCATTGCCTCTTCTTTTTGAAACCCCAGGGTGCAAAGAATATTGCTTTAATGTGCCGCAGTCGGACATTGTTCATCGCTCTCATATACATACATACCAGCACTTTTTATTTGCAGTAGGCTTTCCAGTTACATTTTATAGATGTGGCTTTCAACCAGATTGCATGTAAGGACACTATTTAGCACTGCAGTCCGTTACACATCTACTTAAATGTAAGCTTTATTGAGTGCAATAGACTTACATCACTAAGCATGGGAATGCAATCTAAAAGGTGTTGGGTTTTTTTTACAAATACAGCATAAAGGTAGCCTTTGTTTAACAACCACTCATTCAATAACTATTTGAAATTACAATAGCATTGCACAAGTGGTACTTTTGACCGGTCCTCAAACTTCCAGAAGTTCCAACATCCCACAGTCACATCCAACATCCCCTATTTAGAACCTTCCCTGCCAGCTTCTCATAAGCAAAGTCAGTTGGGGAAGCCAGTAGCGAAGGTCCCAAGTTGCTACAATTATTAAAAATAATCTTGATATTACCCCAACTTATACAGACAAGATAAGGTTATTACATATAAAGATATCCTGTCAGAGGAAGGCCATCTAAAGCAAAGACAAGAGGGAATAGTTTTGGAATGGTGGTCCTACCTTCAGATGCAAGCAAGATATGTGAAAGATAAGAAAGAGTGGGGAATTAATAGACAAAATACGGGGCTTGAGAAAATATTACTAGGTTCGGAGAAAAAAAATTATATATGTGTGTGTGTGTGTGTGTGTGTGTGTGTGTGTGTGTGTGTGTTCTGAGGTTTTCGCAGGTGTTTGTATGTAGGTCTTTGGTTATTCGGGTTTTCCCTAAGACACTTCCAATTTTACGTGGGAGAAAACCCAAATAACCAAAGATAGATAGATAGATAGATAGATAGATAGATAGATAGATAGATAGATAGATAGATAGATATTAAAACAATGATCACCAAGAGAATGCTTTAAGAGAATAAAATTTAATTAACCAACCTAGCTTTCGTCAAAATACATTTGACATCATCAGGGCTAAAAGGCAAGTATAGAGAGTAGACTTGTATATCGTTAGAATATAAATTATATGAGGAACAAGTCAAAGAAATGATGGTTACCTGGGCAATAGATTTGGGACCCGCTATAAATTTGGATCAATGGCAGCAAATTTGGGAACGTAACAATAAAATCACATTGGCGACAACTTACAAGGAAAATCTTTATAAAATGCTTTATAGATGGCATCTGTCACCGGCTAGACTCACAAAAATGTATAGTGGTTACTCACCACTCTGCTAGAAGTGCAAAAGGGAAAAGGGTACTTTTTTCCACATTTGGTGGGCTTGTAAAGAAGTACAGGTTTATTGGCTTAGGGTTTGGAAATGGATAACAGAAATGACGGGTCAAAAAATTCAATATAAACCAGAGATGCTACTACTAGGAATATTAGAAAAAAATATAAACAAAGATGATATATATTTAATTATACATTTGATAACGGCGGCAAGAATTTTGTTTGCCCAAAATTGGAAACCAGCTGAAGTGCCTAGCGGAGATGTGCTAATAAGAAAAATTTTGTATTGTGCAGAATTGGATAAGATGACTAAAGAATTAAAAAAACAGGAGGAAACAGAATACTACCTAATTTGGAATAAATTTTACAAATGGAGGGGAAAAATAAGGAAGTCGATAGAAGGGATATAAACAGATGAAGATTATTAGAAACGTATAGCTGCATATAAATATATAATATTTATTCTTAAATGTACAGTATGGAATGATTAGACAAAGATATATGTCAAGGATGATACGTTCAATGTTTTTTAATTTCTTTTTTCCTTTTGTACTTAATAAAAATTTTTTAAAAAATAATCTTCATATGATTGTTATACGATATGAAGGAAGATCCTACTGTAGTTATTTTTGTATATTATTTCACTGATGCGTTAATTACCATTTTAGTATTCTTAGTTTTTTTCCTTACGAATAATTCAAATTGGCTATCAAATTATTACAATTAATTAAAAAATACAAAAGTCAATTACCAAGAAACCTACAGTAGCAAATCATGCACATAGAATAAGTCCAGCAGAATTACTGTTCATTCAGCCAGACATTTAGATTGGATTTGGCATTTTTATTCATCTATCGAATCTTTCCCAAGGACTTGGGAAAGACAGATGTTGTTTGACGGTAGCTAAATGTATCATCTCAGGATATAATCTGTTCCAAGTAAAGCTGCCTTTTGCCATTGACTGATTTTGTCAATTCCAATGGTATTCAAGCGGTGATGTTGTGGGATTGCCCCCAAGGTGCCTGTTATTATTGGTACTATCTTTGCTTTCTTTTGCCACAGTTATTCTATTCTATTTGCAGGTGTTTATATTTTGTATTATATGGCAGGTGCTTGTCTGTCTGAATTTCAAAATCCCAGAGCACTTTGGCTTCTTCATTTTTTATTACTTTATCTATTTTGTAGTCCCACCAGTTCTTGCTTGCAGGCAGATGCTATTTCTTGCAGATATTCCAATGCACTGTTGCTGCTACTTTGTCATGCCAGTCAATCTGTACAGTCTTCTTGGGGCAGTTAACTAGGTAGTCCATTGTTTCTTCAGCTTCTTTGCAGAGGCAACATTTGCTGTCCATTGTCGTCTTCTCAATTCTGGCTTTGTATGCATTTGCTGTTAAGGTTTGATCTTGGGCAGCCAGAATTAGCTCTTCAATCCCTTTCTTCAACTTTCCAGCTCTTAGCTATTGCCAGGTATTGTTCTTATCTATTTTACCTCCTAGTTTTTTTATGTACTGACTACGTAATACCTTGCCCTGTCCCTTTTTTAATTCTTCATTTGGTCTTTCTTGTAGGCTAGTTTGGTGTCTCTGGTATTCAGTAAGCTTCCATAATATAATAATAATAATTATGTACATAAACATGAGAAAGCACAGCTGCCTGTTCTTTAGCTGGTATTGGCCTTTATACATACTGAATTCTTCCCAAGAAGCCAGGATATTGTAATATAGCAATGTGGTGTATGTGTTAATCCAAACAGCATGGCCATTTGTAATTGACAGATGGACATTTTGTTAATGAGCAGATTTTCTAAATGCCATCCAAGATTTTTTGGTATGGCACCCAGTGTACCAATAACCAGTGGGACCACCCATGATTGGTTTATGGCATAATCTTTCCATTTTAGTTTCTAAGAACTTGATAATTTGTGGTTTTCTCCAATTCTTTGTCTTCTATTCTGCTATCTCATTATTATCATTATTGAAACAACTGAAAAATATTTCAGGAGTCACCGAGTCTACAGTTTGTCCAATCCCTGTTTATAGGGCTAGAAATCATATGCTTTCAGCATTTACAAGTTTCCAAGTATGTGGATATTAGGATGCCAAATCTATCTCTGTACTCCTTTAGTTTGGAGAGATCTCTAGTGAGTTCATCAAACATAATTGGAAAACAAATGTAATAGTTGTATCATCGGTAGCTAATTGTGTATGCTCAATTTCATGTGCCAAGAATCATTGCACCATTATGCCATTACTGTTCTGAAAGCAAATTGCCACCTATTTTGGCTCATTGATAAGGTAACTGTCTGATCCAGCTAGCAACTACTGTACTTGACAATACTTCAAGTTTTAATATATTTCAAATCTTCCCCTGAAGATATTAATTTTATCTGGTATTGTAAAAGTTTCATAGCAGGTTGTGGAGCAAGGTGGATGGAGAAGGAGTTAGTTGTATCTATTAACTAGATACAAATCTGCTTTGTTATTATTGTTTTGGTATATGGAGTTGTTTTGGTATGTGGAGAAGCATAATATAGCCTCTCAGGAGTTAGTTGTCCATCAAGGTTTTATAACAAAGCAAGCTGCTGAGAAGGGAAAACCAAGGTGGGTAGAATCAGAGGGCAGATTGTAAGAGCTTATATAAGGTCTTCTATATACTTGCCCCAGACTCCTCATTCTTTCTTCTCTCCCAACCATCTTTTAAGCATACCACTAACTGCAAAAACATGCAAGAAAAAGCAGTTAAAGCAAGGATGTTAAACTGCCAGCCCACGGGTTGGATGTGTCATGCCGAAACCGCACCCACACCATTGCCAGAAATGGAAAAAAAGTCACGATACGTCACAACACTTCACATGACGTTGTGAGTTTCACATCCCTGAGTCACTGTTCTTGTTACCTCCTTCTGTCATGGTATTTGTATTGTAACAACATGTTTTAGATTCACTAACCTCCAGCAAATGCTTTGAACTGCCATGTGTAGTGGTCCCCTATGATAGTAAATGTTACATATAATAATAGAGTTGACGTAGGTAGACTAATGTAAGTTAATTGTCATCTGTAGCATGGGGCAAAAAGCTAAGACGTAATCCCACTATTAAAGATCCATCCTTCTGAAGGTGCAACCTCCAAAGAGATAAGTCTTCAATTGCACAGATACTACCACTGCTGGGTTTGTTGACACCTCTCCTAACAGACACTCTTCCCTGGTAGGACAATTGTGTTGTCCACCTTTCATCTCTTTAGAAGCAGAGTAGTCATGCAGAAATATTTCCTAATATATGGCCCCCTCTTTGTTCAATAGAAGGCTCCTGCACTTGGCTCCCTAGAGCAGGGAAAATAAAATCTGTCTGTGATACCACCTTGACACTTTCAGAAAAAAAGGATTGCATGCTCTACATTGCTAACAGAGGCAAGCAATAAAACCATGGGCCTTTGCCCCACATCTCTTTCTTCTGCCATGGTGAACAAGAGAGAAGCAGACTTAAGTCACCCTTAGCCTTAGTTGTATCAGTGCTAAAATCATCATTCCATTTTATTCCAGAACTCACCTTAAGGACAGCCTTAAGGTGTTTATAATCTCGTCGTCTATGTCATCCAGTTTCTTGGAAGGAAGTCAAGTGATTCCAGTGACTTGAAACAGATAGCAATATCTGGGCTACCAGTTCAGGGTTCAGAAATGCACACCATTAGAGGGGAGCACAGACATAGGAATTTCTAGTATCTTTTTGCTGCTATCTAGCAGCTGTCCAAATTTCTGGACATAGAGTCACCCAGATCTGGTGACCGTATGACAGAGGCAGAAACTTTCATGCAGCTACAGCTTTCTGTCAACTCAACAATGCCTGAAGAGTCCTGTTCAGCAGGCCCTATGTGTACAGATATCCCATTAGTTAATAACAATAATTTCTGTTGTTAAGTGATCTGGTCATAAAGCAGGATGTCAGGTTATTGCATTACTTAGTGGTGACAGTTATGGCAGTACCCAATTATTTTTATTAAGCAAGGACTTCACATGATTGTGATTTCCAACTTCCTGCCGGCTTTCCAATTCACTTTTCCTAGTGAAGGAAAGGTCAGAAACCATGATGATGTGACTATAGGATGCTGCAATGGTCAGAAATTCATACGAGTTGCCAAGTGGTAGATGGAACTTTGAGGCTTGGTTGTAACTGCCACTCATTCAGCACTGTCACAAGAACAAACCATTGCTGAATGAGTGGTTGTTAAACAAGGACTGTCTGTACTTCCAGTAAAAGAAGCTAAACCCAAGGCTCCATTTCTCAGACATTTCAAACTAGGTATATATAACAGAGAAAACAGAATTATAAATATTAAGAACTCTAACAAAGCCAACCAGAACATTAGCTAAAACCAAATGAGCATTTCAATTTAGGCACATATATCCCTTGCATATATCCCTGAGCTTCTTTATTTTTAGTGAAAAGATAGATGGAAATGGAAATGTCACTTCAGTGAGACTTTTGCCTTCAAATACCAAAGACATCATTTCTCCTTTTTTCAAACAAGGCTGAAACGAGCTTCTTCTCTCCGTCTGAATCCAGAAGCTATTCTCGACTGAAGCTGAGGTAAATGAAATAGCTCTGCAGCAGAAAAATAGGACCCAGGAGACTGAATAGGAAGCACTTCCAAATCATCTTTCCTTCCCAGGCACAATTTGCTCTTTTGTGCCTTAATGGCGCATTCAAAATCTTTGCTGCAGTATGTCCCTTTTTATTCTACCTAGAGAATGCTCTGCGGTGAGGAGAAAAGAAAAAAAAAAGACGGAAGCTACAGTGAGAAATCACTGGGGAAATACAATTGATGATAAGGCTGTGCATGTTTTGAAGATGATTCAGAAGTGCTTCGGCCCTCACACATATACAAGCACAGCATTTGCGGTTCATTACAGCAGCCTTTATTTTCAGGCTTACTTGGAAAGATGGTGTGGCTGTTTTAAGGAGCTGATTCACACATAAAACAATCACGTGGTTTCCCCCCCTCCCCCCCAGGCTCCTATCCACTGATTATATTGTCATTATTGTCACTTCTCCCTGGTGAAACTGAAATGCTAGAGGAGCCGTACCAGTTTAAAAATAATAAAATAAATAAATAAAATACATAAACAAAAAGAGAGAAAAATATTTATTTCAAGTGATTTTTGAACTGCGCTAACAATTGACTCCTCCTATGGACAGTTGTGAAAATGGTGTTATAAGTTTTTTTTAATATACTTCCTTTTTTTTCAGAGGTACACTCCCTTTAATGATTTAAAGATGACATGTTTGTTGGTTTGCTGGAAAAAAAATTCTTCCAAAAATGTCCTCTTATATTCAAAAGCCCTCTTGGTGACTTCATACATACATACATACATACATACATACATACATACATACATGCCAGGTTCTTGTAAACAATAGGGAAGTAGTTGGCCACTACTATCTCCAGGGATGATGATAAAGATTAATTAATAAAATATGGTAAATAATCAGCAGACTTATTCCAGGATTATTTTTTTACTTCCAAGACTAATCAACAGCCTCTCCAAGATCAACCCTGCTGAGCTTCCCACTCCACCTCACCATAATGCTTCTGTTTTTACGACTTAGTTTAGATTGTTGCATTGTCAATGTTTTCATTTTGGTAACCCACTGAGGGTTATCATATATCAATAGTGCAAAAATCCAATCAATATATACATAAATAATCCCTTTCCATTTTTAATAAGTAAGCACAGTGGATTAGAAGCCCATTCAGTATTGCAAATAAGACTGTGATTCATATTTTTCATTCATTACTTCTCTAATGCTTTTTAATTGGATAATACAGGAAAAGGAGGGGATAACATACAAAGGAAATGTCACTCCACTCTTGCATTTTAACATACATCATCTATGGATAGAAAGATTACACACAATTTGTGAGAACAGAAACTGAAAACTGCTCATAGGATCTCTGGATCCAAGCCATAGTGTTGGAGATATACAGAATACTGAATAATGGGGTGGGAAGGGACCTTAGAGGTCTTCTACTCCAACCCTCTGCTCAAGCAGGAGACCCTAAATAATTCTGTTGTGTTTGATACAATAGCTATCAGATGAACCACTTCTCTCATGAGCTGGTAAAACATTCAATGTCTACTGTCCCCTGACTGCTTCTCACATTCTCAACTTTAAACTTAGCTAACTATCCATCAAAATGCCTTAGAAGATTCTTATGAATTCACAAGAAATAGGTCTTGCTATGTCTCTGCCAACTCCCTATGCTATACTAAAGGTACTGGAAAATATTGACTATTTCTGGCATATTTGCCTGTCCAGAATACTGCAGTCAACTGTTTAAAGTAAACAGACATTAACAATTTCTAAGTATAAAGAATGAAAACCAAAAATGTTCGTCACAAGAGTTAATCTGTACATATTTATTACTACCTTAATGTTTTACAGCAAATAGATTTGTATTGAAGGGAATATTGAATTCAGGGAAGTTTAATTTAAATGGACAAGTCTGGCAGTGTAGCATAAATCGCTTCCTATGCAGTATTAGAGAAAAGTTGGCCTTGTCTTTTGTGTCTGTATGAACATTAATTTTATTTATTTCATTTTGTCATTAGTTTATATGAATTCAGAAAAATCCTGTGTTTGAGGACGTATCCTGGTAACTCAATGCAAACATTTCTGCAAGATATGGAACATGCTACGGCTATTGTAGCTACAGCTGCTAGACTATGAACTGTTGTTTCAGATGCCGTATGGTCTTTACTTTGGATACTATCCTTCAATGTCCCACAGGTTTGCAAAATTTTCTGCTTTCCCACCTGGATTGAAGCTGAAAATATTGTTTTGCCATGGGTAAATTATTTCCAGTGTATGATTATGGCTAATTACAGAAACTGAGAAAATGGAACTTTGAAATCTAAATGGACAGATGGATGGATATAGAAAGAGAGATGGCTGACAGCTGACAAATAAACAGATAAACAGATAGAGATAGAGATATTGAGATAGATGATATAGATGATGATGATGTAGATAGATGATAGATGATAGTTGATGGATGATTGATAGATGATATGTTGTTGTTGTTAGTTGTTGTTAGTTGTTGTTGAAAGTCATGTCCGACCCTTCGCGACCCCATAGACAACGTTCCTCCAGGTCTTCCTGTCTTCTACCATCTTCTGGAGTCCATTTAAGCTCACACCTACTGCATCAGTGACTCCATCCAGCCATCTCATTCTCTGTCGTCCCCTTCTTCTATTGCCCTCAATCTTTCCCAGCATTAGGCCCTTCTCCGGTGAGTCCTTCCCTCTCATTAGGTGGCCAAAGTATTTGAGTTTCAACTTCATAGATGATATAGAGATAGACAGTGCTTTTTTTGTAAAAAAAAAAAAAAAAGGTGCCGGAACTCACACACGTCATACAACCCGCCTTGCCTACCCTACAAGGTCCCATCCCAAAAAGGTGCTAGAACTCCGTTCTGGGCGTTCTATGACAAAAAAAAAGCCCTGGAGATTGATATAAATGATGATGATGTAGATAGATGATAGTTGATGGATGATAGATGATAGATACAGTAGCTATAGATATAGAGAGTAGCTACTATAGAAATAATAGAGGAAATAGAGGAAGATGATGAAGAAATAGATATAAATAGAGATAGATAGATAGATAGATAGATAGATAGATAGATAGATAGATAGATAGATAGATAGAGACAGACAGATCCCTTTCCTTCCAACACTATGTTTGAAGTGCAGAGAACACCATGGGATTCAATCCCAGAAAGTGCTACTGAACAACAAAAGAACAGCGTTTGTATTGCGGAGTGATATTCCAACTGAATATAGTATCCATAGCCAAATTATCAAAGCTTTCTTTTCTCTGTTCCCATCTCTATTATTCTTCTGTAATCCTTATGACTGCATAAACTAGACAATTGATCTTTTTCAGCCAAATGGTTCCAACTCTTCCCATCTTGCGGTTTGTTTAGTGGAAACAGCCGCAGTGTTTCCACAATGTCACATTTGGAAAATGAATCTTGGGAGTCCTCTGATTAGCCCCAGGAGGCTTTTAATCTCACAGCACTTTGGTGCACTTGCTACACTAACAGCTACTTTGCATCTGCTGAGTCATGTTTTTAGAAAGCCACATTTCCATAGCCATTAAAATGTACAAGTTAACAGCTGTTTTGTCTAATGATCTGGCAAAATACAGAAATTTGAAATGTACACCATAACTATATATTTTGCCACAATAACTTTTTGATCTTTCTGTGGATCTATATGCACAACAAGGGACCTTCATTATTTGTGGTTTTGGTATCCATATTTTTTGAGTTTCTAAACATGAGACCTGATCTTAGAATAAATGATAGATTTGTGTGTGTGTGTGTGTGTGTGTGTGTGTGTATCCACCGTTCTGGTCTTATTTCTCTTAATTAATAGACAAAAATATCGGTTAGTTTTTCTGCATATATTAACTGCAACATTTAAGTGTCATTTATATGCAATTTTATTACCCACTGTAAATCCTAGCCTGCATCAAGTAATCAGCTCCACAAAAAGACTAATACTGCATTTATTGAAACTAGCTATAAATACAGAATTTTGCAACTCTGATTATGCTGTACCTCCTCCTCTTTCTTATAGTTCAGTGAATTAGGGAGGTATCAGCTTGAGCTACTTCCAAGTGTTGTCTTATTATATGTCTAAAAAAAATGCTTCGGCCCCTTTTGCCAAAGCAAAGGATCCTGCATATCTGGAAGAGGCCATCTTCTCCACCCCTTACACCCAACAGAATAAAACCTCTGCAGATAATGAGAACCATAGATTGAGTCAGTCCTTCAGGCCTGCTTCAGACCTCCATAAGGTCCTTCATCTAGAATTTTAAAACCAGCCTTTAAATATATCTCTGACACTATTACTCCAGCACCCAGGAGGCTGTCAAGCGCAGAACCCTCAAAGCCTCCACTCACCCTGGAAGAAGCATGATACCTAAACCGAACTTTTGTTTAAATGGTTCAGATTTAGTTTTACACAGAGTTGCCTGTCTTACTTCCTTCTGAAATATCCACCTTATTAATCTTTTCATCCAAATGTTGATCTGACCTGTCAGTAGTTGACAGGTAGTTGATCCGCCCTTTGTTATTTTCACAAAACATAAAAATTCCACCTCTGTTGATTCCAGACTAATTGAGTGCTAGCTTTTGCTGGCTGATTAAACCGTGGTGCTTGTAATCAATGCCTTGACTTCTCTATAAAGGGTTTCCAAATGCACAGTTGATTGCTAGTTGCTTTTGGCTTGATATCAAACCCCTTATTTTTACCATGTATTGCTTTGCTTGCCCAACAATCAGTTTTCAGAATCTGTACCCTGATCATTTTCTCTATATGCTCACACAGCTGTTTCACATACTAACACCTGATATAGTCTTGATTTATTGTAATTGTTGGTATCACATTTTTTGTGGAACCTTGTCATTCTCTCACATAGAAGGAACACAAGAGAAGTCACAGAAGTTTCTAAGAAATATTAATTATGAAAAAAATGTGATAGTCCATGGAATTTAATGAGGTATTCAAGATGTCTTTCTTCCAGTCTCCAGCAAAAAGTCCCACCTGTTGGCACTTTTCACAATGCAGAAGGCTTCCTGTATCTAACATGATATATCCTCTGCCTTCATATGGAATTTTCTCACATGGTGAAAAAAATGTTTTCTTTTGAAATGCACAGTTCTATTGATGTAATTCAAAATAACCAACGTCATATAACAAAAACTATTGAAACACATCAAAAAGAATAAAAACATTATTAAAACATAATCTGCAGAATTGCAATATAATAGTCATTTAGCAGGCTCCACACAGCCACTACCAGATCCTCAGGCAAAATGATAAAGCCAAGTCTTCAAGTCCTTCCTAAAGGCCAGAAGGGTAAGGCCAATGAGAAAATGGGAGAAATAATAAATTGCTTTATACAGGAAATTACTTCAACCTTGATTGATTATGTGCCATCAAGTCAGTGTTGACTCTTAGTGACCACATAGATTTTCCCCATAATGATCTGTTGAACTCACATGGATTGTTACCTAGTTGGGTAAGGAAATGTCTGTAAGCAAACAGCTAAGCTCAGAAAGCACCAAATACTCCACAGAGAAACCACCTGGGAGCAATCATATCAAAAGCTTGTGTCATCTCTCCCAGGCAGCTATATTTCATAGATAGATAGATAGATAGATAGATAGATAGATAGATAGATAGATAGATAACCTTTATAGTCATTTTTTACTGCAGGCATATTGGCACACATTAAAAATGAAATTTTGTTGCTTGCTCTCAAAATTGTGTGTACACATGCATAACACACAACACTGTTCTTCCTCTGTTTCTCACAATCTACCATGAGCTAGTGGTCTTCCTCTACCCAATTTGTGATTGTCTGAAACCCCTTCACAAATGTTTGTAACTGCACAATTATAAGCCAACAGATGTTGCAAAACTTCATAGCCTAGAAAGGACAAAATGCACTGGTGTTTGTAATGTTCATATGTTTAAAAAGTTAAAACATATGCTGAAAAGAAAGGAGTTGGGAAGAAGGTACCCACTTCTAAAGATTATAAATAGTTGTTGAACTCCTAATGTACAGTAAATACTTCCATTCGTTTTTTTTAAAGTTTCCTCAAGAATAGTAAGTAGATCGATTAAAGAGACTACAAGTTCAGCATCTTTTTATGTACCATTAGTTTAGTTTAGCTGCCAAAGGTTCCTACCTATCTTTAATCTCTTTTCTCTCTTTTTTTTTCTTTTTCTTGTGTGGCTTCCCTCCTATTCTTCTTCTCCTGGAAACCCTCTCATTAAAACTAACTCCTCTGAAATGTGCACCACTGGCTAGCTAGCCTCAATTACTAATGGCCCCAAATTGATTCTTAATTACTTGAAATTTTGGTTAGTATCCAATTAAAATAGCTGAGGTTTCCGGTACAATGTGTACTGCTATGTGACCTTAACAGAGTAATGATTGCTATGTAAAATCCTGCAGGATTAGAATCACAGCCTCTTCACCATCAGGATTTGGGTGGTAAGAAAAAATATCTGTGGTAATTTGTCATCAGGCAGCTAAACACTGTGAAGAAAAATTATGTTCTTGTGGTGTTTCTTTTTAAGAAAAAAGAAGGAGTAGATTATATTAATTCAGGAGACCAGCAAGAAAATGCTTTTGATAATTCACTGCATTGTTCACATTGAACAGGAAGAGTCCATTTTTAACTTTTCTACTTCTGCTTTTATCTCAGGCTTCTCTCTCCTCATTCAGTAAATAACTTTAATAAGAAGCCTTGCCTTTTTATTTACAAGAGCAATCAGGACTAAAGATACTGGTTATGCATCCAGCTCAAGAGCAAAAAAGCAGAGATTATCAAAACAACATTGTCCAAGATACTGGCAGGTGATAGCACCATGGCTCACATGAGCTGGGTCTCTTTTGTATTCAGCATCAATAATTCATTGCCTGCATGTGGGAATTGATCCCAGCTAGGATATCCCCCAGAGGAGTCCATCTGGAGTGTGAAGTCACACTTTTTTTAAAAAAAAAATAAATCTGAAGATTAACATAGCAAGATCAAAAGCCTCTGTCTGCAATAAACATGTTTTGCCCCTTCATTTGTATCCAGCAAAAAAGCTAAGTTCTGCATTTGTTTGGATAACGAATTGCAGTAATTAATGCATGCATTGATTCCTTTCCCCATATTCCCCTTAAAGGTCATTTCCATATTTAATTTATTAAAAAAAAACCATATACTTCCTTTTCATCAGCAGATCCTCACTGGTTTCAATGCTTGCTCAGTAAAAAAAAAGAAAAGAAAAGAAAAGAAAAAAGAGAGAGAGAGAGATATTAAAGTGGCAAATGAGGGACAAAAGGTTAAATTTCTATCATATTAAAATGTATTGAAATACAATGTGTAAAATAATTAATTTCTGTAATATGTGAAATGAAGTTATAGTCCTTCCAGACAATTATAGCATATTTATTTTGTTAGCAATTACATCATTTCCTTAAATCAGAACCACACTTTGGGAGATCTATAAATAATCTAATGATAATCTTACATTGTTTTGGATGCATATCTACCTATGCATAGACATAGACAGACATAGACCTAGACACACAAACACAAATACAAACACAAACAAACAGATACACGCACATATCCTGAAATTCTCTCTTGCACTTCATTACAAAATGTGTTATGTCAATGCAATTTCAACATATGCATTGGAAAAAGATGGGAAAGAAGGAAAACAGGATAGAAAAGTAGGAAAAGAACATATCATATCCTACAAGCAGATTTATTCAAAGATAGTAAAGAAAATGTATAGATGTTGCCAAGCAATGTATTCAAATATATAAGTGAAATGTGAAGTCCTTCACAACCTGATAGATAAGCTCATGTAAGGAGCTTTTTATGCTGTATACTAATATAATACTATTATATAAAGAAACAAAAATATAGATTTGGAAACACTTGCTAGCTAAAAGAGTTCCTGATTAACCTTTCACTGACTCCTGGAATCACATGATACAAAGCTTGCCTTCTTCCTAGAGTGATGGCTTTAGAAGAAGATGTTAAATTTAACCTCTGGTGCAATGATAAATTGACAATAAAAAATTCAATGGCTTGGTAATTACCAATCACTTTGGCCATCGGCAACATTTTTCAGTTCTGTCAGCACTTATTGGCACAAAAGCTTCGGCAGAAATTCTCCCAGTCCCCCTTCTTTTTAACTTTGTTTTCATGATGCAGATTAAATCTGCCACCCAATTACGGATTCATTTTCCTAATTTTTCATGTCTGTACCATGCCCCAGCTGCACAAGCCTGATAATTGTGGAATCCAGCCCTGATGATTAACATCAGAAGAATTAATTATGCCTGCTATTAAAATTCCAAGTTGCACATGGTGATCAAGAAAAATTAAGCTTCTCCTGGCCTCTAAATCATCTCACCTTTAATGGGAGTGATAATGCCTTGACAGCTAAACTGCAGTCCATGTTGAGTAGAGGTCTCAACTGGCTATTCTTTGCAAATAGTGTTACATAGTTTATTGGCAATCCCTGAAATTCATGTGACTGACTTGAAAATGGATATAAAGAAAAGTATTCCTACTTTGATATTATCCTTGTGGATGTATATTAAGGAATGAGAGTAGAAAGCTATTTTCTCTGAAGTCACAGTAGCAGCAAGCCCAAACTTTCAGCTTCCTCCTCTCTCATCCACCATTCTTTAGTATAATTTTACAAATACAATCCAAGAAATACTGAGTATATGTTGGAAGAGAAAAGTTGTTAGAGCAACCTAAGTGAACAGTTTAGTTATTTATCCACTCTGGGCACAATGGGCTCAAAAAACAGAAAGGCAGATTCCAGATCAGTGTTCCAGAAAACAACTACTGTAATCAGTAAGAGCAGTTTGAAATGGAACCATTTGTTGAGGAAGACCATAAGGCCCAGGGAGGGACAGAAAAGATGAAAGATTATAAGGCCATTGGAATTGATACGACTATTATATAGATGTCACCACAATATAAAAATGATGGAAAGAGTGCAGAGAAGAGCAACAAGAATGATTAGGTGGCTGAAGGCTAAAACATATGAAGAACAGTTACAGGAATTAGGTACATCTAGTATAATGGGTACATTAGAATTGGGTACATCTAGAGGAGACATGATAGCAGTGTTCCAATATTTGAGGGGCTCCTATAAAGACAAGGGGGTGAAACTCTTTTCCAAAGCACCAAAAGACAAGATGAGAAACAAAAGATGGAAACTAACCAAGGAGAGAAGCAACCTAAAACTAAGGAGAAATTTCCTAACGGTGAGCACAATCAACTAATCAAATAGCTTGCCTTCAGTAGTTGTGAGTGCTCCATCACTGAAGGCTTTTAAGAAAAGACTGGACAACCATTTATCTGAAATGGTATAGGTCTCTTGCTTGAGCAGATGGTTGGGACTAGAATATCTCCAAGATCCCTTCCAATTAAATTATTATGATATGATATGATATGATTGTATTATATTATATTATATTATATTATATTATATTATATTATATTATATTATATTATATATTATATTATATTATATTATTATATTATATTATATTATATTATATTATATTATATTATATTATATTATATTATATTATATTATATTATATTGGCTGCCACATCTATTCTTCAAGGTCACCTGTGTACTCCTTTATAATAAATAACTATATTCAATGCACACTTTTTAAAATGTCTCCCCATTTTAACACTGGATCAATTTTTTCAGATAACAACACTATGGCACCTATCCTTCTTCTAAGATATGCCTAAAAGAGCAGTGAATATTATAAAGGAGTTGGCAGACCTCTGAGAATGACATAGGTATCCTATGAACCAAATATGAGTTGCAGATGGTAGTTGTACACCAATGGTTTTCTTCAAATAGCAAAGAGCAACAATTGCATTACTTGAAGTTTTACTGTAGTTCCAGAAAGCTGGCTTCAGAGAAGGAAATGATAAAGGTGGTAACCAGCACCCTGGTTATCCATACATGGCTTGGGGCCAGGTTATTTGAAAGACCATCTCTCCCCTATTACATCTAGGAGAGAAAGGCAGAACCTATTATGGGTCCCATCTGTTAGGGATTGTTGTCTCAGGTCACTATGAAAATGGCCCTTCTGGGTAGTGGCCCCTTCTTTATGGAACATATTTCTCCCAGAGATACAGTTGGCCTCCACCCTGCTGCTTTGTTGAAAGTCCCTACTACTACATTCATATTACAAAAACCTACCAAGGTGCTTCCGGGTTGAAAGGATTAGCCAGTGACATTCCTGTTGCCCAGGGGATGCTTGTAGGGCTCTTTTCATGTCCTTGTTATCTTCCCACCAAAGTGGTACCTATTTACCAACTTGCATTTACATGCTTTTGAACTGACAAGTTGACAGGAAGTGGGACAAAACTAACAGGAGCTCATTCTGTCATACAGCAGAATGGGTTTTGAACTGACCAGCTATCAACCTCTCAATGATCTTCAGCCTATTAACCACATAAGCCATTGCGGCCCCATTCTGAAAGTTCCTAAAAACATGGTTTTCTCGGTGAGCCTGGGGACCATGACTGGAGACTGATTGAAATGTGTTGCTGCTACCATGGGAGGTGCGGTTTTTTGATGGGTGTTGTTATATGGTTGATTTTTAAAATTTTATAAGCTGCCTGCAGTCACCTATGTGTGAATTGGGAGGCTATATAAATTTATTTAGTAATTATGAGATAACTAGTCTGGGTTTTTTAATCAAAACTAGTACTCTTCACTAGCAAACAAGATTTGGGTCTACATTCAATGCCTTGTTCCTGTGATCTGCTCAATCTCCACACAATTTATTACTCTTTTAAATTTTTGTCAAGAATAACCTTTTGAATATTTCCACACACCAAATGAAAAACATATTATTCTAATACAAAATAGAAAACTAATATATCAGAATAAATTTCATTATCCTAAAGAGGGGGATTTTAGTATAAAATTTAAAAATAGAACCAATCCCCAGAAGTCTTAAATTACAAATTACATTTCATTACTTATTTTTATTTATTTATATCCCACCTTTATTATTTTTACAAATAACTCAAGGTAATAAACATATCAAACACACCTTCTTCCTCCTGTTTTCCCCACAACAACGTGAGAGTGACTGGCCCAAAGCCACTTGCTGGCTTTCATGGCTAAGGTAGGACTAGAACTCCCAGCCTCCTGGTTTCTTGCCTGGTACCTTAACCTCTAAACCAGTGTTTCCTAAACTTGACAATTTTAAGGCATGTGGACTTCAACTCCCAGAATTCTGGGAGTTGAAGTCCACATGCCTTAAAATGGTCAAGTTTGGGAAACACTGCTCTAAACCAAACTGGCTTTCTTTGATATACTTTTTTATACTTTGAAATGATGCACCAGCATTGGCAGGATTTTTGACTGAGAACAAAGAGCAGATTCAATTTCATTGTTTCAAGAATCCAGGACAGGGTATTTTAATTATTCCCCTACTAATAAAAGCTATACAGTATGCACATAGCAATTTAAGCACATGAAAGCTAAGCCTATGTTGAACATTTTATGTGGTAAAGATTGGTAAAATAATAGATAGTTTCAGCTAAGAATCATTTTGTGGAGTCAGGGGATGTTTTTCAGTGTTTCCCCACGTCGTTTTAAAAAAGGGGAAAGGGTTGAAAATCACAGGGAAGGATTTTTTTAAAAGGAAAGGAGAGGCCATCATTTACATAATAAGATCAAAGAATCCAGAATTATTTTTCCTCTTCCAGCCATTTTTGCATAATTCCAGCAATTGAGATGGTCAGATTTTAAATTCTAAATAATGCTTATTTGAAAACACTGAGAGAGAAAAAAATGTACGTAATCCTTAAAAATAGAGCACCTTGAAAAGTTGATACACAGTATTGTTATTGATTTGTTTACCAATACAAATCACTTTTAGCTGATCTTATTTCTTCCTCACAATCTATTCAGTAGCCAGTGTAGAAGAAAGGGCATGCTTACAAATACTGCCTTCTCTTTACCTCAGGGCATGCAGTATGTCTTTAGGATAGCAATACAATATAACTACTAGCTCATACACCAGACCTTATTTCCTGAAATGAAATGAAAATCAATTTGATTTTATGAATTTGATGGGATTAAATAATTCCAAATCCACCCAAAGAATTCACCATAGATCAAAGGCTGTTAGCGAATTTTAAAAAAAAAAAAAACCTATACAATACATATCTTAGTTGACATTCTTCTTCTGTTGAGAGAAAAGTCTTTTATTTTTACCAGCCACATAGCTCAGATAAAATTAAATATCCCTCTACAAAATAAGATGGCTTTAGTGTTGTAGGGAACTCGTCTACTTTTGTAGCTTTAATAAACTGAAAAGAAATAACCATTTCAGAGCTAGGCAACAATATTATTTGGAAATACTGTATAATGTTAGTGGAATAAAAACAGATTTCTGACATTTTTAAGTGACATAATAGTAAGTATGGAAAACTATACTTACTGACTTATTTCCGAACTACATAAAGGATACTCATAAACTATGTGGAATAAGTTCTGACGGGAATAGCCATATAACCTAATACTGAATAGTCCAGAAATAAATTCTACGAAATTGAATGAAGTACTGCTGTGGTATAAATATCTTCTGTTGAAAAATAAATTGCAAAACTGAAGGACGTTTGAGATTATTTTCCTCTGGAAGACTGTGTCAAATTATACATAAATAGCTACTTTTAAATGTCTTAATGGAAAGGAGGGCAAACCCTAACATACCTCAAACCTAAAGAAAAGAACATTATATTCTATATAAAATAGGCCAGTTAGTACTTGCATTTATTTTATTGCCTCATTTTACAAATGATAAGTAGTAAAATATTCAAGATTTAATGAGCGTTTATTGTATGTGCAACAGATTTCCGTAATTCAATAAAATGAAGGAGTTCAGTCATAGTTAATAGCAATGCAGCTTAAATAATAATAATTAGAGGAATTCAAGTTGCAGTTAACTTCTTAGTGATGCCCTCTTCCCAGTGGTGGGATTCAGCCAGTTCGCACCACTTCGGCAGAACCAGTAGCTAATTTTTTGTTGCCCAAAGCCAGAATGGACTAACAGAAACAGCATCTACACAGAGAACCGGTTGTTCACATATTTGAATCCCACCACTGCCTCTTCCTCTTTCTCAGTTTTCTTTGAGCATCAGTAAAAATCCTGGTACATTTAAAAGCAGTTTGTGATGAAAACTTCCAATAAGATAAAGTCCCAAGGTTGATATTGAAAACTCTTGGGCTTAAGTGGAGTGAGGTTCCTTTGAATCTTGCCCACATTTCCAACAAAATTAATAGTAATTTTATTTATCTGTATTTGGAAATATGTTAGCCTAAACACCCAGTAGAGTTTGAAGGTGCAGCAGCTACACTAAACTAGAATTGACACAAATGTCTTTTGGAAGTCTCCATCAAACTGGGTGAGGAGGAGGGTTTGTAACAGGTTCTCACAGTTGGGAGATTCCACTTCAATAGATTCCACAACAGTAACACAACTTTAATTATGATGAATGCTGAAAAAGCCTAGTGAGAGAAATGCCATTATGTCTTCTTTGTTATTATTTAATTATAAATAATCAAGTAATTAAGTAAAGCTACAAAAGCCACTGACAGCCAGAGAAAGGACCACACAGTGAAAGTCAAGTCATTCGCAGACAGCTTTTGACTATATTGTAACTAAATAACTTGAACCACACCAAAGACCAACAAAGAGAATTTATTCTTCTCTTGCCCTTAGCAATACCCTGGTAGGAAAAAAAAGTGCAGGAAAATTTCTCTGCCCAGTCCTTATCTAAAGCAAATACATTTTGATCAGTGGTAGGATTCAAATATGTGAACAACTGGTTCTCTGTGTGGATGACGCTTCCGGAAGTCCGTTCTGGTTCTGGGCAACAAAAAATTAGCTACCAGTTCTGCCGAAGTGGTGCGAACTGGCTGAATCCCACCACTAGTTTTGATTCACTATAGTTTACACTGAAAAAAGTACAATTCACACTCAGGTGGAAAGAGAACAATGTCCACAAGTTGCATGTGAACTGGCTGGGAGAAATAGTGCTATTGCAATACTGTTCCAATTTAAACCCCGTCGTAATTGAATGCATGTGGCTAGTTGCAGAAGATTTATAAAGAGAGATTAATTAAGTATCTGCATTACCATTAACTGGATGCAGCTCAGGGTTCCTCTTTAATGTGGCAGTTTACATGGTAACAACAGGGTAGAGAGTGGAAAGGTTATGTAAAAATGAATTCATTTCATCATATAATTGACATTATTTCTTATCACCAATCACTGAATGTTTTGGAAATTAATCCAATTCAACAACTCATCTAAAGTTAGGGATTGTGATCCTCTTCTTGCTTATTTTGAAACTAATGTTGGTCTCTTGTTATTGTAACTCACGATAATTCATTCCATTTTGGAATAACTTCGTCGTTCACAGCCAGATATCCAAAACCTAAATACCTAATTGAATTCAGTCAAATATTGATCCAAGCAGTATGTTTAGATTCCTGGTGTTAGAAAGTATTTAAGATCTTTCCATTCTAGCAAAGACGTTGATGTCATCCACTAATTTTAGGTAATAGGCCCCTCCAATTGTCTCCCCTTAATAGGTGTCTCTCGTTTTTGTCACTGAATATGAAAACATGGATGGATGGATGGATGGATAAATGGATGGATGGATGGATGGATGGATGGATGGATGGATGGATGGACGGATGGACAAACACACACACAGAGAGAGAGAGAGAGAGAGAGAGAGAGAGAGAGATGCTTCATGCTTACTTCTGAAACAGACTTGGAATATTTTGCAAGGAAAGAGCTAATCAAAGCTAAAAAATAACAAAAATATTAAATACATTTTGTCATATATATTGTCTTAAAATAAATGATACATATTTTACTTGGAATTAATAACTTTAATTTGTTTAGAAATTTTCTTATGATTTCTATCTTCAAGCCCTGCAGTTAACAAAATTAAATGTGTACAAAATAGCAAAACTAAACCATTAGCAAAAACTAACTTAAGATAATTATTCAAATGACAATATAATTATCAGCCAAGGGAGACAGACATCTGCAGGCCCTGTGTTTTCTGATGTCTATATGTTATCTATATATTCAGTGTAATGTCCAAAATAAAGCATATATTCAGACACATAGTTAAAATTGAAAGGCCTTCTTACCGTTTACTAAAATCACATGTAATCAAGTGTGCCTATTTGTCTCATTACAGTTTGCTTATCAGAAGAATTGCTCTGTAGAAGATACACTTTCCTGTCTGCTTCATCTTAGCTTGGCACACCTGGAGGGGAAGAATATTCATGTGCGAATGCTGTTTGTGGATTTTAGTTCAGCATTCAACACAATCATTCCTCAGCATCTGTGAACAAACTGAGCCTATTAGATTTTAATACTCCTTTATGTAATTGGATACTTGATTTCCTTATTGATAGGGCCCAGTCTGTGTGAATCGGAAAGAAAGTTTCCAACTCCATCTCCTTGAGTACGGGTTCCCCACAGGGCTATGTCCTGAGTCAGCTACTGTTCACCTTGATGACCCACGACTGCTGTGCCAAATCTGCTACAAATCATATTGTGAAGCATGCAGACGACACAGCAGTGATGGGTCTTATCCGGGATGACAGTGAAGATGCTTATAGGGAAGAGATGAAGGCTCTGGTGGACTGTGCAATAAAAGTAATCTGGTTCTAAATATTGATAAAACAAAGGAGATCATTGTAGATTTTAGAAAGAGACGGAATAGTCATACTCCATTCAGTATCAAGGATGAAGCTATGGTCAACAGTATTAAATATCTGGGGGTGCAGATAACTAACAATCTGAATTGGTCTCTCCACACCTCATCCTTACTGAAGTGTGCAAATCAGCGCCTGCATTTCCTGCGGCAGATGAAGAGAGCACATCTCTCTCCTTCTGTCCTGGCCACTTTTTACAGAGGCACGATTGAAAGCATTTTAACAAACTGCATCACTATCTAGTATGGTGGCAGCAGTGCCTCAGATAGAAAGTCCATACAGAGATTGATAAAGACAACCGAGAAGATCATAGGAAGCTCGCTTCCTGCTTATAAGTGCTATGTGCTTAGAGCTCAAAGCATTATTAGGGACCCCACATACCCACTTTACGGTCTGTTTCTGTTACTCCCCTCTGGGAGGAGATTTCAAAATATTTCTAGCAGGATTTCCCAATTTTATAATAGCTTTGTTCCCTATGCCATCCATCTCACAAGATTCATTTTTATCGCCATGCACATGTGTACATAACCCAAACCAGACTGTGTTGTCTCTCTGTGGCATATAATATATGTGGGTATATGCATAATTCTTTCTTTATTTATTTATTTATATTTTTTTGTCATATTTATGTAGTGTATATTGGAGGTGGTGACCCTTTGAGAGTTGTATGCAATGAAATATCATTTTAATATATGCTGATTAGTGTACATTAAAAGTGACAATAAAATTATTGTTCTGTTCTGTTCTAAACACCTCATAGTCTCTCTTATCCCTGTACAGTCTAAATAATTAGTTTTATATAATGATTATAAAACATTCCAGTAGTTCTTGTGGTGTTCTTCTGTTTCCTGATCTGGTCTATCCTCAAGGACTGACACTAGCTAGATCAGACTGCTCAAAGTATACTCAGATGCTACTGCAGTTTTCTTCAGATTACAGAAAGAATCTGTCAGAAACAGCACATTTAACATAAACAATCTAACCACTTTATTGCACTATTCCTTGAAATAAAGATCTTTTATATCATATAACATTTTTTTTTCTACCTTGATGTCCTCTAGATGTATTAATACAATCCCTAGCTAGGAACTCTGACAATTGACAATCTCTCAATTCATCTTGAGGGTACCAGGTCGAAATAGGCAATACAGTATAAGCAATCTATAATATGAGATTGCCAATGATGGAATGTATCTCTCTTAATTATGGTCCCATATGATTTAAATGATCAGAATAACAAATATCTCTTTTAATTTTGTTTATACTAGATGAACAATATTTAATAAAGTTATTTCCTTATTACCAATATTGCTTAGTTTAAAAAAAATCAAAGTACACATGGGAAGTGGTGATTAATAATGTTCCACTTTGTTAGACTCTCCGTTGATGAGAACCCGCTAGTTAGTTCAATAGTTCATCCCTGGAGGTTTGTTTAAAAAGAGAACTTCTAATGCTAACCCCTGTTTCTAGTCTGGTAAACAGACCACAAAGTCTCTAATTTCATTATTTCACATGCCAAGCATATTTCTGGGTGAAAAAAAATTACTCTCTGTGGGCCATAAAAATAATGGAACTAAGCAGATTGCTGGCAATTGTAAATTGACTGCTTTAAATCAATAACATAAAAGAAAAATCCAACCAACCAAGTTATGATTCAGTATTATATAAAGAACCAGGCCTGGGATCTCTTTGTGCAATCTTGCAGTGAACAGTCTGTTACTTCATTTAGTTTCTAGAGCAGAACATGGAAAGTGGGGGAATTTCTATCATTACAAAATAACAAGTAGATATACAGATCATGGTCTAAATGGGAGACAATTATCAAGAAGGGCTAGTCAATGACAAAAGTGAATGAATATGAATTTGGGGAAGCTGAAGAAGAAGGTTTTCAAAATTTCCCCCCTCGTCATTTGAAAACAGTAGCACATTCTGCTCTCAGGTACCAAGTCTTAGTTGACATATGCTAACTGGAAAAGCTGAGTAAATAGAGTATCGTGATATCTCTTTGTGAGGTATTAGAAGGCCAAATCCTTGACATAGTTGCTTATGTGGAAGAGGAGCACAAAGCTGGCAATGAGGAGCAATAGGAAGGTTGCAGAAGGGTAACATGGGAATACTCATTGCACTGGATGCACTCTGATAAGCTGCTTTGAGGCTAGACTTGGAGATCCTTCAAGGACTATTTTTCTATAAAAAATTGAATGTCCCATAAGGGTTTGACCAACATGTTTTGTAACTAAGACTACTAGAAAATCAGCCTTCCCCAATCTTGGCACTTTCCATAGGTTTGAACTTCCATTCAAAGTTCAATTTCAATATATAAGCCATGGCCATGCTACTGAGGGAATTGGGGGAGATGAAATTCATTCATCTTGGTGGCACCCAGGTTGAAGAAAGCTATCACAAATGTCCAATATCTAGCAGGAAGTCCTCATGTAATTATGTTAAATATCTACATGAAAAAGGAAATGGGTCCAAGCACATCATGAACACTTCTCAAGAAAACTCCCTGGGCCCTGGTAACTATCACTTATTTCCTGTGGAAAGTAATTTAGATGGTGGTCACTATGTATATAAGACTAGCCATTGTTAGAAGACTTTCTAGATTCAAGGCAGATTGTTTCTATATTGCATACATTATATGCAACATAAATTTTGTATCACAATAACCATTTTTTTAAAAAAATTACAATCTTAAAATGTTTGCTTGAGTGGTTGTTTTATAAATCACTTTGAAAATACAAGGGTCAACTAAATAAATAAATTCTGTCCTGGCAAATGAAAAAAACCAATAAAAGGGGGACCAAGAGGGTCTCCCAAACATCCACCATTGAAAAAGTCATCCTCTTTTGAGGATCAAGGGAACAGCTGAAGTTACTGTGAGTATTGTGTTAGTTTAAGATATAAATAGATACACTTAAGAGAAGAAACATGTCATCAAAACCTGAGGTTCCAAACTCTGTTGACTTTTCTGGTTCAAAACCACAACTGAGAATTGGATACAGAAGCGCCTAGGTTCATTCCTGAAGCCAGGAATGAACAAGTATAATGATATTGTAATGCTTTGTTTTACTTTATAGATTTATTCAGCATTACCTGAATTTCAAATCCATCTTTATAACCGACTCAAATACAATATAACCCAGACATCAGCTTGCTATGCAGCTGAATTAGTCAACTCTAGAAAGAGTCATAGCTGATAGCATTCCACATTATAGAGGTCTCTTGAGTTTCTAATGACAGTTATGAAACCATGATCAGGGAGAATACAATTGTTTCCATTAGAGGAAGAGCGGAATCTACTCTAGTATAAGTAGAATCTCCCTTATCTAGCCCGAGGACCGACTGATTACTGATGCCTCCCTTTGTCTGGATTAATTTTTAATTACCCCTCATCTGTAACTAGCTTTCAAGAACTGGAACTGCTATGTTTACCCTGATGTACAAAAACAAGGATGTTAATCTTGTTTATCTTGATACTTGATGAAGAGGGAATGCAATCATGCTGATTCGTTTCATCCTCATGGTGGTCTTCAATATTATAAATCATGGTAGCATTTTAGATAAATTATCTGAGTTGGAGAGAAGAGACACTGCATTGCACTGTTTCTACTTTTATTTGGATGATCAATTCCAGATGACTGTGCCAGAGACTGCTGTTCAATCTCTTGGCACTGGCACTGTGGGATTGTTTAGGACTTCATAATCTATTCCTTCTATCATGCTTTTTAAATGACTGTTGGGTGAAATCATTCAGAGATTTGACCTGAGGGATCATTAATATGCAGATGACACCCAACTTTATTTGTCTTTTTCTTCTAATGCAAGTGAAACAGCAGCAGAGCCACTAAATCAATGTCTCCAGCCATATGTTCATCAATAAACTGAGTTTACTCAGCGTTGGTAGGTTTGCCCTAGACAAGTGATGTTTCTTCTTTTATGGGTATGCTGCAGAATAATCCTGGATTGATCTTCGTCATTGCAAAACATAGGATTGCACAGAGTACCTTATGTTACCCTAATAAGAATGCCAGCTGCAGAAGTCTTTAGACAGGCTTTCCTTCTCAATTGTGTTCCTTGTGCTAAGACAGGGGTAAGCAACCTTGGCTCTTTTATGACTCGTGGACTTCAACTCCCAGAATTCCTGAGTCAGCATGGCTGGCTCAGGAATTCTGGGAGTTGAAGTCTACGAGTCATAAAAGAGCCAAGGTTGCCTACCCCTGTGCTAAGAAATGCCCATGTAGAACTATGAAGAATCATTGATTTAGATGAGTAGATATAGAAATTGATTGATTGATTGATTGATTGAATGAATGAATGAATGAATGAATGAACCCAGATTGTCACTTCTGATTTTTAAAATTGTCTTTTAGCGTTTTCTCTGGCTTCAGATTAACTAATGTTTTTCTTTGCAAATATCTCTCTAAAATCCCTCATTAGAAGCCATTGTTGACAGATCCCATTCCAAGGATTTAACAACTAGATGTTGTGGGGAGTCAGCCCCCCAGAGAAGGAAATATTAAAAGGGCAGAAAAATATATTTCCTCAAAAGGATTTTAAAAGCAGAAACCAACCCTGCCCCCAAGTCTCTCTGTCCCAAGCAGAAGCCAGCTCTGTACAAATGCAGATGTAAACCATCAGAAAGGCCCTAGCTAGGAGATCAAGAAGACAGACACCTAAAATCTGCATACCCCACCCAAACTCTAAGAGTCATTAGCCCCAGCACCAGGAAAGTAGGATATGACCTTTGAGACATAATAGGATTAACCTATCACCATCAAGAATATCAGAAAGGCACACCCAGACTCAGGTCAGGATACGTGATACAGGAAATACAAAACCTCAACACAGAAACAGGAAGTAACTTCGAACAAAAGGTTTCAGAGGGTATTAAAAACCTACTCCCCACATGTGTTCAGCCCTTTTTTCTCTCCTCTCTCTTGCCAGAACCATCTTTCTGTCTGGCTCTTCAATAAACTGCAACCTTCTTTCTAAAGCAGTCACCATGTTGTTTATCCCCAGCTTGGATGAATCATGATGAAGACCTTTCTTTCAACAAATTGAAGATATTTTTTCATTAGTGACACTCTAACTTTGGAATATTTTCCTCTCCAGCAGGGATAGCCAGCTTATGCAGTCACTCGAAAGGAGGGCTGAGTGGGGGGCAGCCCATAAGTCCTCCTGTTTCTAGGATTCCAGTTCTTGAAAATTGGCTGTGCTGTTTCCTTTTACTTTGAGGGGGAAGTGACATCCTTTCCTCCCATCTTAACAATAGAAAGAAAGCACATCAATGGATGTGGAGAAAGAGCTCTAAATCCATATGGTTATATTGTTGTCGCAAATAAGCTAAAAAACTTTACTCCACCTCAGTGGTGGGATTCAGGGAGGGAGGGAGGGAGGGAGGGAGGGAGGGAGGGAGGGAGGGAGGAAGGAAGGAAGGAAGGAAGGAAGGAAGGAAGGAAGGAAGGAAGGAAGGAAGGAAGGAAGGAACTAAATAAGGGGATTGTGTATAGGATTGGCCTGGATGTTGGTTTCAAATTCAAGTAAAATCACCAATGAATTAAAATTAAACTGAGGAGGAAAGCCCATTTTACCATCCATGGCTCCTTCCCCATTATCCCTAAGGAGTCTGCCTCAGAGTGAAAAGCAGTATTTTAAGAAAAATGATGCTTCACAAGGAATTTAGAATGAAATATTTTGTTGGCTAATGCAAGCTATATTTTTCAGTGGCAGATGCCAACTATCTAGTAAGGATAAGGAATTTTAAATAAAAATGCATATCTGCTGGGCAAAAAGAATCATTGTCTTTTCTTAATTTAGGTCATGGTTAATAATTAATTCTTTTTTAATTTGCATAATTTTGCCTACACCAATAAATCTGAGAGAGGTTTCTGTCAGGTGTGGTATGATACTAAATAAATGTGAAAGGAACTAGTCAATGGAGGATAAAAGAACATGCCAAGGTGACATGTATCTAGATATTTCACCACCAAGTTTTATTTCAATATAATAGTCTCTTCACCATGGGTACCAAGAATCACTGAAGCATTTCAGGGTTGGTTATAAAGCGAAACCTTTGTTGGCCTAGTCTTGTAAATTTTTCCTTCAGTGGCATGTTTTATTACCTTGGAGATTTGGGTGACAGATATTTATTTAATGGTGTGGAACCGCCAGCCAAACTGGGGTGTCTCCATTTGGAATCCTGGTCATTTCCTGCCTTTTTATTTACAAGTTAAGAGCGTTCAGATTCTCAAGTGTTCTATGCCTAAGGGCTACAGCATGAAGCACAGCAGCTGGATCCATCTCCTCCCTATTGCCAATATCCTGACTTGGTCCTTTCCACCCACACAGATGTAAGACATAAAACATACTGAAATCCATGATATGCAAGGTCTGAAGTTGATCATTAATACTTGGCCTTATCCCCATGTATATTCGCCTTCTGTAGATGGGCAGCAGTTCCATCCAATCAAAATATTACCTTCTTAACTGAGAATGTCTTTACTTACAAAATATAAGAGAATGGTATGTGCCCGATTTATCTGTAAACTTGGCTTGCTGTCTGGTCCAGATTAAGGTAACTTCTAAATCTGTTAACACAACATGAATTTTGTATTAAGCTGCTTCCATATATTTTAGTCAGGAAGTAAAGAGGGGAACACATAGTAACATTTATGGACGATATACTGGTGCTAGGTCAACCCGCAACATCACTCACCACTCTGCCAACTGTAATGAGGAGAATGGGCAGTTTTGAAACAACATTGCACTTTATTTGCTAAGAAAAGGTACGTTTACTTGTGTTTACGCTAATCCCACTCACAGCCTAACAAATACGATGGATTAGTTTTCCTACAGAAGAAAAGGAGAGAGGAATAAGGGATAAACATATTTTGTACTGAGTGAGAGATTTAATATAGTATGTAGCCTGGGAGATTAGAGGAGGAAAACAAAACCTATCATGGAAAGTCACGTAGTTAGAAATTTGCAGGTGTTACAGGTAGACCCTACCTGAGGAATTCAACCTTGACAGATTTTGATTTAAACTGACTTCATCAAATTTCCTGGACTAAACTGCAGGCTAAAGGGATCTCTACTGTACATTACAATGTCGGTTTTCCAGAAGCAACAACACATTTCTCAAAAAGGTATCAAAATGTCTTTTATGCTATGTGAGAATATATTTAACAGAAAGCATATTAACGTATGTTCTTAAAACTTTATTTAAATTGGAATTTTCATACATTTTTAAAATCACACAATAACATAGAAGCACAACAGAAACTATTTCTGTGTCAATGCAAGTGGAAGTGAAATAAACAGGAAACAATCTCATCTGATGGTCTAATTGCAGAGGTACTTCATTTTTTTTCTATGTCAATTCAAATTCTCCCTTCTGAAAACCTGAGTTTTCTATAAGATCAATGAACTGGGAAATCCATTGTTTATTCTAATTCTCCCAATCACAAAAAAAAGTCCAGAAGTTGCTTAGAAGAAATTAATAATCCATATTTCTGACTGGTAGAAATGTTATACTTTTGCTTCTGATCAAGACAAGGAGAGAGGGAGGGAGGGAGATATCTAGTGTCACATTCTGACTCTCCCTGTATTTATGTGGAATTTCAGAAAACATACAGGATTTTAGTCATAGATAGCATATATTGGTCTAAAGAATTCAGGTGTAAGTCTGTTTTTGCCTGATCTCTGAATTTAAAAACCATGATTTGTGACCAGCGAGCAAATAATAAAAAAAAACAGGTTTGCAGGACTAACCTCATACAGTGAATAATTTGTTCTGGGGACAGTGATGGTTGCAAAATCAAGAAACTAATACTGAATTCTGATATAGTACTTTTGAGAGATGGTCTATCCGGGAATGGGAAATTGTTCATTTATTCTGAATAGAATTTTATTTCAAAGAAAGGGACAGATTAATTTAAAATCTTGCCTTCCATATTTAAATATAAATTATTACTAGTAATGAATTCCCAACAGGCTTCTACAAAGAATGAGTTGTTATTTTTTATTATTTTATTAGTACTTTAAAAATGTGGATTTTTTTAAATTAATGGCTGATATAGTTTTATGTTTTAAATAAATGCTTATGATATTGTTCAGCAAAACCAGGATCCAAACAAAATGTTGTTATATTGATTCCCAGCATCCCTGAAGCCAGAAGTGTATTTTAATTTCCTACTCTAGATTAAAAGGATCATTACACTAGCCAAGGATCAGAAATGTTGTATTTATGAACATAGGTACATGTTTCTACAGGATCCCAAAATTAATTTTTTTTTTTAAATAAAAAGGTAGAATAATTAAACGGGCTGCATTCTTGGATTCCTTTAAGATTACAATATCTCATGAAAGACAGATGTTGAGGCATGATTTGGGGCATATCTAAGCAAACCAGGGTCCAATCCCAAGACCATATCAACAGTCTGCAAAATCAAAATTATTTCCTATATATTAAAGACTTTTGCAAGAATGTAAACAATGTGACTCTTCTCATTAGATTTTTTAAAATTGTTAAAAATAGGATATTTATTTTATAAATTTTATTTTATTTTATATATTTATTTATTAATCCAATGTGTTTAATATTGTTATTTTTACATGATTCAAAAAAATAAATACGTATTACATGAATGTGTCAGTTTAATTTTTAATACAGTAAATATCAACAAATATAACTCCTACATATAAAAGCTCTTTGGGTGTTTTCAATCATTATTAAAAATGAGAAGAGGTCCTGAGAGCAAAAATTTTAAAGAAACATGGCTCTAGAGCAGTAGTTCTCAACCTGTAGGTTGGGACCCCATTTGGGGTCGAATGACCATTTCACTGGGGTCGCCAAACAACGCAGTCCACCAATTTTTCCTGTTTTCCTTAGCTGTGCTACTCCCTTTTATTCTATTGGCTTTTGAAAGCCAATAGAATAGACTCTCTTGAATAGAGTCTACTTCTATTGGCTTTCAAAAGCCAATAGGAATTGTCCAGGCTGTCTCTGCCCTGCTGAGCCCACCAAAAGTCCCATTCTGCAAACGGTGCTGCACCAGTTGAGTAGTCCTCGACTTACGACCGGTTGAGTAGTCCTCAACTTACAACCGGTTGGGGTTCATGCCATTAAAAAGGTTGAGAACCACTGCTCTAGAGAATGATGAAAAAAGTGGTGATCATGTACAGTGGGGAGGAACAAAAAACATGTTTCCATGGCTGTCATATACTTAGGCAGTCAGAACATGGCAGCCTGCTCCAGATCCCCTTTTCCCCTTTGAATTTGAATCTCTCTACAGCCAAAGAGTCCTTATCTAAGTCAGCCTTTCCCACTAATGTCCACATGCACTGAATTACAGCTCCTATAATCCTCAGCAGTACGATCAAGCATGGCTATCATGTTGCATTATCCTCCATGTCTTCGTTCAGTGACTAATCCATGTCTGTGCTTAAAGTGAATAGCCATTTTTTTCTAAATTGTAGTTCATTTATGACTGTAATGATGAAGATGCCTTCAGAGTCAAGCTTGTCCCTCTCTCTGCGGTCCCTTGGTCTTGAAGCAACCCATGCCTGGGGATGAACAGTGTCTACAGAAGGGGGAGAGTAGCAAAAGCATCTCAAAATGGGACCCTATTTTTCAGGAGATAAAAGTGAGGGACAGGAGAGTATTTTTATATTTGCAAGATTCTGTTAATGGAACCTTACAATAAAAATAGAGCTAGTATACCTGGATGTGCTTTTTCTTTTGTCTAGACTGCCTCGCAAGACTGGCAATTCCCTTGCTGCTGCCACCACCCCTTTATTGCATCTGAACTGCGGGGGAAGCTGAAAGAGTTACCCTTACCCTGCCCAGGCCTGGCTAAACTGCTAGAAGAGCGAACAATCTTTTGAAATTTGGAGCTAAAGCTGAGTGAGCACTAAATGCACCAGGGCAACTCTAGGAAGACAGTTTTCACACATACAACATAGAGTTTAAAACACCCCCAAATAATTTTAGCCTACAACAAAACAATTCCTCCTTTTCAACCTTACCACCTACAGGACTCCAGCCAATTCTCTCACAAAGTAGCCAAATACCCGAAATTCATCCTGCTCAAACCTGTCAAAACCCTTTTCTTTTCCTCTATTGTAGTGGTGGCGAACCTATGGCACGGGTGCCAGAGGCGGCACTCAGAGCCCTCTCTGTGGGCACGCGTGCCATCGCCCCAGTCCTAGGCCTTCAGCTGGGTTTTATAAAACCTTTTCGCTTTAGGCCTCCACCGCCGTGTGCAAAAAAAAAAAAAAGGTTCAATCAATCAGTCAATTCCAACTTCTTGCGGGGAAAAAAAAGATCTTGCAAAGTTGGAATTGATTGATTGAACTTTTTAGTCCCACCCAGTCTGGCGTTGCCACCGCAGCCACACTCAGCCAATGGGCCACACTCAGCCAATGGGCCACACCCACCGGCACTCGACGATGCATACGTGGGTTTTGGGTTGCAGTTTGGGCACTCGGTCTCTAAAAAGTTCGCCATCACTGCTCTATTGGCTCTCAGGGGTCAGGTGACCCCCACTGGGGTCTATACAGCTGGATTATTCTTTGAAAGGCCAGCTGGTCTGGATGGAATAAGGGACTTCAATAACTTTTCCCAATGGTATGGTAATAAATGCAAGAAATGAAAAGAGATAAAATTGCGACGATTTTAGTTTGGAAACAATCATGACAATGACTAGTAAAAGAGCATTGGGCTAATATTGGGCTAATAATTCACCATCTTGATCAGGGGGTCTTCAAACCTGGCCCTTTTATGACTTGTGGACTTCAATTCCCAGAATTCCTCAGCCAGCATGCCTGGCTGAGGAATTCTGGGAGATGAAGTCCACAAGTCATAAAAGGGCCAAGTTTGAAGACCCCTGATCTTGATTATCAAAGTCATGGAGAGAATATTGGCCTCAAAAGATCCTTTCAGGATCTCCTTCATGTGCTATCAAATCATGTTAGATTTCTAAAATAAATATTGCAATGTCTGTTTCTTTTTTTAAAAAAGCAAAACATTGTTCTATATTACATTGATTTATGTGAACAGGTCCCTCCAAAACCCAGTATGAAATAATTACATTTACTCCCTCTCCACCTCTCACTAGACTTACATTACTTATCCATAGAGAATCGCATCTGGTGAACACCATGCTGGAAAATACAACCAAATAGTTTCAAACAGCACACACTTTCTTTATGATATCTAAGTATGAAATAAAGGTTGAAGAGGGAAAGGGATAACAAACATCAGAAAACCTCTTACGTCTATCCACCCACAATCGGCACCAGCTGTAGTACAATTAAACTTAATCTGGTCACATGCTCAAGTGTTTCTTCGAAATTAGAGGAAATCAATTCAAATGCTAATGAGAAAACCCATAATTTATTATCTGCTGAGGAATACATGTTACATTAATTTTAACTGTAAACAATTATTTTTATTGCAAGATTAATTACCCCATTTTGCACAACTTCCTCTTCTCATATTTTTTTTAATGAATTTTCTGTTGCTGGTTTTTGTTGATCTGTCACCGAACTTCAAAAAGTTTAATCAACTTAGTGGTAACTGCAAATGTTGCTTTCTATTCTCCTGTCACAGGGAAATGTGATAAATGCTTGGGGCAAAGCACAGCAAGATCTTGCTAAATGTTTTGGACAGAAAGAAAAGCCAGTAAAACATATAATGAAAATAAGGAGGTAGATCTGTGCATATTCTACATTTCAGTCTAGCCATTTTGTATTACCTTTTTGTTAGGGTGTCTTCGTTTCGAATACTTGGAACACCCTATTGACCATATATCATGTGAGAAAAGATTCTCAACAATAACCATAAGATATTTCTAGCACTTGAAATAAAAATGTTATTTGTTATACAACTGCTGAAAGGAATCCATTTTTTTTCTTCCTGGCACATTAACCTATAAGAACACTCTTACAGTACAAGTATCTATGTCAAATCCCAGCAAATAATCATCCAGCACATGTTATTATATGTATATATACTACCCATGGCTACCCATGGGGTTGAGCTGATAAAATGAAAAGGGCTTTTTGGATCTTTATTTCTCATTTGGGCCATTTCTTCACTAGTGATTTATATTGTCTTCTACAGTCATTCATTGTATTCACATACATCTCCTGAGGACAGACTTTATTTATATTGTCTTAACAATGATTGGGTGATACTATAATCATATTCTATATCCCTGATTTAAAAAAAGAGTAGTTAGTTCAGCCCAACCACAAAATCTGGAAAGTAGAATTGACTAACTTGCCATATTGGTCTTATCAGAAGGATTTGAAATATTGTGATTGGACATCAGTGGCTGGACACAATCTTCCGCAGCTATGCCCTGAAAATTGCATGAATGAAAAGTGACTTCCCAATTTATGGTAATAGTGCAATAGATGGGGGAGTGACCTAACCTAACATTTTCAGTCAATCTGCTTTGAAGAAGAGGTTTTGCTCTCTATAAGAAATCATCTGGTATTGGGAACTTTTTTTTACGGTGTTAATGCATTAAGCTGACATTTCACACTCACTGCATAGAAATCTAATATTACAGAAATGCCCTCAAGCATTGTTTTCTTCTTCTAAGGAAACGTAACCATTGGAATAGATTGCAATAGCAGTCTTGAAATTTCTCACCTCTTAGAAGTAGGATACTATCACAAGGGTGCATAAAATAAAGTAGGAATCCCCAGCATTTTAGTCCAGTGGTACAATACATTATTTTTCAAGCATCACTTTAGAGCTCAAAGAAAATGATTGCTCCTGGGAAGAAGACTTCCATATTTTTTTTAAAAAAAAAATCTGACAACAGTAAGTTGGTTCAGTCACAAAATGCACATTTCTCAGAAGATACACTAACGAGATATATCCCTATCACTCTGTCTAGCCCCCAGGATGTTCACTACAAACTTAATTGCTACTGCTACTAATATTACAGCAAGTGCAGTATCTGAGTTCTGAGCTGCAGCTTTTCATTATTCTTATTTTTTAAAAAATATCTGCAGGGCCTATAATATGTTAAATCCAAATAATTCATGGAAATAATAATGACTAGGCTGATTTATGCTTTCCTTTGTATGATGTTAGCTTCTTTTAAAATTTTGTTTTAAAATTAAAAAATAAATGAGGAAAGGAGGTTAGTCCATCTCTTTATGAAGATGTTCCTTCCATTTTGAGAAAAAGTAAACATCACCTGGCATCAAATCTGCTCTGCATGGCAGATAGGGTAAAATTATGAGATTCAACTTTGCAACTGCCCTGTAAGTGGCTCATAACATGTGAGGCTTAGTGTTGTCATGTGACAGCAGACGTTCCTTCTTGTGCTTTTGACTCTGCTTAATTATTGTGTCAGAACAGCAAAGGTAGAAGAAGTAGAAAGAACACCTCAGGACCTAATAGAAAAGAATTGAATTCTTTCATAATAGCTTAAGAAGTCTATCCATTGTTGTCACAGGTATGTAGCAAATCATAGCGATTATGTAAAAGACTTTATATAAATACAGGTAACAAAAGAAATGATTTTAAATATTATTTTCCTGTTTTATTTATTAATTGATTTATTAAAATAATCTTGTTTAAACTATAGTTACGGACTTTTCATCCAACTCTCACATAAAAATCACATTAAGAAAATAAAGTCTTATATTCCCTTCAAGACCCAATGTAAAAATAAATTGTCACAAAAAAAGATACTATGAGGTTTTCAAAGCTTGAACTACAATGTACAAAGGGGAAAATTTTCATCTAAAAATGAACTAATAAAGATTATTGTTTATATAAGAATATGAATTCAGAGCTTCTGTTGTGATCGTAAGGAGAAAATAATTTAATCTGTGTGCATACTTTAGTTTATGACATGGAAAACAACAGAGATGAATTTCTGTGAGTTATAATTGTTTTGTGGCACTGACCTATTCGTTAATTTTAAAAAAGTATTTATTTATTTGTTTGTTTGTTTATTTAATCATTCATTCATTCAATTTAGACATCACCCAACTCCAATTGGCTATGAGTGGTTGACAAATAATAATAATAATAATAAGCCAGTACCAACCAAAAAGTAGGATGGGATCCGAGCACAATACACAGCCAAAAATAGCAAACAAAAAAAGCAGGGTGGGGACGACATGGATTTCAGGAAGGACAAAGAGGGACAAGAACCAAAGGACAAGAACCATGGCAGAGAAGGAACACTTCCAGATGACACTGTTTAATCCAAGATGGTGAAGATGCTTTTTTCCCCTTTTGGCTCCTTTTAAGTTTATTTGCAAATATCTTTTTCCTTTGTAATCATGCAGTTCTGCAAAACTTAATAAAAGCAGTACATTTTCTCTGTAGTAGGAACTCTTTCCTCAGCCCTGTACTCACAGCAACCATTTCACTTTCCACTATGCCACAGAGCTTCCACTGTTGCTTGCCTTGTAGGTATTGTCTGAAATGTATCAGCTGCCAATGTGCTATTTTCTCACCATCACAGGGGCTGAAGAATGCAGCAGAAAAAGGATGGCCGGCTGTTCACAGCAATCCCTTAGGAACGATTCACATTTTCTGAAAAACAGGGAAATGCAAATAGCATATCCTGGAAATATAGATAGAAGTGGACAGAGTGGCATCACTGATTGAACAACAATCTCTGCAGCTTCTTACTGGTCAGCTGATTGGTTAATGGCCAATTCCTGCATATTTGCATCATTCCAAGGTTGGCAAAAATGCAGAAGCCACAAATCAACATTGTTTTGAAGGGATTGGAAGGAGGATATAAATGGTGAAGGCCAGCATCTTAACTGGCAGAAAAATAGCTCTTAATTACTATGTAGAGACAGTAATGTGTTTATGAATATAAACTTATGTGAGATCCACAATATTTGTAAAAAAATAAACATAATAGACAAATACATTCCAATTATTATTATTATTGTTGTTGTTGTTGTTGTTGATGTGCAAAAAAAAAATCTGTTTCAGTGATTTCTGTTTGTTTAATCTTTTTTTATTAATAAGTTTTCACTATATTAAGCTGTTTTATTTTTTTGGCTGTTTTGTTGGCTGTAGTTTTTCTTACTATTTCTGATATCTGGAGATATGAATATGTAAGATCTATTGTATATGTGCACTGAAACAATTTTAGAGATTGTGGTTATAATTTTATTTTATGTATTAAAAGGAAGTCAACATGATCTCAACCTCTTTGACTAAAGCATGGATCAGGACATAGATTTTGCAATTTTCTGAATTTTGCCATGGTTTGTTTTCACTCTAAAATATGCAGAAATACACGCTTTGTAATAAAGTACATTTTGAAATGAGAAAAATATATTTCTAAGTGTGAACATTTTAGGAAAAAAAATAGGAATGTACATGTCCGTGTTTTTCAAAAACTCCCACAAAATTAGATGGCATTCAGATTTACAAACTTTGAGCAGTAAAAGTATCCCTCCTCCCTATATAAAGCCATTTTTAATCCACAATCCTACTCACGTTTAAAAATCCTACCATGCAGACTTCAAGTCTGCAGGAGGACCATTGTCTATGGAAAAACCACAGAATGCATTTTGCTGCTGCAAAGCTGTGAGCAGCTTTAAATAATGGATGGAGAAGAACCTCCCACTTTATTTTTCAGATTTATTTTCTCACAGGGCTCCTTCTCAGCTCCTTTCCTCCCCTTGATAGCTGCTTGTGCGGACAGGCACAGCCTCTTCAACCTTTTAAAGGTTTAGGATTTTTTATGAGGAAATTCAGCCCACTTCTTCAGGATGGAAATGCTGCCCTCAAGCTGCCGCTGCTCCTTGAAATCAGGATCTTTTGCTGCATTAGAAAAGATCCAGATGCGGGGGGGGGGGGAACCGCTACCCCTATTTATCATCCTCAGCAGACAAACACATGTTTCCAATCAGAGGCAAAGTTGACCGTATCAAAATGACTGATATTTAAAAAGGATGCTGGGTTTACCCGGTATTAAGATTAAACTACTAGGAAGAAAAAATGATTCCACCTAGCAGATCCTAAAGTGAGAGAGCCGAGATCTCACTGTGGCGATGTGCTGAGATAGTCTAAGTCCCTTCTTCATGCTTCAATATTTTTCCAACACCCAAATTCGAGGTTCTTCATGCCTTGTCCTTCTCTTCCCCAGGATATTTGGCTGGGACGTCCATCTTTTTAAACAGCAGAGTTAATTCTTTTGAGTTGAGTAAATCAGTCAAGAGATCAGCTGCAAAATAATAATAATAATCAGCATCTTTTTATGTTATAATTTAGCATTTACAAAATTTAATCAGAGTTTTTATATTATAACTTATTATTAGTATACTAATAATCACCTCAGTTAATTGAACAGTGTGCTATTATCACCCAGCAAGTGGATATGCCCTGACTCGCTTTTTTGAATATTTTTTTTACTTCCTCATCTGATGTTTGAGGGCCTTTTGGGCAGGGAGCAAATCTAAGGAGGAAGAGATAAATAAGCAAACATTTGAAAGACAACCATTAGCTGAACTAGAGGGTCCCGTTGGGCCTGCAAAATGTTTGGGTGTGAATACTACTATCACGGGGTTCTTGGATTGTTGTTGTTGTTGACCATCTTAGTGAGGGAATGGAAAGAAAGATTTTAACAGAGACTAGAGGCCAATGCTGCCATTATTAAATGTGAATTTCTAGCAGAAAGCAGTCTGGTTTAAGTTTTAAGAGCTAGATCCTGCTTAGGATGCTTTGCTCCTCTCTCCACTATTCAGGAAACTTCTGAATCAATACCACATAATAAACAAACTCACCTTAATTTCATATCCTTATGTCAACAAAAAGAGAAATTATGTGCCATGCTTAATAGAATCTTTAGATAAGATTTTTAAAAATTGAACAAATATCAGATAAATATACAGTACACAGTCACAACCCTTCCAATTTATCCCAGTAGAGACTGAAAATCAGGGAGAAAAGGAATTAGCATAGAATTGCCCGTTGGAATCTTTTAGATGGGTAGATACTGTAATTCACAATATTTATAGTCAGAAAGCCATCTGGAGAAACCAGATTGATCAATCCTAGAGGATGCTGAGAGAAAGTACAGGTAATCCTCATTTAGTGACCACAATGAGTACCAGCAACTCAGTCATTAAGCAAACCAGTCACTAAGTGAAATCACAACTGTGCTTACAACCTTAATTTAGCTTTCCTTTGCTTTACAGATCTACAAAGGTTGTAAATTCGACGATTGATCACAGTTTGTTTTTCATCACCACTGTAGCTACCAATGGTCAAGACAGCCACTAAACAAAAGATACTGTATGATTGACTAATTAGCTTGAATGTGCTGCAACAATTTGTGAAGATTCACTTTAAGAGGGTGTGAAGGCTATATATGGAAGCCTGCAGTGGTGGGATTCAAATACCTGAACAACCGGTTCTCTTATTGGAGGCAGACCTGGGCCTAAGAGGGCTAGAATGGACTTCCAGAAGTGGCATCCATGTATTTCCGGTGGGCCGTTCTAAGCCTGGGAGGCCTCCTCTAGGTCTCCAAGGCTAGACTGGACTTCCGGAAGAAGTGTGCATTCAACCGGTTCTCTGAAGTTTAGCAAAATTCAGCTACCAGTTCTACCGAAACGGTGCGAACCGACTGAATCCCATCACTGGAAGCCTTGTTTCCAATACCTCATGTTATTAGTCCCATTTTCCTGTTCCCAGTTGCAACAAAGTATGAAGGAGGCTTCCGCTCTGTAGCCAGATGAAACCAGAGGCCTATAGGTACAATATAATGTTCCATAGTCAGATTCCAGTGACATTTCACTAAGTAGAAATGAGAGCAACTGCACTTTTGGATTCATGCTCTCTGGACTTAATATTCAGACCAATGCTTCTCATGCTTCAGATATCTTATGGTCATTGTGATAAATAGCTTCCGGGAGGACATTGATGCAAACAGAAGGCTCTAAAGTAAAGTAACAAGGAATTGCCCCAATGCAACAGCAATCTGGATTTTCTGCCAGAGATGGGTTGCTCAAACATGCTTGGGAGAAGATAAGACAGTTCCCCAGGCAATGTCTGGAACACAGTAGGAGCTTTGGAGAGAGATAAAAAAAGTGACAAAGCCTTAGGAGACTGCCTCTCTAGCAGCAAGTTCACAAAGCCTGACTTCTGAACAGGGTGAGCAACTGCATTACATCCATTTTGTAAATGCTTGGCGGAGCTTATGAGAACCTAGTAGGCACAAAGGAGAATAACTAGGCCCATCTGAGTGGGGAACTTTGTTTCACTATGCTGGTACTTTTGGAATAAGGCCATAAAGCAAAGTTAGCAGTTTCATCAGGAAGAGAGGCAGTGATGCTTTGTCCAAAACTCTATGCCTTTATACATAGAGAAAAACCATGATGTCAAATAAATTAAAATGAAGCAAATAAATAAATTAATAAGATGAAGTCAAAAAATATATATTCTAGAATGATCAGGGAACAAATGTGCTATCGCTATGGCAATAAAGAATAAATTCAGTGCGAAGTTCAGTATGATAGCCACATGCTACATCTAGAACTTTATCAACAGGGACATAGAATATCATTCCCTTTTGCCCCACCCTCTTAGCCTTTGACTTAGTAGTCCTACTGTATAACTTATTCAGGAAGCTCCTACACAGCTGCCTTTGAGTACAGTGTCCACTCTGCCTATGTCTCATTATCATACTGACAAACTTTTGCCTTACTGGACGATGCCTAAAACTGAGTCCCTGGTGAACTATCAGAAGTCAATAGGACCTATTTGTCAATTACAACTGTGTAATGGCAGGTTTTACGTTACTTTTACTGCATTTAACATGTGCAAATATTCTGAACATAATAAAATCCTTAGTCGACATTTGCTTGTAAATCATTAATGGCCTAGGAGTTTCCTTTAAAATCGATTTGGCAGCATTAGTTTAAAAGGAAAGAAGTACAGATGTTTTAAAAAGTCTAATGAGAATGAGATTACCAGTAAATCTTTCATCTCAATTACATGTTATTCCCACAAGGGTTTTTGCAACATTTTAAAAATGGTTTAACCTTTTTTGGTTTTTAATTTTCTATAGATCTTAACTGCTATGTAAAAGAAACTATTAATAAATATTAAGTTGGGAGCAACAGAGATTTTCAGATAACAGAAATGTTTTACATAGTTTTTGCCACATATAACATGACAATGGCATACAGTTGACCTTCTAAAACACAAGCTTCTGATTAAAAATCACAGATTTAATCAGGATTTGTTAATTATTTTCTGCTGTTTAAATAAAAGGAAATGCAGCCTTGGCTTAAAAACCATAATGACAACAACTAGAATACCAATTATTTTAATTTTCAACCATTTAAAGGTCAACTTAAAGATGTGTTATTATTCTGACAATCTGTTATTGAATATTTTAAAAAATACTCAAGATATTTACTTAATTGTCTAATTAGTTTGCAGAGTTTAGTCTAGAGCAGGGCTTTTCAACCTTTTCACAGATTGTACCACTTTTAGGACATGACAATATTTGAGTACCACCAGTGCTTAGCAAAGTGTCAAAAACTTGATCATTAAAAAAAGGGAGGGGGATTTTGAGTTTTGCTGATTAGATTCATTTGTTGTTATAGAAATGGCTGTTTTATAATATTATGGAAAAGTAAAAAGTTGAGGTTCAATGATAATGCTTCCTTCTACTGCAACAGAGGAAGTCTGTTCTTTTTCCCTTCTCTCCCTCGCTTTTTTCCCCTTTTTCCTCCCCACTGTGTCCTACTATTTGCTTTTGTATTTTTGTATTTTATTCTATAATCTAATAAAATATTACAAACTATAAAAAAAAGGAAAAAAGTACCAGTTTTAATTTCTTTGGTGGGTGTTCCTTTGCTGAATCATTTTCCCTTTGCACTGACAAATGTATGATGAATTTATCCATGTTTATTAATATACACCACTGCCAGCTAGCTTGGCACTTTTAAGACTTGTGGACTTCAACTCCCAGAATCCCTCAGCCATGATGGCTGGATAAGGAATTCTGGGAGTTGAAGTTCACAGGTCTTAAAGTTGCTACGTTTGTAGACCCCTGAGCTAGCTGGTGGGCGCTTCTTAGCTCTCCTTCCACAGTGTAGTAAGAATGTACCCCCCCAATCCCTTCCCTGTACCCTTAAAGACACAGGAATCAAGTGCAAAGCAAGAAAGGCTCACAAAATAAAGAAATACATAAACTCTGGGGTTTTTTTTTCTTTAAGCTACCTCAGGTGTGTCATGTGTCACAATGTTGCAATCCAAGACTAAAAGGCTCCAGCAATTGGGGAAAGCTTTAGCTTTAAAGTTAAGTCTGTTTACCTTCAAAGAAAACTTTCTAAAAGCCATAGACAGATTCAAGATAAGGGGGTAAAACTAATTACATTTGTTTAAAGGGATTAAACTTATGGAAGTCAACACTGGACTCATTGCTAAAATACAGACTAAAATATTCCAATAACCAAAGCACACAAGGGAGCCTCTGAATTACAAAATGCTGTAAAAATTGTACAAAAATCCTTATGGTAACCCAATCAAGCTGCCAGCTGATCCAGAACTGAATAAATCCACCTCCTTTCTGACATGCCTGCTTTTCATTTCATCAGCACTGATTGCATTCTCCTGGCTGGTGAAAATGAACAAGGGGACCTTTTCTTCCAGCAACAGCTGCTGCTTCTTCTCTGTCCCTGTTTCCTCCCTGCCTGCTAACCTCTCCTTCTCTTTCCCTGTTGTCTTTTTTTCCCTTTCACACCCAAATCACCTCCTTTTATAGCAGGGATGTCAAACTGCCGGCCCGTGGGCCAGACGCGTCATCTGGAAGCCACGCCCACCCCATTGCCAGCAATGGCAAAACTGTCCCAATACGTTGCGCGACGTCAAGTGACGTCGCGAATTTGGCATCTCTGTTTTATAGCCTCTCCTCCCTCCCCTTTTTCTTCAGTTCACCTCCAGATCCCTGCTGCTTCCAAAAGCACCAATCAGCTGGAGCCAATTAGCTGGAGCTCTGCCGGCTTCTGGGCTTCTGCTGAGTCCAGACAGTCCTGTAGCTGCAGCTGCCTCTTCCTCAGGCTTGGGTCGTTTCGGCTCATTCCCCTCCCCTGCTACACTTGGCTAGCAGTCACATACCACCTGCCATGTGACAAAGTACCACAGGTGATAACACGTACCACCAGTTGAAAAGCCCTGGTCTAGAGCATGGGTGTCCAACCTTGGCAACCTTAAAATTTGTGGACTTCAAATCCCAGAATTCCCCAGCCAGCATGGAAAGTCTTAAAGTTGCAAGTTTGGACAATCTGGTCTAGAGCTTAATTTTGATCAATCAGATTCAGCACCCATATACCTGCCATTTACTATGTAAGATTTTTCATGTGTTAAATAATTAGTTTATGATAACCATAAAACTCTTGGCAATACAGGCTACACCTCAGTGGGAAAGCCCATGTTTTGTATTCAAATTCAGTCTCCAGTTACTCCAACTTTACAAACCACGAAGAACTGCTGACATGCAATGTGAGCATTATGCTAAAAGGAGGAATAATCTGTTTTAATGTAAGGATGCATTCAGTCGTCTGAATCAGAACTGTTTAATAATATTGATCATGTGAACTCTGAATATATAACCTCTGTTTTTTGGAATGAATGAACAAATGAATATCCCTATTTCTGTATCTATTTTTGTATCTGAATGGAAGCCACTTAAGCAATGCTTAGTACCTCCAAATGAGATACGTGACTTATCTTAGCATGCACCCACAAGTTCATTGTAAAAATCTTCCCCGTAGTGATTACTCTACAGCAGGGGTGTCAAACTCAATTTCATTGAGGGCTGCATCAGCATTGCGGTTGCCCTCGGGGGTGGATGGGGGGGTGGCCAGGGTGGGTGCGGCCTACTGGGTGGGCATGGATGGAATGGGTGTGGCCCACTGGGTGGGCGTGGCCAGCTCTACATCATTCATGTCAAGGGTGTCTGTGGGCCTGGCAGGAGTGGGACAGATCTGAGGGTCTCTGACAGAAAGTGGTGGGACCAGGGCAGAGCCCATCAAGCCGGATATATGAAATAGGCAAGGGCCATTTGCTGGCCATTTCCAGGCGATGGTGCATTTTTTCATTCCTCACAAAGGGTGATACCTCCCCAGCATGCACCCAGGGGGCTGGCTGATGCAGCAGGGGCTGGTTCCTCACTGTTCTAGACGGCCTTGTGGAGCTAAGACCAAATGCATTTCAGCATAGATGGCCACCACAAAATTGTACATTGGCTCCCGGCCAGCCTGGGCCACGGCCAAGGCAGCAGGGGCCGTTCCCTCACTGTTTCCAGAATGGCTTTGCGGGCCACATGAAACCACTTCACGGGCCACATCCGGCCCCCGGGCCTTGTGTTTGACATGTCTGCTCTACAGTGTTCATATTGGCTGGCAGTATCTCAGCCCAACAACAAAATTTCTCAGTACTGTTCAGGTGACAATGTGGAAGCTCTCCAAGCAATAAAAATGACTCAACATGGTATATTTTCTATACTGTATTCCTATGAGAAGGGTATGTCATGTAGTTTTCAAAAAGAACTCTCTGGCTGCCATTTGGAAAACATGCATAAATTCCTCATTCTGTTCCTGTTTTTGTCCCAGTCATATCATTAGTCTCTTATTCATCTATGTAGAGATAAGAAACCCATGGTCCTCCATCATGGCACCTACTTCAAAGGGTCACACAGTATCTTTGTGGGGAATTATACAATTGCATTGCAAAAGGAATAATCAGGGCAGACAGTTGCCTCACACTCTGCATAAGGAATGAAAAGTTTCCCTATTCCCACTGAAGGATATCATACCTATAATGGAGTCATAGATGTACACCCAACGTCAGGAGTGTCAAACTGCTGGCCCGCAGGCCAGATGTGTCACACAGAAGTGGCGTCCACCCCAGCTCCTGCAAGAGGAAAAAAGTCACAGTACATCGTGACATGTCACATGATGCGGTGAGTTTGACACTCCTGCCCTAAGTCTTGTAAAAGACCTCTGCACAGCTGTGTGCTACTGCAAGAGGCCAGCCAACCACATTTGGATAAGCACTGGTTCTGACTCCTGTCTGTTTCAGGGGAGCAGGCAGAACAATTTTATATATCAAGACACATACAAGTCACCCTATAAGCTATATTGAATGGCTGTTGGTTTTATAATTGTCATTTGATTACCAAAGAGAAAAACATTGTCTCAGGGCAAAAGAGGGGTCTTCTAACTTTTCTGGACTTGAAGCACTCTTTAGTTATAAGCATTCAGCTAATTTCCTTTGCCTGTCAGCAGATGATGAATATGTGTGGCAGACATTATTTAATACCACCAGACACCAGGGAAGAAGATTTAGGTGAGTAGTGGCAAAGCTGTTCCATTTATTTTTATTACCATGCATTAAAAATTATGTTTACAGATAATTGTTTTTTTTCTGCCTCTGATAAACTGAAGTTTAAAAAACAGACAAACAAGCAGGAATTTAATAAAATGAGACCACCAGGGAGGCACTCTAAAAGTGTAAGGGTTTTTTTTTTTTCTTTTAAGTACTAACAAAGTAGATTTTACTTCAAAATTTCTGATTATTTTTAACTGCAGTTAGTGGAGAGATAATCTTAAAGTAGTATGACATGAGAGGTTTCATCTGAGGGAGTTTTCACACAGATTAAGTTGCTCCTTTACAAGGGTAATTAGCTAATCAAATCATCCCTCAACACCAGGAGTTTTATAACACCTGTATAGCTGCCCACATGTTTAATAATGTTTTTCAGATGTCCGTCCCTCTGAGTTTAGCCATACTGTTTTTCATCATTCTGCAATGATATAAATCTGCCCCCACTGAAAACAAATTAAGACTTTTAATGAGAGTTAGACTGAGCTTTCCCTTCATTAATTTTCAGTATTACTAAGTTTCCCAGTTATGCTTCTTAGTCCTTGTAGAGAAGTTTTGTGCTTTTCTTTTTTTAAGGGAATTTTTAAAAATTAAAATAGCATATAAATTGGCAAGTCTTAACAATGGAAAAAAACAACCTTAAACCTTCCGACATACAAAATTCAACTACAATGTATCTTCTCTACACACAGTGCTCAAAGAAAGCATTCAATATGAATATGGAAAGCAAGGCAATCTGATACACATTTACTTAGAAACAAAGCCTGCTGAGTTCTACTCGAGTTATTCTTGAGTAGTATTCTGAGCCATGGTGGTGCAGTAGTTAAAGTGCAGTATTGCAGGCTAACTCTGCCCACTGCCAAGAGTTCGATCCTGACTGGCTCAAGGTTGACTCAGCGTTCCATCCTTCCAAGGTTGGTAAAATGAGGACTTGGATTGTTGGGGGCAATATGCCGACTCTGTAAACCACTTAGACAGTGCTGGGATTCAGCCAGTTTGCACCACTTCGGCAGAACTGGTAGCTATTTTTTTGTTGCCCAGGCCCAGAATGCCCTTCTGGAAGTGGTATCCACACAGAGAACCGGTTGTTCACATATTTGAATCCCACCACTGCGCTTAGAGAGGGCTGTAAAGCACTGTGAAGCAGAATGTAAGTCTAAGTGGTATTACTATCCTCAGAAAACTGGATGTAACATGTAACATTGGCTCTTGTCCATTCAATATCATGTTGGAATTTTGTGTGTTTCTTTTCCTTGACTAAAAAAACAAAGGCAGAAAGTGAGTGAAGAAGCTGGCCAGCAAGAAGAGATTACCAACTACTACACAGACAGCAATTGAGAAGACATGTGCATGGTGGTACAATTGGTTTGCGGGAGTGAAATCAACACCTGTGTGAATGGGCTTCTACGTAGAGAAGAGTTGCACAACCGGTGCATTTATACATGAGGTTCCTAGATCTAAATCCTCAGCCAGCTCTACTACATTTCAGCGCTATTATCTCTTGATCCAACGTATTTCACAGAACCTTCTGGCAGAAAGCATGTGACTCAAAAAATAATTGACATCCTTGAATGCAAATACTGTACAGGGAAGCTTCACTTTGGCAAACCCCACTGAATGGGCTTGGAATAACAAAGAAGCAAATGTGCATTTGGACTTTATTCCCAAAATCTATAGTTTCCAAAGTCTGCCCAGATTATTGATGCGGTAGATACCATTCGCATCATTTCATGTCAACATAAATAGAAACATCCATTTTGTAACAGTAGAAATGACATTAATTACAACAATTATATGAATTTGGATTTTATGGAAATCTTTCCCCCACTCTCACTGGTCTGTTAAATTGCTGTTTGCTAACAAATCAAGGTGGAAGATGCTGAAAGTACAGAAGGACTGCAAAATGAACTATTTATCTACCAAAGCCTCATGATGCCCAAGTCAGCCATGGTCATAGAAAGTTTAATAGCCTGTGAAGCATCCCAATGAAAATGCAGACGTACATATTTGAAGTTTCAGTTGCTAAGAGCATTGCTGATTGGCTGAAGTTTCCCACTCATGTGCATAAGCAAGCATACCTTTGCTCTCACAGTGCTAATCATTCCTTTGAAACCCCTTCTCTCATGATCAAACAAAACATTCGCCATTCCATTGAAACAGAAAGAAATCAGTTGATTTCTGCAATTTGTTGAAAAGACAGATTTGCTACATAACTATTACTACTACTATTTCTAAAGGTAAAAGTAAAGGTTTCCTTATCCAGTTGTGTTCAACTCTAGGGCATGGTGCTTATCTCTGTGTCTTGTCCAAGGGAGCCAGCTTTAGCCAAAAACATTTTCTGTGGTCATGTGGAAAGCATGACTATATGCCAAAGGCGCATGGAGCACTGTTACCTTCCCACCGAAATGGTACCTATCTACTTACATTTATATGCTTTTGAATTGCTAGGTGGCCAGGAGCTGGGGCAAGGAACGGGAGCTCACCCCATTGCATGGTGCTCAGGTCTCAAACCCAGGCTGTCACTCTCCAGCTGATAAACTCTCTGTCTTTAACTACCGAGCCATTGCACCCCATACTACTACTTCTACTACAGGGCAATTAGAGTTAAGGTTAGAGTCAGTTATATGCAGCAAACATAACCTTTCTAAGAACTCTTCTGGCAAATACTTTTCACACTGTATAACAAACTTAGACAAAAGAGCTCTGGAGAGGAGAAGAAACATTTATGGCTTGAATTACTGGGGCAGGAGAAGATTTTCCACATGTGTACCTGCTTCCTTTTTCTCTGAGAACAAATTTTTGTACAGTAACTTGCCACTGGTGTTCTAAAGCAAGATGTGTTTGTATATGTGTGTACTTGAGCACACATGTATCTGTAACAGCAAATACATGTTCCTCTCTGGGTGTTTCCTGCTGAAACTGAAAATATGTCTATGACTCCATGGCTCCTCCCTGAGTAATGTTTATTGTGTAAACATCTTGCCTTATTCAGGGTCAGTATAAGACAATAAATATGTTAGGCTTGCAAACACATTAGAACCCATCTAATTCACATTCCACAAATCAATAAACAAATTAAAATACAGATACACTTTGATAATTTTCAATTTTCCGAATTTCACAGTGCAGTTTCCCAGCTGAGCATGTAGAAGAATGGACACAGAAACACATGCAGGTACCGTGTTTTCCCCAAAATAAGACTGGGTCTTTTTTTTCCTCCAAAAGAGGCACCAGGTCTTATTTTTGGGGTAGGCCTTACCTCACCTCTGGCACTGACAGCCTTACCCAGCCAGTCCACTTCTTCTGGGGCCAAAGTTCTGCAGCTGCATTCAGGCCTGCATTTTGCAGTCAGGTCTTTCCAGAAGGCCTAAGCAGCTGAATACTGAGCTATGGATTCAATCCATAGCTTGGTGCTTGGCTGCTGAAGTCTTGCACAACCGAACTATGGATTGAATCCATAGCTCGGTTGTTGGCTGCACAAGCCTTCCAGAAAGCCCTGTGATTAAGAAATGGCTGCAGAAGAGACCTTAGAAGAAGAAGTAGAGAGGCCTGGCTGCAAGGTAAGTGGGTGTGGGGTGGTGAGGCAGGTCCACCCCCCACCCCCACCCTAGCCTGATTTTTAGGTGTGTGCCTCACCCCAAAACTAGGGCTTATTTTTGGGATAGCACTTATATTAGGTCCACCCTCAAAAATCAAGCTAGGGCTTATTATTGGTGTAGGCCTTACTTTCAGGGAAACACGGTAGTTCTTGACTTATGACCCCAACAAGGATTCTGTTGCTAAATGACGTGGTTGTTAAGTGATTTGCACCTGATTTTATGACCTTTTTGCCATGGTTGGTAAGCGAATCAATGCAGCTAAGTGAATCACACGGTCATTAAATGGATCTGGCTTTCCCATTGACTTTGCTTGTCAGAAGCCAGCTGGGAAGGTTGCAAATGATGTGACCAGTCGATGCTACAACTGTCATAAATGCATGCCAGCTGCCAAGCACCTGAATTTTGATCATGTGACCATGAGGATGCTGTGATGGTTGCAAGTGCGAGGACCTTATATTAACAGAGAGGGTACACAAATGGATATAATTAATATTAAAATGAAATGCTTGTAAAAAAAATCACCTTATTCTGCCAGGAAAAGTGAGAGCTAGAATGTGCATATTAAAATGATTAAATCTGAAGAAATATAAACAGAAATGCATGCCAACATTTCTGTGATTCTTCCAACTTAAAAAAATATCACATTGTAATATTAAGGAAATCAGGAATCAAAGGAAAACGAACTTGATAGTCTTCCATTTGTCTGTTTGAAGTTTTCCTGTAATAGCTCATCACACTCTTTTTTTTTTTTTTAACAGAAAATCCATTCAGGAAAGAAAGACAGAATTGTTGCATAACATCTTTTGACTGGTAGTGCTGGCAGCCATCTGTCTCAAAGCAACAATTGTGTGGGAAGCTGTGCATTTAGGTGTGACAGAAAGAAATAAGAAAGGAGATGGAGAAAGAAAGAGTGCGAGTGAAAAATGCACTTGCTTGCACAGCTATATCCTATCAAAACATCTGATTTGCCGTAACATACCAAACACAATGTTTTCAGGGAGCGAATATAGATGACAAGCAATTACAGAGTGTAAAAGTTTGCATTTCTGTCTAGGCAATTACAATTGGCAAATTAATCATAAGGCAAATATAGTTCTATAGCTCTTTTTGCTATTTGGAAAAATGAGTTTTTTAATGGTTGTTATTGGACTGAACTTTTCTATGTGTATATCATTCTTCCTAATTTTTTATTGTTACAATAAAGATCACAACAAAAATATATAAATCCAAAATAGAAATGAATTAAATTAAAAAGAAAAAAACCCAAAAGCAATATATTTATGTATACTCACAATAAATACATAAAAGCAACTCAGGTTTAAATAAATTGAAAGTTGACCAATACGTTTCCAATGTTATATTGTAATTACATTCTATTATAAAGAATAAATTCCGTGGCAAAGGTATTTTTTTTTTATTTTATTGGTTTAATGAGTTTGATTGCTGTTTTCTATTGTGCATTGCTATCATGTATGGAAAAAGGTATTATGCATAGCAGCTTTAAACACAAAACAGAATAGAAAGGGAAGTAGAAAGAGAATAAATAATTTAAAATCCTATTGGACAGAGAAGTAATTCACAAATTCTTTCAAGAAATACATATAGAGCACAGCTAAACAGTCTGAAACTGCACACACACCCCAATCTTAAACTATCAGAAAAGTTGGCTGGCATATTTGCTACTGTGATTGCCTCTATTTTGTTTCAGCTATAAGGCCAATGAATGGTACTGTCCTTCCTGTTTCCCCTTTTTTAATAATAACTGTATTAAAAATTACAATTATAATTACAAAGATAAAAGCTAATACAAACTAAAAAAAGAACAAAAATTAAAAAGTGCAGAAAAGAAACAGAAAGAATAGAAAAGAAAGAAAAATAAGAATATGATAAAAATATAATGAAATGATTTCCCCCTTCATCATAAGTATAAACAATGTTAGTAATTTATGACTTTTTCTTAAAATACAAATAATCTCCTTTCCCCATATCCCATTTCTTATCTATATAAATAAAAATGTAAATGTTCATTTGTTCAAAATCTTAAATCTCCGAAAGTTCTTCACCGATTGCTTTGAAATTTTGACACAATGTTGCATTCGAATACGTACATGTTTTTATATACCTATATTATATAGATATCACACCTGTGACAGGTAAAAACATGTTTTTTTGAAAAACAGCGCTTGGATGTAATCTCTATATCTGCGCACACAATAGAACAACAAAAAAAATTGTACACCCACAAGCATTATAAAATTAAACATATTACAAACATGAGCTTTCTCTTTTCTTTCTTGAGCCACAGCAACGCGTGGCTGGGTACAGCTAGTCTATAAATAAAATTTTAAAGTCTCATTCAGTCCTGATCAACAAAAGTCCATCAAGATTTACCAGAGATGAAAATAAATATATTTTAAACTTGATCAAATAAACCTACTTTATATTCCTTCCTTTTACTTTTAACACTCTTGATATTTAGTCTCTTCAAATGTCCTAAAACTTTTATTTCTTTTCATTTTTTCTTTGTACAGAAAAATCTTCAAAGCTTTAGCAAGCTTCTTTTGTAAATCCAATATACGAAAATTATCCAAGTCATTCTTTTGGCTTATTATTGTTATTTGTATACCCCTTTTAATTATTTATCAGCCAGTTCCTTTTGTGTGTCCATATTATTTCTGTGGCCTGTCATTTTTAAATCCACTTTCAGTCTCAATTTTGTCAGTAAAATTGTTCCTCTTTCATAACGTCTTTTAAAAACTATTTATAGAAGCAGACACTCTTAAAATTAATTTCTGGATCCATTGTTCCAAAATACCCTTCAATGTGTCCAATGTTAAATTATTTTGCTTCATTTTGTATTAGTACTTTAGGGGTTCTTCTCCTTTAATTGTAATTTTTAGTTCCTTCTGGTTTCCTCTGCTGTCCAACTTTCGAAGTCTCATCCTACCATTTCCCCCCCCCCAAATCTGGACTCTTAGTCCATTTATAACTTTCCATGATCAAAGTCTTCTTCACCTTTTTGGAGTTTATGCCAAGAAAAAAAAAGGCTTTAAACCTGTATTTAAAACTTTTTTTTTTTGCTAAGGATTGAAAGAAATTCACCCAGTGCTATAAAACCCATCGATCCAAAGGTTCCTAAAACTCAAAATAATTAACAATCGATTTCCAAAAGAGATTAGATAAGGAAGTGTGCATGCCTAGTGTCCTTTTGAAGGCACCAAGCATAGTTCATGCAAAATGGTTATTTTCTCATCTTTAAACCTGCTGGAGACCACTGATCTCAAGCCCTCATCTAGTCCAGAAAGAAACCACTGAAGAAGTGTTCTACTGACTGTCTCTTCATTAGTCAGCTCCATTTTTAGCAGCACCATCTTCAGTTTGCCATTTCTTCCCTGGATGTGGCAAAAGTGATTTTATTTTAAGTCTGAAACAATAGTTAAAAGCAAAAGCACCTTTTAGCTACCCTCTGGGCTTGATAAATCCAAAGATCTTCCAATAAATAAATTCCAATTCGCCACTTATAATTTAGCAATACATCAATATCTTTAAATCTGGTTTCTCTTTCCAAAATATATACTATTATTGTCACACTACTATGAATATTCAATCAAATGAAACAACAGTAGAACAGACATGTGTGTCAAAGATTGCTCACATTAGCATAAAAATAAGTGCTACTCCAATACTTCCTAAACTTCCTCTGAATGAAGATGAATCTTTTGTTGAATTAATATGAAGATAATAAGAAACACATTTTGCATTTAAAAGGACCACTGATTTTAAAGGAAAGGTATTCTAATTTTTTAATTCTAACGTTCTTGCAAATCTCTGCATGTATCTTACTAATATATTTCACCTGTATAAACATATTTTTCTAAATTTAGAATTTTCCAAAACATTTTCTAATAATGGAAATAATTTAAGGGTTTCAGAAGCCATTAATTCATCTGGTCCAAGGTGTGAAATCAAAGATGCTTTAGACAGATATGATTCCATTCAGTAGTTTTAGACAACCCAAATTCTTCTTGCAATACATCAAATTCTTTGACAGACAAATGCATGACCAGTGCTTTTTTTGTTAAAAAAAAAAAGGTGCTGGAACTCACACACGTTATACAACCCACCTTGCCTACCCTACAAGGTTTCATCCAAAAAAGGTGCCAGAACTCCATTCTGAGCATTCTATGACAAAAAAAAAAAGCCCTGTGCATGACAATAAACAGAGTATTATTCCCACTTTGGACCCAAATACTTCTCCCCTTAGAAAAAGCCTATATGCAATTTTCAAGTTAGGACTCTTCCAAAGTATTAATTGTTTGTATAAATAAGCATCCTATCTGTTTTGCAGTACTCCACAAAAACAATTTTTAAGATGGTGACAGGTAACACCATCTTAAAACGTTATTTTTGTACAGTTTTTTTTTTTACAAGACATTAAGTGCCTGATCAGAAGCAGTTTGTGGTTGCTATGATCTTGATATTTTGTACTAAGAATTTGGTTGGAACTACTAAATGAATTCTACTAAATTCAACTAAAACATCTTTTGACCTTACAAGTTTGATTTGATGAAACTTCTGAATCCCTAAGTTATTTGTACATTTCTAGTTATAGTCATAATGATTGAGAGAAATCATTTGGATTCCCAGGGAAACAAAGTCAAAATATGCATTTTGAAAAAATCAGAAAAACTAAAGTCCCTATCTTTAAGTGGAACTATAGTTTAAAAAACTTACGGATCTACAAACAACCGCCAAAATTTGCTCAATATTTTATCAGTCCTTTAAGATAATCCGTCTTTAACAATATGTAGTATTTCCCATAATACTTTATCTGTTTATATTAACATTAATCTGAGTTAAACAGCTTAAAATAATTCCATCAACACATGAATTAATTTCTTCAAGAATAATTATCTCAAGCCATATAAAGAACCCCAACAGCAAACAAAACCCAGTTTTAATCAAATTTCATACATACATTAGGTCCAATTGAAACTATATTGGACTCATTCCAGTTAATTGAATAAGTTGAAATATTATCATTCTGTAATGTTCATATATTATTGCAGAGAATTTTGATAATTATCAAGAAGATCCAAAATTTTATCTGCTTATAATAAAAATTTGTTATACAGCCATTTTAATACCCAAAATATCTTTCCATCGCTAATAAAATAGGCCAGTACTTCCAACATCAAATTAAATAAAAGAAGAGATAAAGGATATTCCTGTCAAGTTTTTTTAAAAAATGATAACTGATGGAGATATAATTCCATTCCTTGCTGACTGATTAAAATACCACATTTACTAAAACTGATGAAAGCATAAGAGAATCCATTTTTCACCACACATGTTCCAGAAATTTAACCAGCATATTATAAAATTAAATTTAATAAATCCCATTGATTTAAATTCCAAAACTCAATCCATTTATATTTGGCTGCCCCAGTGAACTCCATGGAAGTCATTTGGCAACATAGCTTTCAGATTAGTCCCTTTGGCATGTGTCTTCTCTCAGACTCCTTATTTCATCTTAGAGCAGTCTGGAAAGAGAAATTAAATTGCTTGCCAAATCTTCTAGCTGCATGAAACATTGCCACCACATTTGTTAACATTTTTGTGGCTTCACAGAACTTGGCTCACCAATCCTTGAAAGTTAAGCCAAGATTTAGTGGTGTTTTTCCATGACAAGAAGCACCAGACAATTAGGAACACTGACAAATTACACAGCACCACACATTTTATTTTCTCTAGAGCAGGGATGAGCAACCTGCAGACCAAGACCCCTATGGAACTTTGGTTAACCCTTAGAAGTCCTTTTCAAACAATTATTTCAGATCCATTCTTGTGCAAGAACAGTCTGCCCACAAAGGACTAGGAAACAACAACAAAAAAAGGGATATAAGGAGATAAATGAGCTAATCTTGCTCCCATAGGTTTCTTTTCTAACCAAAACAAGCATGTGAATGCCCAAAATAACTATTCCTTGTTTCCAGAAATAATAGAAGCAGAGAGTGATTCCTACTTTCAAGGAAGATACAAGGTGATCTTCATTAGAAAGTATTTTTAGCCAGCAGTTGTGAAGGTATATGTGGTAATGTCCGAACTCTCTCCAGATCTCTAATAGGGAGCTACATTTTGCTGAGCCCATAGGAATGGAGTGTGGCAAACAATTCAGTCCCTAGTTGCTGGGACTGGAAAGGCAATCAGGGAGAAATGTATTTTCAGCCTTCCAAGATTCTGTTAATTTGAAAGTAGTAATACTTCTGGGTGTGCTTGCTTGCTTGCTTTCGTATGTATGTATTGTATGTATGTATGTATGTATGTATGTATGTATGTATGTATTTCTATTTCATGTTTGTAGACTGCCTTTCTCCCTGAAGGAGGGGCTCTGGGCAATTTCTTCTTGCCTGGACTACCTAGCAAAGCTGCCTGTATCTGGATTAATTATTCTCACTGTCAGAGAATTTCTCCTTAGTTCTAGATTGGTTCTCTCCTTGATTAGTTTCCATCCATTGCTTCTTGTTCTGCCTTTAGGTGCTTTGGGGAATAGGTTGATGCCCTCTTCTTTTTGGCAGCCCCTTAGAAATTGGATAACCACTATCATGTCACCTCTAGTCCTTCTTTTCATTAAACTAGACATACTCAATTCCTGCAACCATTCTTCATATGTTTCAACCTCCAGTTCCCTAATCATCTTTGTTACTCTTCTCTGAACTCTTTCTAGAGTTTCAACATCTGTTTTATATTGTGGCGGTCAAAACTGGATGCAATATTCCAAGTGTGATATGGGACCAGGCTCCAGCTAACCAAAAGGGTTTGTTTTTTTCTTCTCAGTTTTCTGTAAGATGAATGAATGGGTCTATGACAAGCCCACTTGGTTGCAGCTTTCTGTTTATTGCCCATTATTGCTCTTGATTCTGATACAAGCTTTGGGGCTCCTTTGGTGACTCTTTCCATGCCATGTGCATCAAAGAATTGGCTATGTACAAAATACATGCAGCTAGCCAAGCCATCCAGCACACAAAGGAAACCATATTTGGTCAATTCTGATTGTTCTTTCCTCTCTCCTTTCCCCTTGCACCAAATTCTAAAATTATAATGGCCAGGAGCAGCTGGAGAGGTTGCCAATTGCCTTCCTAACACTAACAGACTGTCAGTAGACAACACATCTTCTAAATTTGTTTTTAATTTAGAAGCAGAATAGATCAGGGAAAATCTAGGGAGGATACTCCAGCTGTTAACACTAGCAGCTTTGTGAAGCCAACAATAGACATAAAGCAGACATTAGGAAACACTTATAACAAAAAAACCAAAACTTGTAGCTTCTAATGATTTAACAGGAGAGATTTCTGGCTTGGAGTGAATCCTGAAATATCTCTGTAGAGCAAAGATAAATGATAACTGTTAATTTTAGATCATAATGCCCAAAATGCTGTTTCAAAAATACATGCAGTATTTCTACTTGATTTTTGTCAGGTACTTTTTTTGTCATAATAACTTTACAACACTACGTTTCACCTTGTCTATTTTGTTTGCCAAAAGTAATAGGCCTTGTTTTATTATGCCCATAAATTGATTCAACAAACTTATTCTGTTTCTTCTGCACTTCTTAAAGGTAACTCATTATCTATACCAGAATCAAAATTTTTCACATTTTAGACTTAGAACAAACACAGTATGTGTCACAATTACTGGTTTCTAACTATCCTGCATTTATATTAGATGCTCATGTTGAGCACTCAAAAGCCCCTCTTTGGTGTAATTCCTAGAATGTACAACATACCTTTGCATAAGCTTGTCAGGGAAGCAACGCACCACATATATTTCAGAGCTATAAATATTTATGCAGAGCTGCAAATATTTAGAGGAATCTAAAACGATGGAAGTCCAAACCAATTTTAAAAAAAGGAGAATGCTGTTTTCAGTTGTACTGCCCAGAGCAGAAGACCATTTTAGGAGCAAGAAACGTTTTTATGGCACAGTAGAGCAAAACAGAGTCATGGCTTTAATGCTGCAATGAAGAAGATTCAGGCAGGAAGATGGAGAGATGCCTGCTCACCATATACCGTAATAACTTCACTATCCAGACTCACGAGGCATATTGGATATACCCCAACTTAAAACAAAGCAAAAATACCCAAGTCCCCACTCTGCTGCTGCTATTCATAGGAGTAAAGATGTGGCTTCATTCCATCGGGTCTGTCATGCTTCTCGTCTTTTATGTTTTGTTGCTTTTATTGTAATTTCTTTAATTGTTGTGAGCCACCCAGTCGTTGAGAGTTGGGTGGCATACAAGTTATGTTGATTATGTTATTACATTACATTATATTATAAATTCTTCATGGCATTACTTCTAACATTCTTCCACTGCATACCAGGCCACCCTAAAAGGGAAAGCAAAAAGCTACGAAGAAATCAAAGTTAGAATGCAAGTTATGGCTTATCGATTTATGTACTATTTGTCATGCATGAGCAGAGTAAGTCTACTCAATTCTATGCTTGTCATGCGCCCAATCAGACAACATGTGAGTTTGCCCTGTTTCACCTGTTCAGTTTATTAGCAGCTGCCCTTTCCCCATCACCACTTACATCATCACCAGCTTTCTTCTAAAGTGGGGGCAACATGTACAAGGAAACAGCCAGGGAAGAAAATCATAAATGCTAAACCTTGCTTTAACAGTGTGCCAAACATACATAAATCAAGCTTTTCTTTTTCCAAAAGACTACGCTTATTTTATTATCTTTCCACCCATCTTTTCTTAACCCTTAAAATATGTTTTAAAGGAAGTTGAAATGAGGGAAGGAGAAAAACCTTTGCATTTGTGGCAGCAATTAAAAACATTTAAAATTGTGAAAGAATCCAGTATATGCAGCTGAACCATTTTAACCTGTCACGTCAGCATTCTAGTTATCCAGGTATACTGTAGTACCATCAGTGTGGTTTTAATAGTTTTAGGAATAGTTGTAGAAAAAAAACAGATCACAATGTCTGTATTGCTTTCTTTCTTTTCCTATAACATCCAAGCCATTGTTTATCTCTAAGCAATTAAGGATCTCACTCTGTTTTGGATGGATGAAAATTTATTTCAGTTCTTTTTGAAGGATTATCGAAAGGTTCAAACTACTTTATAAATGACCTTGAAATTAATAATATTTAAATGGGGAGGAGGAAAAAATTCATCCCTAATTTTCTTGCACCCAAATATAATAAACTTATTTCTATTCCATACATGCTGACACATTATTTTTATTTGAGTAAACCTGCCAAGTTACTTGACATAGTTCATGATTAAGTATAACTAAATCAAGACTGTGCAAATTAGTCATTTCATCCCACACTTGATACTTTTACATTTCCTAATGTCACACTCAAGAATTTTAAGAGTGAAATATATGGTCTCTCTCTAAATGTGCGTGTGGAGTATTTGAAATTTTTATAATTTGTTATCCAGTACATCTGCTATAAATTTTAAAAATAAATTTTAATAAATAAAACTATTTTATCCAATTACAAGCTCAGAATTTATTCCTTATCTAGCTGAGTCTCTTCCATTTTTGTCTAATACTGTATCCTGTCAAATTTCTGAGCCAATTCCTCCTTTAAAATTCTAAAGCTGGTTTTAAATGTGCAACTATATCCCAGTTATCATTCTTTAAACTGTTTCCTGATCCGTTTACATATGTGAGCCTTGAAAATCCATGGTTTCCAGATGAGAAAATCAGTATCAGCAAATTCTGAGATCTTACTGATGCACTGTTAGTACTAAAGACAATATGGACATCTTTGGTTGGTCATATAATTTGTCACGTATTTTCCACTAGCAATTAGACTAGGATGAAATCCCTGATCAGATTCAATAAAATATTAAAGGTCAGTTCATAGATCCCTTTTTCTCCCCAGTATCACCAGCAGGAAAATTAAATATTTTCAAGTAATTTGGCTTGAGGGACTATGACAACAAAAATACAGTATAAACATTTAAAATATTCAAAACTTTCCAAATGAAAATCTGTGTGCTTTGAAGTGCCAGGCTGTCTATCAAGAATGTATTTGTAGGCTTTCACAATGTGACTTTGACAGTCTACCTCTTATTATAAACAAGAGCCCAAATGACATATATAAAAGAAATACTATACTTTTATTTGAAAAATCGATCTGATTCAGAGCAGCATAGTCCTAGATCCTCCCTACTCAGCATCAGCTGTATTTACAGTATAAAGCATCTATCTTCACAATTCATGTGTTTATCATTAGCTTCACAGACCTTGATAGTAGAAAAGTGGGCTAAGCCTCAGGAACTTTGGGCAATACTCAAGGCAAATATACAACCATACCATGACCAATAATTCCTGTGGCAAGTGTAGCATGAGAAAAAGGAAGAAGCAGCACTTTGCAATCATGTAAGAACTGATCAAAACTTGTGCCAAGATTAAAAACAGAGCAAAAAAAAAGAAGTGTTTCCCTTTCTCTTTGACAATAACTAAATCCAAAAATGACAAGCTTTCTGGGGGGGGGGGAAGCCTTCTGAGATGTCTACAAGCCACAAAGAGTTGTCAAAGATAGACAGAGATCACGGGATTTTATAAGCCTGCCATAATACCAAGGTCCCTTAAATCAGGATTTTTGAAACGGTCTTCCATGGAATCTATGATTTCTGTGAGATCTTGATGAGGTTCCATAAGAAATTAAATGGGTTGACTATGTCAGCAACATTCAAGGAAAACCAGTCGAAGATGTTTTACAGATGGCATCTTCCATCAGCAAAGCTTGCCAAGATGTTCCAGAACAATTCGCCAACATGTTGAAAATGTAAAAAAGTACATGGAACATATTATCATTTATGGTGGACATGCCCAGTTGCGAAAAAATACTGGACTAAAATAAGAAGATGGATCAAAGAAATAATAGACCAACCCGTAGACTGAAAACCAGAGATCTTTTTGCTGGGTATTTTAAACAGAAAATACTGTACAGTAAAGAAATACAGTACTTAATTCTACATATAACAACAGCAGCAAGAATAGCATACGCAGAGTTCTGGAAAAATGAGAATATACCATCAGAGGAAGAAGTGATAAGGAAAATCCTGGACTGTGCCGAGATGGACAAATTAACAAAAGAGATAAAAGAAAAGGAAGACACAGAACATTATCTAATATGGAATAAGTGGTACGACTGGTTGGAGACTAGAAATAATAGAGGAGAATAAATGTGGAAAGATCAAAAGTGGAAAATGTGTGTATAATAATGTATAGTAATAATAATATGTATTATTTTTAGTATGAAGTATAGTATGAAGGAAGAAAAATGCAAACAAGAAACAACAGGACAACAAGGACAAATATATCTAAAGAAGAATAAAGGGGGGGGAATGTAAATAATAGAAGATTACCGTTACAAAATTGCTGTTTAAAAAAAAGGAGGAGAAAAAAAAAGAAATTAAATGGGATGGGGGCGGGAGAGAGTTCACACAGACTCAGTCAGGGATAATCTTTCTAAGCTTCAGGTGAGACATTCAGACATCCACACACACTCAGATGTTTGTGCTCATGGCAACTTATCACTCGGAGAAGCAATTAGCAAGGATTCTGGGAATGCTTTTAAAAAAAGAAAAACTAACCATTTCTGTGGCCTAAAAAAATTTGAAACTCCTTGCCCTAGCCAGCTACATCTGCAAAAAGGTGGAGGAGAGCAGACAGCCCTTTATGGCACTGTGGGAATCGGCCTTTCTTTAAATCAGCAGTTTTCACAGATGGAGATTCTTTTACTCTCTCTGTGACCATCCAATACAGCTCTTCTGTTTTTTTTAAATCCAGGAAGAAAGAACCCTTCCACAAGGGAAGAACAAGGCAGAAGAGAAGAGGGAATGTTGAGTAGTTATGTTTGATTGTTGCAAACCTCTATAGTACCTTTTGTTTGCTGCTATTACTTATTCAGAGTTACTGTTTCTTGTTTTTTTGAAATATATATTGAAATTTGTCTTTTTCACACTGTGAGGCCAGTCCGAACAGCCAGTACCAGAAACAGGAGAACATTCATAATAAATTAATTCCTGCTTCATACACATTTTTATTTCCTAGGTCTTTTTTTTTTAATTGAAAAGTTTGTTAAAAATGTTTTTCAGTTACATTTGATTTTGTCTTTCATCGGTCATTTGTAAAACTCAAAAGAGACAGGGCTGATTTAGATGTGTTTTGGTTCCTAGATGTGATAAATGCCTGACAGCTGGCTATTTTGGCCGGATTTACAGACCCGCCATTGGCAGTATTCATGGAACCTCTGTTTGGAGGAGAGGGAAGAGTTCAGAGTTCATCTGGTTGTTATTCCAGAATGTTTCAATTAGATTTTTCTAATTCCGTCTTCTAAAGACAGTCTAGCAGCCAAATGGATTTTATGACCATTAAGGTCTTTTAGGTGGAATTCACATGAGAAAAAGCAAACGGTTTAGGCCGTATGCTGTAAGAATGACCTAGAAACAGGCTATTTTCTTCACTTTTAACCCACAAAATTGATTCAAGATTTTGTAAATGATGAGGGGCATACTATGCGCAGAGCTTACTGTGTGTGTATATTAAAGCAGATACCTGATCTTTCTTACATAGATTCTACCTTACACATTCTGCTTAGAAAACAATATATATCACTACTCCACTGATATATATTCTACACCAGCATGAAAAATACCCACTTGTATACTGTAAAACAGGTCCAGATATATAAAATCTAGCATATCTTTTCTCAAAGCCATTAAGAATTCTACGTTTAGTTAATAACCCAGCAGAAAAAATGCAGGGGTTTTTCTTTAAATTAAAAAAAAAAATAAAAGTAATCTGTAGTGTGCATTAGCAGTTTCTTTCTCCTATGAATGTCATTAAGCTCATTATTGGAGAAAATGAAATTGAAGCAAAGGCTCTCTGAAATTTCCCAGTGTGGCTTTATATCTTCAGGCAATCTTAACATCTGCATTTTTCAAAGGATGGGGTAGTAACTGTGGAATGATTGTTACTGAGATTCAAGAAGAGGATATTGTTATACGTAACTTTTGGCCCAAATAAATTACCCTAAGTGTCGAAATGTGGAAGGCAAAGTTTCACAAACAAGGATAGCTGTCTCTTATTTCTAATCTTTGTCATTATAAAAACTATTTGATGAGACATTATAAATTCTGTAATCCTGGAATAAATCTTGGCGTCCCCCGTTACTACAGTTTCATATCCTTTCACTAACATTGTATATCTCAATCTGAGCTTATTTTTCAGATCATCAATTTTAATTGAGCTGTGTCCATCAAGAGTTACATCCAAGTTCTTTTGCCCTGTCTCCACGCACAAAGTCTTGCAGATTTGAGCCAAAATTTCTAAGCTTTGATCCTCTGCAGCCATTCTAGCTTGAATACAGTCCAACCTTTACTAACATCTGCCAAGTTCATATTTGTAGTGCTCAACTAAGCAGGCTAGAAAATAATAACAGATGGCAGTGGACTAACTCTTAAGAGTTCCTTATCTAACAGCAGATATTACAGATTTTGCAATTATATTTGCACAGTGTATTTTAATGTACACAGATAGTGATACAAGAAATGATTATTATCATTTATGAATGCATCAAAATGTCTTATTCATAGTAAACTTGTTCCTCAAATTTGCTTGACAATTTCCTCCATGTAGGTGGGTAATCTAAAAATGAAGACACAATCCTCTCTTCTACAATGGACATGCAATGGTGAGGACATAGAAACATCATATAATATGTCTCTGAGAAGAATTCTGAAAAAGAGAGGTTTTCTAGATGTTTATGTTATTTTATGTTATTGGCAAAAAGAAAAAGGAAGAATTTACATGAATATACGTTACCAACAGATTATTCATTTAATCTGAAATATATGCTTATACCATATAATTGGAGGGAGGGGGGTATCTCAATTCACCTAACTTTAAAAATGGAGTGGGGCAGTAAGCATATAAGATAGAATATGTAAAACAAATTTGAAGTAGGTCTCCAGTGAAGATTCCTGATTACAGAATTCTCATTCAAGTGCAGAAAGAGAAATAGATTGTTTAGATAAGTGTGTAAGTGTCATGAAATGGATTTCCTTCCATTCTCACAATGTTAAATAAGAATTTGCAATGTCCATTTCTTTTGTCCTTTTAAGTTCCACACAAGGCAGATTTGCACTTCCTACTTGGCCTTTTGCCAACATGGGCCAGACACCATTTTCTAAATGCAGGAACAGATTACATGGGTATCCCTTGATTCTCAGACCCCTGTACCTATGATTTCCTAAGATTCAAACATTTCCTCCCTGAGTTGCCCTTCAGATAGTCTCCAGTATTTCCTTCTGATATAATGGCAGTGCTTGGCACAGTTCCTTCCCTTCAGCAGCTGTTCACTGGCCTGTGCAGCTCTTTCATTCTGCTCTGTTCTCTGAAGATCAACAGCTGCAAGTTGCCCTGTTAAGTTGGTGGACTATGCACAAGCCTAGAAGCTCATTTTCCAGTCAATCCTTACCTCTCCCAGTGGGCATCCTTTGGGCTTCTGCCCAGGCAGGGTGAGGCATAACCCTTTGCTCTCCCTTCCCCTGCCCACAGTACTGCAAAGCTTCCCTTCCGCCCCATTTTAAGCTTTACTTGTTTCTGTGAAATTGAACTCTCAGTTCTTCCTCGCTTCCAAGTTTCCTTTGACCTGCTGAGGAATATACAGTAGGAGCAAAAAACCAATTCTTGCAGCATCGGAACTATAATGGTACTATAAAGAAGGGAAACAGAAAAGAAAGATTCTAGGTTAGTATAAATGTGGGAAAGGATATCAAAATATTCATGTGTGCAAACTACTGGAAAAGAAAACTAGCTAGGAGGGAACAATCCCTAAAAGGAAAAGGTAGTTACTGATGCACTAATCCATAGTAGAGCCAGCCAACGAGGGTTGCCTTTCCTGTAAGAAGTAGGGGAATGACTACTCAGGTCTGAACTAAGACTAACCCATCCTTGTTGCCAAGCACAATGCTCTGAAGTGGATTTTCTGAAATTGGATTAAGAAACAGAGAAACCACATGGGAGACAAGCAGCCAAAAAGGCAGCATGGAATCCCCCGCAGCTCATATCTCAAAATAGCATGAGAACCTTGAAAAAAACAGAGTCTTCTGCAGTACAACAAAGCTAATGTGCGAAACAATTTCCAGCTAAAAAGCTGCACTGTGGTGTAAGGTTTTACCTTTGTTTTGGAATTTTGATCAGGATCAGTTCCCTCATTTGAAAAAAAGTGAAGTGGTTATTCTGGTGAGCAGGAGAGGAAGGCAGTGATGTTCACACCTGACTATGACTCATAACCTCCCCATTGTGCTCCCACTTGTTTCACACTGTCTGAAGTAATGGCTGCCTCAGATGTGATGCTAAAGGGGATTCAGATGCCAGTTCACTAGACATATTTTTGTGTGTCATGTAGAGAACAGAGGGAGGAAATTTGGGGTGGTTGTCAAAATGCACCCTTCTCTTCACTACTTTTCATTTGTCTGTTTTTTTTTTTCTCCATTTGTTTCCCTGTCGAGTCATGCTTTATTTTATTTTATTTTATTTTATTTTTTCTCCTTTGAGATTCCCTGCTTATTCCCAGGTCTTCATTTCTCCACAGATCATTCCTTGTTGGGATAATTTCTTCCTTCAAATTCCCCCCCCCCCTTTTTTTATTTTCTCACAGCTGCACTGTGTCTCCTCTTGTGTAATTCCTTCAGCCAAACCACTCTTTCCATCTCTATTTTAGAACATTGGTATATTGCTTTGTAACCATAATGGTTCTCAAAGCCATTCGGAATAATTAAAACCAGATTTATGAAAGGATGAAATGGCTCTCAGTATGACAGATTGCATGAACTGCATCCTATATTCTAGAAGAATATTGCTATCCTGCAGCCAGGGAGAATTCATGTGGCAAGAGATATGAATGCTTGTTAATAGTCAAAGATGCCAGGAAAAAAGACAGTGTAATTTTGGACGAATCTTTCCCATGTGAAGAGTTTGAAATATTTTCTTGGTGGTTCAGCATCTCCAACTCTGAACAGGCTTATTGTGGCTCTCCAGTTGCTTTAATCCCTGGATCTGGTCTTCTTCAAAAAGAGGAACAGCAAAAACATGACATGGGAGACAGAAATTGTTCAGAGCCCTTTCTTAATCCACGAGGTATTAATTATTTTTGCTATTTTATTTCCAGTCCAGCGACTAAGTTAAAAGTTTTTGGGTAAGGTTATAAAGTTGGTTAGAACATGAAAAGTTTTTTAAACATTAAAAAAATTAAACAGATCAACAAATGCAGATCAATATAAAATATTTTTCACTATTTATGGAAATATTCACTATTCACGGGTGGTCGCTTAACATCAGATTGAGTTCAGAATTATAAAACTGTCAGAAAAAAAAGTAGTATTTTTGCCAGACACCAAAAATATAGCCGCCAACAGTAGCCACATGTGGTCTACTAGAAGCTTTGATTCTGTCTTTTGTCTTTTCAGCAAAACTGTTGAATCCACGTAGGTCCAAGACAGAAAAGGCTCATTGATGACTGTCTACAGGCACTGGCTGGATTGCCTTTTCTTTATTCCACAAAGAATTTCTCAGGAACCTATTCAATTTAGACCTTAATACCTTAGATGTTCATGCCCGTGATTATTTGTCAGGTGTTGTCAAAGCAATTCCAAACTTTGGATGACTAATGCTTCATCACTCTCTGAATAGCATTTTTTTTTTAAAAAAAATATTTTTTTCCAGGGCTGAGCATTTTGCCAAGAAACTATTCTGTCTCTTTTCATGCTGGTCCTCAGAGGTTCTCTAAACGGAGAGGCAATCAAGGCCAAAAGAATACAAGGAGCTTGTAATATTTATGAACTTCACTATGTGAAAGCATAACTTCCTCTGTCCAGGGGCTGGGTTCCTCAGAAGTGATCTGGTGGGTAGTTTATCAAAAACCATAAAAAGCAATGAAAACAAAGCTAAAGTATGTAACACATGCTTACATAGTTCCTGCCTCCGTTTATTTATTGGAACAGGCCTGAGTACAGCTGTATTTCTTTGGGGAACAGACTTTCCCCTTGCTTCTGAACATTAGAGCCACAGTGTGGCTTGCCATCACAAGTCTATGCAAAAGTAATGTGAATAACTAAACAGTACAATTGTTATTGGACCAATGGTTTCTGAGATAGAGTATCATTATTAGGTTCTGTATGGTCTCCCGATGGAGCTTTACTTTGCCCTTAGCAGCTGTTCTCTGGGGTCCTGGGCAGGGATTTTTTCTCTCTCACTTGCTCCTAAAATATAAATACAGCTATCATTTTTCAGAAATACATCCCAATACATTGTTTGCTTCCAACTGATGCCTGTAGTTATGAAGCAGTAGAAAAACAAGGGGGGGGGGAAACAACTCTTTCATGCACAAAAGGATTTCCAGACAGCTCACTAAAAGGATATATAATATACTGGCCAATATCTTCTTCAGTAACTGGATTGCACTAATATTGTCTTGATTGTTTTATACTAGTGGTGGCGAACCTATGGCACGGGTGCCAGAGCCAGCACTCAGAGCCCTCTTTGTGGGCACGCACACCGTCGCCCCAGTCCTAGGCCTTCAGCTGGGTTTTATAAAACCTTTTCGCTTTAGGCCTCCACTGCCGTGTGCAAAAAAAAAAAAAAGGTTCAATCAATCAGTCAATTTTAACTTCTTGCGGGGAAAAAAAAAGATCTTGCAAAGTTGGAATTGATTGATTGAACTTTTTAGTCCCACCCAGTCTGCCGTTACCACCGCAGCCACGCCCACCCAATGGGCCACACTCACCCAATGGCCACACCCACCCAGCACCCAACGATGCATAAATGGGTTTTGGATTGCAGTTTGGGCACTCGGCCTCTAAAAGGTTCACTGTCACTGTTTTATACAATCAATATATGTTATCGGAAACCAAGGAAGCCAGAAACATTTAATAGAGCCAGTTTGGTCTAGTACAGGAGTAGGCAACCCAAAACACTCAAAGAGCCACTTGGACCCGTTTCCCACCAAAAACAAAACACCGGGAGCCGCAAAACCCTTTTGATATCTAAAATTAAGATAACACTGCATATATCCTTTTTTACCCTTATTATAGGTGTGTGTGTGTGTATTATATACATACACACACACACACACACATTAAAAATAAAAGTAAAAATATGACTCTTGGGAATATCCATACTATTAAAACAATGATCACCAAGAGAATGCTTTAAGAGAATAAAATTACATACACACAGAGGTAAAAAAAGGATATATGCAGTGTTATCTTCATTTTAGATGTCAAAAGGGTCTCTCCCTCCCTCCCTATCTGCCCTTGGTCTGCCACTCCTCTTCTCTCTCTCTCTCTCTCCCTCTCTCTCTCTCTCTCTCTCTCTCTCTCTCTCTCTCTTCCCCCCCCTATCTGCTGCTCACCTGGCAAGCTTCAAGCTGTTGTCCAACAAGCTCAGGGGTAAGCAACCTCGTCTCTTTTATGACTCGTGGACTTCAACTCCCAGAATTCCTGAGTCAGCCTAGCTGGGCTAGCTAGCTCTCTCCTGCCCTTCCTGCTTCCTGCAGAGACGCAGCAAAGGGAGAAGCTCCGCCCAGTAAGCTTTTCAGCTCGGAGAACACTGTGAGTGCACTCTCTTTTACACACACACACACACACAGAGAGAGAGAGAGAGAGAGAGAGAGAGAGAGAGAGAGAGAGAAACGAGAAGCGCAATTGCCTCTCTCTGTCTCTGTCTCTCTCTGCAAAGGCAGAGGAGGCTGGGAGCCACAGGGGAAGGTTCAAAGAGCCGCATGCGGCTCCGGAGCCACAGGTTGCCGACCTGTGGTCTAGTGGTTAAGGCACCAAGCTAGAAAGAAGGAGACTGTGAGTTCAAATTCTGCCTTAGCCATGAAACCAGCTGGGTGACTTTGGGCCAGTCACCTTCTCTTAGCCCAGCGGTTCTCAACCTATGGGTCGCGACCCCATTTGGGGTCGAACGACCATTTTACGGGGGTCGCCAAACAACGCGATCCGCCATTTTTCCCCCTCAGAGGGTGCCACCACGCATGCGCGCCACGCATGGGGGCGCCGCCGCGCATGCGCACCGCGTCCGCGTGACGGGGTCGCCGTCACACAAACGTTGAGAAACGCTGTCTTAGCCCAATTCACCTTGCAAATGTATTGTTGTGGGGAAAGGGGTATTGGATATGTTTGCCAGCTTGAGTTATTTATAAAAATAATAAAGGCGGGATATAAATTAAATAAATAAAGGGCAGCTCTGCCCTTTTCCATAACCTATCTGGTTACTTATTTTCTTTGTGCTCCCAAATCCAGAGTCTTATTCAAAGAAAATTATCTGACAGAGTGACTTTTCCAAACTTCCACGACTACTTTTGCAGGTATTTTTGATCAATAAGGTTGTATATTTTCCTACTTTGTAAAGAGCTTATTTTTTTCAAGAAACAGATTTTTGTATTTCCACTATTATCTTTAGGACCGTTCATTTATTAATTACCAAAAAGGAAATAAGCAGCAACACTATTGTAAAAGCTCTTTGATAATGATAATAACAAATTTTATAATAGTTTTGTGTCTTATTTCTTTCTGATGTGTCAGACAAAACAAGATTTCTCTCCTAGGGAATGAATGCTGGCTTGAAGTGTATTTTCAAGCACCTTTTACTTTGTTTCAAGTAAAGTTTCTTCCTTATTTGAATATGTTTATGTTAGATTTTTGCTTAGCAATGAAGAGTCATCTGGGTCCATCACCACAAATACAAATAAGCTTGGATTATTCTCATAACCAATGGTTTTATGTCTTGATGCATTACATTGCACCCCCGCTCTCTTCTACAAACAAATCACAAAAGGTTTATTATAAAGGCCATACACACACACACACACACACACACACACACACACACACACACCAGAATGCTATCCTGGCAAATCTCTATAACACAAATCATTTGCTTTTTCTCCACCTTCCTTTTTGTTTTGTTCTTTCACCAAATTGGAAATAAAGTATTTCATATAATTATATATGGGGGTACTCATATATGACGGTGTCTTTTTTTCAAAAATACAACAGTTTGGTATGAAGTATATTATTTAATCTAATGTTAAACCACATTTGCCAATTAAACTGTGCTAGTGGCTAATTCATATTTTGAGTGCTTTTCTCACCTTTAGGGAAAAAATATCTCCCGCTAAGTTTCTATATTTTGGTGGGTGCCTCTCATTCAAGGAGCTGTAAGGATGAAAGAGGTGGACAAAGGCTAAGATTTCCTGCTGTGCTCTCCTATTGTTCCAGCCATTGGTCTTTCAGGTTTTTTTCCCAATGCTTGGTTTATTACGGCTACAGAAATTCTCTTAATTGGAAAAAGCCAGATATTTTCTTTGGTAAGAGCCATCTGTCTGGAAACACTGCTGTTTCCATGGCTGGTGGTTAATGTCTTTGGCATCTAGTTCACTGAATTTGATTATATTCCTTGTTTCTATATGATGCTTTTCACTGTAAAAAGAATTTAATGCTCTTATACTTTTGGAACACATGTGACTGAATCTGGGGATAATCATATCCCAAGAAAATCTTTAAATGAGAGCATAAGGGAAGCAATACAAGAGGTGAGTGCATATTCATTTGCTCTACATTTAATGGACCAAGTGTTCGCTTTGTCTGGTAGATAACTTTCTGCACACCCAGACAAGCTGATTAAAAGGTGTGTATTATTTCAGATAACATGTGATCCAAATCCTAATTTAGCAGAACTGTGAACATGATGGGGGAGAGAAAGCTAGAAGAATCAGATGTTTAAGGTTGTTTATGTCTTCTTGTACCCACTGGGCATCATGTGCAAATGCTATTTGGGGCTCAATTATGCAAGGAATTAAATATCCTTGCATTCACTGACTCTCCCCTTTAAATTTCATTTTCTCCATTAACATGTACAAAAAAACATGAGGTTGGAAACCCTCTGTTTCCTTTATAACATCAGAACTATTAAAGGTTTAAATTTGACTGAGCTGCTGATCGGAGTAATGTAAAGTTGAAAAGTAATAGAAGGATTGTCTAATCCAGTATTTCTTAAACCTTCATTTTCATGACTCCTTCCCACTTTTAAAAATTATGGAGGAGTTTCTGTTTGCAGTGTTATTTTTATCAATATTTACAGTATTAAAAATTAAAAATGACACATTTGCTGTAACTACCATTTCTCACAATTTTTATGGGATTTTATTATTGGATTTAATATGATATTAACATAAACTGGCAAATAATTTTGATTTCAGAGACCTCTGACGGGGTTTGGGGAGCACCCCCTCCAGAGGTCCTAAGACCACACTTTGAGAAACACTGGTATAATCCAACCAGTGGTGGGATTCAAATATGTGAACAACCGGTTCTCTGTGTGGATGCCGCTTCCAGAAGTCCATTATGGGCCTGGGCAATAAAAAGTTAGCTACCAGTTCTGCCGAACTGGTATGAACTGGCTGAATCCCACCACTGAATCCAACCCTCTGTGATATTTAGGAAAGCCAGTTAAACCATCAATGAGAGATGGCTACCAGCGAGCAAATTTGGGCAGTTTAACCTAGTCTTACAGCTCGAGTTTTGGGAGCACATGTGTTAAATAACGCATAAAAACAATTATAAAGTAAAGAAGAAAGATCACAGGGTTACGAAAATGTATTATGTAAAGTAACTTATTTTGTCAATTGGATGGCAATAAGAAAAAGCATGTTTCTTAGAAATACAGCCTATGGAGCTCATATAGATCAAAAGTAGATAGAAAATCCATCCTAATGTAGTTGTGTCTAATTGAATAGAGGCTAATAAATTAGAATACGTTAAAAATTCAGCTTGCACTATTCTCTAGCTCAAGTTGCAGTTGAAGCTGCCTCTGTTTCAGTTATCTTGCTTTTGCTATTATTCAAAAATAAAAAAGAGACCCTACTGAATTACAAAAAACCTGCATGCTTCCACATATCCAAATTCAGACGTTTCTGAAAGAGAACATGTAATTCTCACATCCAATTGAAAACACATTGATTAGATGAATGGTTTTAAATGTATATGTAGTCTGGATTTAATGACTATAACCAGCTACTTAACTCCGTGAGCTATCAATTTCCATGTAGCATTTTTAGGAAGGTCTTTATCCACAAACAGTGTAGACTCTCACATAGGAAGGAAGGAAACGCCTCACAATCTAACACAGCATATCTAAGAGCAGGATGGATGTACAAGGTGTACAGAATAAAAAAGGGCAGTGTGGTTTATCGCTTCTTGGGAAATATATAAAGCCGAGCATTCCTAATCTTTTTACGCTAGTGAATACATATGAAATTTTCAGTGGCATGCAGCTGGGTCATTTTAATGGAGATAGGTGCCTGATGCCATAAGAGGTTTGAAGTCCAACTGATCAGATGTTAAAACTAGGTATTCAAGATTAAGATGTATTTGAGGGTGGGGTAGGGAAATATTCCAGGTACAATATATTGAACACTTTTTTAAAATATCAATTTCCTCTTGGAAATACATTTTGCTTGGAAGGGAGAGTAAAATCATTAAAAATTACTTTTTAAATGCTCTTTGCTTTCTATTCCGTACATTTTTTATGAAGTTGCAGTTGAAGCTGCCTCTGTTTCAGTTACACAAAGAGAACAAACAAAAAAAACTACCACCATAAAAACACTCCTTTTCATTCTTGTGGGTCCATTTACTCCTACCCCACTACTAGCTCATCCGTTACATTCCCTGACAGGACTTGTCTTCTTACTCTACAACTTCTAAGTTTACTTAAAGAGCCTTTCCAAGTCCAGTTACACAGGAGTATCACCTTCTCCTATGTATCTATTCACACATGCAAATAATGTCCTCTCTCCCCCTTTGGGCATCAGCAGCAAATAGGAAAGAAGGAGAAGAATGTGTGGCTTGCTGCTCCTGGTTTCCTAGTAGCAATGCCCTGCTGAATGGCACTGGCCAGGTCTACCATAGCAGGATGGCACTCCTTTCAAGTTCCCCTTGTAGTCATTCCTCACTGGTCATGGAAAGCCAATGGCACAGCAGGGCACTGGCCAGGCAAGTGGTAGCCGCAGGATTAGAGTGACCTATGAACTATCCTAATGAATGAATACACTTTAAGAAAGAGGTCCTGCTCATGGTCACCGATGGACATGACTGCAATGTGCATCACATGGAATTGCCCTTGAAGATCATCCAGAACCTTCAAAGGGCCCATAAGGCAATGACTCATATGTAACATCTCAACTTCAAGAGTTACTTTCTTTCCAGATGTAATTCACAGTGCTGGCCCAATATTGCTCAGGACCTGGATATCCAGGACTGGAAGATCTCAAAAGTCCCTTCCAACTCTGTTCTTCTATTAGCATAAATATATTTATCTATCACCAAACTCCCAGGACTCTGGACTATTTATAATAATCACAGAAACCCTTTGGGTGAGAATGGGTCCGAGGAAAATACTGCCTTCTGGTGCCTGAGCATCATCCATAGTGGCAAAGGCACTGGAGATGCCATCTCCCTGTTCTTCACCATTCTGGGTATTTCCCTGGCACAAAGTGAATGCTTTAGGATTGTGTCCTATGCCTTGTGAGCCCACACAGGAAAGCTTCAATGAGCATTTTAGTAAGCAGGATGTTTAATTGGTGAAGAAATAATGGAATGTAAGGATTTTCACCATCCATAACTATAATTGATCTGGAGCTGATCTAAAATCAAACTATGCTGTTTCTTGAACAAAGATAAGCCAGATTCCTTCAGCTTTTTCACTGGACTAGGGATTCTTATCCCTCAGCCTAATCATCCAAGGGGAATGAAGATATGCAAGTAATTAACTTTCAAGTCCTGTTTTTTTCTGAAAGACAGACTTTCCTATAACCCACAAATTTGGGGCCCAGATAAAGTTAATGGCTTGTGCTATATGGGAGGTCAAAGAATATAACCAATAAGATTCATTCTGCCTTAAAAGGTGATGGGCCTTTTTGGTGACCATTACAAACCTGAGAAATTTAACAGTCACAAATTAAAGGATGTTGAAGGGAAACATTGCAGGAATTTTATCTCTGTTTCTTTTATCTCTAATAGCTGTAAAAGACTGAAATGAAGTCTAATTCTTACTAAAAAAAAGGAGTTCAGTTATATGAACTCATCAAGCATTAGATTTCTTATCTGGTTTCTAAACTGCTTCATACATCGTTCTTTACTGCACTGCAAATTGGCACTCTTAAATTATATTTGGGTTTCTGCACTGTTGCAAATTTTAACTCCTGCCTTGAAGTAGGAACATCTCTGTAAAGTTGGAAAAGAACAAGGTACAATTAATATTTTTCTATGCAATGACTGGGAATTAAAATGAGAACTCATTTTGTACTTCATATTGGGAGACTGATCAGCCCTACCCATTGAATTCCTAGAGGTGTGGGAGTGCCTATGCCTACAGGAAGTTTTGCCTGAGATTGCCATTAGGCAAACTTTTGGCTACTATGTAAGGTACAGAACTAACAAATGTTTTTGGCAAATATGAATGTAAAATCTGCAGAAATAAGCACTGATTCCATTCAGTTACTAGATTGCTGCATTTACTGTATATTGATAACACTAAAATCTACAAATTACTATTTAGACCAGTGGTTCTCAACCTTTTTAATGCCGCGACCCCCAACCGGTCATAAGTCGAGGACTACTCAACCAGTCGTAAGTCGAGGACTACTCAACCGGTCGTAAGTCGAGAACTACTCAACTGGTGCAGCACCGTTTGCAGAATGGGACTTTTGGCGGGCTCAGCAGGGCCGAGACAGCCTGGACAAAAGCCAATAGAATAAAAGGGAGTAGCATAGCTAAGGAAAAGGGGGGAAAAATGGCAGACTGCGTTGTTTGGTGACCCCCGTGAAATGGTCGTTCGACCCCAATTGGGGCCCCGACCCACAGGTTGAGAACCACTGATTTAGACAAATCAAATCGGGGTGTCCAACCTTGGCAACTTTAAGATCTGTGGACTTCATTTCCCAGAACTCCCCAGCTAGTCGTGCTGGCTGGGAATTCTGGCAGTTGAAGTCCACAAGTCTTAAAGTTGCCAAGGTTGGACATCCCTGAATCAAACAATACTTTTGCTGCACACGCATTTATTGTTCTAAGCCACCGTGAGCATGGGAATAAACAGAAAGGCAGTTTATAAATTCAAGTAAGCAAACAACCAAACATGAAACCACTCTAGAGACTTTTCCACATTGCAACTTCAGTTGCCTGGAGGGGATGCCAAGTTAAGAAATCCGTTTCCAGATTTCAACCTTTTCTTCAGTCGAGTCTGGGCTACCTTTTTCTAACTTCTAACTCATAATCGTAAACCATTATGGGAGTCAAAATCCACTAGACTAGAATAGCACCTGCCATGATTTGAGTGCCATTGCTCCCCTTCCTCAAATCGTGGGTACATGACAAACTTAACTATTGATAGTTAAGTATATAAGGTATATGAAAAAAGACATGCACAACTCAGCTGTGAGTTATAGAAAACGATCATCAAATATTATGATTTTCTATGTGTTTCTTGAAAAAGCATCATGGCTGGTCAATTCTGAGCATTTGTTTCACGAAGAGCCCAATTGCAGAGACAACCATACTCAGAAGAGTATTTTCTTGTTGCAAAGAAAATGTGATGCCAGTTGACTTCTTTGGATTAATCATATCTTTTTATTTTCTTTCTTTTTTTTATCCCTTTTATCCCTTTTGTCCCTGCAGTTTTCTTGGCAAGATTTCAGAAATGATTTCCTGTTGCCTGGCGTCTTACTTTTTATTTATCCTTGTCCTTATCTTTTAATTTACATGTTAGTATTGTGTACTTTCCTCGGTGGATTGTGACACATTAGTTTCATGTTCATGTTTTGTTGTTTTGGATTCTTGACTATCTCTTTATCATTTTTCAAATTCAATGCCCCCTAAAAAAATCTGATGTGATAAAAAATATACCAAAATCAAAATTTCATATGCATTAGTATGCATATTTTCCTTCATAGGCCAATTTTTGTTCAATTCACACCTTTCCTAGAGCAGTCTAAAGCAAGCACTTTTGTCTCGGTGCATTGTTCCCCCAAATATATGCACTTTTGTGCAGCTTTCTTAATTTGTGCAAGTTTTTTTTATTTTCAGCTTTGTACCAAATTACAAAATCCTATAAGATACAAATTTATTGCTGTCCACACAAGATGGAAATTTCATTGCTTTCTTATCCTCAAGCCCATACGCAGAAGTAAAAAGGATATGGAACTTGGTCTGAGGTTCTGTTGACAATCATGATTTTTAATTATACAGCAGCACTTACAAAAAGAGATGACTTTTGTCCTATTTGAATGGCAAGGCTACACCTCTTAAAATAAGATGTATTTATTTACTTTGATCTATAAGCCAAAATTGAAAAAAGTAGGGAAAAGCACTAGGCCACTCAGGTATGAACTAAACATATTCCTGATGAATATACAGTAGAGGTGACAAATAGATTTAAGGAACTGGATCTGATAGACAGAGTGCCTGAAGAACTATGGATGGAAGTTCGCAACATTGTACAAGAGGTAGCAACTAAAACCATCCCAAAGAAAAAGAAATGCAAGAAAGCAAAATGGCTGTCTGAGGAAGCTTTGCAAATAGCTGAGGAAAGAAGGGAAGCGAAAGGCAAAGGAGAAAGAGAAAGATACACCCAATTGAATACAGAATTCCAGAGAATAGCTAGAAGAGATAAGAATACCTTCTTAAATGAACAGTGCAAAGAAATAGAAGAAAACAACAGAATAGGGAGGACCAGAGATCTCTTCAAGAAAATTGGAGATATGAAGGGAACGTTTCATGCAAAGATGGGCATGATAAAGGACCAAAATGGCAGAGACCTAACAGAGGCAGAAGAGATTAAGAAGAGATGGCAAAACTACACAGAAGAACTATACAAGAATGAGCTTAACATCCCAGATAACCACAATGAGATGGTCACTGACCTCGAACCAGACATCCTAGAATGTGAAGTGAAATGGGCCTTAGAAAATCTGAGCAACAACAAAGCTAGTGGAGGTGACAGTATTCCAGCTGAGCTATTCAAAATCTTAAAAGACGATGCAGTAAAAGTGCTACACTCGATTTGCCAGCAAATTTGGAAAACTCAACAGTGGCCACAGGATTGGAAAAGGTCAGTTTACATTCCAATTCCAAAGAAAGGCAATGCCAAAGAATGTTCAAACTATCGCACCATTGCACTCATTTCACATGCTAGTAAAGTTATGCTTAAAATCCTACAAGCTAGACTCCAGCAGTATGTGGATCGAGAACTACCAGAAGTACAGGCAGGATTTCGAAGAGGCAGAGGAACTAGAGATCAAATTGCCAACATACGCTGGATCATGGAGAAAGCTAGGGAGTTCCAGAAAAACATCTACTTCTGCTTCATTGACTATGCAAAAGCCTTTGATTGTGTGGATCACAACAAATTGTGGCAAGTTCTTAAAGAGATGGGAGTACCAGACCATCTCATTTGTCTCCGAGAAACCTATATGCGGGTCAAGAAGCAACAGTGAGAACCGAACACGGAACCACTGATTGGTTCAAAATTGGAAAAGGAGTCCGGCAAGGCTGTATACTGTCACCCTGCCTATTTAACTTATATGCAGAGCACATCATGAGAAAGGCAGGGCTAGATGAATCAAAAGTTGGAATTAAGATTGCCGGGAGAAATATCAACAACCTAAGATATGCAGATGATACCACTCTAATGGCAGAAAGTGAAGAGGAACTAAAGAGCCTCTTGATGCGGGTGAAGAAGGAGAGTGCAAAAGTTGGCTTGAAACTCAACATTAAGAAAACCAAAATCATGGCATCCGGCCCTCTCAATTCCTGGCAAATAGATGGGGAAGAAATGGAGGTAGTGACAGATTTTATTTTTCTGGGCTCCAAGATCACCTCAGATGGGGACTGCAGCCAAGAAATTAAAAGACGCTTGCTCCTGGGGAGGAAAGCTATGGCAAATCTAGACAGCATTCTAAAAAGCAGAGACATCACCCTGCCAACAAAAGTGCGTATAGTCCAGGCCATGGTTTTCCCAGTTGCAATGTATGGCTGTGAAAGTTGGACCATAAGAAAGGCTGAGCGCCAAAGAATTGAGGCCTTTGAACTATGGTGCTGGAGAAGACTCCTGCGAGTCCCTTGGACTGCAAGGCGTTCAAACCGGTCAGTCCTAGAAGAGATCAACCCCGACTGCTCTTTAGAAGGCCAGATCCTGAAGTTGAAACTCAAATACTTTGGCCACCTAATGAGAAGGAAGGACTCACTGGAGAAGGGCCTAATGCTGGGAAAGATTGAGGGCAATAGAAGAAGGGGACGACAGAGAATGAGATGGCTGGATGGAGTCACTGAAGCAGTAGGTGTGAATTTAAATGGACTCCAGAAGATGGTAGAGGACAGGAAGACCTGGAGGAACATTGTCCATGGGGTCGCGACGGGTCGGACACGACTTCGCAATTAACAACAACATAAGCCAAAAGAGTAATAATTAAGTGGCTCATCATAAATCCAACAACCCATTAATGGTCTATACTCTGTAGAGAAAAAAATTACAACTGCTTTATTGTTCTTATATAAAGATCTTATTATAGACAAGGGATTCTTAAAAAAAAATATGATGATGAGATTAAGCAGACACAGAGTTGAAGTAAGCCTAATGAAAACACAAAGACTCATATCTATTGAGAAGGAAGTTTCTTTTAGTATTAATCTTACATTTCTTATTAATATTCATTATTTTTAATCACTTTAGCCATCTATTTTGGCCCAATCAGCCAGGTGTAATTCAGTGATCAGAGAAATTGTCTTCTGTCGTGTGAAATAAGCTAAGTGTCACTGAGCAACTGTTCACATCAGTAGACAAACAATCTATTTCCCTTAATAAGAAATCTGCACTTCGGAGTTTCTCTTCCTGTATGACTTCACTGATTTAATGGTGATTTAATCTATTAGGAGCTGGAAGCTACTTCTCTAAACAGAGGATCTGAATGAAAAATGGGCAGACTGCATTGCCAAACCTCCTGTGGCCAAATGATCCCATTTTAATCAGTGTTATTGTTTATATCTAGACAGAAGCTTTTAATCTGTGGTTCTATCTTCTAATTCTAATGAAAGGATAAGAAATGATGGACAGGGAGGGAGTATACAAGCGTAACTGCTGAGTCAGTTTTTCTCCAGTATTTATCCAAATGAATAAGCCAAAGAGCCAGCAAGAACAGTATCAGCTCCGGATTATGGGAGGAAAGCAAAATCAGTTCCAGAGTTCTGAAGAAAATCTTTGCTTCCTTGCTGCATCCAGGTAGATATATATATTGTCCTCCTGATTACTGTTAGAGACATAATTATTCTGACTTTAGGCCACATTAATCTTTTTAAAGATCAAAAATTACACATTACTCAACCTGTTATTGAGAAATCAATAAGCCAACTTCAGAAATATATATTTGGGGTTACTATCCTATATATTGGCCTCTGAATTTTTTGGTACTTAACATGTATCAAAGCATTACTTTATCATCCATTGGTGCAAAATATATCATAATATAATTATAGAGTAATCATACAGCTACCAGAAGGAGGGGTCTGTGGAAGAGGAAACTCTATTTTCTAAGTCAGGTCTGATTTGCACAATCTGAGGTGAAACTCAGCAGTTTCTCTCTCTTCCCATACAATTTTTCGTTTGTATTTGGTCGTGGTTTTTCATTTTCCCTCCCATTGGTTTCATTAAGTAGGAAAATAAGAGTGGCAGTTCCAAGATTGGTATAATTTTTCTTCTGCTCAGATTGTACATTGGCGGGACAGGATCCAATGGCTTTCCCAGGATAGTCCCAACTTGGCTCCATAGGTCCCCGTCCCTAGCAAAAATACTGGAGGAACAATAGCAGTAAATGTAAAGGATTGAAGGAGATTACTCCCCTTCTCTTACCCACATTGACCTAGATTTTCCTTTCCCTCGTTCACCTCACATCAAGCCTAAACTCACCATCACTGCGCATAGGTAGAGCACATCCTACCTCGAGGAAAGAATGGAAGCTTAGCTCATTCCTTCTGAGTTCAGTCCAAGGGGAGCTTAACAAAAAAGTGTGATCCAGTAATTAAGTAAGAAATCATCGTTAATTGAGGGCTTGCATCTGATTGCCTCACAGTTCCATTTCCCTAACAAGGGATTCCCCTCCACTTGAAAGCAGTTTTTACCTTGTTGACAAAAATGAACTGCATCTCTATGAACCCACCTAACCTTTCCAAATCTGCACAGCAAATCAAATCTCTAGGTAGGATTTCTCACCTTGTAGTCTTCAACTTCTACAAAAAAATCTTTGCTTTTCCATTGTTAAGTTTCCTCTTTCTTGCAAAGCAGGTAGCCAATGATTGTTGCAATAAAGATGGCTCTTTCTCCTTGGAATTATGTTTCTTCCTTAGTGGTACAGGAAAACTTTCTACCACCTTGGTGAGGAAGTCACCAGAGAAGAGGCATATAACATTTGAAGTTCTAAGCAACTACAGTTGTACTTTCCAGGAATCAGTAACTGCTTCTAATAGAGATCACGTAGTTGGTTACTCAGGAACAATATGCCTCTGTTCGTCACTGACTGCCTCTGCATTCATGGCATACCTAAAGAAAATGTCAACATGTGATCTAGTTTATATGTTGCTCTATCTTATTCATAATCTTTCGTAGTTTGTTGATAAAGACTTTCACCAAGACACCAAGTGGGAAAACTCCTCTATCAAATGTTGGGACTGGAAACAGCCCATTAAAAAAAGGCTGTGATGCCAATAAGATAACCTGAGAGATTATATCTCTCAGGATTGCTTTTATTTTCTACTTAATTACATTAAGTAATTAAACAATATTTATTTATTTACAAAATGTCTCTAACGCCCCAATCTAACTATTCTGGGTGGTACAGAGAAAATCTCAACCCTGAAATCACTTAAGTGTCATAAAAAAAGCTACCGAAAAGCCAGGAATGTGGAGCCAAATATATTTGCAGAGACAGAACATTCCCATTTTCCACCCTACAAGGGCTGCTATGGAGAAAGTCTATCTTATAGCCATTTCCCTTACTTCAGATGGGGACAGGACCTTATTCATGTTCTCATTTTATGAACTGATTGGACAAAGTGATCCTTAAGATAACCCGGTACCAGCAGGGCTTTACAGGTAAAAACCAGCACCTGCATGAACCAGATGTTACTTGTAATAGTATCTTTATTAGAATCACTAACCAGTTTTTTATATTATTTTCATGAAAAGGAACACCGAATTCAGCTTAAGATATACCAACATTCAACCTTATACTTCCTTTGTCTGAGAATTTCTGTCCAGGTAATCCCAAACCTACTTTCCAAACCTTATCAAGCTAGCTTGTCGTTAAACTATGTAACCTCTGATAGTCTTCCTATTAGTTATGTTCAAATCACCAAGCTTTTAACTTCTTCCAAATAAGGTTAGGATGAGTCACCTAACAGCTAGGAGCCATCCACCACCAAGGACACTGAACAAGACTCCAACTCCCAAGCTATATATTCCCTGAGAGATAGCCATTTTGTATAACTGAAGAGCTGACTGCAATGGTATCATTAGAATGAGTTTGTAAATTAAATACATAAAGCTATCTGATGTCTTTTTTTCAGTAGCTAAGTATCATATAAAAACACAAGTACGAATGATGAATATAAACATATAGAGAGGTTCATCTGATACCGATGACAGGCTTTAGAACAGAGAAGGATAGGGAAAATGAGAAAATGCAAGACAATGCTCAACCCCATTAATAAACATGGCGAATGTCAAAAACTGCTTCGTCTTTTCCTGGCAGACCTTTGGGACATTCTTAAGAGAGATTGTTGTGTAGACTGGCAAGACACAGACCACAAGTGACTTCAAGGCTTCTGGCTGTTGTGTGGTATGTAACTACTAGTATTGGCATTAGTTTTTTTTACTATGCTAAATATTTATTGTTTTTTATTTCATTTTAGGGGAATTCTAATAGGTGTGTTTATGTTGCATACATAAATAATTACATTCAAAAAGAAAAACAAGAGCAAAAGAGAGAAAACATCAGAGTACAGCTGTTAAGTGAAATGAAAGAAAGTGCATAGGGTTTCTATTAAGGTAGTGTACAAAAACAAAAACATACCAATTAGCTCAGTATATACAATCTAGCTGCTGCAAAGTCAGTGATACACATCACTAATCTTGCATGCTCCATCTGTTTGTTTGTTTTTTTAAAAGGAGAGGAATGGGGGGAAAGGAGGAGGGAATCTGTATATTAGAACTGCAACAGATACATGCGTTTTCCTTCCCTTTGCACCTTTGAGAAGTAAGTAGATGACGGTTTTTCAATCGGAAGTGTGCAAGTTATGTTAAGAACAAGAAAGCGCATCATGGCGACTAAAAACACACAAAGAGGATGGGGAAAAGGTGAGACTTCTTGATAGAGAGAAGGGAGGGATGCATAATTCTGGGGTGTGGTTTTTTTCCTTTATTTCCTTTATTCTTTTCTTCTTACTTTCTATTTTTTGTTCATTTGTACTGTATTGAAAAATGGGAGAGAGAGAGAGAGAGAGAGAGAGAGAGAGAGAGAGAGATCCAGACATCTGTATTTCTCTGCATCCAGACACAATAACATTGGCAACATGAAGGCTTAGGTAAATATGAACTCTGTCACGGAACCGTGTCAGTTGCTCAATAATTATATGCTTAATCATTAGCACACCCTATAATGTCCCTGAAACCCTTCTTTGGTCAAAGGGGAAAAAAATTAGCATCCTAACAGATAAGAGGACAATGCCAGCCCAGGCCAGAGCTCCGAGGTCATATTGGATTTAAGCAGGAGTTGTTTGGCGATGAAAGTGCAGTGATCTCCAGAGAGCAGCCTTCAACGGGAAATGAATTTTTTCCTGTTTATAAATATGCATTGCTTGACTCCCCACCACTAGCCTCAAAGTTATTATGTTTTGACAGCGGTCTTGGCTCCCAGGAGTCACTGGAGTTATTTAAAACGACAGATTTCCTCTCGAAAATGTCTGCAGTTGCGTGGTTTTTCCATTTTGTAACATTTACAATTAAAAATGAAATAAAAAAACCTCAGCTTTTCACTGGGATGATTTAAATATTTAATTCTAAGCTATCAAGGCTCTCAAATTACTGGTTGCTTTATTTTTTTTTTTTTTTAGCAAACATAATAATATTATTGCTGGATAATTGGATGCTAATTGAAAGGAGGCAGCCCATTTTCTTTTCAACAGCGTTGACGATTTGCATCTTCGGAATAAAGCGGCCCGAGCAAAATTGCTGGTTGCTCCCGAATTTCTTTTGAAGTCTTTTCTTTCCCTTTTGAAGTTAATATTTCTGGATTTCAGAAATCAGGATTGGTTGGAAATATGTGAGTGAGTTGAAACGTGAAAATGGAAACAGATGCTGCTTAGGGAAACTGTGGTTTTCTTGGCTAAATTCTACAAAGGAAAAATGCTGATGTGCCAGCCTATTGGCCTTTTTTTCATAATCTTTACAAAAGAGGTTAAAAAAAAAGTTATGGACTATGGATCACACTTATACATGTGAGGCTAACCAACAGCCCACCCCTTCCTGAGCCATCTGAAAGAGTCCACCCATCAATTGATCTGTAGGGTACAGGGAATTACTGTTGCAGTGCTTTTCTCGGAAAGAAGAAAGAAAAACTAGAGACTTTTCCTTTTATCCCAGCAAAAAAAAAAAAACTAAAAATGCTAAATTTCTGTTGATGCTGGCAGTGAAAGCATAATTGTTTCCATGCTCCTTCTCCAAGAAGGAAAGGAAACTTCGTGGCTTTCTTCTTCCTGCTAGTGAAAAATGGCTGAAGGTATGAGTATGGCAGAACTGTGGGAGAAAGGAAGAGAGTGCCCTTGTGTTTACATGTTTGCTTAATTGCTTACTGACATTCACACACTATGGAAGATTCAAGCCCACACCTGGCATAATTGCTTACCTCTACCTTAGATCATGAAATCAATGCTATTTACCTAATTTCATAATTTATATTGTTGGGTTGTGCCATGGAGAAAATCAGGAGAAAAGTACAGTCAGACTTTAACCGTAACTCATCGAATTTGGTACTGAACGTATTTTGACGTGAAAATTTTGTCCTGGTGTTTGTCGTTAGTTGGTACTCAATACTAGAACTTTTCAGTGTCAGTTGCTCATGACTCGTTACCCTTTTCAGCCATAACAAAGGGTTATGTATTAGTCACGTGGTAGGTCTTGCCATGTCCACATCCCCTTGTGGTGTTATCTTGGCTTCTATGGTAATTTTGTGTATCTTTGTGCTTTTTTTCTCAACATGGGTCTTTGGTTTGGGAACCCATTAAATTTATTTGCCTTATTCTTTATAGGGAAAAATTGTTTTGTACTTGTCACACCTCCCAGAACCAATGATGATGTATCAAGATATCACTGTATAGGCAAACTCCTTTCCTTCTCCAACTTGGTGCTCTCAAATGTGTTGAGATTTCAACCCAAGGATTCCAAAGCAAAGAGGTTCTTAAACTTTGAATACAGGTTGAATGAAAGAGTCAAACTAATTGGATTTGACAGACATAACAGCTAATCATACAATTCTGTAAACAATGCAAGACTCCTGGTATAGAAAAAGAGATGTCTAACACAGGATTATAGAAAGGTAACAGACATAATAGCAAGGGAAGAATGTTGCCTCCCAGGTACAAAGAATTAGGATGTCATAGAGAGGCTGACCCAGCTAATCAAACTTTTAACTACTATTCTTTTCTTTGGTTTCAAATGAGACTGCCAGAAAAAGAGAAGAGCAACAAAGATGATCAGGGGACTGGAGGCTAAAACATATAAGAAACGGTTGCTGGAATTGGGAACGTCTAGTCTAATGAAGAGAAGGACGAGGGGGGACATGATAGCAGTGTTCCAATATCTCAGAGGCTGCCACAAAGAAGAGGGAGTCAAGCTATTCTCCAAAGCACCTGAAGGCAGGACAAGAAGCAACGGATGGAAACTAACCAAAGAGAGAAGCAACCTAGAACTAAGGAGCAATTTTCTGACAGTTAGAACAATTAATCAGTGGAACAACCTGCCTCTGGAAGCTTTGGATTCCTGGACTCCTGGACAAGGAGCCATGGTGGCGCAGTGGTTAGAATGCAGCATTGCAGGCTAACTCTGTCCACTGCCAGGAGTTCAATTTGAATGGCTCAAGGTTGACTCAGCCTTCCATCCTTCCAAGGTTGGTAAAATGAGGGCGCGGATTGTTGGGGGCCATAGGCTGACTCTGTAAACCACTTAGAGAGTGCTGTAAAGCACTGTGAAGTGGTAAATAAGTCTAAGTGCTATTGCTATTGCTACCGGAAGATCTTCTGGTGAGAGATGGCCTGCACCTCCCAAATATTGGAAATGAGGTGTTTGGGATACATTTGCTCAAGTCATTGAGTGGTAGGCTTTAAATCAAACCTAGAAGGAAAAAAGAACAGTACCCAGTAAATACTCAAAGATAGTAAACCTCACAAGTGATATGAAGGAAAAGCTGATGAGGAGAATCACCAGGAGATACAGTGCACAAGTCTAAGAAGGATGGTATTGTAGGGCTCAGAGGCTTATGCAGCAGTGCTCAGATATGAGGAACCAACAAGGAGAACTTGAAGTTTCAATACGAGGTGATACCAATGGCATTGTTACATTACTGAAACCTATTGAGATGAAACTCATGATTAAAATATAGTACTGGAAGGATGTAACAGATCCGACAAATGTTGAGAAGGTACATTATACATAAAGAATGACTACAGCTATGTAGAAAATTCATGACACCAAAGAGGAAAATGCTGCTGAAAGTGTCCATTGGAATACTAAGGAAAAAAGAAATAATAATGATACTATTATGTTGTTTACCATAAAGCATTCAACTACACAAAAGATACAGTACTGATGGCCAAGTTACCCAGAAAACATACACGATCATTTCCAATACCTTATAATTAACCGAGAATCACAATTGATCACAACTGATCCAACAAGAGCTAGGAAAGAAATATATATTAATTAATAAACTTCACAGCAATCAATAGGAACTCTTGAGTTTCCTTTTAGTACAATACTTGAATGTTGATGCCCAATCTTCTTTCTGATGTATTTATCAAACATTTCATAGCTCTCATCACTGAAATATTTTATTTCTGTCAGAGAACATCAACTATACTGACAAATCTCATTTATCAACCATAGTGAAACCAAGTGAAGCCTAAAGATTTTTTCCAAGAATTGGAGCATGATTTTAATAAGAAAAAAGAAACTCTTTAAATAAAACTATTACTCCCACCACCATCATCATCACCACCTTAAAATTAAATCAATACAGCCTAACAATGTCATTTCCCAATGAGTAATAATATGAGAGTGCTAAACCACATGTCCTTGAGATCAAGACAAGTATATAGGATTCATTTTCTCCAGATAATAATGTGCATTTAAGACAGCCACTAAGAGATGTCAATGCTAATTTAGTACATCTGTCCCATTACACGCAGTTAACTTTCTCTTCTTGACAACCTCGTCTATTATATTTGCAGCGTTTGTTCAAAATCTGATTTGCAAAAATTTCTTAACTCCTTTTCGATATAATATTAAAAATCACACTGCATCCAAGATACCTGATATTTTAGATGTATATTATACAAACACACGCGCATATGCTGTACATACACATATACCCTTACATATCATATGGCTTAATAATAAATACATTAAGAGATTCACTGAGTGATATGATTTCCCCTGAAAATAAATCCCAGGTTAAAATAAGAATCGGTTTACTTCCTACAGTGCAAGATTTGTGTGTAGTTGTACGCATGAATTCTTGGATGGAAGAATCAGCTTATTTCTGGTTTATATTAATTTCCCATGCATCTAGCCATAACTACTCCTATTATATTAATGTTGAGTTTTCTTTAAAAAAAAATACAAACGCATTTGGCTGTAAATAATACTTTAAATATAATTCCTGTTGCACCATCCTTTATAGTCAGCAATGATTGGTGGAGTAAAATCTACAAGGATTCCTTTACCTTTGCCCAAGTATACTTTTTAAATATATGTATTCGAATGGTCTTCTCCCGGCATTCCTACGCCAACAAAAATGACAGCTTTTCTCTAACTACCATCACAACAACATCAACATAGTTGCTTTAGAATATTTTTTAATGTAAGAAGCAGTAAAACAAATGTTGAAATGCTGTGATCAGTTAAAGGAGACTCTGCAATGAACAGCTTTTGTTGCTATCTGTCATTTTCTGCTTTAAAAGTTTGTTTAGAATAAGATACATTATACAAAAAAAAGGCAGATGGCTTAAGTTAAGACATCAGGTTGGAAACCAGGAGACCATGAATTCTAGGCCCACCTTAGGTCAAAGCCAATTGGGTGACCTTGAGCCAGTCAGTCTCTCTCAGCCCTAGGAAGAAGGCAATGGCAAACTGCTTCTGAAAAATATTATCAAGAAAACTGCAGTGGCTAGTCCAGGTAGTCATCAAGTGTCACTTGTTTTATTGACTTTTTATTTAAAAGCAATTTAACTTTAGCCTTCTTTTCTATGTGCTGAATTTTGTATATTTTTTTGTTGTGGTTCCTTGAAGGAACAACAACAAAAAAATATACAAAATTCAGCATATGGAAAAGAAGGCTAAAGTTAAATTGCTTTTAAATAAAAAGTCAAAAAATACGTTGTGTGAACTTGTATAGGAAAAAAAATCCTGCTAGGGGTTAGGGTTTTGCACAGAAAAAGGTCTATCGAGGGAGAGTCAAAATCTGTGGAATCAGATTAAACTGCTCTGCCTATCCCTAGACACATCCCGTAACTCCAAGCCAGGTTGGGATTGTCTTTTCAGGCAAGAAATTAGCTGTCATTTACTTCATAAAAACCTACTAAATCAAATCAGCCCCATCCTAGTCCAGCATTTTGTTTCTTACAATAACAAATAATATGCCTTTGGGATGGTCACAAATTAGAGATATACTTCTCTCCTGCTGTGATTTTCCCCTACTATTTAAAAATGTGCTGCCTCCCAAAACCTGGCTAGGCTTCAGAGAAGATTTTGTTTTTCTGTTGTTCTGCCAACAGATAACAAAAACTCTTCACCTTCTCACAATTGGCTTGCTGAAATCATGACGAGATTTGACTAATTAATATCAGTGGCATATCTCTGCACAAGGAGTATAAAGAGTGCAACATTCAAGGTAGCTCGGTCAAAAGAAATTGTAATTGTAGTATGGCTGATTAACTAATTACAGATATCGTACTGAATTAAACGTGCTGCCTTAGGAAAGTGTGAGCTTTTTTGCTTTGTTTTATTTATCTTAATCCCTGAATTTCAATTGTTGTCTCATTACAGTGTGAATTTCAGATTATTCAGCAAATAATTGATCTTATAGCCGTAAAATCCTGAAGCAATGCAAAGTACCGTATATGCCGGCGTATAAGGCGACCCGGCGTATAAGACGACCCCCGTCTTTGGCGCAGAGTCGCATGCCGAGAAAGTCGTCTTATACACCGGAAACTACCAGTATTTCCGGTGTATAAGATGACTCGGCGTATAAGACGACCCCCGACTTCGGCACCGATTTTAACCCTTGCGAAAGTCATCTTATACGCCGGAATATACGGTATATCTCCATCCTATAAGGTTGCACTGATGTGCCAAGGCTTCAAAAGCCAGGACATAAAAGAATTAGAAAAGAAAGAAAACAAAATAAAACAGACCACCACAATTTTGGCATACCATGAGACTGAAATTGATTTTGCACAAAAGAAGCCCAATTATATGCACTGGCTGCCGGTCTGCTTCAGGGTGCAATTCAACGTGTTGGTAATCACCTTTGAAAGCTCTTGATGGGATGCATCAAGGCTATTTAAGAGATCATCTCATCCCACTGGGATTGGCCCACCCAACCTATGCAGGCAGAGGAGGCATGTTGCAGGCCCCATCAGCCTGATTATTACGGCTGAGGGGATCCAAGAGAAGGGTCTTCTCTGCCATTACACCTGCCCTCTGGAACATCTTGCCCCCTTGGAGTGAGATTGGCTCCAACCCTCCTGATCTTTCACAAGAGCCTAAAGACCTGGCTCTGTTAGTTAGCCTGGGGCTCCAATGGGGGAGAATCACAGGGGAGGTGGTTGATTACCAACAGATCCCACCTCCTCCCCATCCTGCTCCCACCCTCCCCATCTTTAAATTGGGCCATGTTTGTGTTGGAATAGATTGTTGGAATGTATGTTTTGCAACAACTACAGCAGTATTCAGCCAGTAGATGGCAGTGTTTGTAAGTTTGTAAGTCTATGGCAGTGTTTCTCAACCTTGACAATTTTAAGGCATGTGGACTTCAACTCCCAGAATTCCACAGCCAGCAATGCTGGCTGTGGAATTCTGGAAGTTGAAGTCCATATGCCTTAAAAGTGTCAAGGTTGAGAAACACTGGTATCGTACTGTCTTTTTGTTCTAAGGAGGAGGAGTAAGCAGTTGTTCTGTCCCAGCCTATGTACGTCCTTGTTACTTCACAAAGATAACCCCTCTTTGAACAGTAGACTGGAAAATAAACCCTTTTTATTTGAGTTACAGACCTGATAATTGTCCCAGAAAACCAAAGCAACAGAACACTTTTCCAATGGAGATCTTGTCCAAAAGCAAAAACGGAGCATGAGTCAAACAGGAAATAACTCACAGACGAAATAAACAGACCATGATCTCTTGACTCTGAAGTTCTTTGCAAACGGTTGCCTCCAGCAACCAGCCCTGCCCACACATTCCCTTTTTGTTACGCAGCCCCCAAGGCGTGGCTTTTCACTGTTTCCTCCTCTTCCCCTGGAGGTACCCCATTGCCTCCCTCTGTCTTACTCGTGTGAGCTGCCTATGTTTACACGCGTCTCTGAGGTCTTCCAGGTGTTCTCACAGATATTTTCAATCTCTCATTGCAGCAGGCAGTGGTCCCATCGTGTTTTAAGACAGCCATCATCTTGCCAGTGCCAAAAAAAGTCCACAATTACAGGCCTCAGTGATGACCATCCGGTTGCACTGACATCCACCATTATGAAATGCTACGAGAAGCTGATAAAGGACATTATTGTATCTAGCCTCCCACCAGCATTTGACCCGCTTCAGTTTGCCTACCAACCAAATCGCTCTACGGAGGATGCTATTTCTTCCATTCTCCATCTGAACTTGAAGCACTTAGAGGAAAGAAATACTCATGTTCGTTTGTTGTTGCTGACTTCAGTTCGATGTTTAACACAATCATTCCCCAACATCTAGTAGACAAACTGGGCCTTTTAGGTTTAAGCACTTCTTTGTGCAACTGGATTCTTGATTTTCTTACCAACAGGCCCCAATATGTGTGAGTTGGAACAAATACCTTTAATACCATTTTCTTGAGCACAGGTTCTCCTCAGGGCTGTGTCCTAAGTCCACTCCTGTTGACCCATGACTGCTGCGCTAGGTTTGTCACCAACCATATTGTAAAGTTCACAGATGATACAACAGTAGTGGGCCTTATTCATGATGACAATGTGGATGCTTACTGCAAGGATGTTGAGGGGTTGGTGAACTGGTATAAGGAAAACAGCCTAGTTTTAAATACCGTAAAAACCAAAGAGATCATTTTCGATTTCAGAAAAGGCAGGCACAGCCACACTCCTCTGTACATTAATGGTTCACCTATGTAGATGGTTACCAGCATCAAATTCCTGGATGTGCAGCTAACGAGTAGGCTGGCTTGGTTGCTCAACAGTGAGACATTGGTGAAGCAGGCACAGCAGCACCTGCACTTTCTGTGTTGCATGAGAAAAGCACATCTTCCTTCTCCTATCCTTACCACTTTCTACAGGGGGACGATCAAGAGCATCCTGTCATACAGCATCACAATCTGGTTTGGAAGCATCACTGCTTCAGACAGGAAGGTGGTACAGAGAGCGGTGAGGATGGCCGAAAAGATCATTGGCAGTTCCCTCCCTCCTATCCAGGATATAGCACAGAAGTGTTGCTTGAACAGGGTCCGTAAGATTATCTGGGACACTACACATCCTCTTCATGACCTGTTTTCCTTGTTACCATCTGGGAGGAGGCTTCGTGGTATCCGTAGCAGAACATCCATATTCAGCCATAATTTCATTCCATACAGCATTAACCTTGTGAACTCTCAAGCTTCCTCCTTCCACTATATATTCAAGATGGACAGTATTTAATATTTATTTGTTATGTATATGTAGGGATGTGGGTGTATATATGTTGTATGTTTAGGTGTGTATTTCACTTTGAGAGCGGGCAATTAAATTTCATTTTTGATGTGTGCCTTTGTGTCCAGTAAAAAAATGATAATAAAGGTTATCTTATCTTATCTTAACTTATCTTACCTTACCTTATCTAGGCCTATGAATTATCTTTTCTGCACAGGGAGACTAAATGAGATGAAGCTAATCTTATCTGAATTCCCATATAATGGCAGTTTTCCACAATCTGAAGTTCACACTCGCAAGAAAAAGAAAAGTTAACTTTCTAATTCCTATGGAATTCTGCCCAGTTCAAGCCAAATAAAAGGGAGTAGAGAACTGAAGCTAAATTACCACACATTTTTACCAGATGTCATATCTAGAGAAAGGAAAGCCCATTTCTGATGGAAAGGAGCATATGTATAGGATATAAAATAGGAGTTTAGGAGGCATTTCGGACAGTTGTTGTCATTCACCAAGAAATATTACAGATTGAATTGCACACACTCTTATCTCCATGATTGGTAATGAGTCTTAAATCAACTTTGGTCTGAATTTTTTTTAATGCAAATGTGAAACCTAGAGTGGTTTGCATGTTCATATTTCTTCTGAACTCTCTCCTGTATTAACCAAAATCATAAAGCCAAAAGCACAAATGATATAAGCATACTGTGTAGTATCCATCTCTATATTTACTTAGATTTTTTAGATTAGATTAGATAACCTTTATTGTCATTTTTTCCCTGTGGGCACAACGGCACACATTAAAAATGAAATTTAGTTGCTTGCTCTCAAGTGTTACTTATATAACACACATTGAAAACATGCTATATACAACATATGTATAGACCTACATCCTTACATATAAGTAACATATAAATATTAATCACTGTCCATCTTGAATAGATAACGAAAGGAGGAAGCTTTAGAGTTCACAAGGTTAATACTGTATGGAACAAATCTGTGACTGAATCTGGATGTTCTGCTTCGTATACCAGGGAGTTACAACTGCCCAGAATTCAAATGTACATTGTAAAATTCTCATATAGCACATTCCTCTACATATCTGTATATAACCATGTCTTTGTTTAATAGGCATTAAACCCTTTTCTAAAGCCTGTTCACAACAGAGGCTGGCAGGAAGATCTGGACATTTGTAGGGGTGAAAATTACTCATATTTTTTTAAGTACTAAAAAAGAGTTTGCCTAAAAGAAACAGTAGAACTGATCTTCTTCTTGTTGTGCCATATCCGTTATCGGACGTTGGCGATCATGTTGGCGATCCTGTTTTTATCAGCAGCCGCACGAAAAAGTGCTGCTGAGTTTTGTCCAAATCAGTCCCTTAGATTTTGAAGCTATGATGTTCTTCTTCTGCCTGGACCTCATTTGCCTTCAATCTTTCCCTGGAAGATTAAATGGAGTATGCTGTATTTTTCTGAGTGTTGCATCACATGTCCGGAATATTCTAATTTTAGTTTTTTAATTGTTTTGATGATTTCCCTTGGCTTTCCCAGGCGGCTTATCACCTCATTTCTGATCTTGTCAACCCAGCTTATACATAACAGCCGCCTGTAAATCCACATTTCAAATGCTTTTAGTCTCTTCAGATGGCCTTCTGTCAGAGACCAACTCTCTACTCCATAGAGCAGGATAGAAAAAATATAACATCTGACAGGCCTGATTTTCAGTCTTAGGCTTATGTCGTGACTGCAGAAGACCTTTTTCATTTTGAAGAAAGAACAACTGATACTGAAGCCAAATAATTTTATTGTCAGTATTAATTATTTTAAGCAAAAAAAGGAATATTTGAATCAATACATACTTTGAGTATTTTCTAAGCAATAAGCAAATCAGGATTAGCCCTTTAACATTCTTCAGATCAACTGTTCTATGACAATCAATTGAAGGATTATTCCACCAGTGCTTTCTTTATTTCAGAAATTGATAATGATCACATATTCCAATTTTGAGTTCTAACAGGGGCAACATTTTTGGCCCAAAATTCTGCAGTGTTGGCAAACTAAAATTAAGGAGGCTTCTTGATGTATTGGATTGCATCTTTTATCCTATAAAACAGAGATGAGAATCCTCTTCCATTTACCTATTACTTCTAGATCAAAGCTGCTGTGTATTGAATTATTATTGTTATTGGTTGATTAAGTCTGCCTGTGATCTAATATTGCTGCTCAATTAGTATGGGCTACTGAATATGTTGCAATTCTTGATGATTTGTTGGAGTTACTACTCGAAATTGGTCTAAAGTGAGCAATAAAAAAATCTATTCCTGGTTCTGGTCTCTTTTGTTCGATCAGTAGCAAAGGTACAACAAAAGCCATTATTTCATCTAAACATACCCAAACATTATTTCATATCATTATGACTATGAGGCAATGGGGGGAGGGGGAGCTTCCTCACAGACGGTTCCTGAGGCAGAAAGCAGTACGGGCAGAATTCAAATCACATTATAAATCTAAACAGTTATAATGGTCACATTCTGTAATATTTCCTGCCCATGACGACAAACTTTGATTAATTACTAGTTAGAGATATGTACACCAGGGTGAAAATTTCTCTGTTCATTTTAGAAGTCTTGTCTCTATCCCAGGTGAGTATTGTTTGAGTTCCTTTGGAGAAAATATTGTTTTTGGCTCCCATGAAATCAAAGTATCGCTGAATGAGAAGAGGCCTTTACCATAAAATTAACACATCCAATAATATAACCTTGGCTAGAAATAGGAAATGGGTTAGAGAGGCTCTCATATCTCACCCGGTCTCTGGAATCCAAACACAGGAGTGGAACTGTGAGCCAGTTTCAGTCAATACACAACTATGTCATGCCCTCATGCCTAGTGACAAAAGCCTTGCACAAGTCTAGGATAGGATTATTGTAATTTATATGGCCACTTGTTCAGCAGCCTTTCAAAGATGCTGAATAAGGGTACTTACAAGAGGTCCTTGAAGTTCTAGCTGCCCCAGCATTCATGTGATCACAATCTCAGGGCTTGGCCATCAGCTTGCACTTATAATAGTTGTAAAGTCCCACAATCCCATTACTGCCAGCTTACCCCAAAGTTAATGTGAAAGTTGGCAGGGGAGGTTACAAATTGCTCCAATAAGTTGTGTGGACCCTCTCCCAGTCATATGCAGCCACTTACTTGCCTGCCAGCCTGGGGCTAGCTTAATTAGCTGCAATCCTCACTTAATGATAACAATGGCATGTTACCAAGATTGCTGTCACTAAGTGATGAGAACATGTGACTTTGCACTTTATGACTGCATTGCTTAGCGATGGAAATTCCAGTCCCAATTAACTTTGTTAACCGAGGATTACCTTTATCTGCATGGGATAAAAGCTAAAACATAATCTCCCCAAAATGAACCTAATGTAAATCTCCTTGAAACTTTCTTAGTCATGCAAAGACCTGTAGAGACACCGTAGTAGGAAGGCTCACTTTTCAAAGTCAAAATTCGTTATTGGCTAACAAGTCTTACTTATCTGAGACAAATTGTTTTTCTACTATTGGTGCCAAATTGGATCTGGATGAATTTTATGATTAGCTCTTACCTTATGGTTTTATTTGTTCTATAGCATTTTATTCTTTTTTATGGTTTTTTTCATGTTTATATGGAAGGATATCTGTTTTATAAGCTATATGACAAAATGCATTATCAACTGATGCACTACAGCCAATTGGTGGTCATTTTACAATTCTCCTTGTGGCCAGAGGTGATGCACAAGCCAATCCTTACCTCAGATTCTTAGGTTACTTTTTCAAAACCCATAAGAAGGGACCTAGACTCAACAATCCTGCAGAATGGCTCCATGTGGCAGCTGCTTCATTGCCTCCCAAGTAATCATAGGCTAACTACTGCAACTTTTTATTCCTTCCTGAATGCAGCCTTGTGGCTTTAAGGAAGGAAAGCTGCCAATGGTCAAAAATTGTCAAAAAAAAAAAAGGGACACAATTCCTTGTATGGCAGCCCTCAAATCTGCTTAATCCTCCTTCAGACCATCATCTAGCGAATCTCCAAGTAATACAAACCAGATACAGTATTTATCTCACCGAGAAACCTAAGTGAAGCTACAGAAAAATGTGTGACTCTCCTGCATCAGTCTAAAAAAGGCACAATAAAATCAGGCTCATTGATTTTTAATTAAGAGGCTATCCCTTTGCAATTAGTAAGGCATGTGCCTGCATTGCAATCAAAGCAAGTCTTAAAACTTGCAGTGAACTGTAGCAAATGGTTTTGGCAACCAGCAAAGGCCTTCTAGAGGTCTTTCCCATGAATCAAACCTCATCAGATGGCATAATTGTTCAAGAACACAGCTTCAAACTGTTATGATCCTTAAATAAAATATCAAAATACTTTTCTTGTATGGCTTTGGGTGATATATGTTTTGTTTTATTTTTTTGTATTTTTGAGACTCTCACTGGCCCCAAGATACCTAGTAAGCTTGGGGCTAAACAAGGATTTAAACTCATCCGTTTCTTGTCTTAAACCAATACTAAAAGAATGCATCACCATGATTAAGGTGATACATTGTGCTAAACATTAATAGTATTTAACAGGCTTTAGATATCATTCAAACAGTAAATAAACCATGGTTTGTTAGTGCAAAAAGTACAGTTTAAACACATAGTTTTGCAGTTGATTTACTGATTACCACAACGCCGCTACTTCTATTGCTGCTCCGTATCACACATACCATTGGAAGTCTGTAAGTCACATTCAAAATGTTGCATTTTATCTTGTGAACTACCTAAGACTCTCCAGCTTTCTTAATTTAAAAAGTGCTTTATTTCTTCTTGATGTGTTTCACCTAAGGGGGGGGATCAAATGTGAAGAATAGCCAGATTTTATATTTTCATCAATACTCGCGTTGATTTGTGTCTTTCTTTATCCCAGGAGACCTGGGAAAGCATCACATACATATTGAATAATCCTAGCACTTTACAGGGTTTAATTTGAATATTTGCAGCTTTCCCCCACACTCCATCTTGAGACTATAACTATATGCAGATTCAGAATTTGAATATTCCATCTTGTTTTGTTTATCATGCAAAAGCTATCATCAAGGTTTATAGGCAATCGACCACCAGAAAGCCTTGAATGCAATAACCTAAAGTCCCATCAAATATTACCATTGAATAAAAATGAGTAATATCACAAAAGACTGAAACAGTTACACATAAGGGAAATAACTGAATCCACTGTATTGAGTAAATGTTAAAATCAAATGAAATCAGATTAACTTTTAATCCCACTTCTGGAAAAATGGTCCCCGTCATAACTTCAAAATCTGGTGTGGCCTGTTAAGCACCTGCAGCCAGGAAGATTGAAAAGCTTCCAACAACAGCTTGGCTTTTATTGGATCTAGTAAAGAAAGATCCATTTCTCTGATTTGTAGGATTACAACACTGTTGTCCTTCAGATTGACATTTTTCCTCATCAGATTGTTTTTTTTCTTTTTATACAACTGAAAATCTTTTATTATTGATATTTGTAAAAGGAGTTTCTTTTCTGATTCATGAACTGGTGGGAAAAAAATATCTTGCAACTAATTTTGGAAATACTATATAACCATTCCTAGTCATCATTCAGCAATATTGAAGCAATGGGTGTTTTATATCTGAACTGATGACCCATCAAGTGACAACTGCTGAAAGATAAATCCAAATGATTTCTAACTAACCAATAGCACAGAACAACCCTTGTCCCAAAAATATTTACTAAAGCACCACTATCCAGATATACAGTATGTATCTTGATTTATTAGATCGCTAGATGGATCAAGTGCTTCACATTTTTAGCTCTATCGACATCCTTATCTAGTCAGGGAAACCGTGAACCAACTAGCAGCTTTCTTTTTGACCCATCAGGTGCAAATCCTCCATCTATTTCAGGCAGCTCGAGAAGCAAATCTAGACTGGTTTACTAGCTAGCCATGGTTTAAACATCTTTTCATGAACAAGTCACAATGGAATCAGTTTGCACAATAGACTAAGCCATAAAACCTGGCTTTTAAAAGATAGTGCCTGGATTCATGCAACTGACTAAGCCAAACCAACCAGCCAACCAATCACATCATGGTGCAATGTGAAATTAGGTTTTAAAGTTGGAACATTTTGCTTTGCCTGATTATGTGAGAAACCAGATTCCTAGTGCTGAGAAGTCTCTGTCCTGTTGTCCATTGCTTCCAGTCATACAATCTCATGTACATCTATATGAAATCTAAGACCACCTCAGCTAAAGGGGCTTGAATCCAATTTGAAAGTCCTAAGTCAGTGATGGCGAACCTTTTAGAGACTGAGTGCCGAAACTGCAACCCAAAACCCATTTATGCATGGTCGGGTGCCGGGTGGGTGTGTCCCATTGGGTGGGTGTGGCCCATTGGATGGGCGTGGCTGCGGGGGTGATGGCAGACTGGGTGGGACTAAAAAGTTTAATCAATCAATTCCAACTTTTGCAAGATCTTTTTTTTCCCGTGAGAAGTTGAAATTGACTGATTGAACCTTTTTTTTTTTTTTTTGCACATGGCGATAGAGGCCTAAAGCAAAAAGGTTTTATAAAACCCAGCTGAAGGCCTAGGACTGGGGCAATGGGGTGCGTGCCCACAGTGAGGGCTCTGAGTGCCGCCTCTGGCACCCGTGCCATAGGTTCGCCACCACTGGCCTAAGTGAAGGTGTTTTGTTTTGCTATTTTCCTTGTACAGTAAAGATGGGGATTTAAATCTCAGCAGCAGCAAGCTAATGATAAAATGGATGAGCCACTCTGTAACACAGAAAGTGCAACTTCTGGTCCATGTTCTTGCTAATGGTCTTCCCTTCCCTGCGGTTGTATTGCTTACAGTCAGGGTATTAGTCACACTAAATTTATTACAGATTTTTAACAGGTCTTAAGGGTGAGTATTACCCATCAACTGCATTGATCTATCGAGCTTGTTTCTTCAGCTTCCAAGGGTCAAAAGAAAGATCTTTGGCCTTTTTTTTTTCAGTCTTTAGCAAAGGGGATGTTGTGAGAGCAAAGGAGGATGGTCGATAAGGAAACTCAAAAGCTATAGCTAATGGCGTCACCTTGTGGCCGCAAAATACATACAACTTCTCTCCAAAATCCTACATCACAAATGGTTTCTGGGCTCGTGCATCAAGCTCAAGAATGAGGAAACAAATATCTAATCATCCCTTGGTTTGAAGCCTCCAAATCACCTGAAATAAGGATCCAGAAGCCATTAGGAAATTGTGCCATGTGGGTCATAAATTAAGTGCTCCTGTAAAAGATCTTTTAGTATTCACACTAGATGAAGGGGCATAAAAGATGCCGACATGGAAATAATATCAGGACAACATTCCTGCTTATGAACCATGAAAGCTCTCAAACAGTTTTCAGTCTTTTCTTGTAATGTTACCACATCCATAAAATACTGTTATTTTATTATTACAATTTATAGGCACCTTAGGCTGCTGACTGCTCCTCGTGCAGTTTAAGCAGTTGAGACAAGATTCTGGGTTGTATGCTTCTACTTTTCAGATCCTTGGGTTGCCAGAAAATGTCATTGTTCAAATGATCTATCTTCTGAAATAAAACCAACTAGCTGGACACCATGTGGAAGCTGAGCAAGAAAAAATGCAAATAGTGAGTGACACGAAGTTATGCAGGCTGATGAAAACAAAAGCAAACTTTGAAGAGTTCCAAAGGAATCTTTCCATAACAGGTTAATGTGCAATACAATGATAAAGTCAGGGTAAGGAAATGAAGATAATGCAAACATAGGAAGAAAGAAGTGCATAACATACAGTATACTGGCTGTGTGCATGCAACATCCTTACCCATGATTAATAAAACATATTTTACTCAATCAATTTTTTTACGTTCACTTGTCATAATGAGTCACAAAGAATGGGATGGACTCTCATAATATGCTATGCCAAAATGTGATTCAATATATTGTTCTAACACAGGGGTCTTCAAGCTTGGACCTTTTATGACTTGTGGACTTCAACTCCCAGAATTCCTCAGCCAGGCATGCTGGCTGAGGAATTCTGGGAGTTGAAGTCCATAAGTCATAAAAGGGCCAAGTTTGAAGACACCTGCTCTAGCACAACCTTCCTCTAACGTGGTCAAAACTGGCAGCGATTAAAAATACATCGTGGTTTACATATCAATAAAATATTAACTCAAGGTACTTCCATGTGCGGCCAGTATGGTGCTCCTGAACCTGTGTGATTCCTAAGTTGCTTATTTTATCCAGCATCTGAACCAATTTATCTGAACCCCAAACCATCATGAGTCTGGCTTTCCGATAGAAATACTTCTTCTTTTTCTTCCATTGGCAGGAATACTTTTCTCATCTTGTGTCCCAATTCTTCAATCTCAGGTTTAGGGGCTTGACTGCTGTAGCTTTATCACTACAATTTTATTCACTTTTAAACTGATCAAAAAATTAAAAAAATAAAAAGTCTCTTTGGTAGTTTTTCAACTCCCAGCCCCCAATAGCATAGTACAGAATTTTAATCAATCACAAAGGTAGCATGAATTAAGAATATGGAGATGGCAATGCCGTGGCTAGATGTTTTAGCTGTTCTATTGGCCAGCTGAATGGAGCATTAATTGCTTTGTTTTATTATACTTGTTAGGTTGTTGTTAATTTCTTTTATTCAGGAACTCAATCAGCAGACAAAGAAATCTCCTTTCATTTTATCCCTACATCAACAATTGTGTGAGGTGAAAGGCCCAAAATGACTGAGTGAATTTCAATGGATGAGCGTGTCCTTGAACCTAGCGCCACATTGTTATTACAATAATGTTTTGAGCAAATCTGACCATGTGTTGTCATCAGTGTCTCAGGATTTGAAGAGTGAAAATGGTGGTGGCATAGAGGTGTCCTCAGTGTTATGTAATGGGATAGGAAACAAATTCCATATTAAACCTAAGATGTGGCCTTGGAAGGGATGACCAGATTAACACCAGAGATTCCTTATAGAGCTCTACCTCTGTTCTACCTCCATTCCAGGGCAGAGGCTTCCTACTACTATACTCTGAGATCCTTGACTCATCCTTGTTCTTTCGTCCAATGAACCAAAAGGATGAGCTATTGTCTTTTGTTCAGGAAAACTCTTCAGGACTGCTTTGTTTGTTCTTACCAAAACTCAACTAGTGTATTTAGGAGAGGGGAGTGCTCACGTTCATCTAGAGGCAGCCATTTGGCTGACCACTGACTCCTTCTCATGACAGGCCTCCTTTCATAACCACTAAGTCACGGGATGAGAGAAAATTGAGAAATCATTCAGACAATTCACAGATTCCCTTAAAACGCTTTTTAAAAGCATGATGTAAAGAAAATGCAGACTATATTCATTTGGAATGTTACTCTATGATGGCTTAAGAGATGTTTTATAAATAGCCTAGCAATATGAGAAGAAGTAGTACAATATAGAGAGAAGGTTCTCAATTCATCCCCATATATTACAATACTCTATTTGACATTTCAGTGTTGCAAATTCTGGATCTGACCATCAAGATTAAAAGATGTCGAGACTTTGGAAAAAGTGCAAAGAGCAACTAAGATGATTAAAGGCCTGGAGACTAAAACATATGAAGAACGGTTGCAGGATTTGGGAATGGCCAGTCTACAGAAAAGAAGGACTAGGGGAGACATAATAGCAATATTCCAGTATTTGAGAAACTGCCACAAGGAGGAAGGGTTCAATTTATTTTCCAAAGCAACAGAAGGCAGGACAAGAAACAGCAGATGGAAACTAATCAAGGAGAGAAGCAGCCTGGAATTAAGGAGAAACTTCCTAACAGCGAGGACAATTAACCATTGGAACAGCTTGCCTTCAGACATTGTGGGTACTTCATTACTCAAGGTTTTTAAGAAGAGCCTGGACAGCCACTTGTCTGAAATGATATAGGGCACGGGTGTCAAACTCACCACGTCACGTAGCATTGTCGCGACGTATCGACTCTTTTTGCATTGCCGGCAATGAGTGGACGCGGCTTTGGTATGATGAAACCAGCCCACAGGCCGGCAGTTTGACACTCATGATATAGGATCCCCTGCTTGAGCAGGGGGCTGGACTAGAAGACCTCCAAGGTCCCTTCCAGTTCCATTCTGATTGAAGTCCAAAAGCAAAATTGAGCACATCAACATTGGGAAAAGCTTTTAAATCTCAGGACTACCAAGTGAGATATTTATAATTCTGACAAAATTCAGAATATACAAAAATCGTACAGGAAGTCAACTTGCGACCACAGTTGAGCCCAAATTTTCTGTTGCTAAGTGAGACATTAGTTGAGTTTTGCCCCATTTTACGACTTTTCTCGCCAGTTATTAAGTGAATCGCTGCAGTTGTTAAGTTAGTAAGACAGTTGTTAAGTGAATCTGGCCTCCCCCATTGACTTTGCTTATCAGAAGGTCACAAAAGGTGATCCCATGACTCCAGGACACTGCAACCATCATGAGTCAGTTGCCAAGTGTCTGAATTTTGATAAGGTGACCAGGGGGATGCTGCACTAGCCATAAGTGTCAAAAAGTCATGTCATTTTTTTTCATACCACTGTATCTTTGAATGGTCACTAAAATGAACAGTTGTAAGTTGAGAACTACCTATCTCCTATTCTTTTATATCCAGGAATTAATAATGTTGGACTCCAACCTGCTCTGGTAGAATACTAGTTGATATGGTTTTATTAAAGTCAATGAGACTTAAAACAGGTTAAAAACAAGCTGAATTAGGTAGTGAATTGGAGGGTTAGTTGTTTAGCATGCAGTTTCTCAATTGTACATACTATAACGTGCTGTTGTTGACCAGCCTCTTTTTCCTGGTGTCCATTTGCAGTTAGATTCAAAGTATTGCCGGGCAGTATTCATAAATATAAGAAGCACAAGAATATCAGAAATGGTATCCCTATCTCATATTTCCCTAGCAAAGCAGACTTACAATATTAATAAATCATAGGGAAATTGGTAAATAAATAAACAAACAAATAAATAAATGCATTTGCTTTTTTACTAAGCAATTTCCTTGCCTGGTTCTGTATATAAATCAGAAGCTTAGCAAATATAATTAATGTCAGTTATGTGATTGCTTTAAAACAAACAACATCAATTATTTCATATCTATCTCTACATTTGCAAGTTTTATTAGACAAGATCATGTGATTTTTTTTACAGGGAATATGTAGTTTTTGTCATAATCCAAAATCTGTTTTAATATTCAAGTTTAACAGCAAGCAAAATAATTAAAACCTGAAAAAATAATACTTTAAAAATACTACTTTCTTTAAAATTTAACAATGTTAAAATCCATTATGAAATAAAACCTAGTTTATATTTTGAATCCACCAAGTAACAACTCATCCTCATTTGTGCTATACCCTCAATTGTGAATAACCATTAATAATTTTGAAGCATCCATTATAATACCATTGCAGAGTTACTGAAGTAGTTTTATTAAGGTAAATTTATAGTAATGGTAGAAATTAATACCACTCTTATTTTTACCACAGTCTAGCTTTATTGAATGCCATGGGGCATATTAATCAGTAAAGCAAAAGAGAGCATGAAATAAAAGTATAAATTAACCTGTAACATGAATGAAAAAATGGGGATTAATAAATATGAAATAAATAACACTTTAACAATAGTCAACAGCCTGGTTTAACCAAGGCCAGAGGGCAATAATGCAGAAAACAACTAGGGTTGACTGATAACATTAGAAAACTTTTTCTACCCTATTCCAAACAACATGATCTAGGGATAAGTAGGTAGGTAGGTAGGTAGGTGGGTGGGTGGGTGGGTGGGTGGGTGGGTGGGTGGACAGATAGGGAGGGAGGGAGAGGGAGAGAGAGGGAGGGAGCCACCCCAGAGAGGAGGAAAGTCTACATTGCTGATGGAGAAGACATTGCATCCTGCAGTCCTATTAATCCATGGACACTTCTGTGGGCATGAAGCATTGTCCAGAAATTCTCATCAGCCATAAATCCTAACAAGAGTATTGAGTAGAGTTTGAGGACTGATTAAACAAAATTAAAACTGTTCTATTGTACTCTCCCTAAATAGGGTTCATTAGACCAGCCAAGAGATGGGGCATCTTAAGGAAGCTAGTTCACTTTTTGTTTTGTGATTATTGTCTTTATCTGGCAGCCATTGTATAAATTAATCAGTCATCCCTGTGGCAGCCATGTTGTGAGTACACCCATCATATGCTTTAATTCAGGGTCCCCAACCCTATGCCGTGGTCCACTACTGGGTCTTGAGCTGTTCGGAACTGGGCTGCAGAAGTGGTAACAAGGCATGAGCATCCCCACTTGTGCGATCAGTGGGCACACCCGCCACTCATACAAATGGAGCTGCGCGCATATACTTGCCCACCACTTGCGCAGAAACATCCCCTCTCCCTCCCCCACCGGTCAGCAAAGCTGAAAAGGTTGAGGAACTCTGCTTTAAGTATTCCAAATGTGCTTTCATCTGCAAAAGTTGCCTCTACCTCATAAAATCATAGGGATGGAAGGAACTTTGGAGATCTTCTACTACTGCTTTCTGCCCAAGGTAGGAATCCTTATATCAGATGTCCTCAACCCCTGGTCTGTGGATCAGTACCGGTCCGCAGCATGCCAGCAACTGGTCCGCACAAACAAGGAAAGCCCCACCTGCAGGATGCAGGCAGCACACAAAACCACAGCCCCTTCCGTCTGTGGAAAGACCTCTCTCCACGTAACCAGTCCCTGGTGCCCAAAAGGTTGGGGATCTCTGCTTATATCATCCCAGACAAATGGTTGTCCAATCTTTTCTTGAAACTTCTAGTGATGGGGCACCCGCATCTCCTGGAGGGCAGGCTGTTCATTCTGCTCATTAACTGTTCTCATCTAGGACAGATGGAACACACATCTCAAGGAAAGTACAAAACATTAGTAAAAAATCGAACTCTCACCATCTTCAAACAGTTACCTAAGGCAGAGATCAAAAGATGGTGAAAGAACCACAAAATATACCCCTGAGGTATTATTATAGTAACACCTCAATTTCACAGATCGTGCAATTAGAAGACTTTGGATGCAACAAGCCAAATTTCTATTTCGCCCAACAAAATAAACAGTCTAGGTGAGACAAACCAAATTAATATAATTTTAATTTTATGACATCCTGGCAATTTAGGTCATTTTGCTTAATCATAGGTGAAACAGATCGCATATGACACATTCAAAGTGTCATATTTAATGGACAAAGACATTTCCCCCACTGAATTGTTAAAGGAAGGTATAGTTGTATCACTATGTTGTAATTTCAGGCTGGACTTTCCAACATCATGGCTACAGATTCTGTCCAAGAAATGATCATCTGAAGCCATCTTGGATCATCTTAGCAGCTGCCATTGCTTTGGGATTTATGCTCCTGCTATTTATCTATTGCAGTGTTTCTCAACCTTGAACACTTTAAGATGGGTGAACTTCAACTCCCAGAATTCCCCAGCTAGCATGGAGTTTTAACTTGTTGCAATTGCTAGTTTGAATCAGATTTTAGCTTGGCTTAGTTGTTTTTTAATCCATATCATTGTTTCTTCTTCTTTGAGAGCTTTGATTATTGTTTTTTGAGGCTGCCATATTTTAAGTTTTGGGAGTGTCGAAGGAATCTTCCTTCAAGTTGATTTTATTTATGACATTTGCCTTAAATGCTCTCCTTCTTAGAGCTTGTCCCTCTTGGTTGTAGGGCACGCTTTTTTGCAATGAACTGCCTAGTTCACAAAGTGAAAGAAAAAACAATACACGATGTAATGAGGTTTTTTTTTTCCAGCCATCTTGTTACAGAGCCTGATGATGATTAAGGCTGAAGGGGGGGTGAGTGGCCCAACAACACCCATCTGGTTTCCATGCTCAGACCAGAAACAAGAGATTTTCTGTTCCTAGCCCAGCACCTTAACCATCATTATACTATGCTGATTCTCAACAGAAGCCTTAAAGCAGGGGTCTTCAAACTTGGCCCTTTTATAACTTGTGGACTTCAGCTCCCAGGATTCCTCAGCCAGCGTGCCTTAAAGAAATCAAAGCCCTTCAATAAGACCTTAAAAAATTGAGAATAAAAGAATACCAATACTTTTGTTAAAAAAAAATAAATGCAATAAAATGTTATGATAAAAAATAGGTTTAAAAAAAACCTCAAAGATGCCTAATTAAAAAAAAAATAGAAAAGGCTGGTACATGAATAATTACAGTAGTACCACCACCACCCCATTACATAAACAAAGTTAAAAACTGTGACCATTTGACCCAAACTTGCAGCTATAGGATAACCAATGAGCGCCCCCTTCTGGATTTCTTGAAAAAAAATTAATAGGTAAGCTACACTCTTAGCCTTGCTGTTCCACCATTAAGGTTATGAAAGGGTGAAGGTGAACTTACCACTGTTGAAATGTGTACTGTACTGTATCAAAATCCTTTTTAAAAAATGCTATCCCAAAACCTCTCTTTTAAAACAGTATTAAACTAAACTGCAAGTTTTAATCAAAATACCTCTAAAGATTCCGTAACCCCTCCCATTTAATGCTGATGTGTCTGCCAGTTGCCCGAGCCAGGTTATGTTATGTCTGCCTTTATAAATATGCCCTAGGTGCCAGACAGCCAGTTAAAGATCTGAGAAAATGTAATGATGCTGAACAGGAGTAAGTCTTCACATTTAGTCAAATGAAGTCCCAGTTTTCTTCCATGATGTTCCCAAGGAGTTCTGTCAGCTAATGAGCTGCTAATGAGCAGCTATTTCCTAACAGATGTGAGCAAACCACCATCTTGTGATGAAAAGCTCCATAGGTGAGCTTTTGCAAAGAGAAGAAAGCAAAGTTACTGGCTATTGTGCTACTGGATATCTGTTGGCTTTCCTAGAAATGGCCTTCCTGCTTTGACTGAAGGTAGTATATAGGAATAGCAATCATCTGGAGAGCTGGATGGCTCCAACCCTGAAAACCTGGCTGTCGATGTGATTTTTGTGATTTGAATGTACCATTTACCTCAGGCATCATGGGTTATTGCTTTTAACTGTTGGGTTTTAATATCTGTACCCTGACCAGAGTTACTTCTGTGAAATGAGCAACCATATACATTATTTAAATATATAAAGAGTATTAATGAGCTATTCACTAAATCACAGAAGAGTCAAAAGATGGCCACAGAAAAACTGGGAAGCTTTGCTCACATATAGAGTTATTCTTCTGTGAAATGGGTATAGTTCTAACAAGCAAAAGCTTCTTGCAAAAATAGGAGCGTTATGATCTGGAGGTACTGGTAGACTAATCCCATTAATCAGGGCTTTTTTTCTCATAGAACTCCCAGAACAGAGTTCCGGCACCTTTTTGGGATGGAACCTTGTAGGATAGGCAAGGCGGGTTGTATGACGTGTGTGAGTTCCGGCACCTTTTTTTTTTTTTTTTTTTACAAAAAAAAGCACTGCCATTAATAATCAAATGTGAATTTTCTACATTTTAAGCCTGCCTCCTTAATAATATTTTCTCATGTATGTTAAAATCATTAAATAGCACAAAAACAGCTTAAAAAAATAAAGCTGGATTTTTTTTCATTGTGAAATATGTGTCAAGTGTGCCATCATATAAACTTGGATTATGTGAATTTGGAGAATGGAGAGCTACATGACCTTTGGACTAAACCTCACATTCCATAAATGTGGTGTGAATGTACCTCATTAACCATTTTAACACTAGGTCTTCACAGAACTACCTTCTTCTTGTCCCCAGTCCATACTGAAGCAGCTTAAAGTCACTGTTAGTTGTTCCAGTTTTAAATACTGATTTTTTTTCTTCTCCTGCCACACTTTTGCGGTATAGATGCAATATAGTGTGCTTCACTGGCAATGTAATTTCAGGCCACTCTTGAGAGAGTACTAATTGTGTGTTGCACAAAACAAAACAAAAACAAAAACCTTGATATAAACCAGGAAAGAGAGCTATGTTCTGTTCCCTGTTTCTGGCAAAAAGGTTTTTTATGTGATCATACTTTTTACTGTTTTCATTTATCTGATTGAGTTATGCCTACTGCAGGAGAGCCAGTTTTGTGCATCATTTTAAAGCTATAGACTGGGAGATCATGAATTCCATTCTGCCTTAGGCATAAAGCCAACTGGGTGACCTTGGGCGGGTCACTCTCTCTCAGCCTTAAGGAGGAGGCAATAGCAAACTACTTGTGAAATCTTGCCAAGAAAACTGCAAGAATTTGTCCACTAGGAGTCAAGGTTGACTTGAAGGCATTTAAAAAATTCTGGATCCATGGCCGTTTGTAGATTAATTCTGGGTGCTCTGGCCAGAATACCAGGATGACTACCATTCCTAGACAGAACAGCTCAAAATTGGAGCTTGATTATCATTAATCCCCTTGTGCCAATTCTCCATAATCTATGTCCTATCAGTTGGGCTATTTCTGGACACAGGTTGAGCACTTCCAGAAGAGTGTTACCCTTCTATTCAAAAATAGGCTGTTGGATAGGTCACAGGTGGAAAACATCTCCACACCTGACACCTGTTAGTCTGGCACATTGATTGATGGTTGTCTAACGTGCCATTCCAAATACCTGCCCACATTCTTCCAATCTGAATTAGGTTGCATGATTGTATTCCTACTAGCAAGTGATGCTGGGGGAAGAGAATAACGCTGGGGGAGTCTTCCATTTTCTTGTCTCATGTTAAAATGGTAAAGACAGCATCACTGCGGGTTTTTCATTACTGTGATAGAATAGTTCAACAGACAAGGCAGCGAATGTTATGCCAGTATATAGCACTTTTCCTACTGGTTCAAGAATCAGGAGAGAGCACTTTAAGGTCACCATTGGCTGTGCCTTTTATCTGGCATGCCAAGGATCAAGCTTAAAAAGTGAAGAGTGCAGCACCACCCAGTGGGTGAAACTGGAAGCAAACAATTAATACAAGATAAGTACAATTTCACCAAGTTAATTCAACACAGTACGATTACTCTCCACGTGTTTACTAATTTTTCTCTTTTGCAACACTTGAGGGACCACTTATGACCCTGAGGCACATTTGATATAAAGCAACCAATGGTTTCCAGCTGTCCAATTATGTGCATATGGATGCTTTTCATCTGAATAATGCCTATATACATATTTTCATATTCCTGCACTTTCCTTCTCGTTGGACCACACCAGCTCTGCTTAAGTGCTGGTGACTGCCATTATCCCTCATTTATTTTCACAAAATGTTATTGGAAGTGCTTCTATCTGGGGTGTCTTTATTCACAGTGGCTGACCTTCATAAGTATATGTGACATTTAAAGAAAAGTTTGACTTTATTGCTTTTCTAATACTTTGGGCTATAAATTATTTGCAAGTATTAGTAATAATAATTGATTCCTACCTGCTAGTAATAGAGTTATAAACAGCTCTCACTATTTAACTATTTAACAAACAGAATCCCTTTAGCCCCTAACTTTATTTATTTATTATTCTAAGATCTCTACAGCATTTCAAAAATCAGATAAGCCTAATCAAACTTGAAAAGATGACCCATCAATGGTTCTTTGTATATGCAACATACTTGCTATGTAATTTACAGATTTTTTTTTTTTTTTTGCACAGTTTGCTGAGGATTGAATAAACAAACATAAGGTCCAATTTTTTTCTTCTGAAACACGGGATCCTTATTTTTAGTCAACATAGTACCATTTTTAAGCCAGTGCAGAATCTCAATTTTATTAGTCATTTCTTAGCACTCTTTATGTTCACAAGTGAATCAGCTGGAAAAATAAGACAGCTACACTCTTAGTGATTTTTTAAAGGAAAAATGTTAAAAATTACTGCATTTTTCAAAAACAAAAACTGCAGTTATGTCTAATGATGTGTTTACAGTAAATAAATAAACAGCAAGCAAGGTCTACAGTTGCAAATACTGAAACAAAGAGAGATGGTTGATAAAGTGTCTGACATAAACCAATCTTTCCATAAATACAGTGATATTACAATTCCATATAAATATAATTAAATCCTGTTGCAGAGGTGAGAAACTGCTGCCAGATTTTACTTTGCTATTTCCTTGTTGTCACTGCACTCTTGGTACAGTGATGGGATAACTGACAAATAAAACATAATGTCGACGCAGATAAAATTATAGTATGTATCCTTACAAAAATATCAGCCCTGTTATGGAAACAATCAAATTCATCTCTCTGCCACTAGCTGGCACCATCGCTTTAAAAATGTCATTCAAATAGCTATCTCATTTGGGGATTCCTAATTAGGATTGAAAGCCGGCACATTCTGCAGGCAGAAGAGATTGTCAAAGCAAAATCCAGCAATCAAACAATCTGGGCACATATATTCTTTTTGTTGACTGCAACAAAAGCAGTCAATTAAAAAAAAGAGGTCCAATGGCCTCTGAGTGGGGGCTCACTGAAGTTAAACGGAAAGGGGAGAGAACAGATAAATGTTATTTCTCAAAATAATATAAAACTAAATAAGGGGTATTATTTACTGTAGCTTTGCTTGCTATTATAGATTCACACTAGACCCATGCAATTATCCAGATTCAAAAAGTAAAACACGGCCACTTGGGTAACCTTGGGTGGCAACTGTCCTGGAAAAATTCAGAGCGTAGCTACGCTGAGAAAGAATCATGTACATTGCATATTGAATGCTTTAGACAGAGGGATCCCAAAACATAGGAAAGCAAAGATTTGGGCTACAAGGCAGGAAATCCTAAGGATGTGATGGACTGGCCAATTTGGGGAAGCTAGACAGCAGGTCCTTGTCCTTGTAGCTGGGATGAGTTCTGATGTTAAAGCAAGCAGCCCTTTCAGGAGGGTCAGCAGAGCTGGGAAACATCCATTGCAAAGGAAAAGGAATCTTGAGGCCATCAGCTGATGGAGGATGAAAGGTTGGGCTTCTCGGCTTGTTACTTGGATGCAGCTCCTTATGAGGGCTCCCTTGGGCTGTACTTTGAGCTGGTGAGAAGGCTTCTCCTTTGGTTAGATGGGAATGAAGAGGAATTTTGTCCAGAACAGGGAAAGACAATTTGGGCCTGATTAGATCAGGCAAAGTGAGGAGCTGGATGTGACTCTAGTGGTGTCCAAAACAGGAAGGAAAAAGCTGCAGTTTCCATTTTGTTTGCTAGATTTATTTTCTCCACGATAGCAATTCCTTAAAACACTGTGCTATATGAGTGTGTTTATTTTTGGATACTGGTAGATCATTTGGAGAAAAAAATATATTTGATTTAAAGGTGTGCTCAAATACCCATTCTGTCATTCGAATCTGGATATCTGCAAAGATCTAACACAGACAATGAACATTTCATTTTGCCTGGAAGTGAAAAAATTTTCCTCTTGTAGATTGTGCTTTGCTAATGGCCACCAGCCCTTTTTATTGTCTAGTACTGAAGGAATAGTTATCCCAAAAGATAAGTTGGATTTATCATTGTTTATTTGACAACATAGATTGTATGAACCCATCACTGTAGTTTATGGCTTTCTAAAGACAAGCTATATGTGACTAATTCAATAGCCATTTATTAATCCAATCATGATTTAGCACAATGTGTCAGGTAGGTCTCTCTATTGCTACCCTCCCTGTTCAGCCTTAATACATTCAGCATTCAATTCCAATTCATACATCCTGGAATAGATCCAGCTTGCATAGGATTTATATAAGCTATGCTTTGCTTAATTGTGGTGTGTTGAATAAACTATACTTGGTTAGGTTTGCAAAACATGCTAAACTAAGTTAACAGCTAGATTTATAAAAATCATTGAGAAAATCTCTGAAACTGGGGCTGGTTGAATGATATTGGACTTATTTTTACCATTTTAGCATTCTTTGCTCTTCTTCTGTTTACTTAGCACTAGTATGAGCAAGGATTATAGTTCAGTTTCAGATAGTATGTACTTTACACGTAAAACATCTCCTCAGTTACAAAAAATGCTGGGGAAAAGCTGTAACTGAGACCTTAAAGGGCATTCATCATTTGCACAGATACTAAGTCAAAACACTGGGAACAAAAAACTGGTCAAACCCTTGAATTATGGTAAAAGGATTCAGGAAACAAATAAGTCTTAAATGCTAAGAAGTGATCATCTAGATCTCTACAGTACATTGGTTAGCCCTAATATTTGGAGAAAAGCAAGGATAGACAAATTTTCCAAGCTTGGTGTTTGTGAACAGGTAGTAGGTACATTCACAAAATTGCTGCCACAGAAGACTTACTGGTTTATGAAATATCTGCTATACAGTACTGGGCAGGATCAGTCCCCAATTCTTATTTACTGGAAAACAAAGTAATTCCACAGGATGCTTTCTATCAATCTACCATTTCTATCATTAGGCCCTTTGTGAGAATGAATGAAAGAATGGAGCTTGGCTCTGCAGTATGCCAGGTCTCTTAATTTCACATTTATTTTTAGTCAAGTGGGACAAGAAACTTGGTCAGCATTAAGAAAGTTATATAGAGAAATGCTGATATCTGTGGGCATCATGTTGCCTTATTCCTGCAGTAGAGAGAGAGAGTACTGGATTGGATAAATTCATGCACCAAACCTGTCTATAATATAGGAATGGTGCTCAGCTCTCTGTCATGGTTCACAGATCCACTCATTGGACTAAACCGTAGGTTAAAACATTTTTAAGCTTTTTAATTTAAAAAAATAGCCTTATTTCCTGACTGGCTTTTATTTATTTGCTGATTTGAGAATGTCTCGTGCCAACTGCTGTTTATGCTTGGTTTAATTCAGATTCCAACCAACATGCCGATTTTATTTCCAATAGAAACCGCTCATTTAATTGCATGACAAGTTTTATGAGCCATGCCTCAGGCTGCATTTTTACAGGAAGTACCTTGGTACTCAGGAGACAGGAACTTGCCCAAAGCACAGCCAAAATAAGCTTCCTTCCTAAGCGAAGGGTGATTCTTCATAGAGTTGTATTCATATAGCTGAATATTTATTTAGATAATCTCTTAAAGCTGAATAGCCTAAGATGAGGGATTAAAAGAAATCACTTCCATTCTATGAGTTTACTTTCCTTTTCATATTTAAAATAGATTTTAATTCTAAAGCTGATTAAATGAATAAGGAATCGCATCTACTTCTAGCTGTATAGAGACTGGCTGATTATTATTAATCCAATTTTGAAATCAATATATGATTTAATGGAACAAGCTGTTATGTACAAATGACCTGACATCTCCTACTTGTAACCTTCTCAAATTCCGCCTGAATGAATTGCTGAGAAGCTTCCTAATGTTGAAGTTAAACATTAACCAGATAAAGCAAAATTCAGATAAGAAAAACAAGCTCAGCTTAAAAGGGATATTTTAAACAGTAATGTAGCCAGCATTCAGTTAAAAAAAAAAAGATGGAGTGGAGAAGGCCCAAGAAAGTTTGCTGGCACAACTGAAGACAGTAGCATTGCTTCTCAGATATTAATATCCTGATCACTGGCACTGAAATTTACTTCATAGCCCCTTTCTAATACCCTTAAAATCCATGGTTAGAGAGTTATCAGTTTCCTGTTTAACTTTAGCATTAATTTCACTATCGTTGACTTGATAGTGCTTGAAGTAGCTTAAAATAAAGCAAAAACTACAGTGGCCAAGAGTGGAATAAAATTGCTGTTGCTTATTTTCTAATTAAATGTAAACGTAGTGTCTTAACTTGATCCAGAAAAGTGTCGGGGGGGGGGGAACCCTGTGGCTCTTAATCACCATCCCAACCAAGCAGCTGCATTTTTTTTCATCCTTAGGACAGGATGTTGGCTTGGGAGCGCTGATTTCTTTGCTGTTAGCCACAAGCTTCTTCTGGACACGGTAAAAGAGCAACCTAATTTCTTCAGATTGGAGTTATGGTTAAGATTTTGAGTAATTTAGGAGTAAGAGTGTCTTGGCCCCCAAATCCCAGTTTAAGCCCAGACAAAACTGAGCTATGCTCAGGTAATGATGTCAGGTGGGAACTGACTCCCAAACAAATGAAAAAGATGAAGTTGCCTCCTCCTGCAGTATCATATATCATTTTATAAACTCTATTTCATTTAACAGCCCTAACAGATGCAGGGCTACTTAGTTTTGAAATTCCATGAAGTTGTTTGTTTATACAGGTAATCCTCAGGTTAAGAATGTAATGGAACCTGCCAATTGCATTTGTAACCCGAGAATTCATAGGAATCATGTAACTTGAACATGATCACTCCCTGCTTTTGCCCACACATTCACTAATCAAAGGCGCGGGACATTAATTGCACGAGGTATCTCAGGGTGGAGGCGGCTATGGAGGGGCCTAGTGCTTCCAACCACCCAAGGTCTCCCCCGACCCACTGAGATATCTCATGCTTCGCCCTCACCCTCATCCTGCCCAATTGCGTTACTTATCTTAAGTAGATCTTGGTGATTGAAGGAGTTGTCTCCTCTCCAGCCTCTCTGCCGCAGTTTCACCTTGAGCAAAAGCTTGCTGAGGCCTGCAGGGAAGAGAGAGTATGCATCCCTCTAGGCTCCCGTCATCTTTACAAAAAGCCGCTGCCCCCCCCCATCCTCCGTTCTCAGTGGCAAAGGCTTTTGGCAAAGATGGCAAAAGGCTTTGCAAACAGAAAGAAGGCTTCGGTGCTTCAGGCCTTCCCTCCGTTTGCAAAGCCTTTTGCTGCAGATCTCGTCTAGGCCTCTGTTTGTAAAGAACAGAGGCCTAAAGTACCGTGATCTACTGATTTCGCATGAGCGTGCGGTACTTTAGGCCTCCATTCTCTGCGGATACACCAAAAGCATGAAGCACCAAAGAAGGCCAAGAAACCGAAGGCTCACTAGATCTTCGCAAAGTAGTCAGTATCCACAGGCCCAGAGTCTGTGGAGGCCTGGGAAGGGGGGGGGAATAGGCAGGGCGAATGTTGCAGTGCCTCTCCGGTTGTTCATAAGAGTGAACATCTGCCGTGGCGCTGCAACATTCGTTAACTTCAGGACTTTGTCATAAGTACTTGGCAGGGTTATGTCGTAACTTTGAATGGTCACTATGTGAACTGTCGTAACTCAAGGATTACTTGTATATTTCACAGAAGCAGTAAAATCACAAAAGGAAGAGGGTTGGAAATTTAAAAGGTAGGAGAGGACAGAAGCATGACTATAATGATCACACAGATTGTGGTTTTGCTAGTTTGCAGCATCAGTTCCTGCCCATGGCACAATAAAGGTAAAATTAAAGGCAAGGATTGTCAGGATGTCTGCAGCAGGTAACTAGCACACCAAGAGAGGAATAGAGATATCTCTAGTACAGAACCCAGGTTGCTAGCACAGGGGAAAAAAATGAAAAAGTAGTTTTAAATATCAGACATGTACTTAATAGGGAATCTAGATTAGAAATTCCTGGTGTTGAATTACAATTCCAGCAAGCTTCGCCTTACTTGCCTAGGGCTCCTAAGAGTTAAAGCTCATCTGGAGGGCCACAAATTATTCCCCCCCCCCCCCCACAACTCTTACAGGCATTCCAGATGAGAAGGAATCTAAGAATTCACTGAAAGCCATTTGCCTGATCTTTGGTAACAGAAAAGTGATTTTTACTGAAAGCAAACGAAAGATCAATCCAGTGACAAAAGCTATTACAGTTTTACCATATGGCACCATAGGCAGAGGGAGCGGATTGTGAACAAAAGAATGAGGGTGGCAACACTGCAGTGTATTCAGTTTTGCAATGCAATTTCTTGACACACTATATCTCTAGTATGTTCTTAAAGCATGTTGCAGTTGAAATAAATTTCTTTCTGGGAAGAAAGGAAGACTGTTCAGTGCTGATAACATTCCTATTATGGAGCATAAATAAATAATAAACACATGGCTGCTTCTTTAACCATTTGAACTTTTTCAAGCACAGCTATTAGGACCTTGGGTGTTATAAATCTTTAAAAAAATTATACTCCCAAACATGATCGTTATTGAAATGTTTTAACCATTTTGCACCTTATGTAGTTCTGATAGCTATCTATCATTACATAATGACAGATTTACAGTTATTTTACCCATGAAGCTTTCTACAATTTAGGATTGGTATGAATGGGAAACTAACTCTTCTGCTTTTCACAGTTCTATAACATGCCAAATGCAGTAACTTAAACCTTGTGGAGTGGAAAAATAGTTATGAATAAAAAATGACATGTAGATACTCTAGCAGTCATACATCATATTGCACATGTAATCCCTGATTGATTCCACTCCTCCCTTTGGGGTTTAATGGCTGTTTTTGGGGAACCATTACCCACAACTGAATTTTGTTGCAAAGCCAAAAAAATAATAACTAGTCACAGGACATACATACATACATACATACATACATACATACATACATACGAGTGATAATATTAAAAATATGAACCCTGGGTATATTCATGTTTAAAATAAGATGAGCACCAGGGTAGTTAAAACTATAAAAAGTTTAATTAAAAAACGCCAAGCTTTCGCCGTCACCTGCCGGCATCATCAGGGCTTAAAACGGAATGCAATCCACCCAATTAGGTCCGATGACAAGATCGAGGAGCCGGGCGCAGACCTTGGCTTGCGCCCAGCTCCTCGATCTTGACTTGCTTATAAAGGGACTTCCTCACTTCCTAGTGTTTTAAGCCCTGATGATGCCGGCAGGTGATGGCGAAAGCTTGGCGTTTTTTAATTAAACTTTTTATAGTTTTAACTACCCTGGTGCTCATCTTATTTTAAATGTGTGTGTGTGTGTGTGTGTGTGTGTGTGTGTGTTTTCTGAGGTTTTCGCAGGAGCACAAAGCCGAAAGCACCAGCCTGAAGATGACGAATGAGACTTCGTCGAAACGTCGCCAAGACACTTCCAATTTTATGTGGGAGAAAACCCGAATAACCAAAGACCTACATACATATATATGTGTGTGTGTGTATGTGTGTGTGTGTGTGTGTGTTGAGATATATTTTAATTTCAATTATTGAATTTATTTCTATTTGTTCTAGACATGCAGTACACTGTCCTATATCATGTTTATGTTACTCTGTGTCTTTTGTAGAAATAGACATATATATATAATTAGCAAGTGAACTAAATCAAACTCACTAGATCAAAATGAGAAATTGAGATATTTGGGTTTTTTTAAGTAACTTCTCATATGATAGTGATATTATAAATAAGACACTACTTTGCTTTTTCTGTATCAGGGCTTTTCAACCAGTAGTATGGGTACCACCTGTGGTACACTGGCACCTGGCAGGTGGTACGCAACCATTCTAGAAAAGTGATAGCGGGGGAGGGGAGTGAGCTGAACCAGTGGCACATCGCACAAGCCTGAGCGAGAGATGGTTGCAGCTGCAGGGCTGTCAGGGCTCAGCAGAAGCGCCAGGATCAGCGCTTCTTTGGGACTGTCAGGGCTCAGTGAAAGCGCCAGGATCAGCGCCAGGCTCCAGCTGTAGCTTGGTGCTGATCCTGGCGCTTCTGCTGAGCCCAGAAGAAGCGCTGTTCAGCTGGAATGTTGCAGCATCTCCAGGGTCTTGTGATTTAGATTCAGATGCTTGGCAACTGATTCATATTTATGACTGTCACAGTGTCCCAGGGTCATCTGAAGTGACCAAAACCTGCTGCAACCACTCAGCAGACGGGGGAGAATAAAAACCAAACACCCCCCATCCCACTCCCACTGCCAATCCTCAACAGAAATGCTCACAACAATGAAAACCTTGGATAGGAGGAAGAGCACGGCCGGGCGGGCAGGCAGGTGTCTTGCTCATCATTAGAAAGCCACCCTATATTTCCCTCCAAAGGAAATGTGGAACTACAAACGTCTTGTTATAATATTTTCTCTGGATTGAAAATTGAGCCAATTAATTTCTGCTGTTCATTAACTCAGCTCCCGAAGTACAAGAGTAATGTTTAAATTAACATTATGTATATACTTTATGTGGTTACCATCATAAACAAGGAACTCTGGGCACCTAACAAATAATAAAAAATATAAAATAAAATGAAGTGCAATAATACAATAATCAAGTCACCACACAAATAACCTGTAGTCTCTGATCAGCAATGCTCTTGGGTATGGAAAAACCCTCACTCTGATTCCTTCAATTGGGCTCAGGAGTTCAAGATGTGGAACTTTCAGGACTGGTATTATAAGGTTCCATTTGCACCAAATACAGCTTTCACCTGTTCTGCAAAGATGTGTGGGAGCATATGAATACTGTCTGTTTGCCCCGTTCAAGGGTGTATTGCCATTGCAATCACAGAACCCAATATGGGTAGTGCTTCACTGTTAAACTGCTATTTAAAACAAATAAAACCTGGAAAAAAAACAACTGGTGCTTTAGTTTTATCTATTAATTTTCTAATTAATCTATTAATTTGGTTAGTTTTGATTAGATCAACGACAGGCCTTCTACTATCATTTACCTATGCTGGATTGTCTAGGTACACATTGGATCTATTTAAAGGTATATAATTGTAAAAATGTTTTAGAATGTAAAACTCTTGTTGCTATCTGACTATTGAATTGTAAATATATTTTAACTGAAATATACTTTATAATTTTAACAAACAATAGAAAAGTACTTCTTCTATTCTTTTTTATCCATGCACATTAATATAATGCTTTTGTCTCAAAAAGTGATTGTTACCTCTATAATATATTTCTGATCTGAAGGGCATTTCAATTTCATGAAATCATATGCATAAGAATTAATCACACAGATATTCCATTATATGCATTGTACAGTTGGCTTTAACTTAATTTTTTGTTTGTGTAAACTGCTTATTATTACTCTTCTTTTTGTTAGCATAAGGGTATGATTAATCATATATTCTATGAAAGCAAGAGACTTCAAATCATGGGTGTCTTAAAGGCAAGAAATGTCATCAAGTTATATATTGCCAGAAATATCTGCAGTATTCAGCACTTTCCTATAGTGCTTGTTGCAATGTAATCTATGATTAAGCATTTGGATGTACATTACTGTACTGAAAAGAAACAGAAATGTATCAGTGATAAACCAGTGAATGTATGCTTTAATATGTTCATCAGTACTTGGACTGCTATCTGTTCTGTATTTAATGAATTTAGTTTTGGCAAATGATCTGTACATTAATTCTGCCAAGATATTTTGTCTTATGCTTAAAATATGCTTATCACACTTCCAAAAAGTCAACCCATTTATAGGAAGTCATGTCACACATTAAAAGCAATCAGTCAACAAGAGAAAACTGTTGCATTTGAATGAAGTAGAAACAGATTATTAGACAGACCGTGTTAGACAGAGTGTTATCTTTCAAATCCACTAGCAGTAAGAACTGATTCTTGAGATCTTATATCTACATTCTGAGGGAGGGTATTATACCCATCCTATAAAAACAGCATAATGTAAAAAAAACAAACAGTAGTCTCCTACTATTTAGTCTCCTATTAAACTGCTATTAATGAATGGTTCCAGAATATGGGAATTAAGAATTTTGCTTGTTCTAGTTGAGGCTACAATCCTTTCAAAGCAACAAAAATATAATTTGGGGGTGCTTCTAGCATCTATACTGTCATTAGAGATTCGACTGTGACAGAATTTTCTCAGTCTGGGAGTGAGAGTAGATGTTTTCTTAACATTGATAAAGAAAAGCAGATGGACATTCCTTTGTGTTTCCTACCTAAAGGCTAACTAGTTACACCTTAAATGAAGTAGAAAGATCAAAGACATCAAGCAAAATCTACTTAAATTTACTCATAAGATGAGCTAAAGTACACTCATGTCCAGTTTATCAGGTTCTGTAACCTTTTTATTTGCAATAAGCCTGACCAAAACTATTGTGCAAGAATCTACTTTCCTTGATTACTGTTAGGGGGCTTAACAAATTATTTATGAGGTCAGTTTCACTGACATACCAACTACAGCACTGTCCTTTTCTGGATACAGAGAACAGGTAGCATCATCTACATGCGTTCCCAAGTTTAGATAATTTCAGCGCTTTATGTGAAGCTATTCTTTACTGCAGAAACGGCATCCATGAGGAACACTAAGGCCAGGCTAGATACTTGGTTATGTTCGCATTGCATTAAGGAAAGGAGTAACGTTTCGGAAGATAAAACCCTAAAAACCTTGAGACCAGCAGAGGCCTTCCTCAATATAGATCAGAGAAAAGCCTGCTATTTGAACCAAGAGTCATGATGATATATTTTGAAAATACTTTGCCCAGAGGCCCTGCAATATGCATTCTCTGCAGCAGTGTTTCTCAACCCTAGCAACTTTAAGATGTGTAGACTTCAATTCCATAATAGCTGGGGAATCCTGGGAGTTGCTAGAGTTGAGAAACTTTCTGAAGACTCTTACAATCAGTATTATTGCCACTTGCCCTCACAAAACATAGTTTCCCCAAGTTTGCAACTATGTCTGCTATTTTGAATTTAGGGTCATATCCTGGAGTTATTCTCCTGTCTCAATCTATAAAGTTGCCTAACCATAGCTATCATGGGCACTTATATGGATCCTATTTCAGCCAATTAAGAGTATAATGGCGGCAAAGCTCAGATTTCAAGCAGAGGTCATTTTCGGCAGTTATGCAAAACATTCGAAGGAGATGCTTCAAAAAGTATCCTAGCCCAAATAAAGTACCGTATTTTCCGGCGTATAAGACGACTGGGCGTATAAGACGACCCCCGACTTTTGAGAAGATTTTCATGGTTTAGAAAGTCATCTTATACGCTGGAAAATACGGTATACTTCCTCAAAAATTAATGCAGCCATTAATGCACCTTTGGAACGACTATCAAAACTAAGCTTGAGATAAATTTTGTACTAATAACAGGCAGGACGTCACCATACAAAAATCTTTTAAATGTTTTCTTGGAGCAACACTTTTTATTACTTTCTACCATGCACATACACACCAACACTTTTTCACTGCAATTAAGCTTCAAAACAATCCACTGACATCAAGAGTCTACAAGACTTGCACAGGAAGTCAATTTTTCAAAGGGAGGCCGAACAAAAAAGCTACTCTTTTCCTCATTATCAATGACTCTCTGATATCAAGTCCTCTTTCCTCAATTAGTTATTACAATTATCTTGTCAATAGTGCCCCCTTTTTTATGGTTAAGAGAGAATCAAGGAAGGCAATTCCTTGATAAAAAAAAAAAAGTGGAGGAATCTGGATGGGGAGTGAGAGCCTGAGGTTATGCATGTCATCTATAAATTCTATGGAGACTGCTGTTAAGTTGGTATTTTCTCTGCAAGCATGATCATTTTCTTCCCAGTTTGGCAACTCTGAATATATGGACTTTTGACTAAGCAGGCCATAAGCTAGCAGTCTTTTAAGCTGCCTGATTCATCCCACTGGACTGCCTATCATAAATCACAATGTCCCACTAAAAGGTTATGATTTCAGGTCTAATTTGCTTCTGCTAAATCCTAATAATTAAATTGTCTTTTATCATGATTCCTTATTTATTGTTTAATAAATATGCTGAGGAAATTACTTGTCTTAAAGGAAAAAAGGTGAGAGATATTTTTTTCTGTGTTTAGAAGCCTTTGAAACAAAAAATTCAGATCAACAACCTATAGTCAAATCCAGCTGCAGAGAGTGGACTATTATTGGTTGAAACACAAGCTAGGGCTTTTGCACGGAGCCACTCCCCCCTCGCTCCCCCCCCCATACAGACCTGCATTGCAGTCATGGATTTTTTTTTTTTTAAATCCTGCTCATCAGTGGAGACAGTCAGAAAGGACACATACATATCTCCTAAATGTTGATGTTTAAAATCGGGTATTATCAAAAGTTTACATCTTATTTGTAAGTATGATAACATCTATTTTCCCACTGTAAACCTCTTCATGGAAATTAAAGGGATTACAAAGGAACATACTTAAGTGAAACCAGCAGTCACTAACATAAGCTAAAATACAAATGAAATTTGTTATCCTTAAATAAAATATGAACAATCTCCCTTCCATTTTAAGTACTCCCTCTGATAAGTAAAATTATTGAAATAATCTCTTCTGACCTTCCCTCATTCATTTATTTTTATATATATATATATATATATATATATATATATATATATATAAAGATGTAAATAAAAAGGAAGAGGTTGCTCTGTATACATTATTAAAGCCTCCTGCAATACATTCTTTCATAGGGATGTCATCCTTGAGAAAGAATATACAAACACAGATACATTATCCATGCAGCAGTAATTATTGCACGGGACAGAATCCATCTTCTAGTAAATGAACTGCAGAGATATAAAACCCAAGATACAAAAACAGAAACCTAATCACCATAGTTCTAAGCACACAGCAGATATCCCTAAATATATAATTGACAAATTTAAATGTTTATCCTGGATTATCTAATAAAATATCTAGTATGATATTAAAAAAACAATTTTGGTAAAGAAATACTAAAAATCTGGATTGTTACCACACATGGAGTTACAAATAAGATCACCTATTTCTGAAAAATAAGCAAGATAATCTATTTCTGAAAAACTAAAACCTGCTCTTTGACTACATTCTTTTAAGGCAGCATTAAAATGTCAAGTAACAGTTTTAGAGAAGTTGGACTTTTCTAGAATTTTTGTCTTAAGATTTAATCAAAAATATTTTTCATGTCCTAGAGACGGATTATTAAAAATTGATTCTTTATAACTGAAAGAGAAAGCTATGCAAAATAACTCCTGAGCAGTTGGCCATCTTGGATCACTAGGAAACATCTCCACATACACCCCTCATAGGTTTTATTCCTGAGATTAGTAATTTGATGTTATACATTTAAGAAAAATTTAGAAAGACATAAACACAGGAGATCATACTGCTTTAATTTTCTAGCACACATTTTAATAAACCTTATTTTCAAGAATAAACTTTTTCAGTCTGAGATTTCTGGATAAAACAAATAGGTACATTATATGGATGAATGTGAAGCAAAGATATATTACCTTCACTTTTCACCATGTAATTAATTTGATTTTAAAAAACCTTGCTTGTTCTCAGATTGCCCAGCTAAATGAAAGCATGTAAGACAATCTTAACTGATCCTGAAAAGCTTAGTAAGGCCAAATTTGGTATTTGAATAGGAAATCAACAAGAAATACTTGGGCTAAAGGTTCAACTAGGTCAGGAAGTCAAAAATAATTTTGAAACAAGGTGATGACAAACCACCTGTGTATTGATTTCAAATTATGTTCATGAAATCACCAGAAGTCAGGTCTATCTCAAAGAGAACTTTTTTCCCATGCCTGAAGTAGGTTTAACTGTGATGGAAGTTAGCCCAGAGAAAGAAATATTAAAAAGGGCAGAAAAATATATTTTTTCCTCAAAAGGACTTTTTAAAACCAAACCTGGCCCCAAATCTATCTCTCTGCCCCAAGCAAGAGCTAGGCCCATACAAATGCAGATGTAAAACCATCAGAAAGTTGGAGCCAGAGCAATCAAGAAAACAAAAGAGAAGATCTGCATACCCCACCCAAACTCTAGGAGTCAGCCCCATCACCTGGGAAGCAGGATATGATAATAGAATTAAACCAGATATCAAGGCCTAGACAAACATTCAGAAACAGCCTCAAGGTTCATGCCACAGGAACAGGAAACTATTCCAAACAAGGCTAGAGGGGGTATAAAAGCCTATTACCCCATGTGCTCACCCCTTCTCTCCTTTGCTCTTTCCTGAAGAACCATCTTTCTGCAATAAACTGTAACCTTCTTCCCAAAGCAATCTCCATGTTTGCTTATTTATTCCCGGCTTGGATGAACCAGGATGAAGACTTTACTTCCAACAACTGTTATTAAACTGCAACTCAGAACATATTCTCATTATTAACATTATTTTGAGCATTGTTTTCTATAAATCCTATTATATATTTGTGTACAGTTAAGTGCATGTATTTAATGTCTTAGCAAATCATTTGTGCATATATTATCTGCCTCTTTACTTCCCAGAAATCTTAGGAGAAATCTAATAGTAATGCAACCCATTAATTAAAAGTGGAGGTCAAGATATGAAATTGTTGAGATTTTCAACTAAAATGTGTGTTTACTTATCGTGTTGTAAATTTGTAAAAACTTACAATTTGTTTATAAGATTTGGTTAGTATTAATATAAATACTTAAAGCGAAGATCAGGAAAACCAAAACTATAATCCTAACCCAAATTATCATCTCTCTTCGTTTTTCAACTGAACAAGATAAACGTTTCTGTTTGAATTTCACTGAGCATATGCAACTGTGCATAATAACTGAGCAACCCAATCAACAGCCCTACGCCTCTGAAGATTTCTGGTAAGGCCTTAGCCGTTGTTCCCGAGAGATTTTGCTCTTCTAGGGAGCGGGGGGGGGGGAGGAGCGCTTTTCTTTCCGCTGGGGACAACGTTGCCTCCTTCACCTGAGCTTTAAGGAGGCGCAGCCGAGAAGGGCACCCTTTCTCGGGCAGCCCAGCAACAGCGAAAGGGTCAGCCGAAGAGTGCTGCTTGCAGAAACATTTATTTATCTAACCTATGAAATTCCAATTGAAGTTGCCTCTGAGTTTTCAGTTAAAGAGGTTGAGCGAGACTCCATTTCCTCTTGAAGGTCTCTTTTGTGGAAAGATGGGGGAAGCCAGGAAAAAACATAGGATGGGTATCTATCAAACTAACCTGACCTGAACATTTATTTCGAATTCGGCCAGCGAGGTCGACCAATTTGCACGGTTAACAGCTTCTCGTGTGTGGGAAAAAAGCAACAAGCGCCATCAAAGCGCCTTTCACCCTGCAAAGCCAAAGGCAACTCGGCTCCATGCGGCGGAGCCCAAGATGGAGACTGGTGATCGAGCAAATCACTTTCAGAAAGGGTGCTTGTCTTTCGCCCGGTACCTTCTTGCTAAGACGGCGAAAGCACGGCCCAGAAAGAACCAAGTGAACAACCACGCTGCTCTTAAGACAAAGCAGCCGCTTAGTCCCTCCCTTCCTTTTTCAACCCGGCGCTCCCTTGCGCTGCTACAGTACTCCGAGAACCCACTAGGGCGGGTGAGATCACGTGAGGTTTGTACTCCAATATACCAGGGAAAAGCTATATAATGCAGATATTATATACGCTTTCTCTTAAAGCCGCTTAAAGGAGGAACACGACTACGCCGTTCTCGCCTTTCAAACCCAGCTTGCTTTGGTCTGAGCCCGAGCACCAGCTGAGCAAGAAGCACACGCACAAACCCCCCCCCCCACCACCACAAAAACGCTCCTTCCAAGCGGTCCGTTCTTTCTATCCACTTCGTCTCGATGGTCTAAGGGAGGCGCAACAAGGTGACTGACAGCCGCGCGCACCAAGCGCGTGAGTGGAATTCTCCCAGCTTCTACCGTTGCACTCATTCGCGGCAATCCTCCCCCTCCTCCTCTTCCTTCTCAGGTAATTAATGACACGACCACCTCATCCTCCCGCCGGCCCACCTTGTGAAGTACTATACTGTTCAGTAGTTTGTATCCAAAATATAAATTTGAAACAGCCCCTCCTCTTCCCCGGTTTCCTTGCCGTCGAGCCCGCCTTCCTTCCTCACGTGCCCTAGTTTCCTCTGACCCGCTCCTCCCACCCTCTTCCTCTCGACTCCATATTGAGGCTGAAGGAGGCAAAACCCAGTCACAAAATGGAGGTAACGATGCTCGGCGTCGCGCGGGAAGAGCGGCGGGCAACGGGCTTCGCAAGCAACGGACCCCGGAGATGGCTAGGCACGGCAGACGAAGCAACGAGCAGGGGCCTGGCTCGGTTCTCGAGCTGGCTCGGTTCTTTCCCTTCCCCAGCTTAGCTACACGACGTATCCGAAATGGCGCAACGAGGGGGAGGGGGAGGAGTAAGGCTTGGAGCGGGAAAGGCGGCTGTTTCGGCCGCCATTGTGACCCCGCGCGGGGCAAACAGGCTGAGCTCCAGCGAGAGCAGCCGTGGTACAGCGGGGGGGGGGGGTGGAAGGAATTGTCAGCTTGGCCCGTTAGCTCTAAATCTGAGGCACCCGGCCTAGTCTCCTTGGAGGGATGATTGGGGCTAATGGAAGATACAAGCGCGCGCAGTAAGAGACACGCACACGCAGATCCCGCCGCCGACTCGTAACTGTGCAGGATTTGATTAAACCCTTAGGAAAACGTTCCCCTTTTACAACTGTATGTTATAATCCATGATCAAACCCTTTTGAGTAGGATCCCTAAATATGAAATGTTGAACGCTGCTTCTGTGAACCTGGTCGTTGAAAAAATACTAAATATTGCACAGTTAAGATTTCTGTCTGGGATGCCTCTTTCCCCCCCCCTACCCCCACCCCCCCGTGGAGTGATATTTTGTGTACGTCGCCAGCTCACCGTAAAAATAATAGCATAGGTGCTACGGTTAATGTTCTGTTTAAGCAGTCCTCTGGTAGGATTTGAATAGTTTCGATATGAAAGCCATTGGACTTCTGATCGTTCTTAAAAGTGGTGCTGGATCACAATGTTTCTGTTTGGAATCAGTTTTTTTCTTCTTGAAGCTATGAGTATGAATTTTGCTGGTTCAGATAACCACCGTATCTTCTATCTCAGGTTTAATGAACATTTTCAGTTTTTAGATTCTTAAGTGATTAGTATCCAAACCTAAGTTCTGTTTTGTAATTACATAAAAGTGAATGTTCATACTACCTGATCCTGTTAGGTCTTTGAGTGCTCTCCACACTTTGTAAGTACCACAGGATTAGTGTACTATAATTAAATCCTGCTCTTTTTGAATCCAAGTGTGACATAAAAGTCAGTAAAGTGTGTGTATATAATAAGATCACACAGTGTAGAATAGATTAACTTTCTAGACCTTTTAATTCTGAATTATTTAATTTATCCCCAAAACTACAATTTTAAAAGTTTTTTTTGCCTCTGTCACATAAATTGCCAAACTATTCAATTTTAGGAAATCATTAACCTATGCACATCTAAATTGCAGAAGAACAGACAGCTCTGATTATGTTACCAATTAATTTGAAAAATGTGCCACTCAGTTGAGTTCCAAGTAGCCTGAAGTATACCATGGTTGAACCTAAAACACTTCATTCTGAAAATCATCATAATTTCGGGCATAAAATGTAGAAATTGTTTTAATTGTCAAAGGATTCAACTAGTGAACAGTCTTGTTCAACAAATTCAGGGTCAGAAGATGACTTTAGTATTATATTTTTAACACTGAAGATCAGTGATCTAAGGTTCTAATCTAGCTGCTTGTTTCTTGCTGAAATCAGCTGTGTGGGACTCTGCTGGGGCTTGCTATTGTGTGTTGTTTCCAGGCTTGCATTCTCTATCTTTGCTTTTCCAAATTATGATTTGGGAACCTGTGTCAGCAACTGATGCTTCTGTGTCACCTATAGTTTTGAAGGAAAAAATAGAAAGGGCCTTTCTTGTATTTCTTGTTTGATTTTTTTTTTCTGGCCTTGTAGAAGGTAGAGTTTCCTATATGCATTAGTAGAAAAGCCCACAGTTTTCAATTTTTATCTACACATTTTTAAATGGGCAGATATAATGTGAAGGCAAAATGGATTCAAAGAACTGTCCAAGTTATATCCCATTTTAATCTTTTTATTTCAAGAAAAGTTTTGTATGCATATCAGAATCTTAGCAAGAAAAGAGTTCAGAGAAAGTATGCAAAAGTATGTTGAAACCCAAGAATACTTTTAATTGGAAAGGTTGTCTTTGTGTGATAATCTATACCAGCCTCAATTCTACTTGTAATTCAATTACTTCAGGACTATTGCAAGCAATTATTTTAGCTGAACGCAATTTTATCAATTTTAGATTCAGCTCACTCAAATCTGTAGTCTTTGGGTAATATGTTTTTTGTACAGTTTTTATAACCCTTCCCAATGCAACATTTTTTTAAAAAAGATAATAGAAATATCTCTGATGAACCAGAAACATTCAGACCTGGTTAAAAGAATGATATGGGGGTAGGACAGCTCTACGAAATACCAGAAAAGATGCTCAAACCTCTGAAGGCAAGGAGTTCCAAAGAATAGAGACTAACAAAGAGGACTTGCCAACCTGACCTTATCTCTATGGTGGCAGTGTTAGAATGTGGTATTTCAGGCTAATTCTGCTGACTGCCCACTGCCAGTGGTTTAAGTCTCACCAGCTCAAGGTTGACTCAGCCTTCCATCCTTCCGAGGTCAGTAAAATGAGAACCCAGATTGTTGGGGGTAATGTGCTGCCTCTGTAAACCACTTAAAGAGGGCTGTAAAGCACTATGAAGCTGTATATAAGTCTAAGTCAGTGGTTCTCAACCTGTGGGTCAGGACCCCATTTGGGGTCGAATGACCATTTCACGGGGGGTCACCAAACCATGCTATCCGCCATTTTTTTCCCTTTTCCCTAGCTGTCCTACTCCCTCTTATTGGTGGCCACACCCACTTGGGGGTCACCACAACATGGGGAACTGTATTATGGGGTCACGGCATTAGAAAGGTTAAGAATCACTGGTCTAAGTGCTATTGCTATCTCCATCACTTCACATAGAATGAAGGCTTTTTGAGATATTCTTATCCAACAGTTAGGTTCACTCCCCTGAAGGCAGTACCTAATAACGTGGTGCAGTGGAAATGCTGTTTTTAAATAAAAAACATGCTAAATAATTTGTTAACCACTTAATAATTTTGGCCAGTGAAATACTAGTGTCCAGTTACAACTGCATTTAAATGGTGCATTTTAATTAATACATGTGTGAACAAGTTATTGAGTAATTACGTGTGCAAGTTTGACTTAAGATGTTCTTAAGGAAAATAGTGAAAAGCTTCTTTTCCAATTGCACAAGATAGCTTTCAAAGCATTGCTATAGCAAAAGCCTTAAGTACTGAATTAGTAACCCCTCCCAGATCTAGAATAGCACAGTCACGAGTAATATCCAGGGAATAGGGTGTTTATAAACTGAGTAAAACGGAGATGCTCTTGATTCTCTCTCCCCTGGTGGGATTTGCTTCTTCTTATGATGAATGCAAATAAATATAGTTATCTATTTAGAAACAATTTTAATCTATTCTTATTGCATAGTTTTGAATACAGTTTAATACAGTTTTAATTGGCTAGCAGTTCATTTTGCTATCCCTATAGCATATGATGATGAACATGCTTGTTTTTTCAATAGATACTCCTTGTATTTTTATTTTAAAAATATATTTCATCAGTTGATAATAAAAGCCCATTCTTTTTTACTTATTCTCTCATACAGTAACATTATTTAAGCTAAAGCGGCTCCAATATGTTGTCCATTGAAAATTACGGCCCCTTTATTTTGTATGAGAGTAAGGAGAAAACTCACAGGAACTCCTACTACTTGTTACCTAGGTTAAAAGGAGCAACTGAGTCAGAACACACTCCCAAAATGGCGTGTAAAGAGGAGAGAGAGGCTGAAGATTACAAGAGAAGGGGAAGAAGATCCTCACAGGTGGAATGTTTTTATGCTTTTAGCTTTTTTACTTGAGTTAACTGGAGTCAGTTTTCGCTTGCTGCTGCTTTGATCAGTCTTTATGTGGCTCAGATTTCACATTGCACTATACTCTGTTCTGCTTCACTTTTGAAAATACATTATTCTTTCCTTTTTCTTTTCCAAATATAAATGTTTACAGTAAGTGCAGTATTATATGCAAAATTCTATAAATTAATATATTACTGTAAAGGAAATAATTTGAAAACTAATATCTAAATAAATCTTAAAATTGTAGTTAAATCATTAAAGTCCAGAAACAGGCAATTACTGGTGGTTCTGTCTGCTTGGATGGGCATGTCTAGTTGACTAAAATCCAAGTTGCTTTGAGGAGATAACTACAGGTAGTTCTCGACTTACAACAGTGCAAAGTTACAGTGGCACTGAAAAAAGTGACTTATGGCCATTTTCACACTTAACGGTTGTTGCAGCATCCCCATGGTCATGTGATCAAAATTCAGATGCTTGGCAAATGGACTCATTTATGACGGTTGCAGTATTCTGGGGTCATGTGGTCGCCTTTTACAACCTTCTGACAAGCAAAGTCAATGGAGAAGCCAGATTCACTTAACAACCCTGTTACTCACTTAACAACTGCAATAATTCACTTAATGTGGCAAGAAAGGTCGTAAAATGGGGAAAACTCACTTAACAAATGTTTCATTTAGCAACAAATTTTGGGCTCAGTTGTGGTCGTATATCAAGGACTACATGTATTGCTGCTGTTGCATCAGTATTGTTCCATGAAAACTAGAACACTGAGAATTAAAATTTTACATTCTTTTAAAAAGAATATTGTTTCCTATGGTAAACTGAATCTAGACCCAGAGGCTTTTTTTTTTTTTTTTTTTTTTTGCATCATTCAAAACTAGGTCAAATGCAGCTATGAATTGATTGATTAACTTCACTTGAATAAATAGCTGAATCTTTGGGTTATGCAATATTTACGTGTGTTCAGCAATTAAGCTGTTTTTGAGAACAGTGTTAATCTGTTGAAAATTAACTATAGAAATTGTAATTATTAACAGTGTTTAAGCAAATAACATTCAAAATATTAGAAGTAATCAATATATGCTTTAAATAATGGAACTTTAAACTCCTATAATTGAAGATTCCTTCTTATATTCATTATGATTTCTAACTTATAACATGGTTTTAAGGAACTGCAAGGAGTTGCTACTATCCATAGACAGATGACTTGTATAACCTGCATAAATGTATCTTAAGGGATTAGGGAGAATTAGAACAGATACAGTGGTAGTTCTTGAAAAAATTGTAACAGTCCAGACTTTTAGTTTATTTAGTGGAGCCTTTATTTCCCCTGTAGTGTTGAATTGAATAGAGATTATAGAAACATAGAAAACTGACGGCAAAAAAAGACCTAATGGTCCATGGCCTTTTCCATCTCTAAGAAAGAGATTGTTGGGCTAGCAATTTGGTAAGGAAAGGCTTTAGAATTAAGAGTTATGGAGACTTTTTACTGCTATACAACAGGTGATATGTTCTTATTCTTGTGTCAAGGAAAGATTAAAGTATACAAGTGTTCCACTCATTATAAATGCAACTATCCAAAGGGGAAATGTAGGCTAGCTGTTTTGTCAGTATGGCCATTGATTAAATTGAAAACATCATAGGAGATCAGAATAAACGTTTTAGTTAGGTTATTAAGGCTAATCACAATTCGATGTTTAGTTTCCATTATTCAGATACTAATTAAAACTCCCTTGAAGTCAGCTGTTGCGATAAAATCAAATGGTTTTACAACTCAAATGCAGGGGTTTTTTTCCTATTATGTGTGCCTTTATTAGACACTCCCTATTTGATTCACTGACAAAATGACTGACAGTTAAATAACTTTCTCCTTCCTTTGCAATCTTGGAATTTGAGGTAATGACTTCAGTCTTTTAAAATGTGTTGTTACTGAAGCAGGAAAAAACTTGTGATCTGTTCTGAGAATCACCAATTAATCTGATTAATTCAAAGAAATTGTAAAATTTCTAATGAATGCAAATTAAACTTAACGATACCAAATTTATGTTCCTTTTGGTGAATTGTTTCAGAAGAAGAGTTGCTAAACAGGGAAGTGACAATGTTAATATGAAAAATATTTTAATCACTCCATTTCCTGGATTTATCAATTTGTAACTAGTGATACGTTTGGAAAGAAAATGTATTGAACTCTGCACACATTCTCTTGAAGGTCTGTTGTTTCATTCTGCCCACGAGACTTTTTTCAGAGAGAAGGATCCATAATTGTTCACCTGCTCTGAATTCTATTAGTCTAGAATTTGGAGCAGATCTGGAAGTTCTGGATAGAGCAGAAGTCCCCCAACCTTTGAGGCACCAGGGACCGGTTCCGTGGAGAGAGGTTTTTCCATGGACCGGAGAGTGCATGGTTTTATATACTGCTTGCATCCCACAGATGGGGCTTTGCTTGTTCGTGCGGACCAGTTGCTGGCATGCCACGGCCTGGTACCGGTCCACAAACCAGGTGTTGGGGACCCCTGGGATAGAGGAAAAAAGATTTTCAAATTGAGAGACTGGACTAGGAAACTATTGAACAGCACATAGAGAGAGAATAATTTCTCTTTACTGCTTTCTAGTGATATCTAGAAAAGAAGAGCCAGATTCTTTAAACACTCAACCTAGTGTTTAAAGAAGTGTGGTCCCCATTCTTTTTGGCAGCGGGTTGCCATCAAATAAAAGGATGTGTAGTTTCTATAGGCTGGGATATATTTTTTAAAAAAATTCCCTCTGGTTGGCTGGTTGCCATCTATCCCTCCATCTTAACTAATATGGAAGGTCTAAGTCAGTGATGGTGAACCTTTTGGGCTTGGCATATCAAAAATTTAGAAGATGTATAATTTGACTATGCTGACATGGTCTCCACCACGAGCAAAAGAAACAATTCTGTATCTCTCTGTTATCTAGGCTGCCATTAACAACAGCACTCGCAGTACCGAGACTAGACCTGAAGTAGATGCCCAGGTCTCATCTTCAGTCCTTGTACTCTGCTGCCACTCAAAAAAACCTGCCTTGCCCCATTCCCTAAGAAGCACAAGCCTTGAAGAATTGTGTGATTGCCCCATAGCCCAGCACTGTCCAGAAATTGCCATGCATCATTTACTTTCAGGCGGTGCTCTTTTTCTGTTGACAGGCCCTTGTGGCCTATCCAAGGCTGCTCCGGGTTGCATAACACCTTCATTTGTGAAGCATCTTCATAGAATGCTCTTCCACTGCCTCCAAAAACCGTGTGAAAGCATGCTCTGTTTTTTGCATGATTTTCAGAGGCTCTGGAACAGCGGTTCTCAACCTGTGGGTCGTGACCCCATTTGGGGTCGAACGACTATTTCACGGGGGTCACCAAACAACGCAGTCCGCCATTTTTTTCCCTTTTCCTTAGCTGTGCTACTCCCTCTTATTCTATTGGCTTTTGAAAGCCAATAGAATAGACTCTATACAAGAGACTCTATTGGCGTTCGAAAGCCAATAGAATCTATTGGCTTTCGAAAGCCAATAGAATAGACTCTCTTGAATAGAGTCTAATTCTATTGGCTTTCAAAAGCCAATAGGGATTGTCGAGGCTGTCTCTGCCCTGCTGAGCCAGCCAAAAGTCCCAGTCTGCAAACGGTGCTGCAAGTTGTCTGCAGCTAAGGCAAGCTTTCTGGACGTTTCCACCCCTCCCTGCTGAGCAACTACTAAATGTAAGTAAAAAAGGGGTGGGAGGCTGGCGGGCGCAGGGAGGGTTGCTGGCGCGCATGGGGCCTGGCGGATGGCTTACCTCCCTTGGGCTGGGCCAGCTGGTGGCCCAGCCGGTGGTCAGCCTACGCCTTGGCCGGTGCAGGGGGCAGCACCATGCATGCGCGGTGCTCCCGGGCCAAGGCGGTTGCTGGGCGATGGCCTGCATGCACCCTCGGCCTGCCCAGCGTGCGCTCCAGCCGCAGGAGAGGAGGCGGAGCGTGCACACCTCCTGCCCCGCCCGCAGGGAAATACAGGTAGTCCTCGACTTACGACCACATGGTTGGGGATCGTGGCATTAGGAAGGTTGAGAACCACTGCTCTGGAGGCATGTCCTCTATAGTCTCTGAAAATCATGTGAGAATAGGTTATGCTTTCGAGAATTGTTGGTGAATACTAGTTTGTCACCCAAAACAATCTGACATGTTACCTTTGATATGCATGTCATAGGTTCTCCATTTCTGATCTAAGTTGTTTTTTTCAGTCCAAAGCTGGCATCAATCACTCGATTCTAAACCAAGCAAAGCATGTGGAACACAAATATTTCACTTTGCACATTGGTTGTCATATAGCAATTATGTAATTTTCTTTGGAAATATTTTTCCTGTGTTTCCCTTTCATCTTGCTTTCTGTCCTATCAGCCTGTCTGGCTATTCCAGCTTTGGTTCTTCATGTCATCAGCAGGTAGATACTAAGTGACTTGGGAAGATGGCTCAGAAGCAGAAAGCGCACAAGTGGGTGCTGCGGGAGAAGTGAAGGCATGGCTGGCATTCTTTTCCCACTTTTTCCTCTTGCATAATTTCTAGGCAGATACCACCTCCTCCATAGCATGGCTTATGCAAAGCCATCTTTGCTTTTCCCCACAATACCACTTTGTTCAACATTGGTTTCTTTGCGATGGCACCAGCTACTTGATGCTGTGAGGGAGACTCGATGCTCGCACTGTGCGGGACAAGCTAGCTTTGCAAAAGACAAGATGTGGGGGAGGGGAAGGATGCCTAGGACTCAAAAATCTGGGACAATGCATACATACAGGAATAAAAGCTGAAACAGCAGCTGATGTGTGAGCCATCATGGGCCTTCCACAGGCCACAAATTTGAGATCCCTGGACTAGTATGACTAGAATCTAATAGCTTTTAACTTTGTTAGAATGTTTGAACAAAATAGTACGAACTTTTGGGGGGGGGACTGGAATCATGCTAATTTGTTTTAAAAGATCAATACAATTTTCTAAGTATGGTCCTTTAATCATATCTCAATAGAATGTAATGAAATTCTAACATCAATAGCCCTTTGTATGGAAATACAGTTTTTTATAAACGGGGATATTGGCAGTTTTACTGTACTTGTGATTCCTTTTCTACTTTTCATAAGTCATAGATTTCAGTTGGACAAAACGTAGAGCAGTTATGAATAGAATTGTAGCCTCAGATTATAGCTGCATGACCACATGTTAGAAAGAAATTGCGTAAGTACGTTTGTATCATACTAAAAGCATATAGCTATAGAAGCAATAAGTTATTTAATAATTGCAAACTGTACGGAGAAACAGATTTAAGTGAATTTCTGAGTAGCAGTATGAATCTAGTGCAGATATTGAAACTTTTCTTCTTTCAGGGTCATGATCCTAAAGAACCAGAACAATTGAGAAAGCTGTTTATTGGTGGCTTGAGCTTTGAAACAACAGATGATAGCCTAAGAGAGCACTTCGAAAAATGGGGCGCACTCACAGATTGTGTGGTGAGAAATTCTAACATTTGTATGTCTGCATTTGGGAAAAACTTCTACTCTAGTCAATAGGATTAGAGCATTAGATTTAAACAAAAAATGTTTCAACCAGCATTCCCTGTATTATATATTTCTTGAAGGTGATGAGAGACCCACAGACAAAACGCTCTCGGGGCTTTGGTTTTGTGACCTATTCTTGTGTGGAAGAAGTAGATGCTGCAATGTCAGCTCGACCACATAAAGTTGACGGTCGTGTGGTAGAGCCAAAAAGAGCTGTTTCTAGAGAAGTAAGTAATTGTTAAAAATGTTACATCTTGATTATACAAATGCTTGTTTACTTATAAATGTGTTTTTCAAATATTGAACTAATTTAAAAGTTTGAAACACTAAATTTAACTTAAAATTTCATAGGATTCTGTGAAACCTGGTGCTCATTTAACAGTGAAGAAAATATTTGTTGGTGGAATTAAAGAAGACACAGAAGAATATAATTTAAGAGATTATTTTGAAAAATATGGCAAAATTGAAACCATTGAAGTAATGGAAGACAGGCAGAGTGGAAAGAAAAGAGGTTTTGCCTTTGTGACATTTGATGATCATGATACAGTAGACAAAATTGTTGGTATGTAGTGTTTTGTCTTCGTGGTAACTTCTGTTCAATAAATATTGATTTAGAACTGTCATCGTAGGAATAGTATAAACATAGTTCACTGTTTTAAAAGATTTTACTTTGTAGCCCCAAATTCAATTCTTTACTTTTTTCTCTTGTGTTTTTAATTTAGTTGCTACAATTTCAAATATCTAATAGTTGTTTATTCACAAGCAAGTGTTTGACTCCATCATTTCCATTACCTAGAACTTTCATGAATTTTTCCACTATGCTTAAATGCCTGCCTGGGAGGCAGTATGATAGTCAATGTTTCTCATAAAGTACAGCATTCTCAGTTCGCTTGTTTGCTGTTATTGGTGCACAGAAATCCACTAGCCACTTTAGTAGCTGGATGAATTTCCCAAACTTTAGCAGAATGTCAAAATTTCAAAAAACAAAAACCCTCATTCCAAAGGAAAGATATGCTGTACTTACAGCAGGGGAAATAAGCAGGGAAATGAATTTGAGAGATTCCAGCTCAAGTGATTGTTAATTACATAAAGGCAGGTTGGATTCAAGTCAAAGTTCTAATTACAGTTTCAATTTTTTAAATATCTTTATTATATTAAATAACAATAAAATACAAACTAAAATGAAAGAAAAAAGGAAGGAGATAAAAGGGTAAAGTTTAAAAGTAACAATAAATAAATAAATATTGATGGACCAGAAGGATCATAACCTCTTCACTATAATTTAATACGGGGGTCTTCAAACTTGGCCCTTTTATGACTTGTGGACTTGGCTGAGGAATTCTGGGAGTTGAAGTCCAGAAGTCATAAAAGGGCCAAGTTTGAAGACCCCTGCTTTAATATAATTGGGTCATTACTGAGGAAAGCACAAAAGAAACTGAAGGAAAAATTGTTTGACAAACCAGATATTCCCTAAATCCAAGAACTCTTAAGCTCTGTTGCAACAAGATTTCCCAATCTAATAGCTTCCTACTTGTGCCAGCAGAATTTTATTTGTACTCTATACTCATTCAACTGAGTTGGGCTGATTGGAAAGCACCAGCCTCTGGTTCCTCATTGTCATGTTTTGCTTGCTTGCTACTTCAATCATTTGACTCTTAAGAGCTCTTTTACTTTTCTTTAAAATTCTCTGGGTCCACATATTCTAGGAAGAAAAAGAGGAGGAGGCAAGCTGATTGGAAACCAGAATACTGCTTTTTTCTACTCAGGGTTGAAAAGCAAACCAAGCCAGAATAGAGATCAAAAGAATTTTGACTCAGTTTAAAGTTAGAGATAAAAGTCTGGATAAATTACTTTGCAAGTGGTTGTGGATGACCTTGAAAATGAAGAGGTTTCATACTTTTAATTACATATGGGTAGGAGAGTCATTATAGGTTCTTTATTTTATGTTCCTGTTTGTTTTGACTGTTTTGGTACATTTTACAATATTTTGCATAAATCATTACTGAGCCGAATGCATATTTTCATAGTATTATTTATTTCAAAATTTATTTTAGTTCAGAAATACCACACTATAAATGGACATAACTGTGAAGTGAAGAAAGCTCTCTCCAAGCAAGAAATGCAGACTGCAACCGCACAACGAAGTGAGTCTTACTCAGTGGGAGTCCAAAATACAGCAATTATGCTATCTACAAACACTATTAGACATTTACTGTGTTGTTTTTATTTAAGGTCGTGGGAGTAGTTCAAGCAACTTCATGGGTCGTGGGAATTTTGGCGGCAGTGGTGGAAGTTACAACAGAGGTGGAAGTTTTGGTAGTAGAGGTACATGTTAGTTCTTCCCAGTGTCCTTCCAAGATACCATTTTACACTATTTGTTGTTAATTTGTTCATAACATAATATTTTTGTTCTGCTTTAGGAAGCTACAGTAGTGGGGGCACTGGCAGCAGTAGAGGAAGCTTTGGCAGTGGCGATGGATATAATGGTTTTGGTGATGGTAAGCATGGGAGTGCAAATACCACTTGCATAATACCTGAGATGTATAACTTTCAATAGCTTGACAGCCATACCTAGTTACACTGGTGTCAAAATGATTTCAGTCCAGAAGTGGACCTAGCAAGGACCATATTGGGAAAGGTTTTTAAGGGATAACATTTTTTCTTTATAATTCCCCATTGCAACCACTCCTGTCCTGGTATGAAAAGGGGTAAGAAGTTATATTTATCGTTAAAGAAAACAAAAGTATCATAATAGGACATAGTTTTTAGTGACTTAGGGAATATCTTGACATAGGAAATGTTAAGGTATACAGAAAATCTATACGGAATAATTAGATGCTTTAAGTCAGTCATTAGTAGCTTAACCCATTAATTTCAGTGGAGCACAGTGTCATTGCTTTCAAAGCATGTGCTAAAATATGACCTAATGTCTTCCTATGGAATATTGCTTCTGTTCTTCAAACTAGGTATTTCATTTGTTTTGAAAAACAGTTCTGATCAGCCAAAGGGATATGTGGTTAATAATCAGGAACAATGCATTCTACAAGCCAAAACATCTGAAATAAAGAGGCATTGCAGAAAGTTGATTGAGTTTATTTCCCAAGTTCCACTACCTTATTATTGATAACAGATGTTTGTTACATTTAATTCAAGGTGGAAACTATGGTGGTAGCCCTGGATATGGTGGCCGAGGTGGTTATGCTGGTAGCCCAAGCTATGGAAATCCAGGTGGTGGATATGGCGGAGGAAGTGGAGGCTATGATGGTTATAGTGAAGGAGGAAGCTTTGGAGGTGAGAAGCCTAAATTGCATTAGAATTATAAATACAAATTAATAAATAAAATATTGTCCTGATCATTAAAAAGTTCAGTAAAACTATTTTTTTACTTGTTGGTTTAAAACATGTAGGTTTCATTAAGAAAAGTGTCGTGCAATGTAAACTTACTCTCAAAGTACACTTCCAGTGTTGTGAAATCACATTTGAAAATTTTTTGAAGGACTCAGGGGCATATTTCAATGCTTAATATCATCTATGTTAGGTTGGTAGCTTAACTTTCAAGAGTTCCAGTGCTAGCTGCTAGGGATATGGCATTGATTTTTTTAACCTGTATCTGTTTTATAAGTAGTCTGTTCTGTTCATTTTTCTGTAGCATTTTGTAATTTATTTATTTTTAAGGGAGATATAAAGGGCATAGAGATTGGCCTTAAAGGACAGAAGGAAGACCCACTATTAAGCAGTAGTCAGATAAGCACCAGGGCCAAAAAATATCTCACAGAAGCCCCTCCCTAGCTCAGATAAAGTGAGGGAGGAGGAAGCAGTACATTTAGACATGCAAAATTTTCTTGCTATAGCTTTATAATAAAAGTAGTACTGACTTTCATGGCATTGGTTTCTTAGTCTGGTCTACATGTAGGATTAACACTAGGTAAATGTCACATTCTTTGTGAAATTTTCCCCAGTACTATTTATATAACAATAGCACTTAAACTTCTATACCACCTCATAGTGCTCTAGAGCACTCTCTGGGCGGTTTACAGTGTCAGCATATTGCTTCCAACAAACAATTCTCATTTTACCAACCTCAGAAGGATAGAAGGTTGAGTCAACTTTGAACCCCTTCAGGCTTGAACTTCAGTCTGTGAACAGAATTTGCCTGTAGTACTGCATTCTAACCAATGCACCATACATTAAATATTTGGGTTGATAGTTTGGCGTATACTTCTCGAAAGAGCAAACTGAGTTTATTGGTTTAAAAAATGATAGACAAATGAGATTGTCAAATATATCCATCAGAATGAGAACTAAAACTTGGAGATAGTTTGAATTTCCTTTAGCTAGAAGAAAGATGACTGTATAGTTAACGAAAACCCTTCCCAACAAAGAACGTTAGCATCCATTGTCATATATTAGTGAACCAAGAGAACTTTCCCAGTTCACAGTGATATTATTGGAAGTGAAACTAGTCTTTTAGATAATTCAATAGGCTGAGAGATCCATAGACGCATAACTTCTGGATGTTTTAGAACAGGGCTTTTCAACCAGTGGGTACGGGTACCACCTGTGGTACATTGGCACCTGGCAGGTGGTACACGACCATCCTAGAAAAGTAGCGGGGGGGGGGGAATGAGCTGAACCGGTGTCAGCACCGCATAAGCCTGAGCAAGAGATGGCTGGAGCTGCAGGGCTGTCAGGGCTCAGCAGAAGCGCCAGGATCAGTGCTTCTTCGGGGCTGTCAGGGCTCACTGGAAGCCCCAGGATCAGCGCCAGGCTCCAGCTGGAGCTCGGCGCTGATCATGGCGCTTTTGCTGAGCGCAGAAGATGCGTCGATCAGCTGGACGGTCTCAGTGTCCCAGGGTCATGTGAAGTGACCAAAACCTGCTGCAACCACCCAGCAGACGGGGGATAAAAACCAAGCACCCTCCCACACACACACCCTACCTCCGCTGCCAATCCTCAACAAAAATGCTCACAACAATGAAAACCTCGGACAGGAAAAAGAGCACCGCCGGGTGGGCAGGCAAGTGCCTTGGGGGGCACTTTTTTCAGTGCCATTGTAACTTCGAACAGTCACTAAGCGAACTGTTGTAAGTCGAGGACTATCTGTACTTTATCACTTCTTTTTTTTTATCATCAAGTTTTTGACACCTTGCTAGGCGACTGGTGGTACTTGGAGGTTGCCATATCCTAAAAATGGTACAATGGGTGAAAAGGTTGAAAAGCCCTGTTTTAGAATTCTGACAGAATTGACCATGATGTGATTAGTTAGAAACGTGTTGAGTATTTTTTGTGTTTCTCTCAAAAGTCTAAAATATCCCTTACAAGTTCGCTACAGGGCACAGTTTGGGAACTACGGGACATCATGAAAAAATTATGGGACACTTAGGGACACTTTGAACTGAGAAAATTTGGGAGTTTCTACGGTATATCAAGTCATCAGAAAGCCAGCTATCTGCCAGTTGGTTTATGGAGAGGCTGGTATGTCACTTGCTTACAGATTGCTTTTTTCCTTATTGAAAAAACATACTTTGGTATACTTAAAGTGAAGCAGAAAGACACCCATGACTTTTTTTCCTCCCAGTGTTCCTAAGGCTAGTTTCTCACAGGTTATCGTACCAAAGTTACTAGCTGGAACCAAATGTTTGTTTCTTACTAGTGGGGAAAAGAAAAGAAACAATGACTTCGTGACTTCTATTTTTGTAGCTAAAAACTGCATATGTTTCTATGATATACAACTCACATTACACATTGAAATTTCATAGATTTGCCTTCAGTAAATCCCTAAAATGCATATGTTGCATATTAAATTGTATGCAATAGTGCTTCATTTATTTAATCTAATTTGTAATTTCAAATTATATATCAGACTTGATGAACGTAAAATTAAATTTGTATTTTAGGCAACTATGGTGGCAGTGGAAGCTACAGTGATTTTGGCAACTACAGTGGACAGCAGACTTCAAGTTATGGGCCCATGAAAGGAAGTGGCAGTTTCAGTGGCAGAAGTTCAGGCAGTCCCTATGGTGGTAAATGCAATGTTAAAATATATGCAGCTAGCTAGCATCTTTCAACAAAAGCTTGAATATAAACAGTTATTGTACTCCAGACATGTCAAACACAAGGCCCGGGGGCCGGATGCGGCCCGCAAAGTGGTTTCACGTGGCCCGCGAAGCCATCCTGGAAATAGTGAGGGAACGGCCCCCACTGCCTTGGCCCTGGCCCAGACCAGCTGGGAGCCATTGTACAATTTTGTGGTGGCCATCTATGCTGAAATGCATTCAGTCTTAGTTCCACAAGGCCGTCTGGAAACAGCGAGGAACCAGCCCCTGCCATGTCAGCCCCACCCCCTGGGTGCATGCTGGGGAAGTGTCACCCTTTGTGAGGAATGAAGAAATGGACCATGCCTTGGCGCTTGCCCCAGTCCCACCCCCTTCTTTCAGAGACTCTCAGATCTGTCCCACTCCTGCCCAGGCCCCCACAGGCACCCTTGACGCAAACGATGTAGAGCTGACCACGCCCACCCAGTAGGCCACACCCACCCTGACCACACCCACCTCCCCCCCAGGGCAACTACAATGCTGATGTGGCCCTCAATGAAATTGAGTTTGACACCCCTGTATATACTCCATTTGTAGGTGGCTATGGGTCAAGTGGAGGAAGTGGCGGCTATGGTGGACGAAGATTCTAAAAACTAGTGGATAATGGTATGTATGCTACAAATAAGTGTTTTTAATTAAGCTTATAACATTTCTTTGAGAGTAATCTTTTTTTTTTTATCCTGTATTCAACAGGCTACAGTTCTTAGCAGGAGAAAGCGAGGAGTTGTCAGGAAAGCTGCAGGTTACTTTGAGACAGTCGTCCCAAATGAATTAGAGGAACTGTAAAATCTGCCACAGAAGGAGCGATGAACCATAGTCAGAAAAGTTACTGCAGCTTAAACAGGAAACCCTTCTTAAGGACTGTTAATAGCCACAGTTTGCAAAGAGTGCAGCTATTGATTTAATGCAATGTAGTGTTTAGATGTACATTCCTGACTTTTTTTAATTTGTTGTTGTAGCTTTGTCTTTTCTTCATAAAATCAGGTATATTGCCCTGTAAATTTGTGGTAGTGGTACCAGGAATTAAAAATAATTAAGGAACTTTTAATTTTTTTCAATACTTGTGTAGTTCAGTTTTTTCTTACCAAAACCTCTTTAAACAAAGAAATGTAGTTTTAGGGTATATTCTTGCTAGGGAAAAAAAAAATCAGTGCATTATAATCTGTATTAATTTAAACCAATAGAAATGCTGAACCGTTTTAAATACCTTAAGTTTTTTCTGCATATGTAACCAAATGACACGAGTTGCACATGCATAGGGAGAGGAAAGATGTTTGCATTAAAGCTTGTATAGCTGCATAATTAGGACTGAGTCATTTAAACCAATGCTTGTGAATGATAAAAGCTTTACTTTCAAATGAGAATTCCAGATATTTCTGGGCTGTGCATATCATAATTTGTAGCATTTGTTTTTAGTTTAAACCTTCTAAGTAAATAAGCATTGAAGAGATCTTTTAAAATTTATTCAGTTTGCCTCCCACTTTGCTAATATATAAAGGAGCTACAAGAAACATTGGCCGAACAGGTTTCTGCCTTTTATAATTATTGAGACTCAGTTTCCCTCAAATTGCAAACAGATTAAATGCACACATAATTGAATTAAAACTTTGAATCTAATAGCGTGGGTCTGTTACTTAGCTTACAGTTCTACAGTTTCATATGTATATATATATCTGCCCCCAAAATATAGATTCATCTATAAAGGTGCCTAAGTTCTACTGTGTCTAATTCTGTATGCCCCTTTCTATCTGATGCTAATTTGCAACACAGAAACAATCTGAGTTCGTTGGAATAAGTATAACTCTTCTGAGCATGAATGCATCAAAATGTTTCACACACTTTCTAATGCCCTGATAATGGGTCTTGAAGGTAAAAGGAAAGAAATAGGAGCTAATTTGGTAGAACCTGTTGTTGCTAATGAGGGTCCTATAGCTACAATTAAACAAATACTGTGCATTGGAATGATTTGATAAAAATTATTAAAGTCACAATCATGACTGAGTTGTTTACTCCTTCACTTACCTAGATTTATTTACAGCCATGTTCCCTAATAATCTGCTATCCTTCTTAATCTGATCAGACTTCTTTTTGAACTATTGCCAGAGCAGTCCTTTCTGTCAGTACACATCCAGAAGAGTAGGGCACAGTGAGTAGAAGAAATTCAGACATTTTTCACCTCTTACTTCTGTAGGTCAATGAGTTTAAGATAAACTTAATTCCAGTGTAGGAATTGATTGCTGAACAAATTGCTCAAGAATCAGACATGAAGTCATCATTGGGTATAGAATGCTATGGTTAAAATTTACTTTAAAACTATATATAAGGAGACGTAGTGGTGCGATGGTTGGAATGCAGTATTGCAGTCTAGCTCTGCCAAATGCCAGCAGTTTGATCCTAACCAGCTCAAGGTTGACTTAGTCTTCCTTTCCTACCTTTCCTTCCTTCCTTCCTTCCAAGGTCGGTAAAATGAGGACCCAGATTGTTGGGGACAATATGCTGACATTTGTGAACAGCTCAGAGTGGTCTAAAGCAACAATCTCCAACCTTTCAGACTTGGTGACCCGGCCTGGGAGGGGGGGGGGGCTTGTGAATGGCAGACACAAGCGCGTGTACAGCTCCCATTTGTGTGAGCAGAGGGTGCACACATCCTCCATTCACATGAATGGAGCTTTGTGCATGAGCGGAGGGTGCTTGCGCTCGAAGCTCCACTCGGACGAGAGCCTGCTCTCTTGCAAAGCTCCATTCACACGAATTGAGCTTTGTGGCTAGTGGAACTTCGCGCACAACAGCAAATGTCCTTCATTCGCGCGAGTGGAGCTTCGTGCTCAAACACACCCTTGCCTGCCACTCACATGAGTGGAGCTTTACATACGGACACTTGCCCATATCTCCTGCAGCCCAGTTTCAAACAGGCCACAGCCCGGTAGTGGGCTGCGGCCCGGGGGGTGGGGATTTCTATTATAAAGTACCATGGGGTGATATATAAGTCTAAGTGCTATTGGGATATGTGAACCCAACTCCAAGAGTATCAGTGTCCCAAAGATCTACAGTTTCATACGAGTAAAGGTGGGAATGAAGTATTCGTTTCTTGATGTGTCTTATCTCCAAGAAAGTGCATTCCAATAGTCAAAGCTTGTTGAAAGGGATTCAGCTGTTACTATAGCGTTCTCATGTACTTGCCTTATTTTTTAAATTTATATGCCACCCATCTCCCCAGTAGAGTGACTCTGGGGGGACCTACATTAGTACACAACGTGCATTTTCTGTAAAGGTAGATCAGATATAACTCATCCTTTCTGAGACTGAATTCAGCAGCATAACGAGTAATTGGTTAAGACTTTCAATCTGTTTTTAATGGAGATGGAATGACTCTTGATGTTATAAAGACAAAACCATACTAGTGTGTTAATCTTTTGTGAAAATGTGAAACGTGTAAGGTAATCAGTGACTTAGACCTAGATCTCTGTGAATTCTGACAAAAGGAGTGTACAGTGAATAACCGGCATTAAAGATATCTTAGTCGAAATGAGGATCAAACGAGATTCAGACAGGACTTCAGCGCCCAAGTCAGCAAATTAAAGAAGGACAAGGCAGCAACAGCTTCAACTTCCAGACAAGAGAAGGCATAAATATACTATGCTGATAGTGAGCAGCTTCCCCAAAATAGTTAAATCTGCCCGTCAGTGATGCAATAACGAAGAAAGTCTAGGAAGAGTCCTTCACCAATTGGAATCTCCCCAGGTCATAGCTACTTGAGTTGGCCCAGTCGTAGGTCTAGCATTTAGACCTGAAAGGGGAGTAAGACTAGGTAAGGTTTGTCTCTAACACTTTCCATGAATTAAAAAAAATAATTCCTCTTTGAACATGGTAAGAAAGATCTGTTTGACTTGCAGATTTTTGAAGAAACCTCTGTGACCAGAGGTGGATATCTTATTGGAAAACTTTTGCTTGGTAAGAATATACAACACCGATCATTTCTTTTATTGGATTCCTGAGCTCTGAAAATTTTTTTGAGTTTTGGAGACAAGAACAAACTGGGTAAATGTGAAATATATTGAATAATTACTGTATTCAAATCAATGTGGGTGGGTATATTAAATCATCTAATTGGCATTTAGGTCTAACATCTAATAGCATGAATACAATGGGGGGGGAGGACTACTATGAGCTTGAAACAACATTTTCAATATTTTGAGAAGATTTTTTTTTTCCTGATGAAACAACATACCTTTGACCACTTTAGCACAGGAAAAATGGGTACTCCTTGAAGCAAGTTTTACTTCCCTGCTTTCCTAGAACAAAAAGTTCCCATTGTTATTGTAGCAGAATATGGAAAGCAAGGGAACAAATTATTTTTTTACTTTTGGGAAATCTAAGAACCGTGATTGATTGCTTTTTGCTATTTGCATGCTTCTGGCATATAGCCTCTTAATGCCGTTACCAAAATTTGGCAGGAATCACTATTTTGGAGGGATAATTTCCCAGTGATTTGGATAAGAAAGGTGTTATGATGCATTACAGATTGTTGAACATACCTAATTGCATACATCAGGCAAATAAAAAAACCACAACCTTTCACACAACCTGAAAATCCTGATTTTATTACTCGTGTGATTTTTCAGTTAGAAAAGTAGCCAATATAAAGTTAGCATTGCTGGATTCCTATTGGTAATGTTTCTAATTGCCAAATTGCAGGCAAGAAAATCAGTAACATTCTCACCTGGAATACTTGATGTGCCCTCTAAATTAATTTTCAGGTAACAAATCTTTAAAATGAGTTTCTTGGGTTGGTTGTTTTTTTAGGATTTTTAAAATTCTATAAATCTTAATTGTATAATACTGAAATTCATTTGCCTTATTCTGTTATTCTGCATGTAAAAGAATAGGACTATGGTTCCAGATTGTCTGCCTTTTCTGGCCGTCAGCATCTCAGTTTAACTTGCAAGTTATGAATTTATGAGTAGTTTACAATTTCTGTACCTATCTATAATAGTAGCATCAAATGTACAACTTGTTATGTTAAAGTAAATAGGAACTGTGGCTAATTGAAACTGAATATTAGATAATATTTATGGATTGTGTCTTGCTATTAATCCTAGGACTATGAATGGCAAAGAGCACCTATGCTCCCTTTTTGTCTTATGAAAACAGGGTTGAGGCTAAAATGGGTACAGTAATCAGCAATCCCCAGCAAGATGGAAATGGGGTGAGTGCATGTGTTTCTCTGTGCCTCAAATTTGGATAGATTTTTATTGGTAAAAGAGTACCTGAATCCCGTATGCGCTCAGCTAAATATTTTCCCCAACAAGACGGAGATTAACCAACTGGGCGTTTGGTGATGGGCTTTATATACATTATGGTGCTAGAACAGTGCCAGCATTAGGGATCTTATAGTCCTCAATAAACTTAGCAAAGTTATGATATTCAGTAGGTTACCATTCTTAATGTGCTAAATTGTTTGCTTTTATCTTCTGCTCTGCAGGATGACTAATCCTGAAGAAACAATCGTCTGTTTCCATAAATTGAAATTTTTGATTCTTCAATGGAACATGCATACAACTGATAGCTATGAGAGCAAAATTGAACTATGTAATAATCAAATGCTTACAATAAAACAAAGTTAATTATGATAGTTGATGAATCTGAATTCTAGTACTGGATCATCATTTATTTCTGCATTAAGCAACTGACTTGCATGATTTCTTTTGAATTGTTGGGACACAAAGTTGAACTATTTGAAGCCACTTAAAGGAATATCGGATTCACATTGCTCAATTTAGTTCCACATGAAACAACAGGTTCTGTGCAAATGTTTGGCTCTACCCTAAAGGATATGTCTTAAGAGTTTAAGGTCACATCCTGCTAGAACAAAACTTCAGGGCATGCTTACATGAATAAGCACACTTTCATAATTTCTAGCTGACATTATGGATTAGTAATTTGGGTCGATATGTCAGTGTACCATGAATGATCTGAGGATGAAGAATACAAGCTACATATTTAGATTTGTATCACATTACAATTTTTCAATGTTTCTCTTTAATTTTGAAGCGCGAGTAATTTTACAATGGCATATTTGTGCAATTTCACTGTAAAACACTGTAAAACAGTAATCAGATGCTTTTTAGGCAGGGGAACAAAGCCCAGATAGGCTTTTTTTTTTCTTTCCTAAATCTTCAAAGAATTAAATATGAGATATAAAAAGCTGAAGACCCTGAACCACATAACTGACTTCCATAAAACTACAGTTAAAAACCCATGAGGATTGTAACCATTGCAGTGCTCTTTCAAATAAGGAAATCTATTTCTTTTACCACACAAAAGAGTGGCATTTTGTTCAATAAACTCTTCACAAAAATGCTATTTTTTCTTAATGGTAGAAAGGTAAAGCAGTTACTAGTTTTAAGATGTGAAAAGAGAGAAGCCAACAAAAGTCAAAAATGGTGGAAAAGCAGGAGCGCTCATGAATGAATTGATTAGAAGATGCCGTATAACAAAGAGCTCTTCAATGCTGTGGATCTCATTCTAAAGCCCTGGTTCTGTTCCAGTTCAGCGTAGAAGTCACTCGAGCCTAAATTAATAACTGGTGCAATTTGCATCTTGATGCCACTTCCAATGCTAAAATCAGAGTAACCTGGTCTCTCCCGTATTGAGTGGAGATGAAATCCACGTTCAAATCCTTCAAGCACAAAACCTGTCGGATGACCTATGATACCTGTCGCCTTTATGCTGGACTGAATTCCATTACAGAAAAACAATGGGGTGAAATCTATTTTCAGTAAATCTTTCCCGCAAAGGGATTTGAGGTTTTTTTTTTTTTTAACCTGATGCAATTCTAAATAGTCTTGGAATAAGAGTTGTTTTGGCTGCAATCCTAGATGCTGATTATTCCCTTTAAAGCAGGGGTTCTCAACCTTGGCAACTTTAAGACTTGAGGAATTCTGGGAGTTGAAGTCCACAAGTCTTAAAGTTGCCAAGGTTGAGAACCCCTGCTTTAAACCCTTTGTGGTCCTGTAACAGTATCTTGTCAGCACAGAACAGCTGAAATGGGATGTTTCACGTTTCCACACAATGGGATGTACAAGGAGGGGTTTAGAAATTAACTGCTTGGCTCCCATAATCTGCCCCTCAAAGTCAGAATGGCTCCCATCCCTATTAATATTTAGGAGGGCCATTAAAATGCTTGCAAAGGAGGAGGAAGGGGATGGGCAGCAGCAAGGATGAAAGACATAGTCACTGTGGGTGCATACTAGACTTGAAAGACTGGGCCAGGGGCAGATTGTCATGGAAATCGATGTGGTTGCTGAATTGACACGAATTAATGGCACATAATCATTTACAATACTTCTATGTAGATACTTGGTGATAAATGTTATATATCAAACTAAGGTACTGTCCATAGCTCCTCTCAAGAGACAACTGATCATTTCTTTTTTTAAAAAAAAAGTTTCCTGAAAACTACCTCTTAGTATCGTGGTTTTCTTCTGAAATATAGAATAAATAGCGGCACTCTTAAACTAAATTGCAAACATGCTTAAAAGAATAAAATTGAATTGAGTAACTGAGTCCCATTAGTTATTTAACGTCCAACTTTGTATAGGTACTGGACTTAAATCTAATGGTGCAATTATTTGTCTAGTGCACCCAAGCGGCAAAATTATGAATAGGATCAAGAGGTTATTTAACAGAACAATGAATGGGACCTTAGCGGTCTTCTAGTCCAACCCCATGCTCAAGCAGGAGGTTGTCCAATCTCTTCTTAAAAACCTAAAATTTAGGATGCCAAAGATCCCCTACTCATCAATAAAGTCTTGTTCAACTACCCAATCTGGCTTCAGAGACTTTTAATACATTTCAGGTCAAATATATGAAAACAGCTAGAAAAAAATTTGGGATAATAAAAGCTTAGATTCATAAGCTGTTTGTGTCTATCCAGTGACCTACTCCCCCATTTCAACCACATTCAGTAACATAGTTGTGCACCTTTGGCTGAAACAAAATCATACTTTACATAACAATTTACTAAATTATCAAATAAAAAAATTAACCACTTTAAAAGTACAAAAACTCCTTATCATTAACAATCTTCCAATGATCAGGTTCCTGAAGCTCCATTAATTTTAATGAAAGAATGTTAAGCACATGCTTAATGTTCCTACTCTTAAGCTATTCTTCAAAGTGCTTGTCTTTGGTTGGGTTCTGTCCTATTGCTGCATTATACTTTATACTGCATTCAAGCTGCTATATTAAAGTAAATACACTTGTAAACTAAAAAAATCATTTGTATTTATAAAGTGATGTACCTTAAGACAGAAAATTAATTTTGTAAATATGTAGGATTAGCAGTTAAATCACGCTTGATACTTATTTGAATAAAGCAACTATAGAAATTGTATATAAATAAGACATCTTGAAATATTTACACAAGCACAAAAACTACTTAAGCTGCTATTATATAACAGGAAGAACTACTAGTGTATTGTGGAAGTATTCATTGTGCATACATTTTGCTTTACACTAATGATTTAGTGCGTTCATACATTTGACTCTAAAGAAACATAGTCACTTGAAAAAGGACAATGTTGGGTTACATGATGCTTATCAATAGAAAATAGCAATGTAAAAATAATCATAGAAATATTTTTTTTGTCTCCCTGATCTTCAGAACTTAAGTCTCTAGCTTCTTGATCTTAGGCACAAGGAAAATGCTCCCATCTCTGGTTTGCTGCAGCGAATAATCATTTGGGGAGTATGGCTTGCCATCTTCATCCCGAAGCATGCTGAAGACTTCAAGGTACAGGGTGCTCAGCTGCTTTTTCAGCAGCTGCAGGCTTTTGTCATTGTCCACCTTCTCTTTCAGGAGCTTCTCTTTCTCCTCCTTCAGGTAATCCAAATCGTGCTCCAATTCAGTAATGTTTTCCAGTTTCCTTTTACGGCAGTTTTGAGCAGCTACTTTGTTCTTGCCTCGCCTGCGTATGTCACGAATCAGAGTGAGCTGAGCCTCGCTGAACTGCTGCTTGGACATCATTTCATTGAAGTCATCCACAGGGAGATTGATGATTTTTTCAACAGAAAAGGGGATCTGCAGAGCTTTTGCTCTCAGTTCATCTCTAGTGAGATGAGCTTCTTCTTGGTTGAAGGGCTTATCTTTCATAAATGGAGCTTCAACGTGGCCAGGATTGGCAGGCAATTCTCTTTGAGGTGTACTAGTAAGCGGTAAGTCAGGCTTTGGGGTGCCTTGCTCCAGAGATGGAGAGGCAGGAGCCTGCAGGTGAAAAGAATGAATCTTTGCATTGGTTGGTGACACAATTCCAGGGGCGCTATCAATCTCCTCCATTTCTGAATCACTGCATCCAAAGCCTGTATCCTGACAGACTGAAGATGACTCAACAGAATGAGCTGGGGAGGTTGTATTGGGACTTGCATTCAGTGAAATACCAGAATCTGAATCATTATACTCGGGGGCATTTCCTGCAAGGTCTTGGTTAAAAGCTTTGCACTGAGCAAAATCCGAAAGGTCAATCGGTTCACTTAAAAAGCCAGCAATTGCCTGATCCACAAAATGAGATGGCGGAGTAGCCGCTCTGGTGTCCATCTTCACATCAATAAAGGAATAGAAATCCTCACAGAAATCAGTGCTACGTTGACTAGAATCTTCTGGCAACCCCAGGCTGGAATAGGGATCCTCCAAAGGTTTCAGGAAGTCTTGACTGCAGTTAACAACTTCTTTCTCCATGGCCGATATTGAATTGTAGAAGGTAAAGTTATCGGCTGCCTCTGAAGTGGTATTTACAGCAAATGGGCTTGATGTTACATCGGCGAGACTGTCATTTTGTATGTTAAGACACTGTTGAAAGAAAAGTTCCAAAAAATGTTCAATAAAACTTACACGATAATCTTATGATTTCATTTTAGAGTTTGTACTGGAGGGTTTTCTGGTCTGAAAGCCACACTAGAATTTTTAGTGGCATGCTTGCATGAGGCTTAGCAACTAAGCTTTGGTTTAATCCGATTTAAATGTAATTCAGAGTAATTATATGATTCCTTTCCATCTGTTTAACATTTCTGTCACGTGAAAAATGACAACTTGGGGAGGACCTCTGGGAAGGACGATCTCCCTAACCGTGTTTTACACATTAGCAGTTTCTGAGGAGGTGATGCCTCTCTGGAGCTAGGGAGGCAGTATTTATGGGTAATCTTGTGCCACACACATGGACACTGTAGGCTTCACTGTCACCTTTTTACATACTATGAGACTAGAAAACCTTGTGAGACAAACATCAAGCAAGAGAAATAAGGAAGGGGAGAGAGATGCAAGTAATTAGTACACCCCCCCCCCCTTTCTCCACTGACAATTTAGAAAAGGAAATGTGAATACTGAGAAGGGGATGAAATGCATCAGAACCTTGAAACTACAATTATCGACCCTTCAGTCATTCAACTTGCATTTGAATCAGTTGCCTACCTCAATACATTTACTTAAATGTAAGAGTTTGCAAGAGTTTATGGTGTTCCTCGTAACAGGAATGGAACCATTCCTTTTGTAGGATTGAGTGGTATGGCCTTTCAATATAAATAAATGTAGACCTACCAGGTTTCTTTCCTCAAGAATCAACTTCTGTTTGAGAAATTTCTGTTTTCCCTGCATTCAGGGTAAAATAATTTGTGTTTTGTTTATAAATTCCTTCTCCTTATAACTATTGTTACTCTAGATTTACAAAGTGTCATTTCTCAAAAAACAAAATCTGTGACATATGAAAAAAATATAGGCTTTTAAAATATTTTAAAGTCTCTGATGAGCTTGCAAATAATTGGATTTCTGGAATACCAAACTGAGGGTTCTGTTTATTTTTAAGAAAAAGCAGGCTTACTCTTCTTATGCAATTATGGATAAAACTGATATGAGCAAGATTTTTTTTTAAAAAAAAAAACCTCCCCAATTATCAAAAGGATATTAAATAGCAAGATTTCTCTCCCAATAAAAATAACCAAATAGACTTTCAATCCATTTTTAAGCAAACTAGCTTTAGGACTATAATGCAAGTTAGGGCTTTAATTTATAGTACAAATTCTCTCTAGAAAACAAATATTATTTCATTTGCACTACAAATAAATCTTGGTTGCAAGTTAAGTAGTTCACAGCTATTAGAACACTGTCAAGTTGTTATTTGGTGACGTTTCTTTTTTTTTTCTCCCACTGAATTATCCTATGCAGAGTGATGTGGGAAAGAATTGACCGAGAAGACAAAAATGTCAACGGTAATTTTTCCTTTTACCAAAATATCTGTCCAAAATACATAGCCAAACGCTGACAGCAAATATTACCTGCAGTTCTGGAATAGACAGGAGTTCTTCCCACACTTGTTCTATATCTTGTGTATTCTCCACTTTTGTATCTAATAATTCTGGAATCGTAGACTGAAGTACAGATGAGTCAAGCCGCTGCATAGGGTTAGATTCAACAAAGACCTGGTTGGCAGCCATTTCCAAAGGTGCCACTTGTCGAAATTCAGCTGGAGAAATCTAGAATATATGAAAGAGATCATTGATATACCTGTGCTTGGAGCCTTAAACATTACCACGAAAAGATATATATCGTCAAATCTGCGGCTCACAATATTAAGAGGAGTGTAAAAAGTAAGAAGGAAAGAGATGCAGTTAAGTCCATAAAGACTGTCAAAGTGGTGAATATTTACCTCACTCTCGCCTCCAAATGAAAATGTTTCTGCTAAAATCTGCATGTAATCATCAAAGAGAACATCTGCATCTTGTTTGGAAATATGTACACTCTGGGTAAGAAACACAGAAAGTTACAATTGTGTTAAATGCGGATTCATCGAAGACACCCACAGCAACCAGGGTGAAAGAAACAAGGAAGAGGGAATACGGTGTTCTAGTCAATAAGAACGAAAAGGGTTCTATGTTTACAGCTATACCTGTGAATAATTGTTGGATATGGCAGAATTTCCAGATTCAACAGCTTGAGCTGGTTGGATAGGAACATATTCCCCAGTTTCCTCATCCAGATGCAATTGGGCCAGGAAGGCCTTTTCTTGCTCTTTCTGAAGCTGCTCTTCTCTCTCACTTTCAAGCTTTTTCTGCTTCTCAAGTTCATATTCCTTCTTTCTTTGGCTGAAATCAAAAACTTCACGCCTTGCTCCAAGATCTATGTCTTGTCTCCAGAGAATGTCAATCAGCGTCACATCCTATATGCGTGAGAGAAAGAAAGTAAAGACCATCAGGGCTGTCTGCATTTTAAATGTACTATTCAAAAAGAGTGGCCATTATACCTAAGCGGTTGAAAATAGAACCAAAGCCCAAAGTTGATGGATCGATATTAACATCAATGTTATATCCCATAACATAAAATTCAGTAGGTATTTGATTACAAAACATGGAAATGTAGCAGTAAGAATAGGGGTTAAAAGAAAAAATGACTTGCACTGTAATGCTGAGCACTGTTTGAAATTCAATGTAAAATATATGTACTGTAAACACTTGAAAACAATCCTATCAATTATTTGTGAATAACCATGCACTGTATGCCTGTAGTCTTAAATGTCTTTATTGCTCATTAGTAAATGTAAATAGGACTGTCATAGATAAATGTCATAAATAAGTATATCAGAGTCCAAAAAATATTCAAAGACATGCACCGGTAAGCATTAGTAAGTAGTTCAACACAGAATTACATAATGTTATTTTATATATATATATATATATATATATATATATATATATATATATATATATATATATATATATATATGATTGGAAATAAAAACAAAAACATGACTCTTGGGAATATTCATGTTAGTCAAATAGTAATGATCACCAAGAGAGTATCTATAAAAATAGAATTTTAATCCACCGAGCTTTCGTCAAACACAATTGACATCGTCAGGGTTAAAAGGTAAGTGCCGGGGGAGAGTCTTATATACAGCTGTTTAGTGTCTGCTTCCGGCTCCTGGAGCGTGTCATAGGCCCCAGCTGATCGGGTTGGGTCTCCAGCCTACATCCCACATTACTAATCTGCATTCTGTCATAAGTTGTTTCAGAGTTGGGAGTCCAGATCTTTTTGCCTTCCTTGCTCATAGCCTCCCCCCCACCACCATCCCACACACGACTTCCCTCTACGAGTGGGGGTGGGCAATTATCACTTTCAGTATCCTTACAAGCCTCACGGCTATTTTGGTCTTGTTTATCCGTCTCCCGGAATTGTGCCCTAGATTCATAACCCCCGCCCATATTGTTCCTCCTCCCCTCCTTCTTCCCCTGGGTTCCCCTGTACGGTCCGCTGTTCGTTCCCACACGCTCTGTCTTGTGCACCGTCAAGATGTTTTTTTGTCGTTGTCCTATTGTCAGTGGCTCGTTGTTCCATCCGTTGCCGGTGGGCAACGTTACCGTCTGTCCTTGGTTCTCCATTCCCACTCCATACGGCGTTCTTCCCCTTTAATTGTAGTCGCTGTTTCATCCCATAACTTTGCGCTGGGGGTGTCGAAGGGGGGTGCATTCTCCTGCTGGATTGCGATCGAGTTGTCATGCTGTGTCTGGTAGCCTCCTCATGGGGGGGTTCATCGTCGTTCTCCTCATCTCTACCGGACCTGGTTGTATTCCGTTTTTCTTCCAGTTTCTCGAATCCCCATCCATTTCCATTCCATCTCCATGCTGTTCCGTTCTCTACGGATCGTGGCGAATCCGTCCGCAGTTGTCTGCCAGGACTGGTCTGTAGTTGTTCCAGGAAGGGGGGGCCATCAGTGGGGGCTGCATTAATGTGATTACATTAAATTCAATATATCCGGACATTAAGTTTACGTTGGAGGAGGAGGTCCGGGGCTCGATAGCCTTCCTGGACGTACTGGTCCAACGTTCCCCAGATGGAACTCTGAACACCAAGGTCTATCGGAAGCCCACTCATACGGACCGCATCCTCCATTTCCATAGTAATCATCCGGCCTCCCATAAGGCCAGCTGTATTAAGACCTTGTTCAAACGGGTACAGTCGCACTGCAGCACCATGGAAGCTAAGGCAGAAGAAAGAAAACATCTATTCCGCATATGCCAAATGAATGGGTATCCCCCGAGGTTTATTAAGCGACACAGTATGGCACCCGGACTACATAATGGACAATCAAGAGAGGACCTCCAGACACGGGTCATACGCGTGTCACTACCGTACATCAGAAATGTGTCAGAGGCTACAGCCAGGCTTCTGGCACCCCACAACATACAGGTAGCCCACAAACCCACCCAAACCATACGAGCTAAGGTGATGCGCCCCAAAGATCAGCTCCCCACCGCCGAGAGATCAGCCATAGTTTATAAAATCAACTGTGCAGATTGCCAGAGTAATTACATAGGCGAGACCTCGAAAAGACTTAAGACCCGCCTACATGAGCATAGGCTAGCCATCAGACGGGGTGAACAACACTCCCAGATTTGGGCTCATGCAGTAGAATACGGCCATCGTTTTGATTTTGAGAATGCCCAAATCTTGGCTAACGATATCACAAAAAGAGGCCGCTTATTAAAAGAGGCATGGTTCTCAGAAACTGAATCCATCAATAGGCGTGTGGATTTGTGTGCAGCACACCAGGCTCTGAAAATATGGAATGCTGGTAGCCGCATTAACCGGGAGAGGGGACCTAATTCAAAGACTTACTATCCAGAAGACATCGCCCGACCCTCCTCCTCATGTAATCACATTAATGCAGCCCCCACTGATGGCCCCCCCTTCCTGGAACAACTACAGACCAGTCCTGGCAGACAACTGCGGACGGATTCGCCACGATCCGTAGAGAACGGAACAGCATGGAGATGGAATGGAAATGGATGGGGATTCGAGAAACTGGAAGAAAAACGGAATACAACCAGGTCCGGTAGAGATGAGGAGAACGACGATGAACCCCCCCATGAGGAGGCTACCAGACACAGCATGACAACTCGATCGCAATCCAGCAGGAGAATGCACCCCCCTTCGACACCCCCAGCGCAAAGTTATGGGATGAAACAGCGACTACAATTAAAGGGGAAGAACGCCGTATGGAGTGGGAATGGAGAACCAAGGACAGACGGTAACGTTGCCCACCGGCAACGGATGGAACAACGAGCCACTGACAATAGGACAACGACAAAAAACATCTTGACGGTGCACAAGACAGAGCGTGTGGGAACGAACAGCGGACCGTACAGGGGAACCCAGGGGAAGAAGGAGGGGAGGAGGAACAATATGGGCGGGGGTTATGAATCTAGGGCACAATTCCGGGAGACGGATAAACAAGACCAAAATAGCCGTGAGGCTTGTAAGGATACTGAAAGTGATAATTGCCCACCCCCACTCGTAGAGGGAAGTCGTGTGTGGGATGGTGGTGGGGGGGAGGCTATGAGCAAGGAAGGCAAAAAGATCTGGACTCCCAACTCTGAAACAACTTATGACAGAATGCAGATTAGTAATGTGGGATGTAGGCTGGAGACCCAACCCGATCAGCTGGGGCCTATGACACGCTCCAGGAGCCGGAAGCAGACACTAAACAGCTGTATATAAGACTCTCCCCCGGCACTTACCTTTTAACCCTGACGATGTCAATTGTGTTTGACGAAAGCTCGGTGGATTAAAATTCTATTTTTATAGATACTCTCTTGGTGATCATTACTATTTGACTAACATATATATATATATATATATATAAATATAAAAATAACATTATGTAATTCTGTGTTGAACTACTTATTAATGCTTACCGGTGCATGTCTTTGAATATTTTTTGGACTCTGATATACTTATTTATGACATTTATTTATGACAGTCCTATTTACATTTACTAATGAGCAATAAAGACATTTAAGACTACAGGCATACAGTGCATGGTTATTCACAAATAATTGATAGGATTGTTTTCAAGTGTTTACAGTACATATATTTTACATTGAATTTCAAACAGTGCTCAGCATTACTACATTATATATATATGTAGGTCTTTGGTTGTTCGGGTTTTCTCCCACGTAAAATTGGAAGTGTCTTGGCGACGTTTCGACGAAGTCCCATTCGTCATCTTCAGGCTGGTGCTTTCAGCTTCGTGCTTTGAGCAGCAATGTGTGGTCTTAGCTGTTTATTCCTTTTAACTGCCAGTGGGGGTATGAACTGATTGGGTGGGAGCTTGGCTGTGTTCTGATTGGGTGGAGGTGTGTTCTGAATGGTTAAAGAAAAATAAGAATGACCAAACCACCAAATATTTAATACAGTAACTGCATTTTTGGATCTCAAAATTTAATCAAAATTGAATATCCCATACGCTAGTTATAAAATATCTAACTTTTTTGAGAAAAAACTTGTTTTTGTGTACATTTATGGGATTGATGATCATCAGAGATGAATTCTGTAAATGCCTGAACTTCAACCTTATAGTCACACAAAACATCCCATAATACATACCTACTCACTTTATCATATGCTTTCTCTAAATTAAAGATATACAATAAATTTTCTTTCTCACATGTAGACATTTCTCAATGACCAACTAAAGGGCAAAAATCTGGTGTGCACATTCTCTGCTCAGCATACAGACAAAGTCCAAATTTTAGTCATGGATCAAAATAGATTTTCATCAGAATTCTGACAAACACACTTAATATAATTTGCCTGTTCCTGTAGTCTTGCTATCTTTCCATTAGAATAGAATAATTGCATTTTTCCAAACATCAGACAGAAATGAAAACATCACGCACATATTAAATCAAGTTTCACAGTCATTCTCCAAGGAAGCCACATCCATATTTTAATATTTCTCCAAATATATTATTTGTATCTCATACCATTTTTTAACATTTTTCACAACATACATCTCTTTCATTTCATCAGTTTCTTTCCTGGACATTTATGGCATTTGTATCAATTCTACTTTGCATATCAATATAATTCCCACGCAAAATGCCATACAAATCTCTAAATTACTCATTCCCAAGTAACTTTCATCTTTTTTTTAATTCCATTCATTCTGATGACACCTTATTTTATCTATTTTACTCACTTCTCTGCTCTTTTTTAAAAATTTCTATCTTAATTGCTCTGCAGTTTCTCAATCTTTAGTCCTAATTATTCCTTGCTTTCTCCGACTACATTTTTTGCAATTTTATTTCTCCCACACTACCTTATATTCATTGCAAATTCCCACAACCTTTCATCATAAGAAATGAAATCAATCATGCTTTTAAATTTATATTTATTCTTTGTCATGTCTATATATGAATAGACTTCCGCTTATACCATACATCTTTAAAAAAGAAACATTTTCTAACCAGATACTGACCACTTGACATAACCTCATAATTTTCATTCATTCTTGCTCAATCACTTTTTCTGTTATCTGTCATTACATTCTCACCCATCCATTCATGTTCACCTAACAGAATAATTTATTTTCTGGGGTCATGTTCAGTCATAATTGTAAGGAGCGTCCTTGAGTGAATCAGGCAAACAATACACCAGGCACGCTCCAGGATCCAACAAAGTTTATTGCACGTTGCAGGAAACAAAGTTTACCCTGGGGGAGGCTCCAACCCCGCGCACTATATGCCGTCCCGGGCTACACCCAGAGCACACACCCTCATCAAGCCTTATAAGGAAACCCCGCCTATAATCCACCCATCCACCCCACCCTGTGTTAACCTCCACCGTAGCAAGCCCCATGAAACAAATCCTCAGTCAGTCAGTCCCACAGCAGCAAGCCCCGTGAAACAAGTCCGGGTCCCACGCCCTAACTGATATTAGATCCTGTCAGACCCAGCGTCAATGCATAGCTCCTGCCCGCAACCCCCATTCCGTTTTGGCTTTCACGTGATGTCGTCACATGCACATTCAGCTGGCTGCACGCAGATCACGCCGGCGGTGTGGGTGCCGTTCCGCCGGAACCGCTAGGACGCGTTCGCCGTCGGCGCAGGCTGGAGGCTGCAGCCGGCCAGGTTGGCAGCGGCCAGGGTGGTAGTGTGCTGGGTCTGACATTCGGCTTCCCCTCACCACAACTCCCCCTGAAACAAAGGTAATAGATGAGTCACCGCGTGTACCTTTTGGCCAGATACACCAATCAACCGTCCCCTTGCCCCCGCCGCGCTCCGTGTTGTACCCTTTTGTGATACCTTTTAACTAGCTCGGGGGCGGATACATCCCCACTCAATACCCAGGAGGCTTCAGACAAAGGATACCCCGTCCACACGACCAGGTAGTATAGTCTATTACCCCGTAGTCGCGAGTCAACTATGTCCTCTATTTCGTACCGTCCTGGGGTGACAGGGCCTGGGGGTTGTCCATGGGATGTCCTCCCCACCGGCTTCAATAAACTTACGTGAAATGTCGAATGCATTTTTCCTAGAAGCTTTGGTAATTCGAGCCTCACTGTTACCGGATTGACGATTTGTGCTATGCGAAAGGGCCCGATATATTTTGGTGCCAGTTTCTTGCAGGGGACCTGCAACTTAACATATTTGGTTGATAAGTATACTTTATCCCCCACACGGAATTGGACCGGTTGTCGACGTCTCTTGTCGGCGTGGTACTTAGCCACCTGTGTCGCCTGGTCTAATGCCTGCCTTACATTACGCCACACCTGGCCTGCTCGAGCAAACCACCCCTCTGATCGGTGTAGAGGGGGGTCTGGTGACACACACTCGGGTAAGGGGACCACATCATACCCATAAACAACCTGAAATGGGGTTAGACCGGTACTGTTATGCACTGCATTATTATATGCCAGTTCAGCAAATGGAACATAGTCCACCCAATCCAGCTGTTGATACGATACATAACAGCGCAGGTACCGTTCAATGGCTGCATTTGCCCGTTCCGCCGCCCCGTTGGTACAGGGGTGGTATGCCGAGCTCAATCCTTGTGTGGTTCCAATACTGGCTAGGAAACCTCGCCAGAAGCGGGCTGTAAACTGCACACCACGATCTGAAATAACTCGACGGGGTGCCCCATGTAGTCTGTAAATATGTTGTACAAACAATTTCGTCAGGCGTTTTGCAGATGGCAGACCTTTGCAGGGGATGAAGTGGGCCTGCTTAGAAAAAAGATCCACCACTGTCCAGATCACCGTGTAACCCCTCACGTTTGGCAAGTCCACAATGAAGTCCATCCCGAGATCCTGCCATGGCCGGTCCGGGTCCGATACCTGTTGTAGTAAGCCCATGGGTTTTTTCGGTACCGTTTTCGCTTGGGCGCAAAGGTGACACTGTTTGACATATTCCTCAACATCCTTCCTCATCCCTGGCCACCAGAATTGACGTCTCACTAGATGGAGTGTCCTTACGAACCCAAAATGGCCGGCCGTTTTCGAGTCATGACATCTGTGGTACACTCGGTTTCTTAGTGCCAACGGAACGTATAGCTTATTCCCATACCAGGCCAATCCATCACGACGACTCAAGATCCCAGGGTTAGCTAAAATCCAGGGGTCTGTTAACAAAGCCGATCTCAGCCCATCCTCGAAAGCTCCTAACTGTGCACCCTTCTCAGGCAGGCCGGGACCCGGATCACACGGAGGTATGATAGCGTGAATCACCTGCTCTCTCTTACTATTGTACTGTGGCAGCCGGGATAGCGCGTCGGCCAGGAAATTCTTTCCTCCCGGAACGACTTTCAGGTGGAAGTTGAACCGTTGGAAGTATTGCGCCCATCGCACATGTTTGGGTGCTAATCTTATTGGGGTTTGGAGGACCGCTAGATTTCGATGGTCTGTCCACACCTCGAAGGGATGCTGTGCGCCCTCCAGCAAATGACGCCATGTCGACAGGGCCCATTTCACGGCAAACGCCTCCTTCTCCCACACTGCCCAGCGGCGGTCCGTGTCCGTGAACTTTTTGGACGTGTAGGCGCACGGTTGTAGAAGTCCGTCTTTATTACGTTGCAACAATATCGCCCCAATGGCGACATCGCTGGCGTCGGCCTGTACGACGAATGGTCGGCCTGGATCGGGGTGTATCAGAATGGGTTCTCGTGCGAATAGTCCCTTAAGGGACTCGAAAGCCTGTTGGCAGGCCATAGTCCAGACAAGAGGTTGTCCTGGGCGAGGTTTTCCGGCTACTCGCTTGGTGCGCAACAGCTGAGTCAGCGGCAGGGCCACGTCGGCGAACGAGGGGATGAACTGCCGGTAAAAGTTTGCAAATCCTAGAAACCGCTGTAGCTGGCGACGGGTTTTTGGCGCTTGCCATTCCAATACGCATTTTACTTTATTGGGATCCATTCTAGGAAAAATGCATTCGACATTTCACGTAAGTTTATTGAAGCCGGTGGGGAGGACATCCCATGGACAACCCCCAGGCCCTGTCACCCCAGGACGGTACGAAATAGAGGACATAGTTGACTCGCGACTACGGGGTAATAGACTATACTACCTGGTCGTGTGGAAGGGGTATCCTTTGTCTGAAGCCTCCTGGGTCTTGAGTGGGGATGTATCCGCCCCCGAGCTAGTTAAAAGGTATCACAAAAGGGTACAACACGGAGCGCGGCGGGGGCAAGGGGACGGTTGATTGGTGTATCTGGCCAAAAGGTACACGCGGTGACTCATCTATTACCTTTGGTTCAGGGGGAGTTGTGGTGAGGGGAAGCCGAATGTCAGACCCAGCACACTACCACCCTGGCCGCTGCCAACCTGGCCGGCTGCAGCCTCCAGCCTGCGCCGACGGCGAACGCGTCGAATGTCAGACCCAGCACACTACCACCCTGGCCGCTGCCAACCTGGCCGGCTGCAGCCTCCAGCCTGCGCCGACGGCGAACGCGTCCTAGCGGTTCCGGCGGAACGGCACCCACACCGCCGGCGTGATCTGCGTGCAGCCAGCTGAATGTGCATGTGACGACATCACGTGAAAGCCAAAACGGAATGGGGGTTGCGGGCAGGAGCTATGCATTGACGCTGGGTCTGACAGGATCTAATATCAGTTAGGGCGTGGGAACCGGACTTGTTTCACGGGGCTTGCTACTGTGGGACTGACTGACTGAGGACTTGTTTCATGGGGCTTGCTACGGTGGAGGTTAACACAGGGTGGGGTGGATGGGTGGCTTATAGGCGGGGTTTCCTTATAAGGCTTGATGAGGGTGTGTGCTATGGGTGTAGCCCGGGACGGCATATAGTGCGCGGGGTTGGAGCCTCCCCCAGGGTAAACTTACTGTAAGGAGCGTCCTTGAGTGAATCAGGCAAACAATACACCAGGCACGCTCCAGGATCCAACAAAGTTTATTGCACGTTGCAGGAAACAAAGTTTACCCTGGGGGAGGCTCCAACCCCGCGCACTATATGCCGTCCCGGGCTACACCCATAGCACACACCCTCATCAAGCCTTATAAGGAAACCCCGCCTACAAGCCACCCATCCACCCCACCCTGTGTTAACCTCCACCGTAGCAAGCCCCATGAAACAAGTCCTCAGTCAGTCAGTCCCACAGTAGCAAGCCCCGTGAAACAAGCCCGGTTCCCACGCCCTAACTGATATTAGATCCTGTCAGACCCAGCATCAATGCATAGCTCCTGCCCGCAACCCCCATTCCGTTTCGGCTTTCACGTGATGTCGTCACATGCACATTCAGCTGGCTGCACGCAGATCACGCCGGCGGTGTGGGTGCCGTTCCGCCGGAACCGCTAGGACGCGTTCGCCGTCGGCGCAGGCTGGAGGCTGCAGCCGGCCAGGTTGGCAGCGGCCAGGGTGGTAGTGTGCTGGGTCTGACAATAATGTTGTATATTTTTTCTCAGACTCATTTCTGATTTTTCCATTATCACCATTACTGGAGCACAAAATATAACTACAGTCTATACTTTCCTACTTTCATATACCCCAACAATCTAGATAATATCTACTCATACTCTCCTTTCATGTTCCATACTATACTTTCATGTACATCAATTCCATAAGTGGAAATCATCTTCAAATCTTTTACAGCATTCTTTGTCTTAATTTCAGACATAAAAAAATATTTTTCTTTCAGGCTCTTTATTATTTATTTCTCCTGCATGTTACAATCCTAAGTATGCAATGATCACAAAATAGACCCCTGAATATTTCATTTCTATGCCCATCAGGGCTTGGGCACTTCAATATTTCACACAATGCTTTTAATAAGAAAGGGCAAGGATAGACTAGGTTACCAGGTTTAGACCCACGTGCAAAATTCCCTGCTAATGGTAAGGATAATACCAGCTAGTGTAGCACCTTTGGGTCAGTATACCAACCACTCCTATAAAGTTGTTTTCCCTTTCAAAATAATTGTGTCATTCTAAATATATTATTTATTACAAATATAAGTTCATTAAATGATTTTTAAAAATCTAAACGCATTAGCTACAAGTTGATATTAATGCTAAAATAAGGAGCAAAGTGTTCATGATAATGGTACATACACTGAGCCACATGTCTTGTTTTTCAGATAATGATTTATTACATCCTTAAATCAGTTCAGTGGGCTACCATGTGATTTGTTCTTCAATAAGTCTTTTATTCTGTTTTTAGTTTTTCAAGCCCAGGGCATATAACTGCTTGGGCAAATCCAAGAAATGGAAATATCCAAGGAAACGGCCTAAAAGGGGATTCAAAATCTAAGGGTGCCCTAAACAAAAAAAATTTTCTTTTAACTCAGGTACAATGTAGATATTCCAACCATCTGACCATTAGAATCATATTGTATTAATACTGACAAGAACCCCTGATTTTTCTGTTAAACAACTATAAAGTTATGTATTGTGAACTGAATCCAGAGCCTGAAATCAACCTTACAATCAAAATACAAGTGGCACTGGACTCATGGATAATGCCTTTTGTTTTCTCTGTTTTTACTGTTTTTCAAAATAAGCCAACACAATATACAATACCTCAGTTTACATATTAACAACCACTTTGTGAGGACACTTTGAAGAAAAACAATTGACTGAATCTGAATTTTACTATCTTCCAAACTATAATCTAATTTTAACCACAAATCTATACAGCAGGAGGAAGAGGAGGAGGATAGAAAAATGAAGCCATTTTTTCTGACATCAGTGTTTTATTTATCTTAGTATTAAGCTTTACAACCTGTCCTTAACTTCAGGGCTAAGTCTTGAATCAACAAAGATCATGTTTAGATTTGTCCTCTTGTAAAACAAAAACTCCTTCAATTTCTAAAGAGATTTGGATTTACTGAACGTTTCCAAAAATGCTGGAGGTAGCAGAAAGGTGGTGTTGTTTTTTTTTAAATGGTCTTTCCTTCCCTCCTTTTTCAGAAGATTGGCTCATCTTCCACAGCACTTTTAATGGCACATCAGGCTGCAAGGAAAAGGAAGTATAGGAAATAAGCATGCCTCATTTTTCTTTCATTGTGAATAATCTCTATTTATAGGTAGCTAGTATTCAACTCAAAGAAAATTCTTGACGTAATTCTTGATATAAAATGCCTTTGCTCTGGCACAAAATAATCACTGCATCTTCATTTCCATTGGTGAGAAGAAGCTTTTCTGGAGATTTTCAGTCATCCAGGTCGTAGTTGTCTCAAAGGTGCTTTTTCAAAAGACAACTGGACTGTTTTTTTCCTTGTCACAACTGAAAAAGCTTCTTGGATGAGAAGTGAAAAATCTTCTTTTTCTTCCTCAAGGAAAAAACACCCCGTTGCCTTTTGAAAAAGCACCTTTGAGATAGTGAGGAGAAGGCTTCCCCAATAGGTTCAGCTGTAAACAGCTCTTTTTAGAAATTAAATACTGACTGGCATTTGTCATTAAATCAATTCTTATATGCTTTCTCTGTTCCAAGCCACATTAATAGCTTAGTTTGAGTTTATAGAAAGCAATTTTAATAAGATAAATGTAACTGTTAAACAATTCACATTAAGTTGTCCTCTGAGCCCCAAAGGAATTATTTGTCTTTTAGGTTTATGTATTAACATGGGGCCCTGGGGTAGACAATTAGCTATTTTATGTGAAACTCTTGTGGGTGTATGGTTAAAGTCTGACAATTCACTCCTATAGCTTTTTAGCAAACACATTTGAATTAGATAAATAATCCATATTTAGAATTGTGTATTGGCTACATAAGAAATATTTCCTATGGTTTATATATTTGCAACAGGCTTTAAAAATAAATTAACTATAGAGTAGGCAATCTGTACAAAAATACCCATATATGCCAGCGTATAAGGCGACTTCCGCAAGCGTTAAAATTGGCACCGAAGTCGGGGGTCGTCTTATACGCCGAGTCGTCTTATAGGCTGGAAATACTGGTAGTTTCCGGCGTATAAGACGACATTCTAGGCATGCGACTCAGCACCAAAGACGGGGGTCGTCTTATACACCAGGTCGCCTTATACGCCGGCATATACGGTATATATAATGAAATTTGTGAATGGGGAGAAAAGACTTTTCAGTGCCCTGCCATTGATCCTAACTCACATACTTACTGTCAAAAGAGAAAAATCCTCTGAAGTGTGACTCTTAAAAACCACCCAGTCAGCTTGAGAAATTAATTTTAGAAGAAAAATAAAAATAAGGCAGGCCTACTTCTCCCAAATCCACAAAGAATGGTTAGAGGAATAGGGTATGTCTACTTTAATGAAAAGAAGGGCTAGGGGTAACATGAGAGCAGTGTTCCAATATTTAAGGGGCTGCCACAAAGAAGAGGGGTCAACCTATTCTCCAAAGCACCTGAAGGCAGGACAAGAAGCAATGGATGGAAACCAATCAAAGAGAGAAACAACCTAGAATTAAGGAGAAATTTCCTGGCAGTTAGAACAATTAATCAGTGGAACAACTTGCCTCCAGAAGTTGTGGGTTCTCCAACACTGGAGGTTTTAAGAAGACATTGGACAATCATTTGTTTGAAATGGTATAGGTGTTCTTGCTTGAGCAGGAGGTTGGACTAGAAGACCTCCAAGGTTCCTTCAACTTTGTTCTGTTAAATCTAAAAGGAACTATTGGGGATCTAAGCTTGAGTTATAACTCTTCCTGAATTGAGTATCGTAAATTAGCTGATAAGCAGAGTAAGTTATTACTTCATTACTGTGAAGAAAGTCAAATCTGAAAGCAATACATATACTATTTTTGGTCTTTAGATTGGGAGCTTTTTTTTCTTGCTATTATTGCACAACACTGATACAACCTGAAGCAAGTGGCTAAGACATCTTAAAATGGCATAGATAAAAGACTTTAGGAAATAGGATTACAAATACTACAATCCCATCCCCACCTACAAAATAGGATTTCCTTCTTAATTTACACTAAGAAAATGTCTGGTGAGACTGACTTTTCTTATCTTTCTGTCAAGAGAATTGCCATTATTATGTATAAGAAATGAGAATGATAGTCAATGATATATACTCTGTGACATCCATCACTTTTAAGTGCCAGATCCATAAATGCCTAGGCCAGGAGAACAAAAAATAAATGATTTAGTTAGAATAGCCAGAACATCATATTCCTACAGTGTGTTATTAAAACACACCTTAGAGCTGAATTCTAGAAGCTCTGATAAACTTCAAAGGGTTGTGATGAAAGTCCAGGAAACTTGTACTCATGTGTCCTTGAAAGCAGACATTTTGTTTACTGTATGCTTCACATTCCATTTGCTTGTCAAAATGGAAGCAAAATACACCCCTATTCATATGACTTAAACATGTGGAAAGTCCCTTTCTTGTACACACACAAAATACCTAAACCAGAAAGACCTTCTCTTCTTCTCTGTTTATTTTTCATCCATTCAAGCTGAAATATCTATAGTGTTTATCTTTCACAGCACACTGCCTATGGATGTCTCTGAGCACATTTTTGGATAAAAACAGCTATTTTTCAAGGAAGCAGCTACCGCACAAATAAGTAATCAAAGCTATCTTAGTCAAATGTATTTACAACAAAATTCTTTTCCACTGTTTTCATTCTTTTCTTTTTAAATTTTCATCCAAGTTGTAATTTGGGGGAGGGTGAGATGCCATCTACAACTATTATATATCTCATATATCTCCGCTAGAAAAAAAAATTACTTACGTGCTGCTTTAGGGTTCACTTAAGTACATGCTAAGAGCATAAACCACCTGTATTTTGTTATGAACTTCAGGAGGAAATGGTGATGCTGGGAGACCTGATTATATTCAATATTGTGGGGTCCTTGGTGCTCTCTAAACATGGTAGTCTTCTTGTAGATGTCTCGTTACCAAACTAGGTAATACCATTGGTGCATATATTCAGTATTATCAGTTTTATTAAGATCTCCGTTATTTAATATATTTAATTTAATTAATAACAAACTATTAATTCAATAAAAGCTGAATTCAGGAAGTGCTTTAAGTAGAGAAAGAAATCATCTATCTATAACCCTCCCCACGCAGCTCTGTACCGAGTATGGATTACAGTTCAAAACTACAAGTTAGTTTTGGTTGGTTAAAATGTGTATAACTATCCTTAATTATTTATAATTTATACAAAATATTAGATGTTAAAACAAATCCATGGAATCTTACCAATATCAGAAGCAAAAGTGCCACCAAGAATATTATTAGTGAGGGATCCAATCCTACCGTTTTTCTAGCTCTTTCCTCAAATTTATATCTAGTTTTCCATGTCCATGTTCAGCTCTTCAAAAACCTGCAGAACTAGAATGACCAGAGGCAACAGTTGCACAAATAAGTTATGATCTACATCTCCTGACAACTCTTATCTCTCTGTGACCACATGCAGTGACAAGTTCTACGAGGCACTTCCCATCAGTTCTGGACAAAGAAGGTTATGATCTCTACCTCCTTAGAATTCTTATCTCTCTGTGACCACATGCAGTGACAAGTTCCACGAGGCACTTCCCATCAGTTCCTGTGGTTGTGTACTAACAAGAAGGACCTCAGGGAAGAAGCACTGGATTGCACAATCCACAGTCATTCTTGGAAACGGCTACTACCCTTACTCAACTCTACTCAACTCTGGCTTCTCATCTCGGTTAAAAGCAATCACTCACAGGGATTGGGTAACCGGTCAGAAAGTCTTAATCTGGGGAAAACCCTCTTATAACTAACAAAGAAAAACCAGAGGAACCTGAGAAAATGGGGGAGATGATTCCAAGCCAGGCAAGTCAAGTTCTCACTTCCAAAAGGCAGAAGAGATAGGGCAAAGATGTCATACTTCAACTAGGTATTTTTTTAAAAAAAATCCATTAATTTGTAATAAACTTCCTTTTCAATGAACTTTGTTTCCAACATGGTGGGAAGCGCAAATGACTATTGTTTGACTATTCTTTCTTATTAAACTGGACAACTGCATACACAGTACAGGCAATATTCCAAAAATAATTAAGTCTGATTTTACTGTTCCTAACCAACATTTATATGAAAACTTTTCTATGGATTCTCCATTTTTCCCCCCAATGAGGTACATTCTGATCACTATATGTAAGGGTGCAAGTGTTTGTGTGAATGTGTGAAGTCATTTGAAGCTTCAAACTGTTCTAAAGTTTTTTTAAAAAAAAATCACAAACACACACACAAAATTAGATTACTTTGGAATGGAATGTGGCTATTGGGGCCAAAATAAAGTTTAACTAGCATGTTAATCTACATCTACTTTTTACTCAGACTGCTGTTCTAACCCAGCCTATACAGTTAATGATTAATTTTAGCAATCAATTTCTGCTTAGAACTGTGCAACACAAAGGCCTTACCTACACACACAGTGCCTTGCTTTCATACACTTTCTGGACCATCTTAAAACAAATACTAACCCATCATGAAAGCAATCCTGAATGTAAGACAATCTCTCACAAAACGTAAAAAAAAAAAAAAAAAAAAAGGCTGTACAGGTAGACCTCGACAACTGAGCCCAAAGTTTTTGTTGCTAAGCGAAAATTTGTCAAGTGAATTTTCCCCATTTTTACAACCTTTCTTGCCACAGTTGTTAAGTGAATCACCACAGTTAAGTTAGTAACACGGTTGTTAAGTGACTCTGTCTTCCCCATTGACTTTGCTTGTCAGAAGGTTGAAAAAGATGATCCTGTGACTCCGGGACACTCCAAGCATCACAAATATGAACCAGTTGCCAAATGCCTGAATTTTGATCACGTGACCATGGGGATGCTGCAACTAAATGTGAAAAATAGTCATAAGTCACTTTTTTCAGTGCTGTTCTAACTTCAAACGGTCACTAAATGAACTGATGTAAGTGAAGGACTATCTATAAAGGCACATACAAAATATGCCCAAGTTCATCTACTTTGTCATTTGGCAACCCTGCTCTTCAAAGAACCAATCCCAAGGATTTTTTCCCCTTTCTTAACAAATGAGTGCCCATGACAACTTTGCCTGCTTCCTTATCATCTGCCTTTGTCTACAGGCAACTGCGAAACAAGGGCAAGACCCAGAAAACTGTCTTAATGTCTATTGATTAAAAATAACTATCTGTGAAATCAGTTACCCTATCTGTAAAAGTAATTGATTCCCCATCTGCACCAATGGTAGTCTCTCCCTGTCCCCACAAAAAGCAAGAAATATCTGGATCCCACAATTCTAATCCCAAACATGCTTATTGTATAGTAAGTAGCTCTGAGGCTCTTCCTTTCACTTAAGTATGTTAGATTTTCTAGTCCAGGGATAGGCAACCTTGGCTCTTTTATTTATTTATTTATTTATTTATTTATGAATGAGACTTATATACCGCTTTAAGTGCAAGCACTCTCTAAGCGGTGTACACCAGTAAGCAATGTATATATATATATTTACATTGCCCCCAACAATATGGGTCCTCATTTTACCTACCCCGGAAGGATGGAAGGCTGAGTCAACCTTGAGCCAGTGAGATTTGAACCGCTGACCTGCTGAACACAGTCAGCTAAAGTGGCCTGCAGTACTGCACTCTAACTGCTGCGCCACCTCGGCTCATGACTCGTGGACTTCAACTCCCAGAATTCCTGAGCCAGCATGGCTCAGCTTGGAAACCTCTCCCTTTCCCCTCAGTGTGGCTGGCTCAAGAATTCTGTGAGTTGAAGTCCACGAGTCATAAAAGAGCCAAGGTTGCCTACCCCTGTTCTAGTCCTATTCTGCACGTGGGCTAACTCTCCCGTCATTCCCATCTGATCTTTTTTAATGGAGCACCTCCAAGTCTCCACAAGTAAAGCAGCTCTCTACTTCAGGCACGCACCTTCTCCAAGTTGAGACTGACAAAAATAAATAAAACAAAAAACAAAAACGGAAGGGCCAGCACATTCAACCTTGTTCCCCTCTGAAGCCACAACAGCAGCATCTTTGCTTTCTTTCCAGACGCTTGTTTACATGATTGGATCTCCTGACCACTCCCTAATTTTCAACACCAACTTCCTTGTCTTGGTGGGTAATTACTTAACTACAAACCTTCTTCCTTCCAGGTAAATATTAAACCTTCTAGGTTCACACATGCTACCTAGCCATAGTTTTTGACATAGCCCTAACATGTGTTGCCTGAACCCACCTTTGGAGTTTATGGACTAATGTGTTCTGTGAACCAAGCAAGGCAGCAGAGTTAAGCAAGCAAGTCATAGTCCAATGTACAAAGAGTAGGGGTAGGTTTGCACAACAGGAAGGCAAAGGGAAAATTTCTCCACTCTCTTCTCTCCAGCTTCTTCCACTCTTGCAAGCCTGTATCTGAAAGCCCATGGGTGGAGAACAAATTGGGCTGAGAAGCTGTGGGGCGAAAATATATCAAGAAGCCCCTTATACTGCCGCTGCTACCTCATTCCAAATCACCCAGTTCTCACAATGGTTGAGGGTTTATTTGGGGCTTTTCTTTGTGTAGGGTTTATAATTCTGTATTTTTTTTTTAATTTCCAATCTTTTCCAATGTTGCCCTTATTTTCATTCCCCAAATTCTCAAAACCAGTTTAAGACTAGCCCACACTGGCCTTCCAGCAGATAAATTCAAAATGTCGAGAACTGCACAGGCTCACCCACTGGAAACCACAAAAAATAAACCACACTGAATACATAACGTTCTGTATCTTCCTTTTGTAACAAAATGAGACATTATCTGCAATCATTGTCATTGTACAGGTAATCTTCTTTGAGCAACTACAATTGGGACCAGCAACAATAGTCATTAAGTGAAACAGTTGCCAAGTTAAACCACAACTGTTCTTGCAATCTTTCTTCAGATTACCTCTGATTTACAGCTTTATGTGGAGATCATAAATGCAAGTCATAAGCAGTGGTGGGATTCAAATATGTGAACAATTGGTTCTCTGTGTGGATGCCGCTTCTGGAAATCCATTCTGGGCCTGGGCAACAAAAAATTAGCTACCAGCTCTACCAAACTGGTGCAAACTGGCTGAATCCCACCACTGGTCACAAGGTTACTTTTTGTCACTGTTGTCAGTACAAACAGTTTCTGTACAAGGCAGTCACTATATGAGGATTGTCTGTATAGTTGAATAAAGTTGCAATTGAGATCTTTCTGATGGAAAAGGGAATAATTTTCTCCAATAATCTGACACTTGAATAAACAGGAAATATATATCCCCATTTTTTTATTTTCTTTCTTTTTCTTTCTTTCTCTTTTCTTTTCTTTCTCTTTCCTCTCTCTGTCTCCCTCCTCCCCTCCCCTCCCCTCCTTTTCCTACCTTCCACTCCCATTCCTTTTCTTTCTTTTTTCTCTGCCTATTCATTCTGCAGTTTGTCTCTGAATAAGAGAGCCACCATTAAGAGCAAGAGGGGTACTCTCAATGTTTTGAGAACTGACACATGACAATAACATTCATTTTCTGCCCTCCAACAATAATTACTTTGTGACTGGACCCATTGCATCATCTTATGTTACCTAAATTTCATCCAGTCATCTTTTGCTAAATAAAAACAAAAATTTTACCACAAAATCTAAGTGGGACTTAGAAGTGATTGATAATTGAATATTTTGTATTATGTATTTTTATATAAAAATATTTTAATTATACAAAAACTCATTTTTTAAAAAAAAAAACTGTTCCTTTAAGAAGAAAAATTTTCATTTCCTCTAGTCTGTTTGTTTTCTGATAGCAAAAGGCACTCTGGCTGAGGAATTCTGGGAGTTGAAGTCCACAAGTCATAAAAGGGCCAAGTTTATTAGGCAAAATAATATCTTCAATGCAAAAGTCAGTTCAAAATATCTATAGATTACAACTGCAATCTTTTACTCTTGGTAACCAGCATACCTCTCTTTGAGAGCAGTATTTGAAAAGGCACATTCCAAGAACAAAGCTGTGGGGGGGGGGGAATTATTGCACAACTCAATATTGTTCTGGTATTCCGAACACAAAGTTTGCACGCTAAAGAACAAAAAAGGGCCATTTTAGGCAAGCCACGACTAACAACTGTCACTTTTAAAATTCAGAATTGTGCTATTATAAAAACTTCTGTGCCATTCATTAAATCATACCCACAGAATCAAGGAATGTATGAATTGGAAGGGATTTATAGGCCATCCAGTCAAGCTACTGCAGTGAAGGAACACACTACAGGTAAGTGCTCTCTTACAGACCACAATTGGGACCAGCAACTTGGTCACTAAGTGACACAGTGGTGAATTGAAACCATGCCTAAGGCATCAGTTCTGGCCTATTTTTCAGCATTGTCCTTACTTCAAATGGTCACTGAACGAACAATCTGTAAGTGAGGATACCTGTATGTTTTCTCAGAGAAGTAGACATCCCAATCTACTTTGAAAACCTGCCATTTTTCCTCATCTAAGTGTTCTGATCTGTTATATAGCCACCCAAAATCGCTTCTTGCAAGATGGGCAGCTTTATACTTTTGAAAAAATAAAATAAAGCAAAATAAACTACTTCACTGCTTACAGTTCTTGCCCTCTCTCCTCTTAATCAGCTTGACTCTTTCTTCTAAATTTAATCTGTTAATCCATTATTTTGCTCTTAGTTTCAACAAAGAACAGATTTAATCTCCTCTTGCATCTAGCACCTTTTTAATTAATTGTAGACTGCAGCTTGTCTCCACTATGCCTTTTCTTATTGAGCTCCCTTAGCTATTTCTCACAGAGTTGGTTTCCAAACCACTTTCCATTCTGATAGTTCTCCAGTGCACCAACCAGTCTCTTTCTTTCAAAGTACAATGCCTTGAACTACAGTATTTCAAGTGTGTTCTAACCACACAGAGTTCTAACCACATAGAGCATAGATTACAACAATTACATTCTGCAATCTGGGCACAATGCTTCTATTACTAAAGCTCAGTTTTGTACCTGCTGTATCCTACCGCTTGCCCAGACTCAGCTAATTTGTAAGGATCCTTCCCACATATATAACCACCAAGCCACAATTCCCAAACCCTATAGCTATGTATTTAGTTTTTCTTGCCTAGATGCAAACCCTTACCTTCCTCACAGCTAATATCTTCATTGGCTTTTAGTCCAATGTTCAAATTTCTGAGGTAATTTCAAACTGTGATTTTTGTCCTCTATTAGTCAATACCTAGTTTATCATCTAAAGTATTAGCTAATGACTATCTTAGTGTCATCAGTCCATTTGAGAAGTTTTATTTTTATTCCATCATCTGGATCATTTCTAAATATGTCAACTCACAATTCAATATTTTAGTTTCTGGATGATGTACATCTATTTACAAAGTCTCTTTGGGGCAGATATCAAACCAGATGAAAATTCATCAGATCGAAACAGGTTTTACTTCACATTTATCCATTATACCCACAAAGGTATCATGGAAAAATCTGTCCCATGTTTTACTATGATCAAGTTATAATACCTCCATTGCATTCTAATTTGTCTACCAAATTAGTTATTCTGTCATAAAAAGAGATTAGCCCAGTGGTGGCGAACCTATGGCACGGGTGCTAGAGGTGGCACTTGGAGCCCTCTCTGTGGGCCCACACACCGTCTCCCCAGCCCCGCCTCCTCCCACAGCCCCCTCCTCACCAGCAGCACCCTCCCCAGAGGAGAGTCGCCCCTGGGCATGGCCCACATGAAGCAGCGCAGCCAAGGATATGGTAGCTGGGCAGCAGGGACAAGACTCCACCCTTGTGCCCCGTTGTACGCAGATGATGCTGCGGGGCACGGAGGAGGGCGTGGCCGCCATGATGCTGCTGGGCTGCCTGGGTGATCTGTGGCGGGCCATGGAGGTGGTGGGTGGCCCAGTGGGCAGGGCGGAGCGGAGACAGGGGGGCAGTTTTTGGGCACTCGATCTTTAAAAGGTTCGCCATCACTGAATTAGTCTAACAGTATTGATGGCATTTTCTCCCTAAGTGTACATAGACATGCTGCTTGACAATCTCTTCTAGCACCTTGCTCAATATAGATTTTAAATAATTTGTAGTTCTGTATTCCCCCCCCCTTCCTTTTTTGATATTGAGTTTATTCTTCCCCAATTTTCTGATACCTCACTAGTTCTCCAGATCTGTTCACAGATGGTGGGAAAAGCAGAACAAGAGACATTGCAGATTGAGAGAACATTTTGCATCCCTCTACCTTAGCCACAATTTTACTCTTGTTTCAGGTTTGAATATTAGGTTGGGCCTAAACCCACAATGATTTGGCTGCTTGCAAATGTAATTAGTATATTGTCAAAGGTATATATATAGCTTAGCACAATGGGCAATTCCCTCTATTCAACAAACCATGGTTGATACAATTTTGTATAAAGTATCTGATAAATACTAACCTTGGATATGTTCAGCCAAAGCCAAACAAACCTTTTTCAATTCAGCATAAAGTGTGAACGTAGCCACTATAGTTTAAAGTCACAGTAGTAATATTCTGCTCACCCAGTATATAGTCCTGTTTTCAGGGCCAAAATTCATGTCATTTCTTTTCTCTATACAGCAGCGGCCCCCAACCTTTTGGGCACCAGAGACCAGTTCTGTGGAGAGAGGTTTTTCCGCAGAGCAGAGGGTGCGTGGTTTCGTGTGCTGCCTGCATCCCACGGATGGGGCTTTGCTTGTTTGTGCAGACTGGGTTCTGGCATGCTGTGGACCGGCGCTGGTCCACAATTTTATTTACCTGCTAGACCAATGAAACACTGTGATGCAATCAAATAGTTCTTCAGTCTTAAGATACAGCTTTATTTTTGCTCTGCACAAAGCATCTACAAACTGGGCATAACTTGGTTTTTTTGTACGCCTTCAAGTCAATGTTGACTCCTGGCAACTGCCTTTTATAAGAGTCCAAAAATGAATGTATAAATCCATATGACTCAGCTTGTCTTGCCCTAGAGGATCAACTTCATATCAGAATCTTCTGTTTAATAAAATTGCCATAGAAAGAAAAGCCTCTCCTTTGGTATTTATTACTTTTCTGAATGCCAGAACAAATATCCACAGCATGGATAAAATAATGACTCTCAAAACTGCAAGGGCCTCATTACAAATTAATCAGGCAAGTTATTTGCCTCGTTCAGTTAATACAAGTACAAGCTTAAAAAGATGTTTTATTTTCCACAAAAGTTAAGTCTCTTTTAAGTTGATTTTTGGTGACTTCATGGACACACATTCAAGGGGGGAGGGGGAACTGGTAGCAATACAGAAATGGTTTTCTGTTTTTCCAATTTCCCCATCCAACACGCAAAGTTGTGGTATAGGTTCTACTTCCAGCAAGACCAAATTTCTGAGCTACACAAGTCTGCTCAAGAGTTGTTAGCACAAAAAGGGCAATCTGTAAACAGCACTGGTAGGTACTACTCCTGAATTGAGGCAGGTGGGAACAACCACTGAGATCTTCAATTTCACTGAAAACCTTGATATACCTCAGTAAAGCTGACCGCTTTTGCTACATGTCTTTTCCAAGTCAATCCAATATTGCAAATCATAACCATATTTACCTAAATACATATTTACATATTTACCTAAACACATCATGGCTACTCCCTTACCTAGTAGATACTGTTATCTTTCTGTGTGCATAATATTAATATACTGAAATAGCAAAGCTATTAATTGTAAACTATCTCTCCTTATTTATCACCATACTTGGCTTCCCACAGAACAATTGAGAGTAGCAATTGTTGTACTTAGAGGTAAGTAGATAATTAACAATACCATAAAATTGAAGATCCAGGAGGCCAAGTCTTAAGAGACCAGATGCACAACCGGGTGGTAATGGAGAAATACCAATAGAATTTTATTATAATCTATGTATCCCATACTACTCTTTAAAGTGTAAATCAGTGACAGACCAAATTCTCCTTTATAGATTGTAAAAGTACAGAATAACAGAAAAGGAAGGGACTTTGGAGGTCTTTGGAGTCCACCCCCTGCTCAGGCAGGAAAACCTACATCATTTACATGTATATCAGCCTTGTATTCAAGCAAACTAGAAAAATCTAACTATAGCATTGCTTGTTCCCATTCTTGAGAATACAGGAGATAGAAAAAATTACCCTATCCTTTTAAAAAGACCTCAATCTGGGGAAATACGGTAAGAATGATGTAAAAAAAAATTCTTCTGTTCCTTCCTGAGCATTATATACCTATTTGCAGTTTATCTGATTCTGGAGATATGAGATATATTCAGTTTTAGACTTAATACTATTCTTTAAACACAGGTTTAACAGACATGTTCCACATTGCATGCAAACTTTTAAGAATATGGTTATTGAGGACAAACAAGTAATTGGCATTTTGAATGTGTATTCATAAGAGAATCTCAGAATTTAAGGCAAAATTTCTCAAGACTTATGGGGAGTTTTTTTTAATGACAGTTCTACTAATTTGTATATTTGATGCTTGACAACTGGCATAAAATACACTTTTAAGGGTTCAGAGATTAGATCTATGGTGATTTAAGGAAAGTTCATTTTCACTGAGGCACCTGTGTTTATAAAATATCTTCCCCAGGCAAGCAAGTTAGCAACACTTTTATCGCTTTGATGAGAAAGTAATACCATTTACTTCTCCAAGATTTAATATCTGATATTTCAGCATTCCTATGGTTGACTTCAGATTTTGTGCATAGAAAAAAGGGGGCAGTTGACTTCTGCCAATTCCTCATCCTCCTTGGAACTTTCCAAAATTCTGAAAGGGTATTCCAGACAGCTAAATCAGTCTACAGTGGGAGGTGGCAACGTAAGGAATTTGGTAGCAATAGCAACAACAAACTCTTCTTCTGAGCTTCCTCTGATGAAGAGACTCTCATGGGTCTCCAAAAACAGAAGACACCCCTTTGCAGAAATACACATCTGGAATCTAGCTGTGAATATTTGTTTTTTTTTTTTTAATTAACATTTTTAGAATATTTTAATTGAATTTTGCTTTTTTTTTTTGCTTCTTCATAAGGCCCATCTATATTGGTTTTATTTCAGATTAGTTTTATCAAAAATCTTTCAAATAAACTATGTTAAATGCCCAAAACATGTACTTCTCCTTATTTCCGACATTAGCATTAAGGTTCCCTTCTGGGGAGACGTTACATAATAGGACTTATATCTGAGTAAACATGCAATGGATTATAAAATTTACTGAAAAAAGCAGAGTATACTTTTTATTATGTTCAAACTAATCATGTCACTAGAAAGTATTTTAAATAAATATTTTGGATATTTGTACACATAAGGCAAAGTAGCACATTTACATTCAAGTAAATTCCGACATGGGGAAATACAATTTTAAATCCATTTCTAGCCTTTGAGCATGTACAGACGTGTATCTGGTTCTTGATCCATTTCACAATGGCAAAATAAACTCATATATAGTATTTACAAAATGCCTGCTCTTTCCTTTTTTATAGTAATTTCACGCACATGGCACTCTGGATCTTCCAAATTAAAGCCATTATAGTTAAATACACCACAAGCATTCATATGGAAAACCTCCTTTAATCATGCACATACATAACCCAAGACAGAAAAAAAGTCACCAAGATTTGGGTGACTCTTTCCCCCTTTCTGTTCTTTGAAGGACTTTGAAATTGCAAATTGCCTAAAGATATTTAGCCCAAGCCGTTTCTATCAACTTTTACCAGAAAGTTCCACATCTGGGGTGGGTGGGGGGACCTCAGGGCTGAAACTAGGACACAGTTAGAGCTCTACTAGATCTAGCTAGATCTAGCCAAAGTTCCCTTTAGTCACAAGCTGGCTATCAGAAGCTTCAGAACGTTCATTATGTAACATGGGACAGGAATTTACAATAAAACTTTCCCTGCTGTACCAACCCAGGAGTTGGACTCTAAGGTGCAGGCCAGCGATTCAGGAGAACAGTAGCCCTACAAGTCACCATACAAGCCGTGAATTGTCCATCACAATATGAAAGACGCAGATTTCTATAGTTGTGTAAACTCTAAAACGAACTCTGCTTTGCTGCGAAGTTTCCTGGAACCGCAGCCAACCTTGTTCAGTCCTCACTTTTGCAGTTATTTGGAGGAGAGAAAAAAACTGCTGTACACCACATCTTAAAATCCCAACTGCAGGTATCGCTAGAAATGAAGGACTGGAGGGGGACGCTGCTTCATCCACAGAAGCTGTGAGTGCTTCATCACTGGAGGTTTTTAAGAAGCGATTGGATAGCCACTTGTCTGAAATGGTATAGGGTCTCCTGTTTGAGTGGGGGGGGGCTGGACTAGAAGACCTCCAAGGTTCCTTCCAGCTCGATTCTATTCTAAAGTCTAGGGCAGTCGCAAAGCCTTTCCCACTCCTCCAACCTCCCCCCCCCCCCCACTCGCCGACGAGACCGGTAGAGGCGTCGATGAGTCAGCGCGGTGCAACGTGATTTTTACGTCACGACAGAAGGGCGGAGCTAGCTGAAGCCAGAGAGTCTAGAGTTAGTCGCGGGGGAGGGGGAAGAGTGGGCGGTACCTCTTGTGCTTAACGCGACCTCTGGGTCCAACTCAGAGAACTAAATTCGCTGGCTACACCGTCTTCCCCACCCCCCCCACCCAAAAAAAACTCCGCTCCGCTGGGAAAATATCTGCCTCGATACCGACGCTCTGCCCGCGAGGTGCTGGATCTCACCTGCGGCATCTCGACTTCCATAGGGGCCGGCGCCGGCCACGGCAGTCAGCAGGAGCAGCGCAGCGTCTTAAACTCCCCGTTCCTAGACGACCGAGCTAGCTGGGGTGCGGCGTCGAAGGCTCCAGATCGTGCGCCGCCGCCGCCGCCGCCGCCGCCCACTGAACTTCCCCGCGCCCAGCCAGCCGCTTTCTCGGCCCTCTGTTCTTCCTACTGCCGGGAAACCGCCGGCTGCCCCGCCCCATTCCTCCCGAGCCACTGGCTGGCCTCTAGAGGAGGAAGGCCGCTTAGGAAAAGCCCCTCCTCCTTTGCGGAGCCGAGATCGCCGGGGCTGGCTTGCGGGAGCAGGAAAGCTTCGCCAATTCGCCCCATCTCGTCCGCTGATGGGGTTATTTGGGTGGCAGCCGGCGGCCTCTCCTTGTGGCCAGCCTAGACGTCGGGAGGAGGCGGGACAGCACGCGGAAGCAGCAGGAGCTGTTCTTTGCAAGGCAAAGCTAATCTAAGTGCCAAGAAGCAGCGAGGAAGATGTGATGGGTGGGATTGGGAACGACTCCAGAGGGTCCAGGGATAAGTCAGCGGCAGTTGTTTGCAGCTGCTTTCCCGGGTTCTTCTCCTTAAACGGGTAGGGGTGCAATTCCTTTATTTTTGGCTCTTGCCCTTTTTAGACTTCCACACACAATGGAGGAGGAGGCAGCTTCTTCTTGCCCACATGACTTGCTTCTCTGGTCGAGCAGATTGTCACTGGACCTGGGTGTCCACTGAGGCGAAGATGAGAATGATGAAGAGAAATGATTTGTTCTCTGATCTAACATTAACTTGGCCGCTTTCATACTGAAGGGAATGGAGGCCTGAAAGAAGCACCATTGCCAAGGGCAAGTGAGTTGTCCACAAAAAAAGGCCAGCCCAGGACCTTTGGTGGCCTCTTGGACAGCTGATAGGATTTACTTAGCTTTGGAAGGTTCCTGGATGAGCCAGCTGCGCTTCTGAAAGAGCCAGTGGATGCAGATATTTGCTTCTCAAGCAGGTGCCGGTATCTCATCCCGTATAAATTGTATCTCCACATTCCTTAAAGCTGGAAGGAGCTTTTTAAAAAAAAAAAAAAAAACTTGAAATGATGCAAACTGAACTGAAAGCAATGCTGTTCAATTTCAAGCCCTTCATATGACTCATCCTTTGTAAAGAGCTAGATAGGGTGGATGAGAGCCAGTTTGGGGCAGGTACCAGTCTAGAAACCAGAGAATTGTAGTCTCACCTTAGGTATGAAGCCAGATGGGTGACCTTGGGCCAGTCACTCTCTCTCAGCCCTGGGAAGCAAGCAATGGAAACCACTTCTGAAATCTTGCCAAGAAAATTGCAGGGATTGATCCAGTCAGTCACCATGGGGTCAACATTACAAGGTATCCAAAAAAGAGCCGTGTGTGTGTGTGTGTGTGTGTGTGTGATAAACCTATGCTCAATAAATATGTCCAGTCTCTTCATATCTAACAAAATAAAATTCAATGTGAAAAAAGTAAAGTTCTACATTTAGGCAAGGCAAGAAAACCCAAATGCACAGATATAGTATAGATGGCACCTTGCTCAGTAGCAGTAACTTGAGAGGGATCTTGGAATCCTAGTGGACAATCACTTAAATAAGAGTCAGCAGTGTGTTGCAGCTGCCAAAAAAGCCAACACAGTGCTAGGCTGCATTAACAGAGGGATAGAATCAAGATCATTTAACACAGTGGTTCTCAACCTTTTTATACCGGCGACCCCGGTCATAAGGATGCGGCACGCATGTGCGGCGTGCATGCGCAGTGGCATCCCCATGCGCGACGTGCATGTGCGGTGGCGCCCTATGTGCGGTATGCATGCGCGGCGGCATCTGCATGTGCGACGTGCATGCGTGGTGCCACCCCATGCGCGATCCCATGTGTGGCGTGGCGCACATGCGCGGTGCCGCCAGCTGAGAAAAAATGGCGGATCGCATTGTTTGGTGACCCCCGTGAAATGGTCGTTCAACCCCAAATGGGGTCATGACCCACAGGTTGAGAACCGCTGATTTAACATATAGTATGTTTTAAATGTGTGTTATGTATGTGTACACTTTGAGAGCAAGCAACTAAATTTCATTTTTAATATGTGTTGTGCCCACAGGGGAAAAAAATGACAATATAGGTTATCACGTGAAGTGTTAATACCACTTTACAATGCCTTGGTAAGGCCATACATGGAATACTGCATCCAGTTTTGGTCACCACAATGTAAAAAAGATGTGGAGACTCTAGAAAGAGTACAGAGAAGAGCAACAAAGATGATTAGGGGACTGGAGGCTAAAACATATAAGGAACAGTTGCTAGAATTGGGTATGTTTAGTCTAATGAAGAGAATGACATGATAGCAGTATTCCAATATCTCAGGGGTTGCCACAAAGAAGGAGTCAAGCTATTCTCCAAAGTACCTGAAGGCAGGACTAATCAAAGAGAGAAGCAACCTAGAACTAAGGAGAAAGCTCTGATAGAACAATTAATCAGTGGAATAACATGCCTCCAGAAGCTATGAATGTGCCAACACTGGAAGTTTTTAAGAAGAGACTAGACAGCCATTTGTCTGAAATGGTATAGGATTTCCTGCCTGAGCAGGGGTTTGGACTAGATTACCTCCAAGGTCCCTTCCAAAAAATTATTATGGATCATCGCACAGTCAGCCAGATGTTCAGACTGGATTTGGCATTTTGTCTACCTATCAAGTCCTTACCCAGGACCTGGGATAGGCAGATGTGAATGTTTGATGGTATTACAGATATCATCGCAGGATGGAAGCAGTTCCTAGTAAGGCCGCCTTTTGCAATTGACTAATAGCGAATTTGTCAGTGCCAATGGTGTTCTAGTGGTGCTCCAGTTGTTTTGGGATTGCACCCAAGGAGCCTATTACTATTGGTACTACCCTTGCTTGCTTTTGCCACAGTCTTTCTATTTGTAGGTCTTTGTATTTTGTTATCTTTTCCAGTTCTTTCCCGTCTATTCTGCTGTCTCCAGGCACTGCCACGTCCACTATCCAGACTTTTTTTGTCTTTCTTATCGACAATTGTTAAGTCTGAGGTGTTATGTTGCAGGTGCTTGTCTGTTTGAATTCTGAAGTCCCAGAGCAGTTTAATTTTATCATTTTCTATGACTTTCTCTATTTTATGATCCCACCAGTTTTTGCTTACAGGCAAATGAAATTTTTTGCAGATCTTCCAATGCACCATTGTTGCTACTTTGTCATGCCGCTGCTTGTAATCAGTTTGTGCAATCTTCTTGCAACAGCTTACCAAGTTGTCCACTGTTTCTTCAGCTTCTTTGCATAGGCGGCACTTACTGTCTGTTGCTGTCTTCTCAATTTTGACTTTGTATGCATTTGTTCTTAAGGCTTGGTCTTGTGCAGCCAGAATTAGTCCCTCGGTCTCTTTCTTCAATTTTCCTGCTCTTAGCCATTGCCAGGTTTTTTTATTATCTGCTTTCCCAGCTATTTTTTTCATGTATTGGCCATGTAGTGCTTTGTCTTCCCATGCCTCTATTCTGTTCTTCATTTGGTCTTTCCTGTAGGCCAGTTTGGTCTCTCCAGTAGTTAGTAAGCCTTCCTGATATACTCATTTCAGTGCATCTTCATCATTGTTCTTCAGATATTCTTCCAAAGCCATTTTTTCTTCTTCAACCATCTGATGTACTTGTAGCATTCCACGCCCACCTATTTGCCTTGGTAGATAAAGTCTATCAATGTCACTGTGTGGATGAAGGGTATGATTCATTGTCATTATTTTTCGGGTCTGCCTATCCATTGCTTTTAGTTCTGCTTGAGTCCAGTCCACTATTCCAGCTGTGTACCTAATGACTGGAATTGCCCAGGTGTTGATTGCCTTTATTATTATTATTATTATTACTACTACTACTACTACTACTACTACTATTATTATTATTATTATTATTATTATTATTATTATTATTATTATTATTATTATTATTATTATTATTATTATAGTGTTTTAATGTGTTCTGAGTTGGTTTAAAGATGGTAGGCTATATAAATATAATATTGTTTTTAATGCTTTCATTATTTTATATTGTCCTTTTATGATGGTGTAAGCTGCCCAGAGTCACATGACAGTGAGATAAATGACATAAATTTAATAAATAAATATTCTACATCAAGATATAACCAGTATTTGCAAATCACATTAACAAGCTTCCCTCAACACAGGAAGCCCAAACCAGATAACCCATTTATACAAAACATGAGAGCTCCAATCATAGTCTGTCTCATTGGGACATGAACCACCATAATATAGCAATTCAGAATGCTAGCCTAGGATGCTGGAGACTGAAGTTCCAAACTGAAATCAGTCCTGAAGATCAATGAGTAATTCCAGCACGGTTCTTAACTTTCAAAGCTATAATGCACAGTTCCAGTGCTGGCGGTGAGCAGGGATAGGGTTAATGTACCCTGCCTTCCTCAGTGGAAAGTAGGAGTAGACTATTATAAATAGATAAAATAATTTTCTGATTTTTGTAAGATCTTACCACAACTTGTAGAAACAGAAAATTTGAGGAATACTGCAGTTTGCAAACAAGCTTTGTAATCTTATTGCCATGACAGTGATGCATATAAAAGATGAATCACTTGCAAGAGGGAAAAACTGACAACGTTGTGGGATTGTTTAATGTAATTTCAAACCATTCTGAGGCCTCCAGACTGCCTGCCAGCCACAGTATACAAACATTAGTAAATTAATATGCAATAGACGGTGTACTAAAAGTCAGGCCCCACAGACAGTTTGTTACTTAAATTACATCAGATGGTCAAGTTGGTTGCCATTCTCTTCTAAACTTGTTTGAACCTTTGAAGGATAGGAATATTTTCTCCAATGTTCACAAATTCTAAAGTGACAGTCTCCTTTAGATCATTTATTGACTGATGAGACTTTCCTTAACTTGTAGTGTATTTAAAATAAGTTATACATTATATAACTTATTATAAATACACTACAAGTTAAGGAAAGTCTCATCAGTCAATAAATGATCTAAAGGAGATCGAGTCAAGAAGCAACAGTGAGAACTGGACACAGAACCACTGATTGGTTCAAAATTGGAAAAGGAGTCCGGCAAGGCTGTATACTGTCGACCTGCCTATTTAACTTATATGCAGAGCACATCATGAGAAAGGCAGGGCTAGATGAATCAAAAGTTGGAATTAAGATTGCCGGGAGAAATATCAACAACCTAAGATATGCAGATGATACCACTCTAATGGCAGAAAGTGAAGAGGAACTAAAGAGCCTCTTGAGGCAGGTGAAGAAGGAGAGTGCAAAAGTTGGCTTGAAACTCAACATTAAGAAAACCAAAATCATGGCATCCGGCCCTCTCAATTCCTGGCAAATAGATGGGGAAGAAATGGAGTTAGTGACAGATTTTATTTTTCTGGGCTCAAAGATCACCTCAGATGGGGACTGCAGCCAAGAAATTAAAAGACGCTTGCTCCTGGGGAGGAAAGCTATGGCAAATCTAGACAGCATACTAAAAAACAGAGACATCACCCTGCCAACAAAAGGGCGTATAGTCCAGGCCATGGTTTTCCCAGTTGTAATGTATGGCTGTGAAAGTTGGACTGAGAAAGGCTGAGCGCCAAAGAATTGAGGCCTTTGAACTATGGTGCGGGAGAAGACTCCTGCGAGTCCCTTGGACTGCAAGGGATTCAAACTGGTCAGTCCTAGAAGAGATCAACCCCGACTGCTCTTTAGAAGGCCAGATCCTGAAGTTGAAACTCAAATACTTTGGCCACCTAATGAGAAGGAAAGACTCACTGGAGAAGGGCCTGATGCTGGGAAAAATTGAGGGCAATAGAAGAAAGGGACGACCGAGAATGAGATGGCTGGATGGAGTCACTGAAGCAGTAGGTGTGAACTTAAATGGACTCCAGAAGATGGTAGAGGACAGGAAGACCTGGAGGAATATTGTCCATGGGGTCGCGATGGGTCGGACACGACTTCGCAATTAACAATAACAACAACAAATACATTATATGACAATGCTACTTAAAAGCAAGTAGACATCTTGGTGTGAAATGTTTAGGGCACTTCACAAATGAAATAGATGCCAATGGATTCCAACAGTAGAAACTTAAAAGCCAATCTACTTGGCATTTTAGGCCACTGAGTTGGCATTATATCAAAGCTTTGGGTACATAACATGTTGGTGATATGTTATCATTCCCTAATTGTCCACATATTTGAGGAATAATAGGGGTTTATGTGAGAGGAAATGCCTTATTACAGGCATATCAAACTAGCGATGTCATGTGACGTTGTGCGACGTATCAGAACTTTTTCTCCATTGCCGGCAATAGGGTGGGTGTGGTTTCGGAGTGACACATCCGGCCCGCAGGCTGGCAGTTTGACATGCCTGCCTTATTGGAATCCATGGGAACAGGGAGAAATTAGTTTGGTAACAGCAATTGATAGTGGGATAAATTGGGAGTGGAAACACATGCAGTGTTTTTCTAATCTTCCCTTCATAGCAGCTTTTTCAAAGCCAATATTTACTTAGAGGCAGAGGGAGCTTAATGCATGCCTTTTAATTTAGTTTGCTTTTTTTGATTAAATGTCCTGAAAATTTAGACTGAGTGAATCCAGAGAGTTCTGCACATGATGAAATATCATGTAACAGTTCACCTAAGTGGATTGTCAACAATATCATTGCAATGCTGCCAGAGGTTGGTGGAGTAACAGCATAATAAATGTGGATTGAATTGCAAATTGGTCACAGTACACAGTGGCCATAGCCAAGAGCCACCTGCCAAAACAAAATCTAGATCTTCTCAAGAGGCATTATTAGCCTGGTAATGGAGATTGAATTAGCCCAGAGGCTCAGAGAGAGGAAGTGTGGAACAATACCTTTTTGATAAACAGTTTAGGAAAAACATTGAAAGCTTCTAGCATATCAGGGCTTGCTTTTGTGTGTGGATACCATGCTTCGACCAATAATAGGCTTACTACACATTTCTTAAAAGATTAACAATTGGTCAGATTACCTATCGCGCCTTCTGATATTACTAAATACAATTCTTACCAGTCCCAGGTGCTGTGACCCAAACTAACAGGTGCTCAGAAATCTAGTTCAGCAATATCTGGAGGACCATGGGGGTCCTATTCTGAATGCCCATGTTTGTTTATTTAAGACATTTGATAACTTGCATTATCAGTTTAGTCTGTAACTGAAGGAAATGACTAATCCGTGATCCATTGCTTCATAATTCTATTCTCATAGAGGCCAGAAAAGAAACAGTTGTTTGTCTGTTCAGGTAGCCTCTTGAAGTCTCCTGAGCATATCAAACTTATTTTAATAAGCAGTTATATCCTGGTTAGAATGGCAATGGCAACTCTCATATTTCTTTTGCATGAAAACTGAAGTATAACTTGGAGTCTCGCACTCCAGAAATTCCATATGTAAGATGTAAGCCTGTTTTACCTGTTCAGTAGCCTCTCCAAACTCTGTGACAATAATTTGATTTCAGATGTAGAGTTGATTGTCCTCAAGTTATGCTGTTGAATATGGAAAACAAATCCTGGTTTCAGTAGAAGACTGAACAAACAGGAAAGGCATAGACAAATTTCCTGCTACGGGGTGGAAAGCCAGACTTCCAGGAAGCAGAATTTAGAAGCCTATCTTTTTTCTAAGACATTATCTTTTATGTCACTGCTGATGCTCCTCAAGTGTGCAGTTACATTTGACTCCATAGGATGCTTATAGTAATTCTTCATTTATCTATTCATATACTAACATTTATGTCACTATCTTTTCTTATCAATGTAGGTATTTTTGTTATCAAGTTTCTAATAGAAACATCATTTGCCATCTTTTGATCTGTCCCAATACTGTATATCTGGTCTAGATGGAGAGGTATTAAGGTCCAAATAGACTTTTGCACAATGACTTCTGAGGAACTAGTTTCCTGTTAACATGGTTGCCTTTAATACTTACCATAAGTGCCTTACCATTACTAGAAATATGCAATACTCACTGTTCCAAGGACAGGGCATTCCAGAAATATCAGAATATTCCACACCCCACCCCACACCCCGACTCTGCTGGTCCAGCTTTTCCTTGGATAAAAGGGTAGAAAGTACCAGATCATTAATGGAGCAGCCAAATCACTAAGGTTCAGAAAAAAATTGATACACGGTTTGTTGTAGGTAAAATAATTTGTATTTCCTTTGCTTTGGCATGTTCAAGTGAGGTAAGTGGGACAGCATCTTGCATTATGATCTGGAGGCTTTTGAACTTGTGGAATCTGAGGAGGCAAAAAAGGGTTTATTACACTTTTATCCCAAGCATTCATATGGCCACCCAATTTAAATAAGGTGACTGGGTGACATGCAACAAAGTAAACAACGGAGGGAGGGGACAAAACAAAGCCATACCTCATTAAAGTAACCCAAATGTGCTTTACCCTTCAAAGACCTTTGAAAGGTCTTAACTGTCTTTCAAAAGATCATCAGGGTCAGGGCCCATTGTGTATTGTGGGGTCTTTAGTATGAGCTTTGCCACAGGTAGGCTTTATCCGTGTCTTGCTGGCTCCTTTGAGTTCCAGAATGAGGCATGGATGGCTAGATCAGAAAATGGTTGATGTTGTTTTGAGAGATGTTTATCCTTTCCTGAAGAGATCAGCTTTTGATCCAGCTATGTTTAACAACTTTCAATGTGGTGCTGGGATATATAGGGATAATCTTACAAAACATTATTTTCAACCAGTCTGTTCATCAAAAAAAGCCTATTGAGGTTCCTGGCCCATAGGGATGGGACATGACAACTCCTTCAGTAATATTCTGGGCTTAATTAGTTTAAAAAGTTTAAACAGTTTAAAAAGACCTGGAAAACTCCTTCAGGCCTTAGCCTGTAATATGATTGTTGGGAGATCACTATTTCTTACATTAATGAATATTGTATGTTCTTTGTGCTACAGTATTCCTTTTTCTGTTTTTGCTTTGGACCACCAGAGGCCTGAGAATTGGAACAATATATAAAATAAAGAATAAATACAGATAATCCTTACAACAGTTCATTTACTGACCGTTCAAAGTTACAACAACCCTGAAAAAAATGAGACTTAGGACTATTGTTCACACTTATGATTGTTGCAGTATTCGCCCTGGTCATTTAAACACAATTCAGACACTTGGCAACTGACTCATATTTATGACAGTCACAGCATTCTAGGATCAGGTGATCGATCACCTTTTGTAACTTCTGGCAAGCAAAGTCAATGAGGAAACCAGATTCGTGGTTAGTAACTGTGTCGTGGTTAGTAACTGTGTTGCTCATTTAACAAATGTTTCATTTAACAACAGAAATTTTGGGCTCAGTTGTAAGTTGAGAACTACTTGTATTGCTAGGGGAAGCAATTATAATTCTATCCCTGCTTAATGAGCAGATTGCTGTGTGAAGCATGCTCTATCTTGAATGCATTTTGGAAATCATTTTCAGAGTTATGTGTTCCCTGATGCTCAAATTCATTAACCCTCCAGCCAAAACTTGACTGTAGCTCCCATCAGTCCGCCTGGCAGCATAGTCCATGGTAAGTGGCAATAAACATCATAGTTCAAGTACATAGTTCGAGTATATGAGATATTTTAAAATATATGTAATACTTGTTTTTCAAGTTGTTGAACCTCAAGGAATGTTAATATTTCTTCATTTTTCCTGGTTAGGAGAAACAGGCACGAAAAAGTTAACACTGAAAACTGAAGAAATCAATTTCCACATTGTACTAAAGCAAAGTTAGATATTCCAAACCTACAGCAAAAATTTTTCAAGGGGAAAACCAGGAGGAACCAAGACTCAGAATCTGTATTTTGACACGTGAAATATTGTTTAAATAGTTTCAGTTTCTGATGTTAAAAGTATTATTCCTACCAATATTGCCGTAGGCATCTTTGGGGGATTGAGGAAATATCACAATGGAAACTCTGCACTGTGTACTGTACGTGCACAAGTACAAAATCTCACCTCACAATCAGGAGGCTGTGAGTTCAATCCTATGTACTGGCAGATATTTCCCTCTCTGGCTGCAAAGAGAACACTTAGCTGATGAACAACACCTAAAAACCGAACTACACACTCTCACTAATGTATTAACATCCAATGGATTCCAAAGAAATAAGATTACCAACCTAATCCAAAAAGAAGCCCCCACTAAAATCCAAGACAGAGAACAAGAAAACGGCAAAGCCCTCCTCCCATACATAAAAGGCACCACAGACAGAATCAGCAAGATCCTCCACAAACACAATATCAAGACAGCATTCTGCACAAACAGAAAAATATCCACCATCCTAAGAAACCCCAAAGACAAAATTGAGTTAGAAAATCAAGGAGTATATGAAATCCCATGCACCTTGTCCCACCACATACATCGGACAAACCAACAGAAGAATAAGTGCACGCATTGAAGAACATAATAACTCAGTCAAAAAAGAGGAACCAACTTTTTCCCTGTTCGAACACCTTAAAGCCACAGGACATGAAATTGACTTTAAAAAGACCAGAACTATCGCCAAAACTGAACACTTTAATAACAGAATAATCAGAGAAGCCATCAAGATAGAAAAACGCCCACACAGCATGAATAAACGAGATGATACCTCCCGCCTACCAGCCATTGGGAAACCCACCCTTATTGACAAACGAGACCCTAACAAAGAATGACAACAGACTCACACTCACGAAAACCACACAGGATGTCACCACCACACATCCACGCAAAAAGCAAACCCAAACCCACACTGATGATGAGGCATGACCAGAAGCCAGACCACAGCTGCATCATTAGCCATTTTAAACCCCTCCATTCCATACATGAAGCAAACTGACACCCACCATGAAGATGAGGCACGATCACGAATGCGAAGCCAATCAACAGCAATGCAGCTCACCATCTCACATCCCCCTGCAACTCAGACTAACCTGAGCACAACAAAGCCCCCACCCAAACAGAACACTCCCCCATCTAATCAGCACAGCCAACCCCCCATCCAATCAGAGCACAGCCAATCAGAACACACCTCTACCCAATCCGAACACAGCCAAGCTCCCAATCAGTTCATACCCCCACTAGCAGTTAAAAGGAAGAAATAGCTATGATCACACATTGCTCCTAAAAGCACGAAGCCGGAAACACCAGCCTGAAGATGAAGAATGGGACTTCGTGGAAACATCACCAAGACACTTCCAATTTGACGCGAGAGAAAACCCGAATAACCAAAGACCCATATATATATATATATATATATATATGTTTTCTGAGGTTTTCGCGGGTGTTTGTATGTAGGTCTTTGGTTGTTCGGGTTTTCTCCCGCGTAAAATTGGAAGTGTCTTGGCGACGTTTCGACGAAGTCCCATTCGTCATCTTCAGGCTGGTGTTTTCAGCTTCGTGCTTCGAGCAGCAATGTGTGGTCTTAGCTGTTTCTTCCTTTTAACTGCCAGTGGGGGTATGAACTGATTGGGTGGGAGCTTGGCTGTGTTCTGATTGGGTGGAGGTGTGTTCTGATTGGTTAGGGGCTTGGCTGTGCTCTGATTGGCTGGGGGGTTAGCTGTTCTGTTTGGTTGTGCTCAGGTTAGTCTGAGTTGCAGAGGGGTTTAAGATTTTGGGCTGCCTTGCTATTTTTTGGCTTCGCGTTTGTGGTCGTGCCTCATTTTCATGGAGGGTGTCAGTTTGCTTCATGTATGGATTGGAGGGCTTTAAAGTGGCTAATGATGCAGCTCTGGTCTGGCTTCTGGTTTGTGGTCGTGCCTCATCATCGGTGTGGCTTTGGGTTTGCTTTTTGCGTGGATGTGTGGTGGTGACATCCTGTGTGGTTTTTGTGAGTGTGGGTCTGGTATCATTTTTTGTATTAGGGAGTCGTTTGTCAATAAGGGCGGGTTTCCAAATGGCTGGTAGGCGGGAGGTATCATCTCGCTTGTTCATGCTGTGTGGGCGTTTTTCTATCTCGATGGCTTCTCTGATTATTCTGTTATTAAAATGTTCACTTTTGGCAATGGTTCTGGTATTTTTAAAGTCAATTTCATGTCCTGTGGCTTTAAGGTGTTGGACCAGGGAAGATGTTGGTTCCTCTTTTTTGACTGAGTTCTTATGTTCTTCAATGCGTGCACTTATTCTTCTGTTGGTTTGTCCGATGTATGTGGTGGGACAAGTGGTGCATGGGATTTCGTATACTCCTTGATTTTCTAATTCAATTTTATCTTTGGGGTTTCTAAGGATGGTGGATATTTTTCTGTTTGTGCAGAATGCTGTTTTGATGTTGTGTTTATGGAGGATCTTACTGATTCTGTCTGTGGTGCCTTTTATGTATGGGAGGAGGGCTTTGCCGTTTTCTTGTTCTTTGTCTTGGATTTTAGTGGGGGTTTCTTTTTGGATTAGGTTTGTAATCTTATTTCTTTGGAATCCATTGGATGTTAGTACATTGGTGAGAGTGTGTAGTTCGGTTTTTAGGTGTTGTTCGTCAGCTAAGCGTTTTGTTCTGGAGATGAGTGTCTTGGCTACAGAGTTGATCTGTGCTGGGTGGTGGTGTGAGAGAGCGTGCAGATAGCGGTTTGTGTGTGTTTTCTTCTGGTAGATGGTGTGTCCTAGGGAGCCATTGGATTTCTTGTAGACTAAGACATCCAGGAAGGGAAGTTGGTTGTTAGCTTCTGTTTCCATGGTGAACTGTATTTTGGGGTGTAGGCTGTTGAGGTGTGTGAGGAAGTTGTCCAGTTTTTCTTTCCCATAATCTGGCCACATGGGAAAGAAAAACTGGACAACTTCCTCACACACCTCAACAGCCTACACCCCAAAATACAGTTCACCATGGAAACAGAAGCTAACAACCAACTTCCCTTCCTGGATGTCTTAGTCTACAAGAAATCCAATGGCTCCCTAGGACACACCATCTACCAGAAGAAAACACACACAAACCGCTATCTGCACGCTCTCTCACACCACCACCCAGCACAGATCAACTCTGTAGCCAAGACACTCATCTCCAGAACAAAACGCTTAGCTGACGAACAACACCTAAAAACCGAACTACACACTCTCACCAATGTACTAACATCCAATGGATTCCAAAGAAATAAGATTACAAACCTAATCCAAAAAGAAACCCCCACTAAAATCCAAGACGAAGAACAAGAAAACGGCAAAGCCCTCCTCCCATACATAAAAGGCACCACAGACAGAATCAGTAAGATCCTCCATAAACACAACATCAAAACAGCATTCTGCACAAACAGAAAAATATCCACCATCCTTAGAAACCCCAAAGATAAAATTGAATTAGAAAATCAAGGAGTATACGAAATCCCATGCACCACTTGTCCCACCACATACATCGGACAAACCAACAGAAGAATAAGTGCACGCATTGAAGAACATAAGAACTCAGTCAAAAAAGAGGAACCAACATCTTCCCTGGTCCAACACCTTAAAGCCACAGGACATGAAATTGACTTTAAAAATACCAGAACCATTGCCAAAAGTGAACATTTTAATAACAGAATAATCAGAGAAGCCATCGAGATAGAAAAACGCCCACACAGCATGAACAAGCGAGATGATACCTCCCGCCTACCAGCCATTTGGAAACCCGCCCTTATTGACAAACGACTCCCTAATACAAAAAATGATACCAGACCCACACTCACAAAAACCACACAGGATGTCACCACCACACATCCACGCAAAAAGCAAACCCAAAGCCACACCGATGATGAGGCACGACCACAAACCAGAAGCCAGACCAGAGCTGCATCATTAGCCACTTTAAAGCCCTCCAATCCATACATGAAGCAAACTGACACCCTCCATGAAAATGAGGCACGACCACAAACGCGAAGCCAAAAAATAGCAAGGCAGCCCAAAATCTTAAACCCCTCTGCAACTCAGACTAACCTGAGCACAACCAAACAGAACACTCCCCCAGCCAATCAGAGCACAGCCGACCCCCCCCAGCCAATCAGAGCACAGCTAACCCCCCAGCCAATCAGAGCACAGCCAAGCCCCTAACCAATCAGAACACACCTCCACCCAATCAGAACACAGCCAAGCTCCCACCCAATCAGTTCATACCCCCACTGGCAGTTAAAAGGAAGAAACAGCTAAGACCACACATTGCTGCTCGAAGCACGAAGCTGAAAACACCAGCCTGAAGATGACGAATGGGACTTCGTCGAAACGTCGCCAAGACACTTCCAATTTTACGCGGGAGAAAACCCGAACAACCAAAGACCTACATATATATATATATATATATATATATATATATATATATATATTTATATGAAGGTCTTGATATATTCGGGTCTTTTTCTGTGTAAGATTGAGAGTATCTTGGCGACGTTTTGACGAGGTCCCACTCGTCATTTTCAGGCTGGGGTCTTCGGCTTCATGCTTGTGCGAGCAAAGTGTGATCGGAGCTGCCATCTCTCTCGATATATATATTGGTGGGGGTGTGTGGAGTGCTGGCTTAGTTGCTGTAGGTGGATTGGTTGGCTGTGTTGGAGTTATTGTTTGTGGATTGTTTGACTGTTTCGTAACATCCTGAGTAGTTGAGGTGCTGGCTGTGTGCCCATTAGTCTTTTGTGTTGTAACGATTTGGGTAATGGGTTGTGTGATGACATCCTGAGATCTAGTGTAGTGAAATCCTGAGTTCTGTGTTGCACCATCCTGGGTGCTTGGCTGTGTTGTAACATCCTGAGCTTTAGCGTTGTAGCCTCCTGAGTTCTGTGATATGATGTGCAGGGCAGAAGGCTGTGAAGTAACATACCAGGCTTTGGTTTGGCTCTGAGTTGCAGTTTAGCTCTGTGTTCATGGCATGTGTCCGCTTGCTTTGTGTGGGGGTACCAGACATCTGGAAACTAGCCCTAATCAACAAAGGAGTCCTAGCCACGAAAACTGACACCGGACCCAGAACAACACAGTACGCCACCACCATTCACCTTCACCAGACCCAAACCCAAACCCATCCCTCAGACGAAATGCAACCACCATCCAGAAGCCAAACCATGACAACATCACCAGCTGCTGCACCTCCCTCTGACCCCCACACAAAGCAAACGGACACACGCCATGAACACAGAGATATACTGCAATCTCGGAGCCAAACCAAAGCCCGGTTTGTTACTTCACAGCCTTCTGCCCTGGACATCACATCACAGAACTCAGGAGGCTACAGCGCTAAAGCTCAGGATGTTACAACACAGCCAACCACCCAGGATGGTGTAACACAGAACTCAGGATATCACTATAGTAAATCTCAGGATGTCATGATACAACCCATTACCCAAATCGTTACAACACAAAAGACTAATGGGCACACAGCCAGCACCTCAACTACTCAGGATCTTACAAAACAGCCAAACAATCCACAAACAATAACTCCAACACAGCCAACCAATCCACCTACAGAAATTAAGCCAGCACTCCACAAACCCCACCAATATATATAGAGAGAGACGGCAGCTCCGATCACACTTTGCTCGCACAAGCACGAAGCCGGAGACCACATCCTGAAGATGACGAGTGGGACCTCGTCGAAACGTCGCCAAGATACTCTCAATCTTACACGGGAAAAGACCCGAATACACCAAGACCTGCATACCTACACCCATGAAAAAACTACGAAAACATATATTTATATATATACATACACACACACACACACACTGTGTGTGTATGTGTGTGTTTTGTTTGCTTATTCATAAGCATATTGACCCAAGAAGAAATAAAGTTGAATTTGAAAATCAATTTTTTAATCAGTTTCATGGATTACAGAAAGCAAAATATATTCCTGTACTGAGGCAAACTTATCTAATGTTCATTTCCAAACATAAACTGATTTATTTTACATTATGGCTGATTGGAGTATCAGCTAAAAGGCTGTTTTACCATTTCCACTTCTTTTTTCCCCTAAATTTTCATCTTCTTAGTTGGTCCTCATATCTTTTACCTCTTGGGTACAAAATAAGCTGTAGCTCAGGGGAATAAACAGCTCAGATGGCTGTTGTGCTCAGCCAAAGCCAAGTGCAGCTGTTTTTCAAGATAAGAAAAAAAAAAGGCCTATGGAGCTCCAGTGAAAGGAACCAGTTGAATACAACAAACAAAACAGCATATCTCATTTGCATAGTGAAAAAAAAACTTGATGAACTGAGGCCATAAAACAAATGTTTTTATTTGATGTTTGAAAGTCTCTAAAGAGATTCTGTTTAAAATGGAGGTGGCAGTGTCTGAAGGAAACAGGAAGGGCACAGGAAAATATTCCATCCTCAAGGGGCTGTGATTGGGACTACCATAATTGGGATGCAAATATCTGGATGGCCACTAGGTGGTAGTTAACTTTTTAAGATTTTCTGTGTTTGTGCCGCTATTTAGAGATAATCGAGATATTTACAGCCCAAATCAGGTAGCCTTGCACGAATGCATCTGCTGCAATGCATACAATCATGTTGGAAAAGTGTCCTGAGGTTGCGTGTACTTTAGCAAGATTTTTGCAAAGGTGCTTTTTCAAGAGGCAACTGGACTTTCTTGTTTTTCTTTGAAGACATTTCACTTCTCATTCAAGAAGCTTCTTCAGCTCTCTTCTGCGGCTTCAGCTTCTTGGATGAGAAGCAAAACGTCTTCAAAGAAAAACAAGAAAGCCCAGTTGCCTCTTGAAAAAGCACCTTTGACCTGGATGACTGAGACTCTCCATAGATATTTAGCAAGACTGTTTCCAGCATCCCCATTTTTGGATTTCTACTAAACAGTGCCACTTAGTGGCTCACAAGGGCAGTAGTCCCTGTGTCTCTAACCTCACTACATAACCATTCAAGAACAGTGAATAAATTGGGTTAGCTCTTTACTGACATAATGGAAAGATTGTTGAATGGTAAGATTTAATTTCTTTAATAACCAAGTTTTATGTCTGTTATAAATATGTATAGTCAGAGATGGATGGATGGATGGATGGATGGATGGATAGATAGATAGACAGACAGATAGATAGATAGATACTATGTTTCCCCGAAAGTAAGGCCTACCCCCAAAATAAGCCTAGCTTGATTTTTGAGGGTGGGCCTAATATAAGCCCTACCCCCCAAAATAAGCCCTAGTTTTGGGGTGAGGCACACGCTCTGCACCCACTTACCTTGCAGCCAGGCCTCTCCTTGCTGGCCCACTTCTTCTGCAGTGTCTTCTGCAGCCAGGCCTGCATTTCTCAATCGCAGGCCTTTCCGGAAGGCCTCTGCAGCTGAGCACCGAGCTATGGATTCAATTCATAGCTCAGTGCTCAGCTGCAGAGGCCTTCCGGAAAGGCCTGACTGCAAAATGCAGACCAGAATGCAGCTGCAGAATGAAGCTGCTTCTTCGGCTGCAGAAGAAGTAGACCGGCTGGGCGGAGCTGTCAGTGCCGGAGGTGAGTAAGACATCCCCCGAAAATAAGACCTGGTGTCTCTTTTGGAGGCAAAAAAAAAAAAAGACCTGGTCTTACTTTCGGGGAAATACGGTAGATAGATCTGAGCTTTTCAGATATTCCTGCAACATATGGAATGGAATGTTGCTCTCTTTGTTGTTTTCTTCTTTATCTGTTACGGAAATGATCCTGCTGGATCTTTTCCTGGATTTGATGAAGGCCCAGTTGGGAGAGCCACAGGTTGTGGAGGCTTCCTTGATATGCTTTAGTTCTTTTTCTTTTCCCTCTTTGTTGGTAGGCAAACCTTGAATAATTCACATGGAGAGAAAATGACAGACACAAGCTATATTTGATTTATTTCTTACCTTCAGTCAGGTCTATTTGTCAACCTTATCAATTTCAGGAGCAGAAGTAGAAATAGAGGAGAAATAAGAGGAGTACAGTTGTCCCACAACCTGAAATAGAGGAGAAATAAGAGTACAGTTGTCCCACAACCTGAAATTCTTTTTGGCTTTTAAATTAAAAAAGAGATTGTTCCATTTAGCTATTGAAGTACTTTCCCCTCTTCTTTGCAGGATCATTCTCAGAAATTCCTAAATTATTCACTAGGCCACTGTCACTGATTTTTCCTATCAAACTGCTTGCCTCCCCCATAGCAGTTTGTAAAGTACTTATAAACAAGCACAGTATTATAATGAAAAAGAAAATTTTAAAATATTTACAAATCAAAACAGTACTGCAGTCTTCAAGTGAACAGCAACAAAAGAAGCAACAAGGCAGCAATGAGCAATTCACTCCTTTAGTCCTCCATCCAGCAGTGATAAGGAAGGAAAAAAAAGAGAAACCTGACTGCCCACAAGACCAGGGGCAAAAAAAATGCAGCAAACATATGAGCATCAGAAGTTGCCTGTCATAATGGCAGGTGGCAAAGGACAGCTATGGGGCTAAAAATGGTCACTGCTCTAGGAATGACTGAATCCAGATCACATGTCTGCAGAGACTTTATGCTGGTTGCAATTTTGAACCCTTATCATAAGTACACTTTAGGGATGCATTTACAGTATAACTTCGAACAGTCGTTAAATGGCCATTCAGGAGCTGTGGTGGCATAGTCATTAGAATGCAGTATTGCAGGCTATCTCTGCCCACTGCCAGGTGCTCAATCCTGACCAGTTCAAGGTTGACTCAGCCTTCCATCCTTCTGAGGTCAGTAAAATGAGGACGCAGATTGTTGAGGACAATATGCCAACTCTGTAAACTGCTTAGAGAGTGCTGTAAAGCACTTTGAAATGGTATATAAGTCTAAGTGCTATTGCTATTCATACCTTGAGGATTATCTCTAAACTGGCAGATGGAACATTGCAATGCAGGCCCTAGTCCTTCTGAATGTACATGTACATGATAACATACCAAAGGGAGTAAGGTTTGCATTAGAATACTCCTGCCATGTTGCCAAGGTTTACACTGATACCACAGAAGCCACTACTAGTCATGAGTTAGTAATTTACTTTTCAACTGCACTGGATCAGCAAGTGGTTGGTACCACAAATCCCATGCTAGATGCAATCAGAATTTCTCTGAGCAAATGCTCAGTTTAGGACTCTTACTGACACTGCCATCTGCAAAACCATGCTGTCTTCTTAGAAGCCTAAATTGAGAAGAAGGATACTTTTGCATTGGTGTTACTATAAATCAGATATCCTAATTTGGGGCGGATGGGTACATTTAGAATTTTGAAAATTCTAAATGGGTTCTTTGCTATACCATGTGGGACATAACCAAATATAAAGTGAGATTTACCAGAATTATCCCTGTATTCCCATCTTGTAGGACTACCAGACCTCGACTAAAAACATTTGCTAGCACTGGAAGATAGCAAAACACCACAGCAAAGTGTAGCTTTTTGCTCCCATCCACTTGCCATCTGAAATTTGCAGTTGTGCACTGGCAACCCTACCACTTCATCTTCCTCCCTCTCACAAGATGGATGCTCCTCTTCCCCTGCTTACCTTTATCCCCATTCAGGATAGGTAGACACTCAGTGCTTTTATCCTCTAAGAAAATTCACGGAGGTCATTTGGGCATCAAAGCAGCTTGAGAAATAAGATGATCATAGAGACTTTCCTGCATTCCAGCTACACATGGTTCTTGTCTCATGTTCATAAATAAAAATGTGCATATGTTGGAAACCAGTTAGAAATTACCAAAATTGCAGGCACAGATAGAGACGACCTGGTTTACACATTACATACTATCTGGGTTCCCAAAGTGATCTTTTTTCTCATTGAACAACTAGAATCTTATGTCATGAAGATTTAAGAATTCCTAAACAGATTTTTTTTCCATAAGGGAAGCAGAAGCCTCCTTCAAACTAAGAATCATTTGGGGTAATAGTTAAGTGCTGGCCTAGAAACCAGAAGACAATGAAATTCTAGGTCCTCTTAGGCATGAAAACTGGCTGGGTGACTTTGGGCCAGTCACTCTCTCTCAGCCCAGCTCATCTCACTGGGTTGTTATTGTGAAAAAAACAGGAGGAGGAAGGAGTACTAGATATGTTTGCCCTCTTAAGCTCCTATTAAAGTAATAAAAGCGGAATTAAAAATCTTATAAATAGATAACACTCTCTTTGCCTTTCCAACTATTGTAGCTGAGAAAAACGAGGTTCAATCTTAACATGTAAAAAGTGAAGTCTCGCCAAAGTTGATCACCCATCTATTTTCTGAAATGTTGCCTGCATCTTTTTGGAGAAGTAATTAACTTCAATTAGTACCAATTCTAATTGAGTTTGTGATGCAACCAGGAGGACTAGAAACAAGACTGAGTTGAACTGATGAAAGGTGTCCAGAATACTATGATACAAAACAAAACAAAGAAAATAGAAGAACAATAGAAGAACAATGAGGGGTTTTTTTACTCGTTTTAAATTATCATTTTAGCTACTCAACCCCAATGCTGAAAGCAGTTGGAAATGAAATCAATTTTAAAAAAACTGGTGACTGGACTTCCATCTATTCTTCACTTTTGACAATAAAGCTAACCAGATGTTTCTATCCAAATGACATTAACCACAGCCCCTAATTACTGGATTCCCCTACTACTTTACACTTTCTATCAGTGGCCCAAAGAAAGCAAAAGACAACAGCTTTTCCATAGTGATGATGTATGATTTCTTGTATTCCCAACTTCACATTTCTTGAGGGTAGGTATGTGGATGTGTGGTTTATGTTGGACACTTGAGTGTTACATATTTAGGAATAAGTGAAAGTTTCATTTCTAAAAAAAAAAAGCTGTCACAGACTTAATCCAATAGCTGCTCATGATGCTTAGATAACAAATGAACACTGATTCAGATTGCAAAAGGCTGGCAAGTAAGTGCATTTGGTAACACCTAAGGAAGCATAATATCTCCGACATTTTTGACCCATTTGTTTAAATCAAAAGGCCATTGCATTCAGCCTATTGCCTCAACACCTACATTGTAATTTGCTTAAGTCTATATAGAGGAGTTGCATGGTCACCCACTTTAGGCTTGCCTTTCGCCCCTGGTACCATAATAAACCAATCTGTGCCTCAGTGGAATGGTGTGATGGTCGGTGTTATGTCTTGGGCCTGCTGAGTCATTCAGCAGATGCAGGAGGCTGCAGAAAGGCCCGGGCAGACACGTGAATGCCCAGGACCAGACAGGCTGTCTCCTACCTTGTGCGCATGTGCAAGGTGGAAGAAATGCCTTGCATTGATTGGCTGTGACTGTCCCTGCAAGGGGGGTATAAGAACAATCCATGCCATTTTGTTTTTGGTTCTGTTGTGAATGTAATAAAGACAAGACTGTTACTTCTGCTCGTCTCAATACCTCTTACTTGGAAACAGAACATTGGCGACGAATGTGGGATTGCTGCAAAGAAAACAACAATAAGAAGATAGGCTGACTCACCAAGAGAGGCCTGAAGCGCTGGGAAGTTCGGCATCCAGAGAGTGCGACTCTGCCTGCCAGTATGAGAACGCTGGAGGAGAGCTCGGCAAAAGGGACCCCTTCTCAACCTTTGCAGCAAGAGGCATTGACGAGGTTTCAGGGCAGTAACAATGTCCAAACTAGGCCGTATGTCTGAGTTTGATACAGCTCATCCGGAATGCTGGAGTTCTTACATGGCCCGGGTAGAGAACTACTTTCAGGTAAACCAAATCCGAGAAGATGGTCTTAAAGCTGCTACGCTCCTGTGTGTCCGTCGGCAAGAGACTTTTGATATTGCAGAGAATCTGGTTGCCCCAGGACCACTTGAATCAATTGCTTACGCTGAGCTGAAAAAAATGCTTAAAGAACATTTTGAACCGAAGCTTTCGGTGATTGCATGGCGACACGCATTCAAGCAGAGGGACCAGAGGCCTGGTGAGTCTGCTGCGGATTTTATTGCTGCGTTATGACAAGCAGCTAGGTCATGCAAATTCAAGGACTTGGAAGAGAGACTTTGGGATCGTTTAGTTTGTGGACTAAGAAGTTGTGAGTTGCAGCAGAAGATCTTTGCAAAGGAAGACGTCTCATTCCAAGATGGGTTGAGAGAGATTTCAGCAGAAGAAGCAGCGGGCAGAGCTGTGAAGGCCTTGCGGCTCACCAAGAACCGTCCAATTTCAATCGCCGTCCATCAAGAGGTCGCTCGGGAAGAATCCGAACAGGATCCAGAGATGGAGGTGGACTAACTACAGCAGCCGGTGGACAGCAGTCCATGGGAAATCCCATAGGAACACCACTGAAGGCCAATGGAGAAGTCCAAATTTGTGCAGATGTCAAGCCGTCCTGGGCTCAACACACAAAAAAGGGGGGACAGCCTGGTGACGGAGGAGGAGAACCAGCACAGGATCTAAACAGCTCACCGTTTTGGAGAAAGGAGTGAGCCGCAGATCCTCTGGCGGCTGCTCTGAATGCTGGAGTAGCAAAGGGATGCCTCCAGACACCATTAGATGCCACGCATGCGCAGATACGCTGCCGCGCCTGCGCAGAAGAAGGCCGAGCCACCGAACATCTGACGAGCGGCGAGCTGGTGCACAGCTGATGGGCGATAGCCAGCAATTAGGCTTACCAGTCAAGGGTGTCCCAGAGAAGCTTCAGGGGTGGATGAGGTTTCTCTGATTGTGCTGAGTGCTGGTTGGGAGACGAGAGGGCGGGGTTGTAGGTTGTTAGGCAGAGCTGTAATGGGTGTGTGGCTTAGGATTAATTAGTGAAGGGTGGGGTAGTAATTGGTGAAGGGTGTGGTAGTAATTACAAAAGTGTATTTAAACAGAGCTGGGAGACAGTTGCTCCCAGCGCAAACTTTGTAAAGCATAGAACCTGATTGCTAAGGTCTCTGTGAACATCATCGCTTTACCTCAAGTAAACTGGAGTTTGTTGGACGAAGATGTTCCTGTGTTTTCCTTTTCCTGCAAGGGTCCGGTAGGAAAGCTGACAGCAGACTATAAGTGTACACTTAACAAAGCCTTCCAGCAGCACTTGTACCCGATGCCCGTGGTGAGCCATATTCTGGCTTCCCTCAAGGGAGGCCGCATTTTTGCTAAACTTGATTTGGCTCAGGCCTATCAACAATTACCAGTTGATGAGGCAACGGCTGAGGCCCAAACAATTGTAAAGCACCGGGGAGTGTTCAAAGTCAAAAGGCTGCAGTTTGGGGTTAATGTAGCCCCTGGCATCTTCCAGAGTGTGATGGAGCGAACACTCCACGATATTACAGGTGTTTGCCTGTACTTTGATGATGTCCTCATCGCTTGGGAATCATCTGAAAATCTGGCTGAAAGGCTTAGAGCTGTCTTGCTGTGTTTCCGCCAAGCGGGGCTGAAGCTAAAGTAAGACAAATGTAAAATTGGGGTCACTTCAACAGAGTTTCTGGGGTTCCGTATTGATGCTGAAGGCATCCATCCTGCTGAATCTAAGCTTAAGGCAATTCAGCAGGCCCCTAGTCCAAAAGCGAACTCCAGGCTTTTCTGGGACTGTTAAACTTTTACCATTCATTCCTCCCTCACAAGGCTGCAGTGGCTGAGCCGTTACACCGGCTCTTGGATAAACAGGCTCCATGGCTGTGGACAAAAGTCCATGATAGGAGTTTTGCAGAGGTCAAGGCCTTACTATCCTCAAATGCGGTTCTAGCGCATTTCAATGAGCAATTGCCTGTATGCATAGCCTGTGATGCATCCCCTTATGGGATTGGGGCTGTGTTGAGCCACTTGAAGGCTGATGGGACACAAGTCCCTGTAGCTATTATTCTAGGACTCTATAATCTGCTGAACGTAATTACGTGCAGATAGATAGGGAAGCCTTGGCCATAGTGGCTGGCATAAAGAAATTCCATGACTTTCTTTATGGCTGCCATTTCACAGTCTTTACAGACCATAAGCCACTGCTGACCCCACACATCATCTCTTCTAGAATGCTGAGATGGTCTATTTTCCTGTCTGCATATGACTACACACTGGTTCACAAGCCAGGCAAAGAAATGGGCCATGCAGATGGCCTCAGCAGATTACCTCTACAGTTAGTGGAATCAGATCCTGTTCTAGCTCACCACATACTTTCCATTCAGGAGTTGTCTGAGTCTCCCTCAATGCTAGAGATGTGGCTGCTGAAACAGCCTTGCATCACAGTCCTGGCCTGTCGAGCCTGGCAGGCGAGTTTGCAGGCCAGGACATCACAACCGCTCCAAGAAGGTCAGAGCGAGCAAGAGGTCCACCCAAACACTTACAAGACTACATAAGATGCCTGTCAGTATGTGGACAGGTTTAAGGTCATTTAGAAATAAGAATGTGCTTAAAAGGACAAGTGTTCAGTCAATGGTTAGGCACAATGGTAAACACCTTTGGGAAAGAGATATAGGATTGCCAAGGGCTTCCCTTGTAATCTTAAGTATGTTTTGAAATAAGAGGGGAGGGGTGTTATGTCCTGGGTCTGTTGAGTCATTCAGCAGGTGCAGGAGGCTGCAGAAAGGCCTGGGCAGACACGTGAATGCCTGGGACCAGACAGGCTGTCTCCCGCCTTGTGCGCATGTGCAAGGCGGGAGAAATGCCTTGCATTGATTGGCTGTGACTGTCCCTGCAAGGGGGGTATAAGAACAACCCATGCCATTTTGTTTTTGGTTCTGTTGTGAATGTAATAAAGACAAGACTGTTTGTTACTTCTGCTCGTCTCAATGCCTCTTACTTGGAAACAGAACAGTCTCCAATCCAAAATACCTCCTAAAAATTCGCCTACACAATACATCAGAATTTGAAAATCAGAATCTAGCCAGATTAAATCATCCTCATAAATGGAAACAAACCACAGAGATGCCGATCTTTTTTTTATTATTATTATTATAATAAATTTTTACAATTTTACAATAAAAACCCCTTTCCCAATCCCTCCCAACCCACTCCAAAACCCTCCCTCATTCTTCCCAGAGCTGAATACAGGATTAACTAGAACTTAAAAGAAAAAACTTTTAAACTCAAATAAACCTCAAACAAATATAATTACATTCAATAAACAAATTATTAAATACTTTAACTCCATTATATATAAAAAACAGAAAGAGAAAAAGAAGAAAATAAAAAAATTAAAAAAAACAAAACTATTCTACACTTCTAAATAATATCTTAAACTTTAAATATAAATTATTCAAAAGCTAAATGATATTTTCTTATATCATCCTTATATTGTATAAAATTTATCCATCTTTTCCACACCAAGAGGTACTTCTCTTGCGATTGATCTTTCAAAAAAGCCGAAGTTTTTGCCATTTCAGATAAATAAGAAACTTTAAGAAACCATTCCTGCAAAGTAGGCAAAAATTCCTTCTTCCAATATTGTCCTATTAACAACCTTGCCGCTGTAATTAAGTTTAACATTAAAATAATCTCTTTGTCATCACAATCAGAAACAATACCCAACAAAAACAATTGTGGGGTAAATTTTATCCTTCTTTTGAAAATTTTTTGAATATTCCACCATATCTTAATCCAAAAGGCTTTTATGCTTTTACATGACAACCAGATATGATAATACGTTGCATCCAAGCAACCACATCTCCAACATTTAGGCTGCAAATTTGAATACATACGAGACATTTTTTGTGGATCAAGGTGCCATCTATGAAACATTTTATAGAAATTTTCCCGTAAATTTTGCGCTTGTGTAAATTTAACATTCCTCACCCAAATAGTCTCCCATGTATCTAATAAAATCGGTTCATCAAAATTTTGAGCCCATTTAACCATACAATCTTTAACTAATTCTGCTTCTGAATCCAATTCCACTAATACACCATAAATTCTTTTTATGTGGGTTCGGCTTTGATCTCTAATTTGTTTTAGCAAGTTCTCATCCTGTCTAAGCAAATCAACTTTATAATCTATCTTCCACCTTTCCAATAGTTGTCTGTACTGAAACCATGAATAATTAATATTTTCTTGTGCTAATTCATCTATGGATTTTAATTGCCAATTTTTACCATCCCACTTAAGTAATTGTATATAAGAAATACTATCCATCTTAACTCCTTTCCTTATTCCTTCTATTGCATGCCATGGAATAGCCCATAATGGAATTCTTGAATCAATTCTCTAATATTTCTTCCAAACCCGAAGTAAACAAGTTCTTAAAATATGATACTTAAAAACCTTGTCAACTTTTTTATTATAAATTAAATAGGCATGCCATCCATATAATAAATCCCAGCCCTCCAAAAGGAGTATATCTACATATGTTAAATTAACCCAGTCACTAATTAATGTTAAAACCACAGCATCATAATACAATTTCAAATTCGGTACCTTGAGTCCACCTCTCTCTCGTATATCTTGTATAATTTTAAGTTTTACTCTTGGTTTTTTCCCTGCCCAGATAAATTTATTGATACCTTTCTGCCATTCATCTAGGTTTGCTTCTTTCTTTAAAATAGGTATCATTTGAAATAGAAAAAGAAACTTTGGCAAGACATTCATTTTAATCGCTGCTATTCTCCCCAATAGAGACAACTGCAGCTTTTTCCAATTCTCTAAGTCCTTTTGTATTTTAAACCACAGCCTTTCATAATTATTTTTATACAGTTTTGCATTGGAAGCAGATAAGATAACCCCCAGATATTTTACCTTATTAACAACCTCGAAACCTGTCAGTCTAACTAAGATCTCCTTATCCAAGTTGGTCATGTTTTTTGACAATATTTTAGTCTTATTATTATTAATCTTGAAACCTGAAACTTGTCCAAACTGATTTATCAATTGTAACAACTCCATTACAGAATAAGTTGGTTGAGACAAAGTAACAACCAGATCATCTGCGAAGGCCCTTAATTTATAATCATTTTTATTGATTTCTATTCCTTTTATATTAGGTGATTCACGAATTTTGATCAGCAAAATTTCCAAAGTTAAAACAAACAGCAAAGGCGACAATGGACAGCCCTGTCTAGTCCCCTTTTCAATTGAGAATACCTCTGATAAACCTCCATTAACTATAAGTTGTGCCGTTTGTTTTTGATAAATGGATCGAAGAGCCTGTAAAATTTTATCTCCAAAATTCATTTCCTCAACCAGTCTTAACATAAATTGCCAATTTAACTGATCAAAAGCTTTTTCAGTATCTAAAAATATCAATCCTGCAGAAATCTGGTTGTTCTTATCCAAATATTCTATTAAATTAATAATTTGTCTAACATTATTTTTCATATATCTTCCAGTTATAAAACCAATTTGATCCATATGTATTAGTTGATTCAACACAGTCATAAGTCTATTAGCTAAAATTTTTGAAAAAATCTTATAATCTACATTCAAAAGAGATATAGGTCTATAATTCTTTGGTAGAGTAAGATCTTGGTCCTCTTTTGGGATCAAAGATATAAAAGCTCTACCCCAAGACAGGGGGGTCTCTAATCCCTGTAATATATTATTAAACAGTTCCCTTAAAGGTTCTATCATCTCATCTATCAAAGTCTTATAATAAACTGATGTCAATCCATCAGTACCCAGTGCTTTACCTACTTTTAATTGTTTAATTGCTGTAACAATTTCCTCTATAGTAACCAATCCATTAATTTCTTGTTTCTGATCTTCTGTTAACTTAGGAAAATGAGCATCTTGTAAATATTTATCTATATCTAAAGCCTGTACTTTCCTACCCATATATAATTTTGTATAATAATCTAGAAAAGATTTCTTAATCAATTCCTTCTGATATACCAATTTACCATTATGATTTATTTTATCTTTAATTCTCAACTTCTGTTTCTTTCGCAATTGATAAGCCAGCCATCTCCCTGGCTTATTAGTGTTACAAAATGTATTATGTTTCATATAAAGTAAATTGGTTGCAGTCTGATCCACCATTAACATATTAAAATGCGATTTAAGCAATTTTATAGATTCCTTAACCTTCTCATCTGTAGGATTCGAAACTAAAACTTTTTCTTTTAATTTAATCTCATCTTCCAACTCCTTACGTTTTTGCACCTGTTTCTATCTATAAGCCTTATTCATTTGTATCAAAACCCCACACATATAAGCTTTACTTGCATCCCATACCATTGCCATTGAAGTTCCCTTATGCATATTTAAAACAAAATATTCCTTTAAATACTCTTTAAGTTTCTGAACATTCATTTCTTGTCTAAATAAATTTTCATTCAACCTCCAAGATCTCCTCTCCTCTTTTTCAGTAGCCAGTTCCATCCACACTGGGTTGTGATCTGTCAATGTCCTTGGAAATATCTTTGCATTCTTTACCCTAAAATATAAGTCCGTTGTAATAAAAAAAAAGTCAATTCTTGAAAAAGATTGATGTCTATCCGAGAAAAAGGTAAAGTCTCTCTCTTCCATATTATGTTCTCGCCAATAATCTCGCAACTCCCAGTCCTCTTTCAAATCAAAAAAGGCCTTAGGTAATTTAGCCTGTTTAAAAGAAGTAGAAAATCCTTTTTTATCTCTATATGTGTCTAAAACTCCATTCCAATCTCCCATTAATATAACAGATCTATAATCCAATAAAGTCAATTTTTGATGTAACAATCTATAAAATTGTTCTTGTTGTTTATTTGGTGCATACAAACCTACTATAAGTATTTTCTTGCCATACGATCCCACTTCAATCATTACATATCTCCCTTGAGGATCAGACTCTACTAAACAAACTGATAAATTTTGCTTAACATAGATAACTACACCCCCTTTTTTCCCAAGAGCAAAAGATACAAAATGAGATCTCAATCGAGCATTAGCTAAATATTTTTGATCCTTAGAAATAATATGTGTTTCCTGCAAACAAATAATGTCATTATTATGTTGCTTCAGATAGTGAAATATTTTCTTTCTCTTCCGAGGGGAATTAAGGCCATTAACATTCCATGTCAGAAACTTTACCATCTTCATCATCCAGTAGCCTAGAGAAGACTGCTTGAAGATCTGCCATGGAGGATTGCACCGAAGATCTCTTAGGTCTTGCTCCTCCCACAGGCTCAGAAACAAATTCTTGTGAGACTTCTTTAACCTCTTTCTTCTTTTATGTGCAGCTCGAGTCATTCTCTGCTCTTTCATCTCAGCTTGTTGAAACCACTCAGCCTGTAGTTTTCCAGCTTTCATCAATACAGCTTCTTCAGACTGCTGTTCTGCCTCCTTCCCATCCAAAGCTTTTAACATTATAGGTGGTGATGAGCGTGCTCCCAGGACCGAAGTATAAAACTCCTTTGCTTTAGAAACAGTATTAAGTCTATAACGTGTCCCCGCATGGCTCACCACTATTCCAATTGGAATATCCCATCTAAATGGCATCTGCCTCTTTATAAGTTCGTCTGCTAAAAAAGCAAACTCTTTTCTTCTTCTTAAAATTTTAGATGGGATCTCCTTTAAAATTATAACATCTTGTGCAGCAATCTGAAACCTCTTATTATAAAAAGCTTGTATAATTTCATTATGCAGAGATCTTTTCCCAAAGTAAATTACCACATATCTTGGCAGATTTCTTTGCTCTGCAACCCAAGAGTTGACTCTGAATATTTTTTCAATTTCTCTGAATATTTCCTCTTTTTCTCTGTCCAGAATCACAGCAAAATCATTTGCTACCATCTCTCTCAAGTCTTGTTGCATATTCTCTCTCAGACCCCTAATTCTTAAGGCAAATTCCATCTCTCTATATTGAAACATAACAATCTCATCTTGTGAATTTTCCATCTTATTTTCCATTCCTTCAAATTTTTCCTCCAACACCTCCACTTTATCTTCAACTTCTTCAACACGAGAATCCAATTTTTCAACCACAGAAGCAAGTCCTTTTAAAGCCAAAACTATATCTTGCCTCAAAATACTGTTATTCTCCACTAAAAGCTCTTTCACTTCACCTCTAATTTGAGATATAACATTTCCCATTATATCTTGCAAGTCTTTTACCGTTATTGGTTGCATAGGAGGAGAAGATGGTGGTGTGGCTTTAGGTTGTTGTGCTGGTAATATCACCGGAGAAGAAGCCACCTTAGGTATTGTAGAAGTTGCTTGGCGCTTTGAAGCCATCTTTTTTTTTTAAATTATTTCTTCTTTCCTCCTTGAAAAATACAAAGAAAAAATCCCTTAGAAAAGTAAAAAAAAATTAAACAAAGAGGGAAAATAATCCTCCTAAAACCCAAATCCTCCTTCAAAAAATCATTATAAAAAAGAAGTAATTAAGTAACCAAGTCCGTTCCGTTCCCTTAAAAAAAGAGAAAACTTCCAATCGCCATTTTACTTTCCCTCTCAACAAAATAAAAAATAAAAAATAAAAATAAATCTTTAAAATTAAAGTCCAAATAAAATCAAAAGGTAAAATCCTCTGTTCAGCTCTGTCCGCTTTTTAAATAACTCACCAGTTCTCTTTGGTCGCGGAGGTGGGAGCGGCGTCTTGCTTTGTCTCCAACAGTGGGAGACAAAGACAGCTGAGAAGCGGAGACACCCTGAACTCCGTGGGAGCACTCTTTTCACCTCCAAAAAAAGATTCTTTTGGGGATTTCAGAGGCTCTACCACTATTCAGGGTGATACTCCCCTCCTTCCCTTTGCCCGGGAAGGAGGTTTTAAACTGCGGAACAGCTGATGCCTGCTGTTCTCAGCGGTTCTAACACTTTCTCAGGAGGACGGCTACAAAGTAGCCGCCATCGCCAGTGCAGCGCCACCGCGAGATGCCGATCTTTGAAGGAAAAATCCCAACGCGCTGCATGGAATAAAGAAACTTGCTATAGGTGCTTAAAGAAAAGAAATGCTGTTCATCTATTTTCTTGGCTAAACATAGGTTCAGAGGAGGAGAATATGCTCATAAAACACACAAAACTATTCTGGGTGGTTCACACAAATGTCCCCACTTTGTCATATGGCTTTTCTAGGTCTAAGAAACACCCAAGTACTTCACCCAAGTCGTCAACTCCACTTAACAATGACCTGAGTTTAAAACCCTGATTAACCTGCACAAATCAAAATTATAAATGCCCCAATTGTTCAAAAGGCAGAGAAAACAGATGTGCCTTTCCAGTTTATCATCAAAAATAGTTTAACAGGTAGTGTTACAGAGCCTAACTCTTTAGCTGAACCATCATAGGATTAAGTATTTAAGATGAAGTATTTAAAATTAAGAAATATGAAATTATTGTATACGCATGGATTACTAAAGATGGTGTGACAAAATGCAGTGAACAATGTGGACTAAGATAACTCCCACAAGTATTTGTGTAACCCTTTATATGGGTGTATAGGAAATCTTTGACTTACAATTATTCTTTTAGTGACAGTTTGAAGTTACAAAAGCAATGAGAAAAGTGACGTATGATCATTTTTCACACATCCATTGCAGCATCCCCGGCGTCATGTGATCAAAATTTGGGTGCTTGGCAACTGGATCATATTTACAACAGTCGCAGGGTCCTGGGGTCATGTGATCAACTTTTATGACCTTCTGACAAGCAGAGTCAATGGGGAAGCCAGATTCATTAACAACCGTGTTACTAACTGCAGTGATTTCATTAACAGCTTAGCAAGAAATGTTGTAAAATGGGGAAAACCTCATCTAACAACTGTCTCTCTTAGCAATAGAAATTTAGGGTTCATTTGTGGTTGTAATGATTGTGTGTGTGTGTGTGTGTGTGTGTGTGTGTGTGTGTGTGTGTGAGAGAGAGAGAGAGAGAGAGAGAGAGAGAGAGAACTGTGTCAAAAAGTTCAAAATGAATGCAGCCATTTTGATGTATGAAAGTTGATGCTACAGATTTCTTGTTTTGGTTTCTTCAGAAATGTAATTACTGATGTTCTGAATGATAACAAAATAAAGTTTTTTTATTATTATTTTTCAAATACCTCTTGAGATTGCAGAAAGTGACACCTTAGTTCTTGGAGACATAAATTTGTTTTCCTCTCAATATAAAATAATTATTCACAAATGAAAAAACATATATCAAACTGCATTTAAAAGAAATTGCACTTCCTCCTGCTTGATTGTACTACCACGTCTGCTGCTACTTGCGGCATCTTCTCAGCAGCAAATCTTTGGATGCCATTACTCCTGGACGCTCTGGGTTTCATACAGGACAGTGGCTTTGACACTCACCAGATCCTACCCATTCTCTTTTCGACTGGAGTAGTTTCTGGGTGTTGGACTTGGGATAGAAACCTCCTTGTGAAGAGTTTCTAGGTCATCACATTAGCAGCCTCCGTGTCCTCTTTTGGCCACTATACTGATGGGGTATTTGATTACAGGCAGGGCATAAGTGTTGATGGTACAGATCTTATTCTTCCCATTGAGCTGGCTCTTCAGAGCCTGTCTTATCCTTCAGTGATTCTTGAACATTGCTGTCTTCCTTGCCTACTCATGTGATTGTGAGATAGCCAGGTACTTGTAGTCAGTCGGTATGTCTGCTATGTGGCCCATTGGTAGTTCAACACTATCAATCTTTTAACTACCTTCTACATCAGTGGTTCTCAACCTGTGGGTCGGGACCCCATTTGGGGTCGAACGACCATTTCACGGGGGTCGCCAAACAACGCAGTCTGCCACTTTTCCCCCTTTTCCTTAGCTGTGCTACTCCCTTTTATTCTATTGGCTTTTGAAAGCCAATAGAATAGACTCTCTTGAATAGTCTAATTCTATTGGCTTTCAAAAGCCAATAGGAATTGTCCAGACTGTCTCTGCCCTGCTGAGCCCGCCAAAAGTCCCATTCTGCAAACGGTGCTGCACCAATTGAGTAGTCCTCGACTTACGACCGATTGAGTAGTCCTCGACTTACGACCTATTAAAAAGGTTGAGAACCACTGTTCTACATGGACAAAAAAGGCACAAGACAGAGAAAGAGGTAGAGAGATAGAGAGATAGAGATAGAGAAAGACAGAGACACAGATGATAGAGATAATAGAGATAGAGATGAGAGACACATAGAGAGAGGGGTGTGTGTGTGTATGTGTGTGTGTGTGTGTGTGTGTGTCAGAGAGAGAGAGAGAGAGAGAGAGAGAAAGAGAGATCCTTTGTTAGGTGTTCATTATATGACTCCAGCCCTTGCTACCCTTATAAACCATTCTTCTTCCTCCACACCTATACACCATTTCACACATTGTGTTTTGTTCTTTGAATTTCTGATATATCTCTTTTTCAGGCTCTCATCAACTCCATGGAATCAAAATGTTCTTGGTCTTTCCCTTCATCTTAATCCATTTACTTTATCTTCATACTATATACTTGTTTAGCAATTCAGTCTTTAATTCAATCTGTCCTTATAATCCAAATACTTCTTTGGTACCGATCACTCATTTCTGTAAACATCCTAGCAAGGTACACAAATTAATCCCCTTGTTTTAGGACAGTACATAATTAGTCCACTTGTTCTAGTACAGTGGTTCTCAACCTTTTTAATGCTGCGACCCCCCCAACTGGTCGTAAGTTGAGGACTACTCAACCGGTCGTAAGTCGAGGACTACTCAACCGGTGCAGCACCGTCTGCAGAATGGGACTTTTGGCAGGCTCAGGAGGGCAGAGACAGTCTGGACAATTCCTATTGGCTTTTGAAAGCCAATAGAATTAGACTCTATTCAAGAGAGGCTATTCTATTGGCTTTCAAAAGCCAATAGAATAAAAGGGAGTAGCATAGCTAAGGAAAGGGGGGGGGAAATGGCGGACTGCATTGTTTGGCGACCCCCGTGAAATGGTCGTTTGACCCCAAGTGGGGTCCCGACCCACAGGTTGAGAACCACTGTTCTAGTATTTTGGGGTAATATGCAACTTACAAACTTTCACTCAATTTTCTTTGTTAAATACAATCCCCTTGGTCTACATCAGGCTTTGGCATTCTATAGCCCACAGATCACATCCAGCTATTTGCTTGTCCCTGACTGGCCCATGGCAGTGGAGACAGGAGGGCAGTGGGGGCAGAAGCAGCAATGGGGTGGGGTTGGGGACATTGGAGAGAGTGGGGACAATGGCAGCCCTATTGGTTTGGCCCTACACAACAGTCCTAGTTTCACATGTGGCACCTTGGGAAAATTAATTGCCTATTCCAGTAAGTTAATCATTGCATCATAAATCTTTGTTCCATTCATTAAGGTGACCAACTATTTTACAATGAAAAGGAGGACACAGATAAATTGAAGAAAAAAATATCGTAAATAAAAGATTCATTGCAACAATAATACAGACAACGTGCATGTACAAAATTTGCCAGCCGGGTGTTTTGGCGTGCTCAGCAGCAATTCCTATTGGCTTTCGAAAGCCAATAGTGGGAGTAGCACAGCTCATGCAAAAGTTGAAAAAAAAAACCATCCAAAAAAGGTGCCGGAACACCATTCTGAGCTTTCTATGAGGAAAAAAAAAGCCCTGCAGATTAGTCTTCAAATATCGAAAAGGAGGACATGTAGGAGGACACTTTTCGAGGGAGGACAGAACTTACAAAAGGAGGACTGTCCTCCCTAAAGGAGGACGGTTGGTCACCGTACATTCATTGCAAAGTATGCATTCAGTTTTCAGCCAACAACTCAACATTAGCCTTATACAAAGACATCTGCACATTCATCTTCCCAACAATACACTTCTAATATCATCAGAGGCTTTCAGGCACCTTCTTCTCCTTGTTCTTTTTTAAGAAGAAATCTTCGGCTATCAAAAGGATTTCATAATCGGTACAATTTCCTGGAAGACGTACATTATTCCACCGAAGCTGAAATCATAAATCTTCCTTATACATTTTGTTGAAAAATGCATCCAGCAAGTAGTGGACAATACATATCCTTGGTAAAGATAGAATAATAGCATAACTCTGATACTGGGCAACCATCCTATTTATTTTTACACAATGCTTTATTTTTTTCTTGTAACATCTTTAATTCCTTTAGGAAACTTCAACTCCATATTTATGTATAACATTCACAATGGAAGCCAATTAACTTCATCTATGCTTTCTCAGAATCAATCAAGGTACAATAAACTTTTTCATGCGCCTCCATTTCTCAAGTGACTGACTGAGGAACAAAAATCTGGCCTGTATAAGCCCAGCATGAAGTCACCAAGCACTTCCAACTTTACTCATTGTTACATCTGGTACCTTTTAATCAAATTCTTGCCAAATACCCTCAGGCACAGTTAACAGTCTAAGTTCCCTATGGTTTTTTATGCTCACTCTTGTTACCTTTTCTTTTATATACAAAAACAATGAAGTAGAAAAATAAAAATTACCTCCTCTTTCCTCTGCTTGTGAGCATCACTAAGGTTTACACTTGCCTTGACAAACAACACTGTTAACAGCGTTCTTCCAGTCCTCTAAGCTGCTTCTCCATTCTGTTTCCAGAATTCATTCAAGTCCATTTTCTTTTTACTTTGTTGGGAGATTAATCTATGGAGCATGGTTTCTTGTTTGCAGATGTTTCATCACCTAACTTGGTAACATCACCAGTGCCCTGATATATTCTCTTCTATGCTCTTCTCTTCTATTTGCCACCATCACAAATATTATCTTCTGTTGGTAGATTAATCTGTTTTGTAATAATGTTATATAGATGCATACATTCTCTACCTGCAGTTTTTCTACTTGCACTCTGGTTTCTTTCTCTTTCTTAAATAATAATTTTATTAAATATTACAATTAAAAAGATAAGAACTGATACAAACAAAAAACAAAAGAATAAAAAATAGAAAGTGCAGAAAGGAAGAAAAATAGAAAGAAAATAGGCAAAAAATAAGAATATGGCAAAGAAAAACAAAAGAAATATATATATAAATGACTACCCCTTCATCACAAGTGTTAATACTTTTACTGATATCATCTTCTCTTAAAAAAACAACAAATGATTCTTCTTCCCATATCTCATCACTTATTGTATATACAAACAGAATAATAGAATAACAGAGTTGGAAGGGACCTTGGAGATCTTCTAGTCCAGACATGTCAAACACAAGGCCCAGAGGCCGGATGCAGCCTGCAAAGTGGTTTCATGTGGCCCGCGAAGCCATCCTGGAAACAGTGAGGGAACAGCCCCATCTGCCTTGGTCCTGGCCCAGGCCAGATGGGAGCCAATGTACAATTTTGTGGTGGCTATCTTGGCACTTGCCCCAGTGGACCATGCCTTGGCACTTGCCCTGGTCCCACCCCCTTCTGCCAGAGACTCAGATCTGTCCCACTCCTGCCCAGGCCCCCCATAGGCACTCTTGACGCGAATGATGTAGAACTGGCCACGCCTACCCAATAGGCCACACCCACTCCATCCACGCCCACCCATTAGGCTGCATCCACTCTGGCCACACTCACCTGCCCCCCCCAGGGCAACTGCAATGCTGATGCGGTCCTCAGTGAAATTGAGTTTGAAACCCCTGTTCTAGTCCAAACCTCTGTTCATACAGAAAATCCTATACCATTTCAAACAAATAGTTCAGTGGTGGCGAATCTATGGCATGGGTGCCAGAGGCAGCACTCAGAGCCCTCTTTGTGGGCACACAAGCCATTGCCCCAGCCTTGCCTCCCCCCGCGACCTCCTCTCTCCAGCAGCCCCCCTGAAAGAGACTTGCCCTCGAGCGTGGCCTATACAGAACAGCGCAGCCAAGGACATGGCAGCCAGGCAGCATAGACAAGACTCTGCCCTCACACCCCATCATGCAGTTGATGTTCCAGGGCGCGGGCAGAGGGTGTGGCCACCATAGTGCTCTGGGCTGCCTGGGCGATCTGGAGGCGGTGACTGGTCCTGTGGGCAGGCAGGGCGGGGGGTGAGGGGGCAGAGCAGGGGCAGGCAGGGGATGGAGCGGGGGCGGGGCCAGTTTTTGGGCACTCAGTCTCTAAAAGGTTCGCCATCACTGAAATAGTTGTTCAATCTCTTTTTTAAAACCTTCAGTGTTGGCACACCCACAATTTCTGGAGGCAAATCATTCCACTGATCAATTGTTCTAACTCTCAGGAAATTTCTCCTTAGTTCTAAGGTTGCTTCTCTCCTTGATTAGTTTCCATCCATTGCTTCTTGACCTGTCTTCAGAACTTTTGAAGAATAGGTTGAGCCCTCTTTTTTTTATGACAATCCCTCTTAGATATTGGAACACTGTTATCCTGTCACACCTAGTCCTTTTTTGCATTAAACTAGACATATCTAATTCTTATAGCCATTCTTCATATGTTTTAGCTTCCAATCCTCTTCATTGTTCTTCTCAGCATTCTTTTTAGAGTTTCAATATCTTTTTTATATCATGGCAACCAAAACAAATTAAAGTTGATGCATTTAGTGATGCTACCACTTCTTACAATTGTTTGATGGAGTTTAAATATTATATTATTTTTCAACATAAATTGGCAAATAATTTTGATTTTACAGACTTCTGAGATGGTCTTGGGGGACTCCTAGGGGTCCTCAGACCACACTTCAAGAAACATTGCCCAAGTTTTCATGAGTGAATTTACCCAGATTATAATTCATTTAAAGGTACCCTGGTTAATTCACCAATAGCTCTAGCCTCCAAATAGCCAGTCAAAAAAGCTTTAATAATCAGAAAATACATTAATTCTTCTTTCCCATATATTTTTGTAAGATGGAAATCTAAAAAAAAGTCTAATTGTAGATTAATTGTGTCCAAGATTAGATCTTTGTTTTGAGGGCTTTAGTTTGGAAAGAGACTGTTAACAACTGTTATCAGCTGATTGTCCCAGATAACATTTTTTTTTCAAAATTGAACAGCTGTTGGAGCCAAGAAAAATATCTAATCAGAATCTGATCAGAAATGGCAAGTTAGAGATAGATAGGATTCAGAAAGATATTTCCTATTTGGTAGTGAAAGAACAATGGGATTGGGTGTGTGATAGGATGAGCTGCCCTTGTAATAAGTTGGACTCAGAGTTAAAGATTTTATCTGTCTTCAAAACTATGCAAAAGTGTGATACAGACACTTAGAAGCTTGACCTAGTCTTCACTCCAGAAGAAGTGAAACATGATCTCAAAATGCAAGACATTATCTAATCATTATGCCATGCTTAGATAAATTCCTTGTCAAAATGCAAATCTCTTTGAGAGAGTCCAGGTCTAGAGAGAGACATCACAAGGTTTACAGAAATGTTAATTTATTCTGGTAAGGCATAATAACAAAATCTTGAAAACCTGCCAATGTTTCCTTTGACTCTTCTTAGGCTAAACAAAATCAAGGCTGGATTATTTGGAATGTCTTTTTCATTCTTTCCCTCTTTCTTGGTATTGCTATTTTTCCTCCCTTAATGGTTCCTACATGCCTTCATCAAGGTTATTTTCACATTTCTTTATAGAATCATAGTGCCTCTTGTCCAAATCAGGGTTCCCCAAAGTGGTCAAGATCAAGATTAACCATTATTGTTGTAATTATTCATAATACTATTAGTTAACATTTATTAAATTATTTTCATGTAATTAATGTTTGGGGGGGGGGTGTCGATGAACAATCCGAAACTTCATGAAAGGGTTGATGAACTGAAGGCTTGGGGACCCCTATTTTAGATGAGTTTGCTCTGGTAGCTAAGAAACCAGAGGATTTCCATACTGCATTTGGGATCTCTTCAGACAAACACAGTTGCATCTCATACTTGATCAACCTGTAGAGCATGGAAGTGGATAGAACATTAGATAAAGTTTCTATAGCATGGCTTCTGCAGCTCCTTGGTTTGCTGAGAAATTATAGAAGAATTTAGAGAGCATCTTGGGGAAGGTATGAAATAACTGTTAAGGAGGGAATTGCAAAGACGTGACACCAACCAGAGATGATAGCTATTGTGTATTAACTCAAATTCATAGGGCTGTTATAAAACGGTTAACTAAAGATGTTCAATTCAAATCCTTAACTGTCTGTATATACATACTGCAAGCCTGTGTTTTAGGCAGGAATGTATGCTTTAAATGTATTAGTTGCTGCCTAGTAGTGGTTCGTATAAATAAGAGACAAGCGGCTGTTAGAGCTGCTTCTGTGTTGATTGAATAAATGAGCTGTTACTTTCACTGTGGTCTCCTCAATGCCTCACCGATCCCGATGTATAACAATATCAAACATGACACCTTGATTTTGCTTAGTATGAGTTAGGACAGAGAAAATGTGGACACGCATTCAAGGTTGATTTCTATTTTGTATTAGGTAAGCCAGGTCAAGAAACAGATACCTAAGGGATTTAAGGAATGCTATTTCATTGCTATACAGGTAGTCCTCAACTTACGATCACAATTTCCACTCTAAATCGTTGCAGTCATAAGTCAAATCAGACCTGATTTTTTTTTTATTAATTTTTTTTTAAAATTTTACAATAAAAACCCCTTCCCCAATCCCTCAAAACCCACCCCAAAACCCTCCCCCATTCTTCCCAGAGCTGAATACAGGCTTAACTAGAACTTAAAAGAAAAAAAGTTTTAAACCCAAATAAACCTTAAGCAAATATAATTACACTCAATAAACAAGTTGTAAAATACTTTGACTCCATTATATATAAAAAACAAAAAGAGGAAAAAAAAGGGAAGATAAATAAATAAATAAATAAATAAAAATTAAAGAATAATAATAATTACACTTCTAGATAATATCTTAAACTTTAAATATAAATTATTCAAAAGCTAGATAATATTTTCTTATATCATACTTGTATTGTATAAAATTTATCCATCTTTTCCACACCAAGAGATACTTCTCTTGCGATTGATCTTTCAAGAAAGCCAAAATTTTTGCCATTTCCGCTAAGAAACTTTAAAAAACCATTCTTGCAAAGTAGGCAAAGATTCCTTCTTCCAATATTGCCCTATTAACAACCTAGCCGCAGTAATTAAGTTTAACATTAAAATAATCTCTTTATCATCACAATCCGGAACAATACCCAATAAAAACAATTGTGGGGTAAATTTTATCCTTCTTTTAAAAATTCTTTGAATATTCCACCATATCTTAATCCAAAAAGCTTTTATACTTTTACCTGACCACCAGATATGATAATAAGTAGCATCCAAGCAACCACATCTCCAACATTTAGGCTGCAGGTTTGGATACATACGAGACATTTTTTGTAGATCAAGGTGCCATCTATAAAACATTTTATAAAAATTTTCCTGTAAATTTTGGGCTTGCGTGAATTTAACATTCCTCACCCAAATAATCTCCCATGTATCTAATAAGATCGGTTCATCAAAATTTTGTGCCCACTTAACCATACAATCTTTAACTAGCTCTGCTTCTGAATCCAATTCCACCAAGACACCATAAATTCTTTTAATATGGGTTCGACTTTGATCTCTAATTTGTTTTAACAAATTCTCATCCTCTCTAAGCAAGCCCACATTATAATCTATCTTCCACCTTTCCAATAGTTGTCTATACTGAAACCGTGAATAAATAATATTTTCTTGTGCTAATTCATCCATAGATTTTAATTGCCAATTTTTACCATCCCACTTAAGTAATTGTGTATAAGAAATAGTATCCATCTTGACTCCTCTCCTTATTCCTTCTATTGCATGCCATGGAATAGCCCATAATGGAATTCTTGAATCAGTGCTATAATATTTCTTCCAAACCCGAAGTAAAGAAATTCTTAAGATATGAGATCTAAAAACCCTATCAACCTTTTTATTATAAATTAAATAGGCATGCCATCCAAAAAGTAAATCTCATCCCTCCAGAAGGAGTATATCTACATTTGTTAGGTTAACCCAATCACTGATTGATGTTAAGACCACAGCATCATAATACAATTTCAAATTCGGTACCTTAAGTCCACCTCTCTCTCGTATATCTTGTAAAATTTTAACTTTTACTCTTGGTTTTTTTCCCTGCACAGATAAATTTATTGATACCTTTCTGCCACTCATCTAAATTTGCTTCTTTCTTTAAAATAGGTATCATTTGAAATAAAAAAAGAAATTTTGGCAGAACATTCATTTTAATCGCTGCTATTCTCCCCAAAAGGGACAATTGCAGCTTTTTCCAATTGTCCAAATCCTTTTGTATTCTAACCCACAGCGTTTCATAATTATTTTTATACAGTTTTGCATTGGAAGCAGATAAAATAACACCCAAATATTTTACCTTATTAACGACCTCAAAGCCTGTCAATCTAACCAAGGTCTCCTTATCCAAGTTGGTCATGTTCTTAGGCAATATTTTAGTCTTATTATTATTAATTTTAAAACCTGAAACTTGTCCATACTGATTTATCAATGGTAACAACTCCGTTACGGAATGAATTGGTTGAGATAAAGTAACAACCAGATCATCTGCAAAAGCCCTTAATTTATATTCTTTTTTATTAATTTCTATTCCTTTTATTTTCGATGATTCCCGAATTTTGATCAATAAAATTTCCAAAGTTAAAACAAACAGCAATGGGGACAATGGACAACCCTGTCTGGTCCCCTTTTCAATTGAGAATACCTCTGATAAACCTCCATTAACTATAAGTTGTGCCGTTTGTTTTTGATAAATGGCTCGAAGAGCCTGTAAAATTTTATCTCCAAAGTTCATTTCCTCAACCAATCTTAACATAAATTGCCAATTTAATTGATCAAAAGCTTTTTCAGCATCTAAAAATATCAAACCTGCAGAGATTTGGTTGTTCTTATCCAGATATTCTATTAAGTTAATAATTTGTCTAGCATTATTTTTCATATATCTTCCAGTTATAAAGCCAGTTTGATCCATATGTATTAGTTGATTCAACACAATCATAAATCTATTAGCTAAAATTTTCGAAAAAATCTTATAATCTACATTCAAAAGAGATATAGGTCTATAATTCTTTGGTAGAGTAAGATCTTGGTCTTCTTTTGGGATCAAAGATATAAAAGCTCTACCCCAAGACAAGGGGGTCTCTAAACCCTGTAATATATTATTAAAAAGTTCCCTTAGAGGTTCTATCAACTCATCTATCAAAGTCTTATAATAAATTGATGTCAATCCATCAGTACCAGGTGCTTAACCTAAGTTTAATTCTTTAATTGCTGTCATCATTTCCTCTATAGTAACCAATCCATTAATTTCTTGTTTCTGATCTTCTGTTAATTTAGGAAAATGAGCATCTTATAAATATTTATCTATATCTGAAACCTGTATTTTCCTGCCCATGTATAATTTTTTGTAATAATCTAAAAAAGATTTCTTAATCAATTCCTTCTGGAATACCAATTTACCATTATAATTTATTTTATCTATAATTCTCGACTTCTGTTTCTTTCGCAGTTGATAAGCCAGCCATCTCCCTGGCTTATTAGCGTTACAAAATGTGTTATGTTTCATATACAATAAATTAGTTGCAGTCTGATCTGCCATTAACATATTAAATTGCGATTTAACCAATTTTATGGATTCCTTAACCTTCTCATCTGTAGGATTCGAAATTAAAACTTTTTCTTTTAATTTAATCTCATCTTCCAACTCCTTACGTTTCTGCACCTGTTTCTGTCTATAAGTCTTATTCATTTGTATCAAAACCCCACGCATGTAAGCTTTACTTGCGTCCCATACCATTGACATTGAAGTTCCCTTATGCATATTTAAAACAAAATATTCCTTTAAGTGCTCTTTAAGTTTCTGAACATTCTTTTCTTGTCTAAACAAATTTTCATTCAACCTCCAAGATCTCCTCTCCTCTTTTTCAGTATCCAATTCCATCCACACTGGACTATGATCTGTCAATGTCCTTGGAAATATCTTTACATTCTTTACCCTAAAATATAAATCCATTGTGATCAGAAAAAAGTCAATTCTTGAAAAAGATTGATGTCTGTCCGAAAAAAAGGTGAAATCTCTCTCTTCCAAATTATGTTCTCGCCAATAGTCTCGCAACTCCCAGTCCTCTTTCAAATCAAAAAAGGCCTTAGGTAATTTGGCCTGTTTAAAAGAAGTAGAAAGTCCTTTTTTATCTCTATATGTATCTAAAACTCCATTCCAATCTCCCATTAATATAACAGATCTATAATCCAGTAAAATCAGTTTTTGATGTAGCAACCTATAAAATTGTTCCTGTTGTTGATTTGGTGCGTACAAACCTACTATAAGTATTTTCTTACCATACAATCCCACTTCAATCATAACATATCTCCCTTGAGGATCAGAATCTACTAAACGAGCTGATAAATTTTGCTTAACATAGATAACTACACCCCCTTTTTTCCCAAGAGCAAAAGATACAAAATGAGATCCCAATCGAGCATTAACTAAATGTTTTTGATCCTTAGAGATAATATGCGTTTCCTGCAAACAAATAATGTCATTATTATGTTGCTTCAAATAGTGAAATATTTTCTTTCTCTTCTGAGGGGAATTAAGGCCATTAGCATTCCATGTTAGGAGCTTTACCATCTCCCTCATCCAAAGGCCTGGAGAAGACTGCTTGAAGATCTGCCATTGAAGATTGTACCAAAGATCTCTTAGGTCTTGCTCCTCCCACAGGCTCAGAAATAAATTCTTGTGAGACTTCTTTAACCTCTTTCTTCTGTTGTTCCTTTTCCTTACGTCTATGCGCTGCCCGAGTCATTCTTTGCTCTTTCATCTCAGCTTGTTGAAACCACTCAGCCTGTAGTTTTCCAGCTTTCATCAATACAGCTTCTTCAGACTGCTGTTCAACCTCCTTCCCATCCAAGACTTTAGACATTGTAGGTGGTGATGAGCGTGCTCCCAGGACCAAAGTATAAAACTCCTTTGCTTTAGAAACAGTATTACGTCTATAACGTGTCCCCGTATGGCTCACCACTATTCCAATCGGAATATCCCATCTGAATGGCATCAGCCTCTTTTTAAGTTCGTCTGCTAAAAAAGCAAACTCTTTTCTTCTTCTTAAAATTTTAGATGGGATCTCCTTTAGAATTATAGCATCTTGTGCAGCAATCTGAAACCTCTTATTGTAAAAAGCTTGTATGATTTCATTGCGCAGAGATCTTTTCCCAAAGTAAATTACCACATCTCTTGGCAGATTTCTTTGCTTTGCAACCGAGGGGTTAACTCTAAATATTTTTTCAATTTCTCTAGATATTTCCTCTTTTTCTCTGCCCAAAATCACAGCAAAGTCATTTACTACCATCTCTCTCAGATCCTGTTGCATGTCCTCTCTCAAGCCTCTGATTCTTAAAGCAAATTCCATCTCTCTATATTGAGACATAACAATCTCATCTTGTGAATTTCCCACCTTTTTTTCCATTCCTTCAAATTTTTCCTCCAACACCTCCACTTTATCTGCAACTTCTTCAACTCGAGAGTCCAATTTTTCAACCACAGAAGCAAGTCCTTTTAAAGCCAGAACTATATCTTGCCTCAAAATACTATTATTTTCCGCTAAAAGCTCTTTCACTTCCCCTCTAATTTGAGATATAGCATTTCCCATTATATCTTGCATATCTTTTACCGTTATTGGTTGCAGAGGAGGAGAAGATGGTGGTGTAGCTTTAGGTTGTTGTGCTGGTAATATCGCAAGAGAAGAGGCCACCTTGGGTACTGTAGAAGTCACTTGACGCTTTGAAGCCATCTTCAAAAATTTATTTCTTCTTTCCTCCTTCTTGAAAAAAATGCAGAAAAATACAAAAAAAAATCCCTTAAAAAAGTGATGAAAAAAAGTTAAACAGAGAGGGAAAATAATCCTCCTAAAACCCAAATCCACCTTCAGAAAATCATTATAAATAATCAAATCCGTTCCGTTCCGTTCCAATCACTTAAAAAGAAAAAAGCCTGCCGATCGCCATTTTACTTTCCCTCTCAGCAAAAGAAAAAGAAAAAAAAGGGAATAAAAATAAATCTTTAAACTTAAAGTCCAATAAATAAATAAATAAATAAAAGTAAAATCCTCTATTCAGCTCTGTCCGCTTTTAAGATAACTCACCAGATCACTTTAACAGCGGAGGTGGGAGCGGTGTCTTGCTTTGTCCCTAGAGACAAAGACAGCTGAGAAGCGGAGACAATCTGAACTCCGTCGGAGCACTCTTTTCTCCCCCCCAAAAAAAATTCTTTGGGGGATTTCAGAGGCTCTACCACTATTCAGATGATACTCCCCTCCCTCCCTTTGCCCGGGAAGGAGGTTTTGAACCGCAGAACAGCTGATGCCTGCTGTTCTCAGCGGTTCTAACACTTTCTCAGGAGGACGGATACAAAGTATCTGCCATCGCCAGCGCAAATCCACCGCAAGTCTAAATCAGACCTGATTTTACAACAATTTTAATGGCAGTGCTAAATGAATCAGTCATTAAGCAAATCAAGTGGTTGTTAAGCGAATCATGCAACCATTAAGCAAATCCAGCTTCCCCAATGGGTATCTTTGGCTGGAAGTCAGAAAAAAGGAAAGCAAATCACAATTATGTAATCTCAGGGTGTTGCAACCAGTTGCCAAAAATCTTAACTGCAATCACATGACCACAGAATAGTGCAACAGTCTTAACTGCAGGTACAAATCATAATCATGTTTGCATCTATAAAAGATAATTCTTATAAAGGGCATTTAAAATTTTAGTCCATCTGCTATGTGTGCATTATCAATTGAGGCATAGTGTGATGTTATAAATTGAACCAGCCTGTTCCATCTATGAGATTTCATAAAGCTGCATATTATTCAGATAGGTTGTCTAGATCAGGGCTTTTCAACCGGTGGTACATACTACTTGTGGTACATTAACCAGTGGCAGGTGGTACGCAGCCCTGCTAGCCAAGTGTAGTGGGGGAGGGAAAGAGCCAGCACAGGCAAGAACTTACTGTGAGAGAATCCTCTGTAGCTCCAGAGTGGCTGAGGCTGAGCCTCACCCCAGGCTTACTTCTGGCTCACCCTCCCCCATGAGAAAGGAGGAGGAGGGGGCGGAGATGGGAGAAGCTATAAAAGGAGGCAGTTTGGGTGGGAAAGGGGAAAAAAAGAAGCAGCCTCAGGAGGATGTAGAGTCAGCTCTAGCTGCACCGAAGGGGAAGTAGGAGGGTGGGGGGAGAGGAGAGGAGATCAAGGAGTCCAAGCAGGCAGGCCGTGAGCTGATCTACAACTTCTGTGGCAGCCACCTGTGCTGGCAGCAACAAACAGAAAAGAATTGCATCAGGAGAGGGATTGTCCTCCAGGAGGAATGAAGAAAGGTAGCATCAGCTGGAGGGAAGACAAGGAGGGAGGGAGGGAGATAGAGAGTGGAAGGATTCTTATGTGCTTTTGTGATTTTGAAGTTCTGGGATTTGTGCAATGAGGGCTTTGTGTCCTTAAGGAGTGTTTGGCAATTTCTATTTGGCTGATGGCTGATGTCTCCTGTTAGCGTCTATTGTTCTGCTCTTGTTAGCATTCATTAACTTTCCTTTCTAGCCAGTAGCTAATTCTTAAAGGGGAATGTGCCTTTTAAAGCTAGTTCCCTCAGCAGCTTCACTTTTCTGTCTCTGGAGGCTTTTCCTTGTTTGATGAATATATGGAAGAGGGAAAATATGGGGTGGTGGTGGTTCAAATTCTTCCTTCAGAAGGAGGTGGGCATGAGAAAGAGGGAGGCAGGGAAGGAGGGAGGGAAGTAAGTAAGTAAGTCCCGCCTTAGCACTTGGCAGCTAGCAGCCCTGCCATTGACTTTGCTTGTCAAAAGTTTGCAAAAAGGGATCATATGACCCTGGAACACTTCAATCATCATAAATATGAAGCAGTTGCCAAGCATCCAAATATAAATCACATGACCCTGGGCATGTTGCAATGGTCATAAGTGTGAAAAATGGTCATAAGTCATTTCAGTACAATTGCAACTTTGAACAGGTTTTTTGTTTTTGTTTTTTTTGGTCATCAAGTTTTCGACACCTTGCTAGGTGGTACTCGAATATTGCTATAGCCTAAAAGTGGTACAGTTGGTGAAAAGGTTGAAAAGCCCTGGTCTAGATAATCTAATAAAATTATCTGTTAGGTCTTTGTAGCTCTTAAACGTGATTTCTAAAAGGCTCTTTGGAATGTGACCCATAGAAAAACCGCAGGTGATTTATGAATTGCGAACAAGTGCTATGCACACACTTTCACATATTCCAAAGCAGGTTTAATTATTTTGGAATTAAATCTGAAGTGTTACACAGCTATATTACATATATATTAGGGCTATGCCTAGCAATTAAAAGGATTGCCTGCAGGCTATAGTATAGTTTAAAGTCCCTTAACATTTTAATTACCCTGTTGTTTCAAATGAGGCAGAAGCTATATTAAACCTATTTATTGTGGGGGTACTATTCGTCCTTATACCTATAGCTGTTATACCTGTTGTTGCTGCTCCCTGCTTTCTCACATTTCAAAAGATTCTTTGAACTGAACTTATTGTTTTTGAAGTGGAATATAGATTGTTGGCACGTTTATGACTGCATTACAGAGTTTTGGTAGCACAATAGTTAGAATGCAGTATTGCAGGCTAACTCTGCTGACTGACAGGAGTTCGATTCTGGCCGGCTCAACGTTGACTCAGTTTTCCATCCTTCTGGAGGTCAGTAAAATGAGGACCCAGATTGTTGGGAGCAATATACTGACATTATAAACCTCTTAGAGCAGGGGTCCCCAACCCCAGGTCTGTGGAGCAGTACGGGCCACAGCATGCCAGCAACCGATCGCACAAGCAAGCAAAGTCCCATCTGTGGGATGCAGGCAGCACACAAAACCACGCACCCTCCAGTCCGCAGAAAAACCTCTCTCCACAGAACCTGTCCCTTTTGGGCACCTCTGTCTTAGAGAGGGCTGTAAAGCACAGTGAAATGGTATAAAGTCAAAGTGCTATTGCTATTGCTATAGCATTAAGAACCTGTGACAAAGTTCATCTCTCACAGCACTTCTGGTCTCCATTCTCACTTTCTATATGTTGAGAAAGACCAAAAATAATACCTTCTTCTCCTTGCAATAAGAAGAGAAGTATTTCAACTCTCCCCTCCATCACCATGGATATTGAAATCTCTTTTGACACTTCCCTATACTCATTGCCATTCATTTTAATTCTGGAGCTAACAAAATCTGCACAATTTCAGTACCACCTCACCTATTCAGGCAGTGCCTTCTAGTGCAGGGGTGAAGGGACAAGATTATTTCCTTAGTGATGATGTCATCTTTTAGTGCTTCACCTTTATCATGGTGATGCTATTTTTCATTCCTCCACTTCTATCACGCTGCGGAATCTTTATTGTGTGGGAAAGCAGAAATATGCAATTAATCTGGGTTTCTGGATTGATTGATTTTCTCACCGTATGGCAAATGAAAACAAGAAAGGAAGAGGTATTTGTCTATATGTGTAAATTATCTGCTTCCTCTCAGGAGCATTCAATATCCATAGAGACTTTTCAATGAACCACATACTGAAATCTGCCCCTTTTGTACCAGGAACATACTCCGCCAGTATTCCTCCTCCTCAAGATAAAGGGGGGGGGTAGAACTCAGCGGCATCAGGGCAAGGAAGCTGTTATTTTACTAGGAGGAAACAGTGGAAAAGTTGTTAAATGGACAGGCAAAATATCTCAGTGGCAAAGGGAGGCATAATGAAGAATTAAATGAGTCATTGAAGAAAAATCAGCTATTGTCAAAATAGCAACAAGACCCTTAATACATGGTACATCCATTATAAAGTCCAAAGGATTGTATCACAGAGATTTTGTGAGGGTGGGAGGTGATTGCAAAAGGACTACTGCACTTCCCGTTTTGAGACTGGGCACAGTAGCAGATGTACATAAAGAAATGCCACGACAGTATTGCAAAACCTTCCCCTCCAAGAAAGGAAGAATATATAACCAGCCATTCTGGTGCAATTCTCCATCTCTCAGGAAAAGGAGAAGGAAAGAGGTAAAGTGGTTCTGAGGAGAAGGAAGGAGGTAAAGTGGTTCTGACTTCCATATGGAGTCCTCCTCCTCCTCCTCCTCCAAAGAAGGTATCAGAAGAAGGTCTTCAAAGTTTCTGGTTGCAGAACTGAAGCTGAGGGGTATTGTAAGGCAAGATATATGCAGACTCATATGATAAAGCATTGAAAAGAGATTGAAAAGTCAACATGGGGAAAAATCTGCCCATTTTTGAGAAAATTTATGACAAGTCTATAGTTGTCTATAGTTCTGGGGCTTTATGGTTCATTGTAATCCCTGTGATATAAGCAGTGGTGGGATTCAGCCAATTTGCATCACTTCGGCAGAACCGGGAGCTAATTTTTTGTTGCCCAGGCCCAGAATGGACTTCCAGAAGTGGCATCCACACAGAACCAGTTGTTCACATATTTGAATCCCACAATTGGATATAAGCTGTTTCTTGCAGAAGATGGCACCAGTTCTGAATGGCTTCTTTGATGTCCTGGGCTTGATTGATAGGAGCAGGTGCAGGGAGCTGCACGGAGACCTTGTCAGACCACGTGGCCTACCAAGCTAGACTTGCTGTCTGCGAGTTACTGAGCATGCATTTGAGCAGGAAAATACATTGCATTCATTGGCTAATGCTGTCCCTTCCTGTTGAAGCAGGAATAAAGAAGTACCTGTTTGTTACTCTGCCTCGTTCAATGCCTACCAACGCGAGAAACAGAACATTGGTGATAAAAGTGGGATCGTGCTGCCGAAGATTCAAAGGCTGACTCACTGCGGGAAGCCTGCAAGCACTTAGAAGTTCAGCGTTCCAACTTCTTCGACCCTGCCTGCCAGTACGAAGATGCTGGAGGAGAACACATCAAGAATTGCTCTGGAACCCCTTCAAAAGCCTGCGCAGCACGAGGCGTTGAAAGAGGCCGCCAAGAATCATCATGGCAAAGATTGGGGTCTTTCTGAATTTGACGTCTCACATCCGGAACACTGGAGCTCCTACGTTGTCAGGGTGGAAAATTATTTCAGAGTCAACCAAGTTCGTGAGGATGGGCTGAAGGCCGCGATGCTGCTGTGTGTTTGCGGTCAAGAGACTTTTGACATCGCTGAAAACTTGGTTCCTCCAGCACCCTTGGAGTCCATTGCTTACATGGAGCTGAAAAAAATACTAAAAGAACATTTTGAGCCGAACCTGTCGGTCATCACTTGGCGACATGCTTTTGAACAGCGGGACCAGCGTCCAGGAGAGTCTGCCGTGGACTTCATTGCTGCTCTGCATCAATCTGCAAGGCCATGCAAATTTAAAGATTTAGAAGAATGGCAAGGCGACATCGCCACCATATGTTTAGGTCGCAAGAAAGACCGTCCATCAGAAGAGTTGCCTCGGAAAGGTACTGGGGTCCCCAATCAGAATAGGGTGGGTGAGAAAAAGAACAAAAACCATAATGTACAGGGAGAGGACATTGCTTGAAAACCTGTAGTGATATTAAAGGACATGAATGTGCACATAATGTTAGGCAGCTGAATTATTACAGCTGCCCAGGTTCGAATGCTTGAAGGGTGTGATTAGCTGATGAGGGCTAATGAGCCTGAAACAGCTATACTAGTCTCCCACTAATTCTTTGCCAGCCACAAATTTTGAATTTATAGTGTTCACACTATGTGATGTCTGCCTGCAAAACATGCTCCTAGATTGGAGCGAAACGCAGGTCAGACTGATTTGTATTTGGTACACCGGGTGCCTCACCCAACAGATATGTGTATGTATGTATGTATGTATGTATGTATGTATGTGTGTGTGTGTGTGTATATATATATGTATATAGGTCTTTGGTTGTTCGGGTTTTTTCCCACGTAAAATTGGAAGTGTCTTGGCGACGTTTCGACGAAGTCCCATTCGTCATCTTCAGGCTGGTGCTTTCAGCTTCGTGCCTTGAGCAGCAATGTGTGGTCTTAGCTGTTTCTTCCTTTTAACTGCCAGTGGGGGTATGAACTGATTGGGTGGGAGCTTGGCTGTGTTCTGATTGGGTGGAGGTGTGTTCTGATTGGTTAGGGGCGTGGCTGTGCTCTGATTGGCTGGGGGTTGGCTGTGCTCTGATTGGCTGGGGGGTTGGCTGTGCTCTGATTGGCTGGGGGAGTGTTCTGTTTGGTTGTGCTCAGGTTAGTCTGAGTTGCAGAGGGATTCAAGATTTTGGGCTGCCCTGCCATTCCTTGGCTTCGTGTTCGTGGTCGTGTTTCCTCTTCATTGAGGGTGTCAGTTTGCTTCATGTATGGATTGGGGGGGGTTTAAAGTGGCTAATGATGCAGCTGTGGTCTGGCTTCTGGTTTGTGGTCGTGCCTCATAGTCAGTGTGGCTTTGGGTTTGTTTTTTTGCGTGGATGTTTGGTGGTGACCTCCTGTGTGGTTTTTGTGAGTGTGGGTCTGGTATCATTTTTTGTGTTAGGGAGTCGTTTGTCAATGAGGGCGGGTTTACAAATGGCTGGTATGCGGGAGGTATCATCTCGCTTGTTCATGCTGTGTGGGCGTTTTTCTATCTCGATGGCTTCTCTGATTATTCTGTTATTAAAATGTTCACTTTTAGCAATGGTTCTGGTATTTTTAAAGTCAATTTCATGTCCTGTGGCTTTAAGGTGTTGGACCAGGGAAAATGTTGGTTCCTCTTTTTTGACTGAGTTCTTATGTTCTTCAATGCGTGCACTTATTCTTCTGTTGGTTTGTCCGATGTATGTGGTGGGACAAGTGGTGCATGGGATTTCGTATACTCCTTGATTTTCTAATTCAATTTTATCTTTGGGGTTTCTAAGGATGGTGGATATTTTTCGGTTTGTGCAGAATGCTGTTTTGATGTTGTGTTTATGGAGGATCTTACTGATTCTGTCTGTGATGCCTTTTATGTATGGGAGGATGGCTTTGCCGTTTTCTTGTTCTTTGTCGTGGATTTTAGTGGGGGTTTCTTTTTGGATTAGGTTTGTAATCTTATTTCTATGGAATCCATTGGATGTTAGTACATTGGTGAGAGTGTGTAGTTCGGTTTTTAGGTGTTGTTCGTCAGCTAAGCGTTTTGTTCTGGAGATGAGTGTCTTGGCTACGGAGTTGATCTGTGCTGGGTGGTGGTGTGAGAGAGCGTGCAGATAGCGGTTTATGTGTGTTTTCTTCTAGTAGAATGGTGTGTCCTAGGGACCATTTGTGGTTTTCCTTTGTAGATAGGACATCCAGGAAGGGAAGTTGGTTTTGTTTCTGTTTCCATGGTGACTGATTTTGGGTGTAGTCTGTTGAGGTGTGTAGATGAAGTTGTTCCAGTTTTCTTTCCCATGTGGCCAGATTATAAAGGTGTCATCTACGTATTCTGAGCACATAGTTTGGGTTTGTGATCAGATTTTCTAGAGCTTGGTTTCCAAAGTGTTCCATTGTAGAGGTTGCAATGACAGGTGAGAGTGGTGATCCCATGGGTGCTCCTTCTGTTTGTTTGTATTTTTGTCCATTATAGATGAAGTAATTTTGGATGTCATGTTGGTCAGTGGTTTGGATAGCAGTGGTTGGTCACACACCTCAACAGCCTACACCCCAAAATACAGTTCACCATGGAAACAGAAGCTAACAACCAACTTCCCTTCCTGGATGTCTTAGTCTACAAGAAATCCAATGGCTCCCTAGGACACACCATCTACCAGAAGAAAACACACACAAACCGCTATCTGCACGCTCTCTCACACCACCACCCAGCACAGATCAACTCTGTAGCCAAGACACTCATCTCCAGAACAAAACGCTTAGCTGACGAACAACACCTAAAGCCCGAACTACACACTCTCACCAATGTACTAACATCCAATGGATTCCATAGAAATAAGATTACAAACCTAATCCAAAAAGAAACCCCCACTAAAATCCAAGACAAAGAACAAGAAAACGGCAAAGCCATCCTCCCATACATAAAAGGCATCACAGACAGAATCAGTAAGATCCTCCATAAACACAACATCAAAACAGCATTCTGCACAAACAGAAAAATATCCACCATCCTTAGAAACCCCAAAGATAAAATTGAATTAGAAAATCAAGGAGTATACGAAATCCCATGCACCACTTGTCCCACCACATACATCGGACAAACCAACAGAAGAATAAGTGCACGCATTGAAGAACATAAGAACTCAATCAAAAAAGAGGAACCAACATCTTCCCTGGTCCAACACCTTAAAGCTACAGGACATGAAATTGACTTTAAAAATACCAGAACCATTGCCAAAAGTGAACATTTTAATAACAGAATAATCAGAGAAGCCATCGAGATAGAAAAACGCCCACACAGCATGAACAAGCGAGATGATACCTCCCGCCTACCAGCCATTTGGAAACCCGCCCTTATTGACAAACGACTCCCTAACACAAAAAATGATACCAGACCCACACTCACAAAAACCACACAGGAGGTCACCACCACACATCCACGCAAAAAACAAACCCAAAGCCACACCGATGATGAGGCACGACCACAAACCAGAAGCCAGACCACAGCTGCATCATTAGCCACTTTAAACCCCTCCAATCCATACATGAAGCAAACTGACACCCTCCATGAAGAGGAAGCACGACCACGAACGCGAAGCCAAGGAATGGCAGGGCAGCCCAAAATCTTGAATCCCTCTGCAACTCAGACTAACCTGAGCACAACCAAACAGAATACTCCCCCAGCCAATCAGAGCACAGCCAATCCCCCAGCCAATCAGAGCACAGCCAACCCCCCAGCCAATCAGAGCACAGCCAAGCCCCTAACCAATCAGAACACACTCCACCCAATCAGAACACAGCCAAGCTCCCACCCAATCAGTTCATACCCCCACTGGCAGTTAAAAGGAAGAAACAGCTAAGACCCCACATTGCTGCTCGAGGCACGAAGCTGAAAGCACCAGCCTGAAGATGACGAATGGGACTTCGTCGAAACGTCGCCAAGACACTTCCAATTTTACGTGGGAGAAAACCCGAACAACCAAAGACCTACATACAAATACCCGCGAAAACCTCCGAAACATATATGTAATATAATATATATCTATTATAATATCTATATATATATATAATATTCCCCTTTATGGTTACTGCTTCTCGTGGCAAAGGGGCTTGCGTAACTCAATGAAGCTATAAGCTATGCCGTGCAGGGCCACCCAAGATGGACAGGTTATAGCATAGAGTTCTGACAAAATGTGATCCACTGGAGAAGGAAATGGCAAACCACTCCAGTATCTTTGCCATGAAAACCCCATGGACAGTACTAAAAGGAAAAAAGATATGACGCTGGAAGATGAGCCCCTCAGGTCGGAAGGTGTCCAATATGCTACTGGGGAAGAGCAGAGGGCTAGTACTAGTAGCGCCAAAAAGAATGAAGCGACTGGGCCAAAGCCGAAAGGACGCTCAGCTGTGGATATATCTGGTGGTGAAAGGAAAGTCCAATGCTGTAAAGATTTTTTCTCCATAGGAACCTGGAATGTAAGATCCATGAATCAAGGCAAGCTAAACGTAGTCAAAAAAGAGATGACAAGACTGAACATCGACATCTTAGGAATCAGCAAACTAAAATGGACAGGAATGGGTGAATTTAACTCAGATGACCATCAGGTATACCACTGTGGGCAAGAATCCCTCAGAAGACATGGAGTAGCCTTCATAGTCAATAAAAGAATAGGAAAAGCAATACTGGGATACATCCCCAAAATGACAGAATGATCTCAATTCGAATACAGCAAACCTTCATATCACAGTAGTCCAAATCTATGCCCCAACCACTGGTGCTGAAGAGGATGAAATTGACCAGTTCTATGAAGCCCTACAGCACCTTATAGAGTTAACACCAAAAAATGATGTCCTTATCATCATGGGGGACTGGAATGCTAAGGTAGGAAGCCAAAAGATAACCGGAATAACAGGCAAGTTTCGCCTTGGAGAACAAAATGAAGCAGGGCACAGGCTAATAGAATTTTGTCAAGAGAATACGATGGTCATAACAAACACTCTTTTCCAACAACCCAAGAGACGGCTCTACACATGGACATCACCAGACGGTCAACATAGAAATCAGATTGACTATGTGCTATGCAGCCAAAGATGGAGAAGCTCTATACAGTCAATAAAAACAAGACCAGTAGCTGACTGTGGCTCAGCTCATGAGCTTCTCGTTGCAAAATTTAGCTTAAAAATTGAAAAAAGTGGAAAGCACTAGGCCACTCGGTATGAGCAAATCATATTCCTGATTATATACAGTAGAGGTTGACAATCGATTTTAGGAACTGGTCTGATAGACAAGTGCCGAAGACTATGGATGGAAGTTCGCACATTGTCAAAGAGGTACAACTAAAAACATCGCAAAGAAAGATGCAATAAAGCAAAATGGCTGTCCCCAGAAGCTTTGCAAATAGCTGAGAGAAGGGAAGCAAAAGGCAAAGGAGAAAGATAAGAATCCCCCATTGAATGCAGAATTCCAGAGAGTAGCTAGAAGAGAATAATGCCTTCTTAATGAACAGGGCAAGAAATTAAAGAAAACAACAGAATAGGGAGGACCAGAGATCTCTTCAGAAAATTGGAGATATGAAGGCAACGTTTCATGCAAAGATGGGCATGATAAAGGACCAAAATGGCAGGGACCTAACAGAGGCAGAAGAGATTAAGAAGAGATGGCAAAACTACACAGAAGAACTATACAAGAATGAGCTTAACGTCCCAGATAACCACAATGAGATGGTCACTGACCTCGAATCAGACATCCTAGAATGTGAAGTGAAATGGGCCTTAGAAAATCTGAGCAACAACAAAGCTAGTGGAGGTGACAGTATTCCAGCTGAGCTATTCAAATCTTAAAAGACGATGCAGTAAAAGTGCTACACTCAATTTGCCAGCAATTTGAAAACGCACAGTGGCTCACAGATTGGAAAGGTCTTTTTACATTCCAATTCCAAAGAAAGGCAATGCCCAAAGATGTCAACTATCACACCATTGCCAACTCATTTCCACATGCTAGTGAGTTATGCTTAAAATCCTCAAGCTAGACTCCACATATGTGAGTCAAGAACTACCGCGTACAGCCGGATTTCGAAAGGCAGAGGAACTAGAATCAATGGCCAACAATGCCTGGATCATGGAGAAGCTAGGGAGTTCCAGAAAACCAGTCTACTTCTGCTTCTTGACTATGCAAACCTTTGATTGTGTGATCACATACAAATTTGTGCAAGTTCTTAAAGAGATGGGAGTAACAGACCATCTCATTTGTCTCTTGAGAAACCTATATGCGGGTCAAGAAGCAACAGTGAGAACCGAACACGGAACCACTGATTGGTTCAAAATTGGAAAAGGAGTCCGGCAAGGCTGTATACTGTCCCCCTGCCTATTTAACTTATATGCAGAGCACATCATGAGAAAGGCAGGGCTAGATGAATCAAAAGTTGGAATTAAGATTGCCGGGAGAAATATCAACAACCTCCAGATATGCAGATGATACCACTCTAATGGTAGAAAGTGAAGAGGAACTAAAGAGCCTCTTGATGCGGGTGAAGAAGGAGAGTGCAAAAGTTGGCTTGAAACTCAACATTAAGAAACCAAAATCATGGCATCCGGCCCTCTCAATTCCTGGCAAATAGATGGGGAAGAAATGGAGGTAGTGACAGATTTTATTTTTCTGGGCTCCAAGATCACCTCAGATGGGGACTGCAGCCAAGAAATTAAAAGACGCTTGCTCCTGGGGAGGAAAGCTATGGCAAATCTAGACAGCATACTAAAAAGCAGAGACATCACCCTGCCAACAAAAGTGCGTATAGTCCAGGCCATGGTTTTCCCAGTTGCAATGTATGGCTGTGAAAGTTGGACCATAAGAAAGGCTGAGCGCCAAAGAATTGAGGCCTTTGAACTATGGTGCTGGAGAAGACTCCTGCGAGTCCCTTGGACTGCAAGGCGTTCAAACCGGTCAGTCCTAGAAGAGATCAACCCCGACTGCTCTTTAGAAGGCCAGATCCTGAAGTTGAAACTCAAATACTTTGGCCACCTAATGAGAAGGAAGGACTCACTGGAGAAGGGCCTAATGCTGGGAAAGATTGAGGGCAATAGAAGAAGGGGACGACAGAGAATGAGATGGCTGGATGGAGTCACTGAATCAGTAGGTGTGAATTTAAATGGACTCCAGAAGATGGTAGAGGACAGGAAGACCTGAAGGAATGTTGTCCATGGGGTCGCGATGGGTCGGACACGACTTCGCAATTAACAACAACAATATATATATATATATATATATATATGTATATATATATATATATATTTGTTTTCTGAGGTTTTCGCGGGTGTTTGTATGTAGGTCTTTGATTGTTCGGATTTTCTCCCGTGTAAAATTGGAAGTGTCTTGGCGATATTTCGACGAAGTCCCATTCGTCATCTTCAGGCTGGTGTTTTCAGCTTCGTGCTCCTCCTTCGAGCTTGGGTTTCAAAGTGTTCCATGTAGAGGTTTGCAATGACAGGTGAGAGGGGTGATCCCATGGATGCTCCTTCTATTTGTTTGTATTTTTGTCCATTATAGATGAAGTATGTGTTGAAGAGGCAGTGGTTGGTCAGATCTAGGATGTGTTTGAGGGGGGTTATATTTGTTTTGGATAGCGGTCAAGGCTTCTTTGATTGGCACTTGGGTGAAGAGGGATATGACATCGAAGCTCACGAGTAGGTCGCTCGGCTGTACGTTTTGTTTCTTTATGATCTCTATGAACTGGAATGAGTTTTTTACGTGTGAGGTGATGGATTCTGCATAGGGCTATAGTTGTTTGGCGAGAAATTTGGCTAGGTTTTGTAGAGGTGAGTCTATGGAGCTGACTATGGGTCTAAGTGGGGTTCCTTCTTTGTGTATCTTGGGGAGACCATAGAGCTTAGGGCATCTGGATGATTTCTCTCTGGAAATGATTCTTTGCTGGATCTCTTTGCTAATGGGGGAGGCTTTTATTTTGGATCTAGTGTTTTTTTCCAGGTAGGTGGTGGGATCTGTGTTTAGGGGTTTGTATGTGGAGTCTTGGAGTAGATTGATTAATTTGGTTTGGTAGTCATATGTGTTCACAACCACTGTGGTGTTGCCCTTGTCTGCTGGTAGGATTATTATGCTGGTGTCTTTTTTCAGGTTAAGTAGTGCTGTCTGTTCCTCTTTGGGTAAGTTGCTTTTGGATGGCTTGCTGGTGCAGAGGATTTTGGTGATTTCGAGTCTGATTCTGTTAGCGTGGTCAGGATTGATTTTGGTCAGGCTGGTTTCAACTCCACATATAATGGTTTCAGTGGGGATGTGTTTGGGAACGACTGCAAAGTTGAATCCTTTGGAAAGGACATTGGTTTCGGCTTTGGTGAGGATCCTATCTGAGATGTTATGCACTGTTTGTTTCATGTGTGGCTGTGAGGGAGGAGAGATTTGTTTCTGGCGTTCTTGTAGTCTTCGGAGTTTGTTGGTGTGTGTGTTTGTCTTGAGGGTGATCTGTGTTTTGGCTCTCCAGACGGCGAGTTGTTTGGATTTGTCTCAAAGTGCGGGGTGGATCTTGTTGCTGAGTTTGAGGTGAAGTGTGAGGAGATCTTTGTTGAATCAGTCTAGGAGAAATCTTTTTGTATGAAGTTCATTTCTGATTAGGGCCAATTCTGTTCTTTTCAGGATGTGTTTGGTGGCCGCAGAGTTGGAGTGGAATTTCAATTGGAAGCATGTGGGGATTAAATTTTGATCTCGGCAGTTGCGTAGGAATGGAAAGATATGTGGGGCAGGATTCTTGCCTAATCATGATGGGATTATACTTCTCCCATAAATCAAATATGGATCCAGTTATTTAAGCTTGCTTTGTTGCTTGATCTGGGTAAACTGCTTATTAGTAGTTTTAGAAAATGAACTGACTACACCTTTAGCTTGGACAATTATCACAATTACAATAGCAATCTCTTATTTAAACTGTTGCAACATACTTCATATTTAGATGTGTGGAAACATTATCCAACCTGATATTTTCCCTATATGCTGATTACATTTCATACTAACTATCCTCAGAAAGATAAGATGCGTTTGTTGTCCTATATATTTGTAGGGCATCAACACAAGAAAGATTGACACAACATAGTTGTATTGTATTGCTTTTTTGGAGGGATACTAATTGTCCATACTGGAGCAGCTTCTATTGGCCATTTAAGAATGAAATTCTGGTTCTGTGTATTCAAATATAACTCTCACTTGATTCAGAGGAGTTTATTCCAGCGTTTGTTTGGTTTCTCCATTCAGATGTGTCCAATTCTCATAGTTTGTCTGGACAAGTCCTTGCAATTTTCTTGGTAAGGTTTTTTCAGAAGTGGTTTGCCATTGCCTCCTTCCTAGGGCTGAGAGAGAGTGACTAGCCCAAGGTCATCCAGATAGTTTTATATCCAGGTGAGACTAGAATTCAGTCTCCCTATTTCTAGCTTGATGTCATAACCACTACACCAAATTGGCTCTCTTATTCCAAGAAAAATGTGTTCAAGATTGCATGTTCATTTGCAAAAAAAAAAAAAAACCTTACTGCCATTGTGAGCTACTCATTTTGTTTTGTTTTATTTTCCTACTGACAACTATTTTTATTATCTATCTCTCTATCATCTATCTATCTATCTATCTATCTATTAAAATTATTTTTCTCCCTCAATACTCTCATAATATTTCTGAATGGCAAATATGTCTCTAACTTCCCAATATGCTGTATTTTATACTTAGAACAGCTCCCTGAAATGTGTTAGGATGAAAGAATGTGACTTTCTGAAACTTACCTAGTATGCTTCAAACTAAGTAGATATTTAAATTAAATCTTTTACTATTCTAGCTTAACAAACTAACTATACACTACCCGCTATCATATTTATCATATCTATAAGGTGACCAACTATTTTACAATGAAAAGGAGGACACAAATAAATTGAAGAAAAAGTATTGTAAATAAAAGAAACATTTTATTCATTGCAACAATAATACAGACAACTTGCATGTGCAAAGTTTGCCAGCCGGGTGTTTTGGCGCGCTCAGCAGCAATTCCTATTGGCTTTCGAAAGCCAATAGCGGGAGTAGCACAGCTCATGCAAAAGTTGAAAAAAAAAACCATCAAAAGTGCCGGAACGCCATTCTGAGCGTTCTATGAGGGAAAAAAAGCCCTGCAGATTAGTCTTCAAATATCGAAAAGGAGGACATGTAGGAAGACACTTTTCGAGGGAGGACAGAACTTACAAAAGGAGGACTGTTCTCCCTAAAGGAGGACGGTTGGTTACCTTAATATATATAACCTTATCTATAAAAATGTAAAAATAAATATTTTTAGAAACAAATCAAAGAATTGCCATAGAATTCAGTTATATTGCAAAGAAGACCATATTCTAGCACAGAATCCAAGCTCCACTTTTATGACCTATTACTGATCAGAGCTAGATTTTAGATTTTCTATATAACTACACTTTGTCAGGAATATTGACTTGGATGGCTGAATGGCCTTCAGATCAAATAATTGAAATGTCTCACTAATATTTCTGAGAACATGAGCCCAAGACTCATGGAAGGAAGAATTTGGAAAAATCATTGTTGTATGTATAAAAAAAGATGTGATAGTAGAATATATATAAAACAGAAGATTCCCATTTATGGAATATTATGGGCATTTCCACAAAATGGCTGCCCTGAAGCTGACAGCTGGTCAAAAACAAATTATTTATCAAAAGGCTGTCTGATGAGATTGGTTCCGCCTGTCAGCTCTCAGCCGAATTGTATCAGTCATCTTATCTTTCAATTTTCTCTATAAATAGGGAAATATTTTTTTAAGAGATTTATTTTCAAAAAAATGTTTCTAGGATGTATGTAGGACCCAGAAACAATACTGGAATCAGAGTTGATTTTTGAGGTGAGCAATTTGTTTTACAGCCTGCTAACTTCCTTGTTTTAATTAAAAACAATTGTACAAAAAAAAAAATACTTAAGTCATGAAGGAAGCGTCATGAGCATCAAAGGACATATTAGAATGTTGGAAATCCAGTCTCTGAACTAAAGTAGGATTAAGGAAGTTATATAAATGAATAACATTTACATAGGTTGGCTTTGTTACACATATAGTCTAATTTGTGCAGATCAATGTAATAAAATATAATTAATCTGATAAAAGTCCAATAAGAAGCAGGTATATAAATTGGTTGAATAAAATGCATCAAGGGAGATATGATTTTCATGTAACAATGAATTCAATTATTTCCTTTGATAACTTCATAGGCACTGTGGAAGATTGGTGAGAATATAGTAGTGTCATTCTTTTTTCCCTTTACACATACAAGAAATACCTATGCTGAGAGTGCAGAAGAGCTGAAGGGCAGAGTTAAATATATAGTTGGTTTAAAGCCATTGCACTCTCACAAGGGTACCTGGTCCAAACTCTCGTGAATTCTGTTGAACTTTAATTGACCAGATTCTTGCTTATAGATCAGTGGTGGCGAACCTATGGCACGCGTGCCACAGGTGGCACGCAGAGCCATCCCTTGGGCACGCGCGCCATTGCCCCAGAGGGAGGCGGAGCCGGGCTGCTCCCCTCCCCCTCTCCAAATGCACCAGCGCTTTTGCTCGCAGTACAAAGAAAGAGGTGTTGAGCTCAACGGCCAGGGAGGGAATGGAGGAAAAGATCGCTCTTGCCACGATTTCTCTTCTGCTGGCCACCGCACAGGTTGCTTGCTGCCGCCGGCGTTCCCCCCCCCCATTGCACGGATCGCTTACTGCCGGTGTTTTCCCTCCCACCCCCCGCATGGATCACTTGCTGCTGCCAGCATTTCCCTCCCCATATGGATTGCCTTGCTGCTGCCGGCGTTTCTCCCCCACCCTCTGCATGGATTGCTTGCTAGCGTGCTGCAGCTGGTTGATACGGGCAAGGCAGGACCGCACATAGACTCTGCTTTTTTCCTTTGACAGCGATGGGGTTAGGGTTGCTGCAGCTGATCAGAAGCGCCGTTGAAAACAGCGGAGTCTGTGCACCTCTACTATGCGCTCACCCGTCAGCCATGCTCTCCATGCTTCAGATCAGCTGCAGTGCGCTGTGGAGAGCAAGGCTGATGTAGGCTAAGCAGGCTCGCAAAGAGGCTCCACTTTATTCGGCAAGGCTTTGGTGCCTGGCTGGCTTGGCCAATTTCCCTTTTTTCTCCCCATTCCTCCCCATTATCCCCATTTGTGGTGTGGCCGCTAACCAATCATCGTGCCCTCCTCTCAGGAGGGCAACCAGCAGCCAATGCCACAGCAGGAAAAGTGGAAGGCAATGCCCCCCACCAGACCCGCCTGGCGGCTCAGTAGCTGCACTTCTCCTTAGCTCCAGGAAACATGTGCAATGGAAACGTGACTGTGAGGGCTGTGGGGCGGTCGCTGAGGGAGCTGCTGCTGGTAATGGAGCCGGGGAAATGGGCTGGGTGGAGAGAGCTGCCAGTGCCGCTGCCCTGAGGCTTGGCAAATCCCCCCCTAAGCAGCCATTATTCCTCCTCCCCAGCCACCATCCCCTGACTTACTCCTTGCCTACCCGGCCGGCTGGCTCAAAACCTCACCGCTCTTCTTCTCAGCTGTGGCAACCTAATGGACCTGAGCAAGCTGCTGGTTGCGCCGACCGGGCAGGGGGAAAGGGAGGCAGGTGGTACAGCAGCTTGGGTACCTTGGTTCCATCCAAGTTGAAAGCAGAAGCATAGCAGCAGGATTGCTCTCAAACAATAAGAGCCGGGTGCGTTGCTCGCTTGTGTGCACCCGCCTTATTGAGAGCAATCCCACTGTTGTGCCTTCACTTTCTTCAACTCGGATGGAGCCCAGGAGCTGCTGGTGGCCGCTTGAGTGGGGAGGACAAGCTTTGCTGCTGTTGCTGGACCGCGGCAGGGCGCTCTGTCCTGGGGGGAAAGCAGCGGCGTCCTAATCCTAATCGCCACCCTGCCCCCTCCCTCGCCTCACCTTACCCTGCAGGACAAGCCTCCTGCCCACTGCCCTACCTGCCAGGGACCCCCTGGATCTCCCCCAACCCAGCCCGGCCCCCACAGGCATCTATCTCCAGGAGCAACATCAAGGTGGCCACGTCTACCCTGGCCACACCCACCCAGTCTGCCATGACTGCTGTAGCCACGCCCATCCAGTGGGCCACGCCTACCCAGCACCCGGCAATACATAAGTGGGTTTTGGTTTGCAGTTTGGGCCCTCGGTCTCTAAAAGGTTCGCCACCACTGTTATAGATTCCTGAATAAATCTTCTGTGCTGCAACCTAACCTAAATCTTCTATACTGCAACCTTCAATTGCACTTGACAGGAAGGGTTATTTAGCCAGCTGAGACAATTTCTATGTAATTGAGCAAGCTTTTTTTGAAAATTACTCCACACCTGTGCAAAACCAATTTAGCAATCTTTGAGGGTTGCATCATTTTATTGTTTATTACACTTGCTTGTCTTTTTGTGGACTCTTACTTGTAGCAATTCAGATAAACAGCACAACACCAATCCCCCAATCTAGCACCTGCTAAGGCAGTGGTTCTCAACCTTTTTAATGCCGCGACCCCGGTCGTAAGTCGAGGACTACTCAACCGGTTGTAAGTCGAGGACTACCAACCGGTCATAAGTCGAGGACTTTCCCTGCCCGGGAGCATCACGCATGCGTGGTGCTGCCCCCTGCGCCGGCCGAGGCGTAGCTGGCAAGGGACAGCGACGGCACAGGGCGACCACTGGCTGGGCCACCAGCTGGCCCAGCCCAACAGAGGTAAGGCACCCGCCGGGCCCCAAGTGTGCCAGCAACCCTCCCTTGCTCAGCAGGGAGGGATGGAAACTTATTCTCCTTCCCTTAGCACAGCGGTTCTCAACCTGTGGGTCGGGACCCAATTTGGGGTCGAACGACCATTTCACGGGGGTCGCCAAACAATGCAGTCCGCCATTTTTTCCCCTTTTCCTTAGCTGTGCTACTCCCTTTTATTCTATTGTCTTTTGAAAGCCAATAGAATAGACTCTCTTGAATAGAGTCTAATTCTATTGGCTTTCAAAAGCCAATAGGAATTGTCCAGGCTGTCTCTGCCCTGCTGAGCCCGCCAAAAGTCCCATTCTGCAAACGGTGCTGCAAGTTGTCTGCAGCAAAGGTGAGCTGTCTGGAAGTTTCCACCTCTCCTTGCTGAGCAATTACTAAAAATGTAAGTAAAAGAGGGCCAGGGGTGGGAGGTGGGAGGCCGGCGGGCGCAGGGAGGGTTGCTGGCGCGCGTGGGGCCCGGCGGGTGCCTTACCTCTGTTGGGCTGGGCCAGCTGGTGGCCCAGCCAGTGGTCGCCCTGTGCCGTCGCTGTCCCTTGCCAGCTACGCCTCGGCCGGCGCAGGGGGCAGCACCACGCATGCACGATGCTCCCGGGCAGGGAAAGTCCTCAACTTATGACTGGTTGGGTAGTTCTCGACTTACGATCGGTTGGGTAGTCCTCGACTTACAACTGGTTGAGTAGTCCTCGACTTACGACCGGTTGGGGGTCGTGGCATTAAAAAGGTTGAGAACCACTGCTTTATGTAACTTAAAGCCATCCTTTATTGGTCCTGATGGTTCTATGTGCTTTTTTTCTTGAAAAAACTTTCTAATATTCTAGCCGAACCTCCTCCGACCCACTGAGATATCTCATGCTTCTTCCCCCGCATCTTGCCCAGCCGGATCTCCACAGGCACTGGGCCTGTGGAAACTCACCTTTCAAAAATCTCCATGATCAAGCAAGCTGTCTTCTCTCTAGTCTCTGCCACGGTTTCTTTGCCTGCTCCCAGTGCTCCAAAAGCGGAGCAGTGAGAGCAGAGGCAGAATGGGATGAGCATGCCCTGTTCAGCTTGGCTGCCTGCACAGGACACCCAATCCGCCTTTGGAGCACCGGGCAGCCTTGGTGAGTTTGAAGGAGCACAATCTCCTGCTCCTTCCGGCCTTTGTCCTCCATGCCAAAAGCTTTTGCAAAGGGGTTGAAGGCCTGAAGAAGCACAAGATCGAGCCCCTGAAAGCTTCCGTCCCTTTTGCAAAAGCTTTTGGCATGGAGAACGGAAGCCTTTGGGGGGGGTGTGTGATCTTGTGCTCCTTCAGGTCTCCATTCTCCACACCAAAAGCCTTTTGCAAAGAGGACAGAAGCCTGGGGGGGGGGGCGTGATCTTGTAGTACTTCAGCCCAACATCCCTTTTGCAAAAGTTTTTGACACAAAGAACAGAAGTCTTTGGGAGTACCAGATCGTACCCCTGAAGGCTGTCCAGCACTTCAAAACTGGATCGGGTGTCCTGTATAGGCAACCTGCAGGTCTCCATTCTCTACCCCAAAAGCCTTTTGCAAAGAGGACAGAAGGGTGTTTAAGAAGACAGCTATTTTTCTGCCACATGGCTCTGACTCTGCAGATCTTCGAAAGATAAGTGAGCAATAGGATGACGGGATGGGGAGGAGCCAGTTGGCTAGCATAGCAGGACCAGTGCCTGTTAGGTCCCTGTGGGGGGAGGGGAATAGTCAGGGAGAATGTTGCAGTGTCTCTACAGTCGGTCATAAGGTTGAACGACTGCCATGGGGCTGCAACATTCATAACTTTGGGACTGTGTCGTAAGTACTTTAGAGGGGGTGGTGTCATAACTTTTAACCATTGTTAAGTGAACTGTCATAACTCGAAACTACCTGTATAAGTTAGGCCAATCCTAGAATACTGTTCAACTGTCTGGAATCCTTACCACAGATCCTTACCACAATACAACTGAGTGAGCTGAGAAATATTTTACAAGAAAAAGCCTTGCATTCTACTGTCTAGAATAGAATATATTATGCTACTAGATTTGAAATTCTTGGTTTGAATAGTTTAGAACTGCAACTCTTGCAGTCAGACTTAGGTGTTGCAAACAAAATTGTATATAGTAATGCTTTACCTGTAAATTACCTTTTCAGCTTTAATCGTAAGTAACACATACAAAGAGCTGCTTTAAACTTAATGTAAACCGCTCTAAACTCAATTGTAAAAAATTCAGTTTTTGTAACAGAATTGTCAAAGTATGGAATGTCTTACCTGATTCAGTTGTCTCAGCCATTAACTTTCACTGTTTTAATTCTAACTTAACTTCTGTGGACCTCACTCCATATTTAAGAGGTCCCTAAGGGGGCATGCTTAAGTGCACTGGGGGTGCCTAATTTTCCTGCCACATTTTGATATTATTTTCTTTGTTCGAATTTGTAACAAATAAAAAAATAAATATGTAAATAAATAAAAAATAAACAAACAAACCTGGGCTCTTAAAAGAGTGCTTGCACAATTACTGGTTCCAGTTTTGTCTGCTACCATACTTGAGGTTCCTGATAAACTGAAAGGATATTGATTGGTGTGTCTTTCTTTCTCAACTCTCTTAATATTCATTCAATAAAATCCTTCTTTGCATTTCACCCTGATTTCAGCCTTTCATTTTCAAATCCTAAAGAATTCTGTGGACTCTTGACTAGCCGCTGGTGGGGACACAATAACTAAGCCCCACATTCTGTGAGTAGAAACTGAAAAAGAAACCACCATTTCGCCCAGGTATAGAGATAACTGCATCATCTGGCTGCCTGTTTACCTTCTTTGCTACCATCAGCGTCCACTCTTAACTACAATGCTGCCCAAAGAGAAAACATGAATGGACACTAATACAAAATCTCCAACATCTGCGTCCACATTATTCATCCCTAAGGAGGATAATCATAATCATTTGCTTCTGAGTCCAATTCAAGTTGCTGCTTTTGACCTTCAAAGGCCTTCATGGCATAGGGCCAGGTTATCTGAGGGACCACCTCTTCCCAATTATATCGGCCCAGCTCATTAGGTCCACCAGAAGAGGTATGTTGTGAGTCCCATATGCCAGGTACAACATTGTGGGAGCCAGGAAACAAGCCTTTTCTGCCATGGCACCCACCCTGTAAAACATTATCCTGAGGTAAAATTAGTCCCATCTTTGCCAACCTTCTATAAGTCCCTCAAAACCTAATTGTGTCAACAGGCTTGGGGCTCTCAAGGGAATGATGAACTGATGAGAGGAATCCATTGTTTATATTATCCAATGCTCTCTTCTAGCAAGTGATACTGATGCTTTTAATTGTGGAATAAGAATCAATCTTTATTACGGACAAAGACTAGCACAAAAGTTAAACATTAAAATAAATAAGTTCTCTAAAAATTATTGGAAAATAACTAAGCAAAGTAGTAATATGAATAAAGATGTTTAGTTCTCTAGGTGTTTTTCCTTATTATTGCAGCAGCACTGCCATAGCTGGATTTGAATCCTGAAGGAGATGATTCCCGTAGAAATTATCTGATCTCCATAGAAATATCTCTAATAGAGGGAGAATGTACGTTGATCTGATGTCCTAACATAAAGTGACCAATCACAGGGAGGACAGTTCTTCTTTTGTACTCATTTAAATAATAATTAATAGGCATGTAAGCATAATTACAATATAAAATGTTATTGTTACAAATGTTTTTATTATGCATTTATCATATTATAGTGCATTCTGTATTGTTGCAATGAATAAAATGTTTTATTTACGATATTTTTTTCTTCAATTTATTTGTGTCCTCCTTCTCATTGTAAAAAAGTTGGTCACCTTACCTAATAGAACTTGCAGCGCAATAGGACGTGGGAATTATCCTCAGCTTCTCCATTGCTACATGTACACCTTCTCTCAGCTATTGGTATTTTATCATATCTGCCCTACAGGAGTGCTGAGGGGAGGATATTAAATCTGGCTCTAAAAATATTATTTACTCTTACGAAATCAGGTCTTTGAGACAACTTGCTGGTTCCAACACACTCCAGTTAATCCAATTTCTGCTGTGGAAAGGTACAAGATGTTACTTGTAATGATGACTGGCTATCGTTTTGCTCTTCCCCAAGAAATGAGGAAAGGTCTAATAGTTTTTGTTTTGTCAGTTCTTTTGGAGGTCCCATTGTAGTGCTTCAAATTTGTTAGAGATGGGGGGAGAATTAGTTTTACTTACAGTTCTCTTTCATGTCAATTGCTTCTCAATTCTAGGCTATTTTGTAGAATTCAAAGGAGGAAGATGTCCCGGGCTAACAGCATAGCGTTTCTTCCTTTCCCCCATTACTATCAGTTCCAGGCAAAATCTGTTATCTGTACTTATCTTCACTATCGTCTCATCCAAACAAAGTTAGTTAAATACTAAAAAGGTAATTATATAATAAAATAATAAAACTTGAGTGGACCTGCTGTAAATGTGTGTTGCTAGACTGACAGCTCAGGTTCCTCCCTGTGGAATTCATTTTAGTCTTGTTATTTTATGAATTTATGTTCTATACCACCCAGAGTCATGTCTTCTGAGAATGGTGGCCATATAAATATGATAAATATACAGAGGTGCCCTTGAAGCCTCATAAATAAATGGAGCTACATCTGGAAGCTTCAGTTGGTGTAGAATGTGGTAGTGCAGACATTTATGTGGGTCCTGAGGACAACACCGGTTAAACCTCTGCTCCACAAGTTGCATCGGCTACCAGTTTGTTTCTGGGTTCAATTCAATATCCAAACAAACACAAAGACAAAACATAGCAAACTCCATTTTATCCCTGTAATCATGATGGCGATGTGATTGAAATTATTTTCAGATGTGAAACTATACAAGCACAGAATGTATTTGAAAAACCAGCTTAGGAAACTCTTATTCTAATTATCTAATATAACAGGAAAGTAGAAGAGATTTTAAAAGAAGGAAATGGGAGAGAGGGAGATGAAGTGGGAGGAGGAAATGCATGCTTCACAACTGAGGTAATGTTTGGAAATCTGTAAAAGACTGCTCTAAGAGCATTCCTAGCCATACCTGTTTATTTTAATATTTTTCAAATGCCAGTATGGAACATCCTATATTCATTTATGAAATCTATTCTCACATAAGGAGTTATAGCCAGTGGTGGGATTCAAATATGTGAACAACAGGTTCTCTGTGTGGATGCCGCTTCTGGAAGTCCATTCTGGGCCTGGGCAACAAAAAAATAGCTACCGGTTCTGCCAAAGTAGTGTAAACCGGTTATAGCCCAGGAACAGCTCTGCATCTTATTGATTTCACATCATTTGTTTTGGGGAAGTAAACTTATTTATTTTTGATTTTGCTCCACTTGACTGCTCTCTTTGTTTGAATTGCTGCAGTTCTGGATATACAGTAATTTGGTAGCCTTTTCCCCATTGGCCAGAATTTTTGCTTCCACCTATTTCTTGACTCTTGGGCTCAAACTAGCCATTGCTATCTCTCCAGAACTCTTCCCCAGCCCAACAGAGGTTCATCTTATTCACAGAGCTTTATACTGTATATACTATATCTTACCTCTCTTCCTTTATAGCTACTGTTGTAATATGCAGTCAGCCACAAGCTTGGAGAAAAAAATGCCTGATTGTAAAATTGCCAGTTTATTTTCACAATATACAAGCTTGTTTATTTGTTTGTTTTTTGCAGTGCAACAAAGGAATGTTGGCTTGGTGTCAAGAAGGATTTGAAAGATTTCAGTATTTCATTTCATATTATCTATCTTCTTTACACAGCTTCTCTTCAAAGAAACATTCCAGGGTTTTTGTTTGGTTTGTTTTACAAGCCATCAGACACATAACACAATCCATTTACTAAAAATCATTAATGAGGATTGGATTTCGGAAAATATTTTAATTTGTGAAATGCAGGTACAGGGAATGCAGGGTTGTTGGTTTTTTTACTCCACAACCACACATACTACACCCTACATACTCCACACATACTACAGAGAATAAGATATGAATTGGATCACATTCTTTCCTCTTACATATTAGAATGAGAGCTGGGAGGGCCATTAGACTACTAAATCCAAGTTCTTACTTCATATAAGAATTTAAATTAAAGTATTGTAGAGAAATGGCTAACTCTTTTTGAATATACCAAGGGAAAGGGAGTTCACTCAGTTTCTGGATAATTGGTTCTACTGACACGCACATTGTGAAATGTTTTGTAATATACAATTAGATTTTGTGCAGTTCAAATGTACAGGTTATCCTCAATGTGCAACTTGAGGATAAGATAAGATGAGGTGAGGTGAGATAGATGATAAAATAAAATAAGATAAGATAAGATAAGATAAGATGATAACCTTTATTGTCATTTTTTTACTATGGGCACAAAGGCACACATCAAAAATGAAATTTAGTTGCCCGCTCTCAAAGTGAAACACATACATGACACACACCTAAACATACTATATACAACATATGTATAGACCCACACCCCTACATATACATAACAAATAAACATTAAATACTGTCCATTTTGAATATATGACAGAAGGAGGAAGCTTGAGAGTTCGCAAGGTTAATGCTGTATGGATGAAACTCTGGCTGAATCTGGATGTTCTGTTTCGGATACCACGAAGCCTCCTCCCAGAAGGTAACAAGGAAAACAGGTCGTGAAGAGGATGTGTAGTGTCCCAGATAATCTTACGGACCCTGCTCAAGCAGCACTTCTGTGCTATGTCCTGGAAGGGAGGGAGGGAACTGCCAATGATCTTTTCAGCCATTCCCACCACTCTCTGCACCGCCTTCCTGTCTGAAGTAGTGATGCCTCCAAACCAGACTGTGATGCTGTATAACAGGATGCTCTCATTCGTCCTCTGTAGAAAGTGGTGACCATGTTAGTGACCATTTTGCAATTTAGTGACAACATTGAAAAAAACCTATTTATAACTGGTCCTCACACTTACGACCATTGCAATTTCCTCACATTATGTAATCAAAATTCAGGCATTTGGCAACTGGCATATATTTATGATGGTTCAGTATCCTCAGGTCATACAAACGCCATTTGCAACCTTCCCAGCCAGTTTCCAAAAAGCAAAGTCATTGGGGGAATATCTGCGCAATTCACTTGACTAACTGCAGTGAGTAGAGTAGAGTAGAGTAAAGTAGAATAGAATAGAATAGAATAGAATAGAATAGAATAGAATAGAATAGAATAGAATAGAATAGAATAGAATAGAAGGGAACTTGGAGGTCTTCTAGTCCAGGGCTTTTCAACCATTTCACCCATTGTACCACTTTTAGGATACAGCAATATCCGAGTACCACCAGTCGCCTAGCAAGGTGTCAAAAACTTGATGACCCAAAAAAAGTGATAAAGTACAGGTAGTGACTGTTCGAAGTTACAATGGCACTGAAAAAAGTGCCCCCCAAGCCACAGCCCAGCAAGACACCTGCCTGCCCACCTGGTGGTGCTCTTCCTCCTTTCTGAGGTTTTCATTGTTGTGAGCATTTCTGTTGAGGATTGGCAGCAGGGGTGGAGTGGGGGGTGTTTGGTTTTTGTTCCCAGCGTCTGCTGGGTGGTTGCAGCAGGTTTTGGTCACTTCACATGACCCTGGGACACTGTGACCATCATAAATATGAATCAGTTGCCAGGCATCTCAATGTAAATCACAAGACTCTGGAGATGCTGCAACATTCCAGCTGATTGGCGCTACTTCTGCGCTCAGCAGAAGCGCCAGGATCAGTGCCGAGCTCCAGCTGGAGCCTGGTGCTGATCCTGGCGCTTCTGCTGAGCCCTGACAGCCCTGCAGCTCGTCGTCTCTCGGTCAGGCTTGTGCGGTACTGCCACCGGTTCAGCTCATTCCCCTCCCCCACTACTTTTCTAGGAGGGTCGCGTACCACCTGCCAGGTGCCAATGTGCCACAGGTGGTACCCGTACCACTGGTTGAAAAGCCTTGTTCTAGTCCAGCCCCCTGCTCAGGCAGGAGAAGCTATACCATCTTAGACAAGTGACTAGCCTCTTGTTGAAAATCTCCAGTGATGGAGTGCCCACGATTTCTGGAGGCAAGCTGTTCCATTGGTTAATTGTCCTCAATGTCAGGAAGTTTCTTATTATTATTTTAATAACTGTGGCAAAAAGTTCATAAAATCAGCCATGACTCACAGCAGCCTTGCTTAGCAATGTAAACTCTGGTTCCAACTGTAGTTGTAAATCAAAGACTACCATTACAATATTATTCCATACTCAGGGAAAAAGTCTATACTTTTTTGCGTAATATATTCTTTCAGATATTTGAAGAATGCTTCATTCCAACACTTCAGTTATCTTTTCTCAGGTTAAACATGCTCAACTCTTTTAACCCATTCATTGAATTAATTCTAGTCTTATCATTATCCTTGCTGCTTTCTGGTGAACCTATGATAGTTTGAGACATATTCTAGTTTCTCTGAATCCATCTTAAAGAATGATGCCCAGAACTGGTCAGAATAATCAAGATGAGATCTGATCAAAGCAGAATAAAGTAGAATGACTGATTCCTGTCATTTAGAAATACACTTCTCTTTATGCTGCCTTCAATTACATTTTGCAGCCCCAACATGCTGCTGATTCGTATTCAATTTATAATCACCTATTATAAACCTACAGTTTCATAAGCTAAGTCAGGTACCTTACATCTTATATCATATCTGTACATTGCTTTTTTTTTTTAAAAAAAACCCTGAATGAAGAACTTTACATTTGTCTCATTTAAATTTTACTGTGGCATTTTCAGTCCAATCAAGACTGTAATGCATTTTATATTTACATTCAAACTTGCAACATCATGTGACATGTCGCGATGTCTCCTGACTTTTTGCCATTGCCGGCAATGGGGTGTGTGCGGTTTTGCTATGATGCATCAGGCCCGCAGGCTGGCAGTTTGACACCCCTGGTCTAGAGGTAAGACTTGCCCCACAGGATTTTATGTCACATGTAAATTTCATAAGTGTTGCATCTACCTGTTCATTTATGACCTTAATAAAAATGTTGAACTAAGATCACATCTATGTAAAGCTTGAGGCACTGTTTTGGTATTTCATTCCATTAGATGAGAAACCACTGATAATCCTCTGTGGATGTTTGACTGCCCAGAAAGTACCAAAGATGCTACAAAAGATAGATGGTTTTTTTGTGTGCCTGCAGTGTGGGACATATGATTCTTACTTGTGATATAAAGATGATTTTATTAAATTGGGAAATTAATCTGGAAATTAATTTATTTTTTAAAAAAATAAAGTCCTATTTTCTGTGAAATGGGGGTTGTATTGGAAAATAGGTGGGTCATGTCACTGTTTTATACTCAGGTTTAATTAGACTCATTATGTTAAGTCTTCTAAAAAACTAATCATTGTATGATTGGTCATGAGTATCTCTTTCTTTCTAAATAGGTACTTTAATAGGGCAACTATTTGAGGCTATTTGAATGAAATTTTCAAAAACATTCAAAATTCACCCAGGTTCCAAAATTAGAAAACTACATTCTCAAGTATTTTTTTTAAATTTGTCCTTAGTTTAATGATCAGAGAGTACTTAAAAAAAAAAAACTATGAAAAATGTGTGGGTGTTCTTCTTAAAGCTGTTCTCTTGAGTAACACTTAAACATCATTCAAAAGAGAAGTGCTTGGCATCACCCAGTTACTCAATCTCTTTGGTTAATTTGTTTTTAAGAAATTGGGAAGGTCGATTTTTACAATGAGGCCTATTGTATTTTTTATTTGCTTGCTTGATGACCATAGATGAGGAAAAAACAAACAAACTTCCTAAATCAATATGTTTATCAAAATCTATTCTTGTCTGTGCATAGCTCAGATTCAAAGTCTTCTAACTGTGGCTGTCATAAGATGAAATTTAACTTTCTGAGGTATTTTGCTAGACTGTAATAAAAATATCCAAGGCTATTGTTAGTTCATATTTTCTAAGACACGTAAACTGATGCTGTTTCACATATTTCTTCAATTGCTATTGTTAGTCTAAAATATTGAAGAATTAAAATACACTGTTAAGCAAGGCTATTTGAAATGCTATATTTCTCCACGAGGTGACATATATATTTACATGTATGCATGCTCCAAATACTTATTTTATTTGAACTTCTGTAAGGGGGGAAGGGTATGGAGAGAGAGATGTTTGCCTTTAACTTGGAAATAAGAAAGTTCATAAGAAGACCTAAAATAAACAAGAAACATATGGAAGATCAGACCATGACATACAGGATCCAATCCAGATTACTCTGGGAATTACAAGTATGTATTCCTGAATTCATATATTAGTATACAGATTGATCACATTTTTTCATTGAAAAATAAATATATTAATAATACTGTAATTTATAATATAATTATAGTATAAGAGTTAGTTTGGTCTAGTGCAGGGGTAGGCAACCTCGGCTCTTTTATGACTCATAGACTTCAACTCCCAGAATTCCTGAGCCAGCTATTCCTGAGCTATGCTGGCTCAGGAATTCTGGGAGTTGAAGTCCATGAGTCATAAAAGAGCTGAGGTTGCCTACCCCTGGTCTAGTGGTTAAAGCTTCAGGCTATAATTTCCATGGAAATTGGTTCAAGGCTTCACCCAATGTTTGTATATAAAAAGATGACTTAAGTATCACCATCCTGGCAACATTTGCAGAAAGCCCTAACATTGGGTTAAAATTGGTTAATTAATTGGTGGCTGTGTGTGGTGAAAATCCAGACAGAGGAATAAGCAGACAATCAATGCATTGTATATATCTGAACAACTGAGTGAACAATTGTACAATTAAACACAGAATACCATTGTTGCAAAACTCTACTCTGCTAAATGCCAGGTTCCACAGCTCCAAAGCTAAATCAAACACCCTGACGAAGGCAAGTTCAAAGACCCTTTGAAGGTTTCAGAACTTATTAAACTGGAGGCGGGCGGAGCCATTCAGAAGAAGGCGGGAGCACCAGCTCGCCCTGCCAATAGGGGCGGAGCACCCCTCTCCTTTTTTTTTTTGTCAATGCTTATAAATGGGCAGAGGAGCGAGGGAGAGACGCAGGCGCGGTGCACGACGGGGCCATTTATAACTGCTATTGGACACCGTGCGCATCTTTTTACCCCAGCGGCGCCTGACGGCGCAATACGGAAGTGAAATGGCGGCGGCGGCGGCGCCGGGAGATGCGGGAGGTGGCAGTTCCCAGTCTGCCGCTCACCGGAGGTTGCGAATCCTTTCGGGTCACCTGCGCAGCGCTTCGGAGGTCCACCTGTCAGCTAGCCAGTGCAGAGGGCGAGCAGCCGCGACGCCAGCAGGATCTCAGTCAGGCACCTTTCCCAAGAGACGGTAAGCCAGGGGAAAGCTAGTCGAGGGCGGCAGTTGCGGATTCTCGTCGGTGGCTGCGGGCTTCCCGAGAGGCCAGGCCGTCCGCCGCCCGCCCGCGTCCTGAGCGGTGCTGGAGAGAGGAAGGCAGCGCCCTGCCCTGCCTGTTAGCTTGAAATGTGCCGCCAGTCAACTCCTCGCGCGTAATTCCTGCCTGAGAGCCAGGTAGGTGGTAACCCTGCTCGCTTGAAGTATCTTGGGGCATTCGAAGGAAATATATATCTATATATTAAAAAAACAAAACCTCTTCTTTGTGGGTCTGGAAGGCGGGCAAATTTTATGATGTCCCAGTGAATCCTAGCGGCCAAACCTGTTGGTATCTGTAGAGGAGTTTATACACTGAGAAGGTTGATAATTTACTTACTTTTTGAAAGTGCTATCACTGACTTCAATAATGCAGTTTGTTTAGTTCCCATACTTAATTCTTAGTTAAGCACCTACACTTATACTTGCATACTTAATTCAGCAGTGCAGATTTAAGTTTGCACCTCCCTACAGTTCTTGCTCACTATGGCATGACATTAATTTGAATGCTGTAAGGCAGGGGTTCCCAACCAGGGTGTGTGGGTGTGTGAGAGAGACGATATTCCAGGGTGTGTGAAAACTTGGGTTTTCAAAATTATAGTGTATATGCATAATTTGTTGCTGTTATTTCAAACTTTTGGAAGGGGTGTGAGAATATATCAGAAGCATTCTAGGGGTGTGGGGTATAGAAAAGGTTGGGAGCCGCTGGTGTAAAGTCATGCGAATTTGGGACATTGCAGGATGATATAGCTATATGCTCCCGTTCAGTCATGAACGTCTGACAAAAGACATATTCACAACATTTTATTAGAAACACAATGGAAGTCACCTGGTTAGTACTCCTAAAATAGGTTACATCTCTACTTTCATTATTGAAACTATCCAAATAGGCCTTTGGATTTTCCTCATGTTTGCCTTTTGTTAACATTTGAAGGGATCTCTAACTTGTTCTCTTCTTTGGCCCTAAGGAATTTTGTTACATTTAGCCAGGATGGCTTAGACTGCAGCTTGCTAAAATAGTAAGGATACATGTGTGTGGGGGGGAGGGGGATAGAGGAAACATGTCTTTTTGAAATAAATGTACATATTCTTTAAATAAAGGGCTGTTCTGAGCAGAGCATATTGGAAAAAAATAATGAGCTGTGGGCCTTTAGAGTTCAGTCTGTGACAATAGAATAATAAGGGAAAGTTTTGGAAAGGTGTGCAAAAAATAAATGAGTGAATGCTCAAAATAGAATATGTATGAGCCATACTCTATGTATTCAGAAGCTTACTAATGAGCTTACCTGAAATAAAATATTCTTTGAGTCAAGCAAAACTCAGGTGATTTCATGGACATGTCTGCCTAGTGTTTTGGGCGCCAACATGGAGATAATTTGCCATTCTCTTCAAGGATGCTATTTTGCCTTCATAATCTAGTATACAGCCCTGGGATTCCATGAGGATCTTCCATCCAAGTATTAAAGAGGGCCAACTTTGCTTAACTTCTGTGTCCAGATTGATGCTGCCACTAACTGATTTTCTTGATATAAATTTTTAAATACCAATGGAAAAGAATTCCAAGTTCATGTTGAAATAGGTAACTTAACTTCATTCCACCAACAAGAAATACATATTCTACAATACTTGTCAAGTAAGTTGTCCTTATGCATATTGTCAACCTCCCAGGAAAACCAGACAGGAAACTTGATTAAATAAATTAATTCTACTTTATTGTAAGGCCTACATTAATAGAATCTTGCAAATCCGGAAGACTCAGGTTTGGGAGGTACAAAGCTTGAAATGGCTTGGATTGGGATGAATACTCACAATCTTGGTTAACAACAGCGACATCAATCGCAGCCACAAGAGATGTTGAGATTGCTGATGCTAATTGATGCAGTTACATGATGTTATGCTTTACAACCCACATTACTTAGGGACGGAACTTCCACTCCCAACTATGGTTGTAAGCCAAGGACAACCTATGTCAGTGATGGTGAACCTTTTAGAGACAGAGTGCCCAAAACCCACCTCCTGCCCCCGCTCCGCCTCTTATCCTGCCTGCTCCTCCCCCTGCCGCACCCACCCACAGGCCCACGCACCGCCTCCATGGCCCGCCGCAGCAGATCACTCAGCCCTGCAGCACCCAGGCAGCCATGCCCTTCGCCCACACCCCACAGCATCATCTGCATGCTATGGAGCGCGAGGGTGGAGTCTTGTTCTTGCTGTCTGGCTATGTCCTTGGCTGCGCTGCTCCGTGCAGGCTGCGCCTGGGGGCGACTCTCCTCCAGGGGGGCTGCTGGTGAGGAGGGGGCCGCAGGGGGAGGTGGGGCTGGGGCGACAGTGCGCGTGCCCACAGAGAGGGCTCTGAGTGCTGCCTCTGGCATGCGTTCGCCACCACTGACCTATGTGTTGTGTAGTACCATGATACACAAAAGACTTTACAATAACAGAAAACATCGTTACTGCATATCTTGTACACTCCAAACTCTTAACATTTTTTCAAGATCTCTAGTATCCTCACTGTTGTTTTCTAAACATACACAGATCTTTCCAGAAGCCAACTAGAATTCTCTACTGCTGACCAATAGGAGAGTGCAAAAATACAGATAGGTAGTCTTGCCTTATTTTATGGCGAGAAAAAGAAAAGTGGCTCAATTTATAAGTGGTGAAATGGTGACAAAATATCTTGGCACTTTAGATTCTTATTTAATGATGAACTGGAAATATCTTGTTGATTTGTGCTAAAATGCTAAAATGAGGCAAGGTAGCTACAGAACTATAGTAAAACCATAAGATGTTGTGAGGTTAAATGGCATAAACAACTAATGCATGTAATAGAGATAACCCTTCAATTTTTTTGTGTACGTGTAGACTCCTGACAACTACTTAGACAAGTCCATGCAATGCAATTTACTCAGCTGCATTTTCAGAAGTGGCTTGCCATTGTCTTTTTCCTAGGATTGAGAGAGCATTCCTGGCCCAAAGTCACCTAGCTGGTTTTGGGCCTAAAGAGGGAGTAGAATTGATGGTTTCCTGGTTTCTAATCCATTGCCTTTAACCTCACTAAAGTGTTTCTTAATCCTAAATTAGAGGAAGAGAAACAAATGAAGGTAGGTTACAATATGGGAAGAATGTTCAACAAAATCATGAACCAAAGGTACACCTCCTGCATATTTTTATTTCTTATGTATTATTACTATAGCTTTTATGCTACTTCATTGCTGGAGATTCTGACAATTATATTGTTAATATTAAAAGATTAAAAACAAAAAAACCCAATACAACTAAAACCAATTAGTGTAATGAGCCAGTCTTTAGCATACTGTGTACTTGTTCTCATATGCCTTTCTGATGAGCCATGCTTTTCCAGTTCACTGAAAACATAAGGAAAAAAGTAGTTTAAATAGTCACTCAGTAAATTGACCAAAAAGAGAACTACCGTAAATGCCGGCGTACAAGGCGACCCGACGTATAAGACGACCCCCGTCTTTATAGCCGGGCCGCATTCTTAGAACGTCGTCTTATACGCCGGAAACTACCAGTATTTCTGGCGTATAAGACGACCCCCGTCTTTGGCGCCGATTTCAGCGCTCGTGGAAGTCGCCTTATACGCCGGCATTTACGGTATATTACTAAGAAGAGCCCAGAGTCTTGAAAATGGCATTCCCTCAGTAGTGGGTCTCTGAGAAAGCTTTGTCCCCTAGTTCTTACTAGACAGGCGATTCAACTCTGAGAAAGGAATCAAAGATATCCAGTACCTGAGTAGTTTAAGGTTTTAAAGATGAGCACTATAAATTGCACCTGGAAAATAATTGAGAGCCAGTGCATCTCTGATAAAAGCACTGTTGCATAGAAAATCTCAATGCACCGACAATTACAATAGGCTGTTGCAAATGATAGTTAGTACCTGAGGCATCACTGTGTTGAACTTTCCCTGTGTTCCTGTTTTTTATGCTCCATGTTCTTTGCAGCTTCAGATTTTCTTTACCTATATGGTAACATCAGCAATTGATGTCTTGAAGGCTCTTCCTCAGATCATCCTCAGTAATATGTTGAATGCTGTCCAATTTGAAGGGCTCATCATCAGCTATCAACTCTACAACGAACCTGGCTGAAGCCATCTTGCTCATTCTAGGTTGCCACATGTATGGGAGGGAGTGTGGAGGATCTTGGCTAGTCTAGACGTCTTTCTGTTGGTTATATTAGGGTTTGGCCTTCTTGTTAGAAAGCCCGCCAAACTATTCTATTGGGGAACGTAGCTGATTGCATAGCACTGGGATGGGAAGTTTGACTTTGTAATAGTGTAACACTTTGGAGGGAATTTTAAACTTGATTTCAGTTTTGACCATGCCGATATTTTGTATCCAATAAACATGTTCTTTGAGGAAGCCTCTAGCCTCGGAGTACTGATTTATTTGGCTCTATCTATCGCAGTGGTTCTCAATCTTTTTAATGCTGCGACCCCAGCCGGTCATAAGTCGAGGACTACTCAACTGGTGCAGCACCGTTTGCAGAATGGGACTTTTGGTGGGTTCAGCAGGGCAGAGACAGCCTGGACAAATCCTATTGGCTTTTGAAAGCCAATAGAATTAGACTCTATTCAAGAGAGTCTATTCTATTGGCTTTCAAAAGCCAATAGAATAAAAGGGAGTAGCACAGCTAAGGAAAAGGGGAAAAAAATGGCGGACTGAGTTGTTTGGCGACCTACGTGAAATTGTCGTTCGACCCCAAATGGGGTCCCGACCCAAAGGTTGAGAACCACTGATCTATGAGAACCATGACGCTGGCACTGTAAAGTTAATCATCTCATATTTTTTATCTTTGTGATTTTCTTGGTAAAATGCAGGAAGTTTATTATTTCCTTCTTTTGTACAACATGAATTGATGCCTTTGTCTTTATCACTAAAATGATTATCTGCCTTCAGCATCTTATACTGCTGCTCCCTCTAGTTATCTATTTGCTTTAGCTAGTCAGCTGAGATGACCTTCATGCCTTCAGTGACCCTTCTGGGAATATATAAACTTGGCATATACTCCTGAACAGTCCCTGTGATGAGACAACATGGCAGTCTATATGGGAGACCCTGTATATAAAAGTTCATGGTTAATCTTGATTAATTCATTCAATACCTGTTAACTCATTCAATACCTGTTCAAAGTTACAACAGCACTGAACAAACATGTAATAGCTGTGGTGGTTACGACCAGTCCTCAAAGTTCCAGCCATTCCTGCACCCTCGTGGTCATGTGATTTCAATCTGGGCACTTGAAAACAGGGTTGCACTTATAATGGTTGTGTTATCCCAATGTACATGATTACAATGTGTGACCATCATTGGCAGTTTCCCAGAAGCAAATTCAATGGAGAAGCCTACAGGCTAGGTTGTTTGAGTAAGTCTCTCCCACCCACACACCTTCCCTGAACCTCATTGCATTGCACTGTGCCTCACCATCCAGTCGCACATCATTGCCAACCATTCACACACACCTGCCACTTGTGCACCCTTGAGTTCCCTTTCCCATCTAGCAACAGCTATCCAAGCCCCCTACGCTTGCCCTGTGCCTCCCTAGCCACCCGCACCCCATTGCTCTCTCACCCAGCAGCAACTATTTACTTGCCTGCCAGTTAAGGTCTGCTTGGGACTTGCAACTTCCTGTCAATCTCTCCACTGGCTTTGGCTGTTGGAACTGGCAGGACGTTGTAAGGAGGAGGCTTAATGACCCATGATCCTGGCTTAATGATGCGTGGGGACTGCAAGGATTGCCATTGCCAAGCAATATGATCAATTGATACTATGCTTTATGCCTGCATCACTTAGTGATGGAATTGCCTTCGTAAGAATACCCGTATTTGTATTACATGTAAAGGATATTGTTTTACCAATTGTACTATATAGTTTTCATCCTAACATGAATCTAGTCAAAAGTAATAAAACCATTAGCATTTATTGATTTCTCTTATTTCCAGGATTTCTAGTAAAGCGTTTGGATAGTGTTAAGATTTTTTTTTTCTGTCTTGAGATTAATTGCAAATGGACTCATCGCTTTGTGTGCTTTGGAAACAAAAGAAAATCATTCCCATATTCCCATTGATCAGATTTCACATTAGCCATGACAGCATCTTTACATATCAGAAACAAGATTGCACGTAGTAACATAACAACAATAGCTTCAGAAACTGCATAGATAAACATTCAAATAATGGAATTACATTCTGTATGTCAGCACTAGGATTTACATATTCCTCTTTCTCTGAGTTAATGAGTATTTATTCCATGTTTAAATAATAATTATACCTGTCCTGAGATGCATTTGTTTATGCTTTACCAGCTTCAGCCCTTACACTGTCTTGTGTTACTACATGGGTTGGGACACTGTGTGTGTGTGTGTGTGTGTGTGTGTGAGAGAGAGAGAGAGAGAGAGAGAGAGAGAGAGAGAGAGAGAGCGCAGACTGCAACAAACAAAAAATTATTTGTAATGGCAAGCAACCAATCAATTAACAAAAACATAATTAAAATTACTCAAAAATTGTAAAATCAATATAAACTGTGACAGTGTTTCTTAAAAAATGACTCTTGGGGGTCCACACCATCAAAATTATTTGCCAGATATTAAAGATACTTACAAAAATTTGAAATAGTGTCACTCTTCCTGTTATTTTTTTTTGTCTGTTTAAAAGATATAGGCATTCTTCATCAAAAATATGTTAATATTTAATGGTCTAATATTGTTATTTTTGTATGATTCAATAAATAAATATTCTATGAATTTTTAATATGGTAAATAGCAATGAACATAACCCATATAGATAAAAACTTTTTTTAAATGTCCTCTATTTTTTTAAAAGTAGGGGATTCTGAAGGTAAAAAGTTCCAGAAACACTGCACTATTATATGATCATAATGAAAATGTTTATATAACATTATGAAATGATGTTTGCAAGAATTAAATTTATTTTCACCATCTTGGGGGGATACAGAGTTCTTAAATATAGTATATTAAATTATCTATTTAATGTATGTGTGATAAAGCACATAACCATTAGATTGCCTATTAGATCTCGATGCATTGCCATGACTTCAATATTCTTTGAAATAACAAGGCTTGAGATCCAAGGAACAGACACTATATTTCCCTATATCCTGTCTCCTTTATGTTTCAAAGCTATCTCCTTGCAGCACCTTGGAAACTTATTTTCAAAGTAGAGTATGAGATATAAATATTCCCATTTAGGTAAGATGGCATATAAGATAAAATAAAGGGTAAAGGTAAAAGTTTCCCTGTCCAGTTGTGTCCGACACTAGGGGACGGTGCTCATGTCCATTTCTTAGCTGAGGAAGCCAGCGTTGTCTGAAGACACTTCTGTGGTCATGTGGCTGGCATGACTATACACCAATGCACACTGTACGCTATTACCTTCCCTCCAAAGTGGTATCTATCTATTTGCATTTGCATACTTTCAAACTGCTAAGTGGCTGAGGCAAGAAAAGGAAGTCATCATGCCATGCAGTACTTCAGTCTTGAACTGCTGGTCTTCCAGCCGACAAGACCAACATCTTAATCACTAGGCCAGTGGTTCTCAACCTTTTTAATGCCGCGACACCCCAACTGGTTGTAAGTCGAGGACTACTCAACTGGTTGTAAGTCGAGGACTACCCAACCGGTCGTAAGTCGAGGACTTTCCCTGCCTGGGAGCACCGCGCATGCGTGGTGCCGCCCCCTGAACTGGCCGAGGTGTAGCTGGCAAGGGGAAGCGACAGCGCAGGGCGACCACCAGCTGGGCCACCAGCTGGCCCAGCCCAAGGGAGATAAGGCACCCGCCGGGCCCCACGCATGCCAGCAACCCTCCCTGCGCTCGCCGGCCTCCCACCTCCCACCCCTGGCCCTCTTTTACTTACATTTTTAGTAGTTGCTCAGCAGGGAGAGGTGGAAACTTCCAGACAGCTCGCCTTCGCTGCAGACAACTTGCAGCACCGTTTGCAGAATGGGACTTTTGGCGGGCTCAGCAGGGCAGAGACAGCCTGGACAATTCCTATTGGCTTTTGAAAGCCAATAGAATTAGACTCTATTCAAGAGAGTCTATTCTATTGGCTTTCAAAAGCCAATAGAATAAAAGGGAGTAGCACAGCTAAGGAAAAGGGGGGGAAAATGGCGGACTGCGTTGTTTGGCAACCCCGTGAAATGGTCGTTCGACCCCAAATGGAGTCGCGACCCACAGGTTGAGAACCGCTGCACTAGGCCATTGCGCCACCGAGATGGCATATACCCCCTTACTTTACTGCTTACTAGAATTCTATCACCACTCTTCAAAAACTATAGATTAAGGAATGTCAGACGCAAACATAGTAGTTACTAATGTGGGATTATAGAGCAGAGTGAAATGAGGCACAATAACATGATCATAACACTTGAATAAATTGAGTAAGTTATGCTACCTTTTTAGCCTCCTACTACAGTGCTTTAACTTGATCTTTTACACAGAAATAAATTCTTCTGAGCGAAGAATATACCAGAGTTATTGGTCTGAGCCAGGAAAGCTTTCCTAGTAGACAGTGTAGCTTTGGGTAGCAAATTGAAATCTTTATTTGGATCATTAGCTTTATATATACAAGGGTTTTACTTTAGGTTTGGAATGACCAGCATGTTGTACAGGTAGTAGCACAAAACTGGGCAACTTGAGAGGATATAATCCTTGTCTAAAAGAAGTAAGAGTAAGTAGAATTTACATTCCTTGCCTGGAAATTTCTTTGAAATTGAAGGTCTGTCTAGAGTTCTAATAGAAAGCACAGCAAAGTAGCATATAGCTTAAAGATTTTATTGAGCCATCATTTCATGAACATAACCAGAAAGTCATAGGAGTACCATTAAAATGCCTAAACTGGGATTGCTGAGGGTAATGAGTCCAGCCTGGCTAAAGCGAAAGCCTTACAAAGTTTCAAAATAGTATTGGATAATAACTAAGAAGCTAGAGTGAACCCTTTTTGAAGAAAGTGATAAGAATTGGGGTGTGATACCTTGGTTAAATTTGGCTGGAGGTGCATGTCCCAAATTTCTGGTTTGAGGGCAGTTCTAGCATTGTCAAAACCAAATGAGCACAGACTTTCCATAGACAGGTCCAGTTGATGAGTTTTATGTAAGGCTTTTTAAAGCCACGTTGATTTGAAATGATTTCTAGTACTAATGGGCCTAAACCTATAAGAAGTAGGGTTAATTTTAACCAAAAGGCCAATAAGAAGAAACTGTACTTTAGCATCCAGCAAGACTATACCTGTCTCTGCCCGCAATATGTTTTTGATACTTTTGGGCACCATCAGTACTGTATGGTTCTAATAAACTTATTGTGACTAGTTTCAAGGATACTGAGCTTTGCGAAAGAGCAAATTTGGGAGCCATTAAAAAGCTGAGGGACTCCCTTAGATTGAGTGGCAAAATCTTTTTTTTTATTATTGAAAATTTTTACAGTTTTACAATAAAATAATCCCCCTCTCCCACCCCCCCCTCCCACCCATCATCCTTCCCCCTTCTTCCCAGAGCTGAATACAGGGTTAATAAAAACTAAAAACCCTTATGATAGCTGTAGAAATACACTGTGAAATAGTTATCCAGTTTTTAAAAAAAGGGCTTCCAGAAAGATAGAAGCATGGAATTGCCTCCCAAGATATTTGTAGGTACACAGTTGCTCAGTTTGAATCCAATTTACTTGCCATTTGTGAATTTTATGTTGTTGCACAAAACTTTAGTTTTCTGACAATTTATTGATAAACTTTTATTTTGTACCGAATAGAGCTAGTGTTATTTTTTACTGCTTTCTGCAAAATACATATAATAACTACCCTGTCTGCATACAATAATGCAGTCTCAGTCTCTTCTTTGGTATTAGTTCAAAAGTTGACTTTTGATGACAAAAATTTCAAAGATCCAGAGGGTACAGAATATTTTTCTGCTAAATGATCTAATGCTGATTGTTCGCCTCTAAACTCAGCTATCCTTCAGGAATGATATTTTCATTTTGTACCCAATATGCTAATTTTAGATACAAAATTCATTCATATTGGCATTGTATTAATTATTGCACTTTAACAAACTCTACTGAACATCTCATTAAATTCTGCATATTTTTGCACTTACACTTGAAGGTTTTTTAATCCATGCATACGTTAATGAATGTGTAGGAAAGAATATTATTCTGATAATAGGATTGCCCCGATAACAGGGTAATTGTAACTAAGCTACAATTTCCAGTATTTTTATAGAATTTGGTGAATAGTGAGAGTTTGTCACTATTTGAGGAACATTTGAAAGATCAGAGGTTCCCTATTCTTGCATAAGGCAGTCATGGAGAATATTATTAAGGTATTTAAGAGTTCAGTATAGATATTGGGGAAACAGTTATTTTTCAACACATTTGAATTTTTTTCTAACCTTCCTCCAAATATTATGAAATACTGCCCAATATTTCCAATTTAAGTTGCAGAATAGTTAATATATGAAATTAATTTTCCAAGGCGCCTGAAGGCAGGACAAGAAACAACGGGTGGAAACTAATCAAGGAGAGAAGCAACCTAGAACTAAGGAGAAACTTCCTGACAGTTAGAACAATTAACCACTGGAACAACCTGCCTCCAGAATTGGTGAATGCTCCAACCCTGGAAATTTTTAAGAAGAGACTGGACAGCCATTTGTCCAAAATGGTATAGGGTTTCCTGCCTGAGCAGGAGGTTGGACTAGATGACCTCCAAGGTCCCTTCCAACTTTACTATTATTATTATTGTTGTTGTTTTATGATTGAAAATAGTCACACCTTCTGTTTTCAGAAGTCCATGAAACAGGTTTTTTGAAAAGGATCAGAAACAGTAGTAGAAATTGGTGCTAAATATAATATTTCAGTTTCAGAAAATGATGCTGATTTCATTTCACTAAACGTTCCGAGTGAACCGCCTGTTTTCTCCTTTTTCATCCCCCCCCCCCGAAAAACAGTACTTTCTATATAATAGTCCTTCATTGTTTCCTCCAAATTTCAGATAATTTTTGAGGAGTGCTTTTTCCCCCCTTGTTGTTTTCCATTTCTGGAAACTTGACATTTTTATCTTGCAGAAGGATTTGGGATTGCAAAAAAAATCTGAAATAAAAGCGGGGGGGGGGGGGAGGAGAGGAATTGAATCTAGAAATGAAATCCAAAAATAATCTCAAATATTTGTTAGCTACACAGTCACTCTAAAGAAAGCAATGAATAGGATGAAAAAATGCATGTTTTGACATCTGATGTAATATACTTTTTATGCCTTTGCAAATGAATGGTGTGTCTTTATATTTAACATGAATTAATTTTGTTAGGAAAACTTACCTGATTAAAAGAGAATTTGGCTGTTATTCAATTACAGGGAAATAATGCCGCCTTGTGGATGCTGTGTGTGATTCAACTTTTTCTAAGTACTGTACTGTAACATTTCCTAGTATTTTATTTATTTATTATTTATTTATTAAATTTTAAAGGACAGGTAGTCCTAGACTTACAACAGTTCATTTAGTGACTGTTCAAAGTTACAACGGGACTGAAAAAAGTGATTTATGACCACTTTTCACTGTTGCAGGACCCACATGGTCATGTGATCAAAATTCAGACACTTGGCAACTGACTCATTTATGATAATTGTAATGTCTCAGAGACATGAGATCACCTTTTGCAAACTTCTGACAAGCAAAATCAATGGGGAAGTCAGACTCACTTAACAATTGTCTTACTAATTTAACAATGCAGTGATTCACTTTAGAACTGTGGTGAGAAAGCTCGTAAATTGGGGCAATTTCACTGAACAACTGTCTCACTTAGCAACAGAAATTTTGGGCTCAATTATGGTCGTAAGTCCAGGATTACCTGTAATGCTAGATTATGAATATCAATATTCCTACAATCTTTTGTTCTAGTAGGCCTTTGGGAAATGGGGAATTGTGTCTATTGCAATTTCTGTTATACGCTGATGTATGGAAATGCCATCAGTTCTGCTTTAAACATCAGAAATTGCCAGTAAAAATTTAAAATTGCTGGCTTAACATCTTGTTTAATACACCTCTGCCTCCAGTGAAGTTTCTTATCAGATTTCTCTGGAAATAGTTTCTGTATTACCTTCTGTGAATGAACATGAGTGAGTTTGAGAAGGGCCTGTCAATCCAGGAATAGATGCAATTAGCAAACAAGGTGAATTGGTGCAAATATCCTCTTGGCTACAGCTGCCATTTGCTCTTCAATTAGGAGTTGGGTGTCCAAAAGACCTCCAAATTGCACACAATTTTTGTCCGGACAAATGCCAGCCTATCTAGAATTACGGTAAATTTGGACTATCCTCAGCAATTTGTGTGCCCATAATCTTGCTAGAGTTCGCCCTAGCAAATTTGTTTCTAAATGACTCCAAGTGCTAAAATAGAACTTTGACAGCACCAATTGGTTGACCTGGATGTTATCTGCCTCTGTGTCATCAAATTACTTTGTCCAGTGGTTTCATGCGAATGTTAAATATTATAGAAGCAGCAAGGGCATCAACTCTGAATAACTAACTACATTTCAGAAGATTTTGAAGCTTCATCATTATTGCCATTGTTTCTGTGTTGCTTTGATGAAACAAATTTAGATAGCTTACAAATATAATAAGAAATTGTACTATGCATGTATCATTAAAAATAATAATTACAATTATGATAACATGGAACGGTGCTAACATACAGTATTTCCTAGGGTAAATGAATCTTCCAATAGAAGAAGATATCTGTAACTCAGGGTTGAATTTTGGAGTCCTTGGTGTTTTCTGAGCTTGGTTGTTTGCTTATAGATGTTTCACACTACACAAGTAGTAGTAGTATCATCAATGTAAGTGAGTGTGGGATCTCCTGCTGGTTTATTTGCAGTAGCAAATTTAGTAGGGGTGTATTTTCCTCCTTGGTGGTTTCTTAGCATGGTTAGGGTTTTTAGGATATTACGGTATTTGCATTCTACCTGGAGTCAATAGATCTGCACATTATCATATGTAGTAGAATATTATATCAAATCTTTATTTTTATTTTATTACAAACTAAATTTGTTACCTTCATAACTACAATTCACACTAAATCTAATCACTGGTTGGATTGGACTGAATCATGGCTGCTTAGCATATCACTAATGAACATCTTTCGCATATATATGCACATCCCTTTTGAAAAACTTTGTGAGTAAATTCCAGTTATTTATCATACCAAGATGAGTGTGATTAATGACACTCCTCAATAAGATTTGGTTTTAATATATAAACCACTGTCAGGAATATTCTACAGTATTTAATGAACATTTTTATTTTAAAAATGTGCATGTTTGTTTAATAAAGTCTTCTTGAGCTTGACTTCACAGGCATCTCCATGTTATTTTCCTGGCTACTGTGTGAAAAATAGTTCACCTCTCTAGTCTTCTGGGGCATTTTCCTCTCTTCCCCTTAACAAAGTATTTTGATTAATATTGAAACGTTTTTAGCCTTGGAGCTGGATATATTCTGTTTGATCTATATTCTGTTCATTGTATTTCATGGGGAAACTATTTTGGTCAGTGTTGTGGGCTCTAAAAAGATCTTTCAAACAGCAGCCCTGCTCCCGTAGAACAAAATGACTGGCGTGTATGCATAATGGTAGTAGTTGTTGCTATTAATAGATTACTAGAGAATATACCTTTTAGACCAGTGGTTCTCAACCTTTTTAATGCCGCGACCCCCAACTGGTCGTAAGTTGAGGACTACTCAACCGGTCGTAAGTCGAGGACTATTCAACTGGTGCAGCACCGTTTGCAGACTGGGACTTTTGGCGGGCTCAGCAGGGCAGAGACAGCCTGGACAATTCCTATTGGCTTTTGAAAGCCAATAGAATTAGACTCTATTCAAGAGAGTCTATTCTATTGGCTTTCAAAAGCCAATAGAATAAAAGGGAGTAGCACAGCTAAGGTAAAGGGGGAAAAAATGGCGGACTGCGTTGTTTGGCGACCCCGTGAAATGGTTGTTCAACCCCAAATGGGGTCCCGACCCACAGGTTGAGAACCACTGTTTTAGACTATATAGCTGAGACAATGAAGAATTTGACAAGGTCTACAAATTTATTATTGCCTATACTTCTCAGCTCAACAGTCTACTTTATCAGATGAATATCTGTTGGCATTAAATTGTTCTAACAGAATTAGGAAGAAGGAAGATTATTTATTTTCATAGGATGGAAAACCTTCCCCTAGTGACATGTCTTCAAGAGTGTTGAATAACAACTGCCATTTCTGCCAGAGAACAAAATAAAGATTGAAGAAAAAAAATGTCTTAATGCTATTTAATTTATCGAACAAGTTGGAAATATTGAATTAACAGCATAATTTTTTTAATCCTCAATTCCCTTTAAGGCAAGAAATTTTAAAGTGGAATGGATGGGGATACAATGACTCAAAATTCATTTTCAATAAGAAGGGTCAAGGAGAATTCACCGGAAAAAGGTAACGGCTATAGAGACAGTAAGGTATATAATTTCTTTTCTTTTTGGAAAGATGACTACTGTTGACTGAAGTTATGACATATTGTAAGAAATGAGTGCTAATATTGAAAGCCAAGAAATATCACATTATTATGCATCCATGTTGTATTCTCTGTGACACAAACAACTCTCCTCTTTTCCAGTGTGAATGAGCAATAGCAATTCTGTCATATTCTGTTTTTATCAAACATTTCAGCTGCAAGCTGCCATATACACAATCACAGACAAATATGGTTGATTTGCTGAAGCATATAGGTAATTAACTTTGGAGTAGCCTTTCTTTGTTAGGAAGTAATTACTTTTAGAGTTTATTTACTATTGGACTTGTTTGGGCATATGCTGTTTACCTTACACACATTAATCTAAATGCGTCTTAAAGTTGTCAGTTGAGTCCTTGGTGCTCTTTGAGCTTAGTTGTTTGTTTGCAAATATTTCATTATCCAATTATGTAACATCAGTGTAGATGAAGGTGGGTTTTGCTCCTGTTTATATTTCTATGGTTGAAATCTGAGTTCACAATTCAACACTGAGCTACGTATATTTGCTATTAAATTCATCTAAACCATCTTTATCAAATTCTGCAGTAATAAATTATCTAAAAGTACTAACACAATTATGCATTCTACAAAGAAATACTTTTTATTTATATCTCCTGAATTTTCTAGCTATTGTTGTCATTGAGTGAACCAGAATATCTTGATTATATTGTTTCTGAATTAAGATTTTAACCCTTATCCATTTGTTAACTTTGTCATTTCCTTTTAGAAAATAGATAACAAAAATAATTTATAACTTTGGCTGTTCTAAAGACATAAATAATTTTTGAAAAGATTCAAATGTTCATGTTTTCAGGAAATAAAGGTGCCCTTTCTTGTGAACTTGTAACCAGTTCTTTTAATCTGTAGTTTTCTAAAGGAATAAGGTAGTAGATAAATTTGTAACCCTGAACAATGCTTCCAGAAAGCATGTATTCTTGATTTTTTTTGCAGTATTTTAAATGTATTTTAATTTGGAAATATTTTATTTCAGTCCGATTCCTAAGATTACCTCTTGTCAGTTATAACAAGCAAGTATGTGGAAGCCCAAGGACCTTTTCTACATATAAAAGTAGACCTCATTTAGTAACTGCCTTGTTTAGCAACTATTCACAGTTATGACGTTGATGAAAAGGTAACTGCGACTTATCATTGCATTATGACTTCTGTAAAGCAAAGAAAAGCTGAAGAAATATCATAAGCACAGTTGCGGTTTCACTTCACATCCATTTTGCTTAATGACTGAATTGCCATCCCAACTGTGGCCACTAAATGAGGACTATCTGTAACTGGTTTTGTCCCTGTATGCATCACTTTGCATATTTGGACAATGGCACAAGATACATTAGGCAGCAACATTAATTTTGTTTGCAAACTCAGTGCAAAAATCTCATATTTTGCATTCTTGACTACAGTCTTCAATTTCTTGAATAATTTGTCAATGGGAAACAAGTGACTACATGAAACAATACTTACGCCAATACTAAATTCCACTACTGTTCCCCTCCATTGCAAAAGCTATTCATAATCTGCTTCTAGGTTTGATTTGCTGTAATCAGCATAGGGATTTGTCCTATAGCTTGCTTAACATGCAGTGGAATACCGTACTTTATCTGAACTTAAAAATTATGTGACTGTTATTTCTATATTTGACCATGACAGAATTCTAAAAAGTTTTTGAGTTGACGTTTTTGTTACAAAAATCTGAGTAATATTTTTTTGCAAGGTTACTTCATGCTTAAAGTTTCAGATCTTAAATTTCTACTTAGTTTGTTATGACTGATATTTTAAGATCCCCATCTTACCAGATACTTGGACTTTTATTTCTAGAAATTATATGTCCACTGCTTGTATATATCTGAATAAAGAAAATAACACCAGGTTTTTACTAGTTTTAACTCTGGAAGAACTGATGAAAATTCTTTTGGATTCAGGTATCAAATAGGCGGAGTGATATTCCCATTTTTGAAAGATTGGTTAGAGAAAAATCTTGGTGGAAATATGGAACATAAAACCACCCCTAAAGTAAGTGAATACATGGGCCGTGTGTGTTTTTTAATCATTAACCTGTAGTAAATTCTTTATATATCATTCAGTTAAAACATAAAACTGCTTATTTTGTCCATTGTCCTTCTGCAACTCTGACATAAAGATTTTTCCCAGCCTTATTGCCGGATGCTAGCTTGTCAGTGAGGATCTGTAGTTGAAAATATAATCTGTTAATTCAAAACTTTTTAAGCACAGATTGCTTGCTTTAAAACTTATACTTTTGTACATTGATAGATTGTTGATTTTAATTTGTTGCAGTATTTCAAGAAGTCTATCTTAGAAAAACGTTCATTCTTCTGTCTCTGGAGAAAGAAGTGTGGTATAAAAAGTATTAAGAACTGTATCACACATACATTTCTGTTTGTTTAGCAATACACTTCAGTTATTCCTTATTTCTGTGCATCCACCTAAGATCTCCTCCAGAGACTCCTCCAAAGGATTTTTGTGTGAGTGTGATGAGTTGGTAAAATGGGGGGAAAGGTAACTGGTTTGCTAAAAGAGAGATTGCTGGCAAGATGGTAGGTGTAGAGATGAGAGACAGGCGAAAGTTGTGTGTGGAAAACTGCGCCCCCCAACGCTTGTGTCTTTGTTCTGCATCTATCTTCTCTCCCCCCCTCACATCACCATGGTGACGTGACAGTATGCAGGTCTGTGTGACCTTGCCAGTTTGATAAGGCTGGCTGGGTGAACAATAAGTTTCCCTGTTTATGGCCTCTAGCTTTTTACTCTTGAGGATTGGAAAAGGATTTTAGCCAATGAAATGCTGTTGCCATGCTGTATCTTTTGTTATTTGTAAACCTCTATTTAAACAATAAAGGCTGCGTAGTAAGTGGCCATTTCTTTGCACCCTTCAATGACTAAGGAGTGATTACTACAGGTAGGAATTGTTTTTCCTGCAGCATATTTGAAAATGATGCTCTTCTGAGGTGATTTCTTTTTTTCTGAATAAATACACTGGAAATTATCTTTTTTTTTTTGTTTTAACTTTGAAGACATCCATAAATATCAGTGATGTACCTCCCTCCGTCGCAAGTGAGGAATTTCTTCAAGACCTCCAAAATGCTAAAATTTCATATACACAGGAAGCAGAATCTAGACTTTTTAGAGCCCATGGTAAGCAAAATCAGCATGCACAAAGTAATTTCTTAATTGCTTGCTTTCAACATTTGATGTCTTTGTGAGACTTATTTTTACCTTGTATTTCAGGTCATTGCTTATATGAAATTTTTTTGCTCAGGGAAGGAATGTTTAAGCGGGTTCCTGATGTAGTGGTATGGCCAGGTAAGCTATTCAGAATATTTTGCTCATTCTTGCACTTCCCTGTTGTACTTATTACTGAACTTACGTAACAGTATTTTCAATTTTGAAAAAAAAAATGGAATTGAGAAACAATTTATAGAATCTCAGAATACGAAGTATGTATTAGAGAAGTAGTCCAGAAATGCAGCCTGGAAATCTGCCAATAATGTTTATGTTGCATGTTGGTTAAACTGTTATAAAAATACAGTCTCTATTTGCAGTTGACACTTGCTTTGTATTTTTTTCAAAGTAAAGGGAATAGGCGAAATTTAAAACACACAGAGTGCCAAACAGTAAAAATATATAAAATAATAAAATGTTATTTCAACATATAGAAAGCTCCATTTTTTCTGAAAGTCAAATGTAAGTCTTAAAATTACTTGCTTTTGAACATTATTTTTAGACAATTCCTATTAAACAAATGAGTTATAATATTTTCTCTAATGTATGAACATACCTTAATGAAGATTACATTAATTCAAGATGAGCTACTTGGCATTTTCAGTTGTTGCACAAAGGTGTTCAGATGCAAAGTTGAGCAAATTCCATGTGATCATGAGAAGAGTGGCATGTGTTATGTCTTTCCTTCAAGAAGCATGTCATTTTATGATTATCTTGGTTATTGATCCTGCATTACCAAAAATAACGAGCAAAATTTGTAGTAACCTATTTTCAAGATTTGTGATTGTTTATTAACACTGTATGAGAATAGATAATCGCCTTATCTAAGTACCATGATTATAAAATTAGTTCAATTAAGAATTGCTAGCTCTTAATATAATAGACTATTTTATTATATTATTTTATTTGTAAAATTTATTGGATGCCCATCTTACCACAGGGTAACTCTGGGAGGCTTACAATATTACAAGGAAATCACAAGAAAGTTAGTTTTTCTTAGCATTTTATGTAGAATTTAATTTGCATAATTAAATGAATATTATTCCTGGCATAACTAAAATAACTAAATCCCATTGAAGCTAATGAAATACTCTAATTTTAAAACAGAGGTTGTATCTGTGAAATCCATCAGGGGTTTTCAGTGCCTGAAAATTTTGTTGACCATTGGACAGCATAATACAACTCTGCCATTCAACACATTTGATAATGTGCAAATTGCTAGTATGGGAATTATTAGTGAGCATAGTCAATTGGAATATAATAATCAGAAATATACTAATTGCCTTAAAATAGAAGGATTCTGTGGAGGCCAAGTAACTCAGAACACCTCTTCAGCCTCAGGGGTGCTGTGCATTTCCTCCCTGAAACTTGGTCTGGGTCCTAAGAGCGTGGGCTTTGCAGTTCAAACTTCATGGGAAGCCTTTCCTAGAAGACTTATTAAACTATTAATTTAGATATTAAGAATCAAGCTTCTTTCAAGACTCTTGGACTAGACTGCTTTTTATTTATTTGAGCTTTTTTGGGGGGGAAATTCTGTTGAATCTACAACTCGATATTTGAACTGTAACAATCAGTTCTGTATTGTGATTGGTTAATCCAAGCTACTTTGATGTCATGAATTTTTTAAACAACATGTACATTTTAAAATGTTTATAGTTTGGGCTCAAAGCTGTTTTTTAAAAGGAGGCTAACATCTTATTTTCTCCCATAGTTAATGCTTATTTTGCATTGATGATTCTTTTCAGTCTAAAAGCTGTCAGAAATATTAGTGACTTTATACTTTTAATACAATTAAGTATTTTAATAAATAGAAAACTCACTTCTAAATGTTTTGGGATTAGCTGCGTTATTCAGTAATTTATGTTAAAATATAATATTTTAAACTCTTAATATTTTGTTCATTTTTATAGAATGCCATGATGATGTAGTTAAAATTGTGGAAATAGCCTGCAAGCATAATATTTGTATTATACCTTATGGTGGTAAGTAATAAAGCTATTAACATTTTAAAAAATAATTGTTTTTTAAGCCAGGTTCTAGTCTAAAGCATTATTGGGGCATAGTATCTTAAGCTATGTCAAATAGAATTTTTTTAGTTTTAATAGTAAATACCTTTTGCCATATGCTATTTTGTTTATGGAAATCCTTATATGTATCTTTTATCTAAATCCCATAAATATTTGGGATTGGGGATTGTTCTCCTTGGTCTCATCCCCACTTTATCCTTTGCTCACATCGAAATTTCATTCATTCATGTCAGTGGATGTCATAAAATATAATCTAAGGAAATAATACTGAGGTAACAAATGAAATATAAATTGATCTGTTTCTCATATCTGTAGGAGGCACAAGCGTTAGCAGTGGACTTCAGTGTCCTCCTGATGAAAAAAGAACTATTGTTTCACTAGACACTTCACAAATGGTATGTGTACAAAACAGTTTCAAGTGAACTTCACAGAATGTCAGATCATCATCACTCTGGGATCTTTATGCTGAGTAGCTATGTAAATATTTTAATCTGTTTTTTTCATGTTTCAAGCCCATTCGTTCTCACAAGTTATTTGATAAGAATTCTTTAAATTGCATCTCCTGCACCATTAACATTATGAGTTTGTAAAATATTTTCAGTAAGTGATCAGCAGTTTTCCAGCAGGAGCATTCACAATATTGGTCTTGAGAATCAGGATAACTTAAACAATGAGTATTAATCTTGCTAATTGCATTTCATCAATTTAACCTAAAACTTAAAATTTAATGTTGATGTTGTATATATTGATATACATGTGATGAGAGAAAGTTCCCTCTGGAACCTCCTTTAGGTTTTTAATAACATCTTCATCAGTTAATTTCAGTAGATTCTGAAATAGCAAAAAGTCTTTATTTAATATATGTGAAGAAGCTGTTAAGCACTCTGCTTACAAGGATCACACAAGGGAACCAATTGATTGGATGTTAGGAAAAATGTAATTAAAATATCACTTTAAAATATGGCTGTACATTTTTTGTGAGATCAGATCTATAAGTTGAAACATCATTGCTAGTTGATAGCAGTATGAAATAGGGAATTAGGAGACAGCTTTATCATCTTATTTTACATACCATCAAATACACTGGATTTTGTAGCGCTTGTGATTTGAAAAAGTAGGATCCAGATTGTGGTAAACCAGCTGAATCTGATTCATAACCCTGACCATCCAGATTCTTTAATAGTAATCAATGAAAATAAGGCTACAATTTAGATTTGAACTTTGTCAGTGGCAATAAATATTAAGAGTAAGCAATTAAATATTTTTAGACCCAGTTTTATATTCCCAGGCTCACATTGTTGCTGTTTACTGCATAATACCATTTCAGCTTTAGTTCACTTAAAAAAAAAAACTTTAGGGTTCAAAACCGATGCAGTAATTAAAAACATAAAATTCAATCAAAAAATTGTGAATGTTTTGTCAGAACGAAATGCTGCCAAGACTGGTTTTTTTAGACTGAGATGTGATTTCATGCATTACTGAAATATTAGTTTATCACATTTCTTTGGATGAAACCCAACATCCTGGTAGTGGATTTACATTGACAAGCAGGATTTTCTCATTCCTCCTGACGCTACAAATACATTCAGATGCAGTCTAGACAGATTAGGAGAAGGAGAAGAAAACTGATTTTACCAATTCCATTCTTCTTTGTAAAATCTACTGGTAGGATTGTTCTCTTTCCCCACACATCCTTGAATTGGTAGAAAACAATATTAGCATGAAATGTGCAGTCCATATCCCTTATGCCTCTTCTTCACCATTGCCTCGGTTTGAAGTAATTGCTAGCTGTCTGGTTTGCTTCCCAGGTTATGAATGACAAAGCCTAAATGATTTTGCATACCTTGAAGCTGTTTTGGGATAGTTGTATGAATAAATGGAAAGACATAACTTTAAGGCTGATCCCCCTAAATACTTAAGGCTTTTTCACAAAGAGAGACGGTGGATAAGATGAAGATCATGTTGTAAGAGCATGGTAAAAATTCTTTTATCAAGGAATTATTGTGCAGGGATTAAATTCTAGTGGAGGAACAGTTTTAGAAACCTACATTCTAGAAAAGTAGGTTAGGTCTGGCCCCAGTTCAAAGTTTAGTATTCTTAATATTACTTTCATAGATGGATATCAGAGTATAAAATAAGGGAGAAACTTACACAAAAGAGTTTAAAATTGGTCTGAGTCTACCACTTCTTGAAAATCATATCTTGAACAAGACTGAATATAAGAAATAAAATAATTTCTGCTACTGTAACTTTTTCACTATTCTGAAGGCCTTGTCTTTGGTATATTGTCACTTTAGAATTATTTTGACATCTGTGGTTAATTGAAATAAGATGAAATTTGATTTCAACCTCATTAATTCCTTAATTCTTAAAAGAATCTATGGATTCTAATTTCTGACTGATGTTTTTCTCCTCATATGTGCAATTTCAGCAATGCAAATAGACAGGATGCATTCATCTTCTTGTCTCTGTTGATTTATTGTCTTTATAGCTATGCAAAACTCTGCCTTTAGAAATAGAACATTCCATTCCTGGAATGGTGGGGTTTTCACATAATTAATGCCTACTGTTGTACTAATCACTGATTTTAACTATGTTTTGTTAAATAATTAAATGTAAGTATTTTTCACAAGTCACAAGTATTTTTTTTTTTTTTTTGTAATAGAACAGGATTCACTGGATAGATGAGAAAAATTTAACTGCTCACATTGATGCTGGCATTGTTGGCCAAGACTTGGAAAGACAGGTATCATCAACCGATCCCTTTGAGAATGCTGGTATTTTTATAGCTCCAAATATACTGCCATATATTGGCTCATAAAGTAAATATATTTGAACAGTTACGCCTATTATATTCAGGCTAATGGCAGTTGCTATGTTATTAATTTTTCTGTTTATTTTAATATTAGCAGATATAACATGAATGTTAAAAATTGGCTTTTTCTGTCACTGACCAGAAACAATATTGTCGCTATCTTTGGGGACGTTTCTATCATCTTCCATTTAGCTCCAGAATAAGCTATCATCTTGAAGAAAGTTATGCAGTCACATAATGAAATATGGGTATTAAGTAGAATGGCTTATTAAAAGAACAAAAAGCTCTTATTAAAATAAAATGTTTGACACTTTTGTAGTAGTAATGAATTCTGGTTTAAATAATATGTACTTTGGGAATCTACAATCTAATTGTGAATTCATGGTTCATTTAGTGGTACCTTTGCCCAGACTCTCTTCAAAAGATATTAAATGTTTGAAGTTTCCTTTAAAAAAAATTGGGACGAATTATATAATGGTGGTTATGTGGATCCCCTGATTTAGAATTCTGATACCGTACAGCAGGCCTTTCATACTTGCCAAATAGAGGAAGAAACAGAAAGCTAGGGCAATTTCTTAGATGACATGTCTTGTTGATCTTGATAGGTAGGTATGTTCATATCAAAGTAGACAGTCCCTAGATAATCAGGTCCAAGGACGTTTTGGGCTTTAAAGGTGAACATCAATGCCTTAAATTGTGTCTCTCATCTTTACACAAAAGGTCAAGTATTTCAATATACCTTGTTTAGCAACCACAATTGGTAGTTGTTAAGCAGCATGGTCACTAAGTGAAACCATGACTGTCCTTGTGATCTTACTTCAGTTTTCCTTTGCTTTAGAGACCTGTAAAGATTGTAAGTGCAAGAACTGGTTGCACAGTTATTTTTTCGTGATTGCCTTTACTGTGAATGGTCGCTAAACAAGGACTACCTGTAGGCGTATTTTACCTCTAGAATTGCCTAGCTGCAATATATTTACTCTTTTGGGGAACTTTCCAATAGTCTTCTCAGGTAATCCTGAGAAGATTACATTCCAATGGTCTACCTAGGTCGAGGGTAGGCAACCTTGGCTCTTTTATGACTTGTGGACTTCAACAACCCAGAATTCCTGAGCCAGCATGGCTGGCTCAGGAATTCTGGGAGTTGAAGTCCACGAGTCATAAAAGAGCCAAGGTTGCCTACCCCTGGTCTAAGTGAAGTAACTTTTCAAGCATTTCCAAAACTGAACTTTGCAGTGGAAGTTAATGCAGCTGCTAAAAATGGTTAAAACAATGAGTTGTTGTTTTTTAATTTTAGCTTGGTGAAAGTGGTTATTGTACAGGCCATGAACCAGATTCGATGGAATTTAGTACTCTTGGAGGATGGGTAGCCACCCGAGCATCAGGCATGAAGAAAAATGTTTATGGAAATATTGAAGATCTGGTAAACATATTCTATAATTCTTTTTTTTTAAAATTAACTTCTGCATTTGTATTTTTCTGTTACTAATGAATATTAGCTGATAAACGCAGAAAAAAATCATTAATGTAATTTAGTGGTTGACAAATGTTGGATTTATTTGACACATATGAAAAGAAAATAATGTATATACTGATCTGCGTTTTGGGGTTTGGGAGGAAAAGAATTAAGGAGGCACCAAAAAATTTTTACTAGATATTTTCTTTAGTGTAATACAAATTTCTGTGTGATCAGTTTCTCCTTTCCTTCTATCTACAGTGGCAAAATAGGATGTAGATTATTTTTTCCTCAGAATTTAATATACATGCATATTTTATATGCTCTCATTTATATGTAGTACTAAGCAGATTCTCTATTTTATACAGGTGGTTCATATAAAAATGGTAACACCCAAAGGCGTAATTCAGAAAAATTGTCAAGGACCACGCATGTCAACAGGACCTGACATTCATCATTTCATTTTAGGATCTGAAGGTATAATTTTTTAAAATTTGCAATACTTTCATGCTTTTTACATATTTCTATAACACGATATTTAACTAATACTTCTGATTGAAGGAACAGGAATTTTACTAAACTATACGATCATGCACATTTGCAAAGTTTTTCAGCAAAATATGGAGTGCAGCAATACACTGTTACGCCATAAGCTCTGCTCTTTTTTGTACTTGCATGCATATATAAAAGGGAACAGGGCCTGTGTCACAATAGGTCAGTGTTGCTGTGTTCATTCTGCCCACATGTCTTTTACTTCCTGCAAGTGCCACTGTGGTCATCTAACTCATACAATTCAGCACAAAACAGCATAGCTCTGTTTTGATATATTAGGAAGGAACTAGGTACATTTCCATGAGGTAGCATTCTGCTCAATAGTTTAACACTGATACTTGGAGATATCAAGTTGCAGTCTCAATTGTAAAGCCTTAATATGTTTGATGCCTGAACCAAATAAACATATTGAGGAATAATTAGCACAAATTAATGACTAGTCAGATTTTAATAACTCTCGGTTGGAGGAGTCCCTGCGGATTATATTCTGCTAGTTGTTGCCGACTATAGGGGGCAGTGCTCATCTCCATTTCAAGGCCATTAAACCAGCGCTGTCAAAGACATTTCCACAGTCATGTGGCCAGTATGATGCCATGGAGCGTTGTTACCTTCCCGTATACTTATTTGTCTACTTGCATTTGCATGCTTTCTAACTGCTAGGTTGGCAGAAGCTGGGGTGAGGATGAGAGCTCATCCTGTCGCATGGAACTCGGGTGTCAAACCTGGGCTGCTGGCTTTCCACCCAACAAGCCAAATGTTTAACCACTAAGACACCATGCCGCCCTCTCAGTTGAAGTGATTTGAATAAATAGCATGGTTCAGACATTGTGCAAAACCATGCTTTATTTAATCATGGTTTCAACAAGCTGTATGATCAAAGTTACACTTAGCCATAAAGTAACATTTACAAATCACAATTGCAGAATTCACTTACTGGATGAAGCCAGAATAAAATCATATATATGCATCACCACACAGCCACTGTAATTCATGTGGTTTCTAATGTTGATTGGATTTTGAAACAGGTGTTAATTTATTGGGCATCAACATACTTTTGTGAGCTCATTTGCAATTTGCATAGACCTGCAAATGTTTCTTTCTGAAATAGGTCTCTTTTTCCTTTGTAATCAGAAGCCTTTTCCATTTTAAATAACTGATATTCACCATTAAAAATACTAGAAAACATATTTAGATATTTTGCTTATACAAAACAGTGTGCAATATTCTCATTTTAATGAGTGCTAGAGCAGTACTTTGTGCTGGATCCTTTGACAAATCTATTTCACGTCGAGTTTAAGTTACATTTCAGAGGATTAAATAACAACTGTAATATTATATAAAACATTTAATCTTATATATGCTATAGGGAATAAATACTATTATATTTGGAAGGCTAATCCTCACAATTCCCTGTATATTTTCATTTAGAGCTTTAAGGATGGAAAATATTGAAAGAAATAAACTACACTATTGTGTGGTTTTCATTTTTTAATGATTTTAAATAATATGTGGAATAGGATTTTGGATACAGATATGAAATCATAAAATTCTCTATATCTTTCAGCTGCAATAGCAAAATGATTATTTTCCTCTTTTTATAAAGGAATCCTTGGAGTGATAACAGAAGTTACAATAAAAATTCGACCAGTCCCTGAATACCAAAAGTACGGCTCTGTAGTATTTCCAAACTTTGAGAAAGGGGTGGCCTGTTTAAGAGAAATAGCAAAGCAGGTAAAGTAATCTTCTCTTCAAATAGTATTTAATTGCACTTTTTAAAAAGCTGCAGTATCAAGTAGTTTCACTAGATGGCATGCTTGTGCCCTAACTCTACTTGCCTCTCAGGCTGAGGAATATGTTTAAAACTGCCATTCAATAATGTAATCAGTTCCAACAGAGGGCTAGGTAAAATGTTTAAATTTACGTTTTTGAGAATTGATCTCTTGATGCCACAAATAATAAATATAGAATTATTTCTTGTGTCAATATGGTTTCAATATTTAAACAGTTTAGTTCCTTTTTTTATTAAAAAAACCCAATTCTGCCTTATCATTTAAAACAACCTTAAAGTGGAAGAGAGATAATGCAGATTAAGTCACTGAGTAAATTTTACCAAAATTAATTCTGAGTATTTTAAATCCAATTTATATCAAATCAAACTATATTTCAGTATGATTAAACCTGGAAGTACAAAACTGTTATTGTTTGCATGTTATGTTTGGAGTAGAGTTGCGCTACTTAAAATATAAAGTGTCCTCTTCTAGGAACAACATATTAGCATCAGTTATTTTATTGTGTTTTTTAAAAATTATTAAACTTATTATGCAATACTGAGTGAATTGGGTAAAAGGGTAAAACTGCAATGCTTTCTATTAGTGTTATAAAAGGATTTATATGGTGCTTGTATGGCTGAACAATTTGTAGTTGATGTATTAAAAATATTTTAATGTATTTAATTATATCCCTTTGAACTCTGTTATTCTGATAAATCCAAGAAATTAAAACACTAGAAGGAAAGGGATAAGCAGACAAATTTTCAGAAGTAGAAAAGGCTTTCCATTTATTTCCATTATTACATTAAAATCAGTATTTTTTTTATAAAAGCATAGGTAATATAACTCTGAAATAGAGACCAATGGGATGCATGAAATAAATCTATAATATGAGGATAGAGGCAAAGCACTTTTGAAGATAAATTATTTTCCTCAGTTCAAAAAAATGTTACTGACAATTTGGCATTTCATGCTTACACTTTTGGGGGGAAAAAGGGCTTTAGCTCAAATTTCTTAACATGGATACAGAGTATTAATAAAGAGCAGAAAATCAAAATAATAGTAAATAATTCTTTATCACAATGGTAGAGTATGCTGAAGGATATAAGATTGTCCCCTCTCTTCTTGTTTATTTTGTTATTAGCATTACAGTAGAACTATTGGCAATCAGACTAGATCAGGCAAAAAAAAATAAAAATGCCAGGAGTAAAATTAGCAATGTAAGAACCTAAATTGTAATTATTTGCTGATTATGTTGTATTTACAATTACTTAACACAGCCTCTGTTTTAATAATGTTAATGAATATATGCAGCAATATGATTTGGTACAAGGTTACTAGAATAATTTCAAAAAACTCAAATGCTGACAACGAAACTTAGCAGAAGAAGAAAAGTAAAACAATAAGATTCTTTTTTTAAAAAATATCTATTGTGTTAGAAAAGTATAATAGCAGATATTTCTAGATGGAAAAACTAAATCTATCTTGGTTAGGAAGAATTGCCCCTATTAAAATGAATATTTTACCAAGAATCAATTGTCTTTTTCAATCAATTCTAACATATATATATAAAATAAAGTTTTAAGTGAGTAATATAAACAAACAATGAATTACAAAGACCAACAATTTAAGTTCAAGATTTTGCAAGATTCAAGTGAGCAAAGTAGATTAGAAACTTCAAATTTCAAGTAGCATCCTTATTTTAAAATTTAATAATGATGCTTACTTTTTTAAAGTATTATAATATATTCTATAATAGATAGGTAATTAATGATATATTTTAAAGCTGAAATCTCCCAGACATTGTAGATCTTTTGTTTACTTCTTTGTCTTTTCTTTGTTTTTTCTTGTCTTTTATTTCTTTTAATTTATATTCCTTTCAGATATCTAATTAAACAAAGGTGTGTGCCTTCTCTCCTTCCCCATTTCTATTTTTTCCATAATACCAGATCTTATACTACTCTGTCTCCCAAACCTCAGGGACATTTTTGGGGAAGACAGAATACATACAGTACATAGAAATATATGTTTCATCCGTCCTCCTCTCTCCTCTTGAACAGCTCTGTATTCTTTAAATGCTCAAATCTTCCTTTATCTTTTCATTACTTTTACATGACTTTTATTCTTTATTGCTCTGGTCCCCTTTTGACTATTTTTAAATTGTAATACCCTTTTTTTTAACAAGTATTACTTCTTTGAGTGAAACTTAACATTATCCAGGCATATTTTCTCTCCCCTGCCTGCAGTTGCGATTCCAGGCATCCTACCTTAAAATCTGCTCAAGGGAGCCATCTGATTCTCCAGTGCAGATTTTAAAGGATAGATGGCAGATTGTAGTAGAGGGAGAGCAAATTATGCAAACATATCTTTTATTGTTTGACCAAGGTTGAATTCATCCTTCAGAATTAAGCAAGAGTTTCTCTTTGCTATCAAATTTCTGAAATGTTTTTTGACCTGTTAAAATTAACTACGATATGGCATTATATTTTAGAAAGTGTTCTCCTCAAACAATTATAGTTAACTGTGGTTCAATACAATATTAGAAATCTTTTATAATACTGAATCTCAGATATATTTGAATTATCTGAAATTTATTTAAAAGGCCAAATATAACAATATATTATGGTTCAGATTTTAAAAATCCTGACTCTCAGTGTTGAGGAATTATCGAATATCTTTTTACTCAATGATGAAACTGTTTTGCAGAAGTTCAGTGTTTAACAGTTGGTTGGACAGTGTTACTTTTTTCCATGCCAGATTTTTTTGGGGGCACATTGATACAATTTAATTTGTGTTTTTCATCACTACTCTTTATTCTTTTCCCATAGCGATGTGCTCCTGCATCCATTCGCCTGATGGACAATGTACAGTTTCAGTTTGGTAGGTTTTTTTTACTAAATATTCAGGAATTGTTTTGGTAAAAGTACTAAGTACTCTGTAACCAGACCTTCCTTAATTGTAGGTAGTGAATTAAAAACAGCATCCTAGAATTCATAGTCTGTTATTCCTGTACTTATTTTGTGTGCTGCAATTTTCGACTGTCTTTTCATCTGATGTCAATTGTCATAGCTCATTTTTGCAGTCAAGATTCAAAGAACTATCCAGCTTATCACAAAACGACAACATGAGGCATGTGTTCTTGTCACTGCAATAGCTAGTGATAGCTACCAAATTATTTTTATAAGTATATGTTTTTTGCTTTTAAAAAATGTCAAAAACCACACACAATTTGCTCAAGTTCTTAGACACATCCTAAATAATTGGAATCAACTTCCCCCCGAGATTCGAACTACTCCCACCTTGCCGGCCTTTAAGAAAGCCATTAAAACTCTCCTGTTCCGGCAGGCCTGGGGTTGATGTCCCCGGGGGGGCCGGGATACGACTGGACACGCTGTATGAATGCACTTATTTTATTGTTTTATTGTTATATTTATTGTTTTAATCTTGTACGCCGCCCTGAGTCCCTAGGGATTGGGCAGCATATAAATTTTATTAATAAATAAAATAAATTCCTTTAATGTCAGACTTGGTAAATTGTAACCCAGCATTGCAATCAGGAAACTAAGACATGATGTGTAAGTCATTCTCAGTAACTTACTACAGTAAAGAGGTAGCCATCACTACATTTGTTCCAGCATTTACTGTTATCTGTTAATAACCAGTAAGTGGTTTGCTGAAATTCAAATATTGCTAAAACATGCCAGGACTGTAATATTAATTTGTTAATTCGATTAATCAGGTTAAAATCTCTTGAACAGCTAATTGGAACAAGTACTTGATCATGCAACAAACTTTTTTAAAAAAAAATATTTAAATGTGCAATCCCAGATTTAGTCATAGATCTACTTACAGGCTTTAGAAAGGAAAATAAGTACTATTCCACTTGGAGCAGATGACCTATGAGAAACATACATACTGCTGGATAATCCTCTATTTTTAAAAAGCTCTGTTAGCATCAGAATTCTACTGATAAGGTTTCGATTGTATGGCACTTGCAATATTCTAATCCCTCTTTGTGTTTTGATGTACTTGAAGAAAAGGCGAGGCCTAGAGTGATTATAAAATTGGAAGAGTAAAAAGGGAGTGATAGAAAAAGTTTCCTTACTTCTTACCTGGTTATGAAAAAATGGCAAGACAGCAAACAAATTAAAGTTCCCAAAGTGAGGTCTCTTAGTGTAGGAGCAGCAATAATGGTAAAAGTCTTTTCATTAAAAGCTTAAGAAAGTAATTGAACTTAGCTGAAGTATATCCCTTCAGTGAGTAAGCACAGATTGCAATAAAACCTTTTACCTTATGCTCAGTGATTTGTGATTTTTTTCCCCCCTTCAAAAACCTGGAAATGTGGAGGAGAATTAAGTTCCACATTTTCTTCTTGCTTGAGTCTTTATAAGGCTATCATACAATTATACAAGAGAATGTAAATCCAGGAAGTAGGCCAATATGATGTATTGTATAATTTACATATTATGAAACCCTAGATCAGTGGTTCTCAACCTGTGGGTTGGGACCCCATTTGGGGTTGAATAACCATTTTATGGGGGTCGCCAAACAAGGCTGTCCGCCATTTCCCCCCCCCCTTTTCTTTGGCTACACCCCTGGCACCCGGTGATGTATAAGTGATTGGGGGTCACCACAACATGGGGAACTGTATTATGGGGTCGTGGCATTAGAAAGGTTGAGAACCACTGCCCTAGATCAAGAAGTTGAAGTTCATACAAAAATGCTTTGTTTCACCCTACATCTTAAAATTTTCTCGGTTTGAAGTATATCTGTACGTATTGCATTGTATACAATGGAAATATATTGCAGACATTTCCATTATGCATATAGTATTATTATTATTATTATTATTTCATTAAACATGAACCTCAGTCAACTGAACATTCAAATTGGCTGGCGCTGATGGTTGACATGGGTTGCTACCAGCATCCTAGGTGTCAACCAGGTATTTCCTTAAAATATGTTCCGAGTAGCGCAGTTTTTTGTAACATTGCTGGAGTTATTGCAGGAAGCTGCAGTTTCTTGATGTATTTTGCAAAGTTTTGGGACACAGTTCCCAGTGCCCCAATGACAATGGGTACCACTGTTGTTGTTGTTGTTGTTATTTATTATCTTTATTCATCTGTCTGTTGTCTTACAATTTTTTTCTCTTTCTTGGCAAGGTCAAGCTCTTAAACCACAGGTTGCTTCTATTTTTACATCACTATTGGATGGACTGAAAAAATTTTACATCACAAAGGTATCTAATTTTAATCTTGGCAATAAAGAGATGCAAATTTTAAATAATTTTGTATAATTCACAGAAAGTAGTTCCAGTATGGATCTGCTTGACAGTTTGATAATGAACAGTGTCAGGTGACTTGCAGGTGAACCAAAACACATGTGTTTTGCAATCCAAAATGCAATTATTTTTTTAAAGAGGTTTTTAAAAATGAGACCATGGTTGATCCCTCTTATTCTGTATTTCCATGCTGATAGAAATGAAACATCAGCATATGCTATTCCTCTTTTATTTTCTCCAGCTACCCAGCCTCTTGTTCTTTCTGGATTTTACTTGAAGATATTTGATATTTGTTGGTATTTGGTAGTTGAAACTGTACTGTATTTTAATTGTGCCTAAAAAAAGTCAAAAACTGAACTCTCAACTTCATCTTTAAAAAAAAGTCATATGCTTCTTCCTTTAGAAATTGATCTTCTTACCAAGAGTAATATGAAAATGAATTTAGTGCCAATAATATGGAGATCTTGCTGTGTATGTTACAATAATACAATGCAGGTGCTTTTTTTCCACAGTTCAAAGGATTTGATCCCAATGTATTATGTGTTGCTACATTGGTCTTTGAGGGTGCCAGAGAGAAAGTCCTCCAGCATGAAAAGCAAGTTTATGATATTGCTGCAAAATTTGGGTATGATTTTTAAAGTTTTATAACTGCTACTTTTTATTTATTTTCCTAAAACTTTGCAGAGTTAAGTAGAACTAGATGGACCCTTGAGTGTCATGCATTTTTCAATTATAAAAAATGAAAAAGTGAGAACAAGTTAACATTGTTGGTCTCTTTTTAGCTGCATTTCTACATATTCAGTAATTATGTTTTTATAATAAATATGGTATTAGTTTGCCTAAGCATGCATTTTGTCAAAGCCTTAACTATTACAACAAAATGTAAAAATTTATCTCATTCAGCTGATGTCTATTTATAATAGTTTCCTTTTTCTAATTTTTAAAAATAATTTCTGATAATAAATTAGTTGATACAGGGAAGGAGAGTAATGTTTAGAGATTAAGGTATAATAATGTCCATTATTGACTTACAGCTGGAATGAACAAGTCTGTTTTAAAAAGGAAATTGTCTGTCTTTAATCAACAGAACTTGATTAATTATATATATCCCACCTCCTGTCACCTATTGCTCTATGCTGTTACAAGGAAGCAGAAAACATTTCACTTTTATAAGCTGAGTAATGGAAGGGTAATTTGTGTCCAGCTGGTTTGATTGATTATGGGTCTGATAATGAAACTATGGTGAAGATATTTATTCAGATTACAACAACTTTATTTTCCATTTAAGAAAAAATAATAATAACATCATTGCTATGGCTAAGTAGATATTTTGTTAACTTTAGTTGTTTACCTCCCCAAATGTTCAGGTTCAAAGAAGTACAGTGCCTTTTCAAGTAAAGAAATATATACATATTAATAATTTCATAATTAATTTGCGAATAAAAAACGAGCTAACCTACCAATTTCTTGCTCCATATCCTATCTATACATTTCTGGTCAATTGTGTTTCACTTTTGGCCTGAAAGCTACAAAACGAGGAATAAGATAGAACTTCTAGCTATTGAATCTGAACTAAAGCCCCGTATTGGTTTTTCTTGTACACTCCTTTGCACACTGTGTTCTTTGTCACAATGCCAGAGAAAAAAAGGGGGGGGGGAATGCAGCCAGCTATTAAAAGACATTGTTATACTCGCTACCAGGCAGCTGTTACTCCTGTCTGACTATCACTTTATCAAGCTGCAAACCCAGTTGGCTGTTAGATTCTGCTCCTTTGAACAGCCAGTAATAGTAGAAAGAAGATAGCTCCATGGCAGCAACTGTTCCCAAGCTTGTTTAATCTGCCTTTCTTGCTGCATGAAATCAAACATGTCACTAGCAACCTACTCCCCTGACTCTTCCATAGAACAGTGCTCATTAGCACCAACAAGTGGAGTCGAAGCCGTCTCCTTTTTAAAAACAAACCACAAGGTTCCTACTCTGAGGAATTTGACTAACGAATATAAACTTCATGCAGAGAATTGACAGAATACAGCAGCAGTCAGGAGCAGCACATTTGCAAGTACCAAAATATCGATGAGATAAATCCCCCTAGATAAATATTTTATTTCCCCAAATCTTACCATACTTCAGTAGCTAAGAATGGACTTGTCTGTATGTGGGCATCTAATACCATCATTTGAGAGCCAGAAAAGTCTGCTTTATTATAAATATATCCTGCCTTTCCTCTCCATACTTTAAGGTAGCATATGGGAGAAGCGGGGTTGACATATGTTATCCTCACAAAAAGACCTTTTGAGTATTTAGAGAGAGTTCGTGACAGAAAGTGACTGGTCATCTCTGGGATCTGGTGCAGACTTGACTTCAAGTTTCTTGGTTCAACTTCTTGGTCCAACTTCATCACTACTGTGTTGGCAATCTTTTAAAATATTTTTTCTCTAAACCCTGCATAATAGCAATAGCACTTAGACTTATATACATCTTCACAGTGCTTTACAGCCCTCTCTAAGCGGTTTACAGAGTCAGCATATTGCGCCCAACAATCTGGGTCCTCATTTTACCCACCTCAGAAGGATGGAAGGCTGAGTCAATCTTGAGCCGGTGAGAATAGAACTCCTGGCAGTCAGCAGAATTAGCCTGCAATACTGCATTCTAACCACTGTGCCACCACAGCTCCTAATATTTTTGCCAAATAGTGAAAGCTTTTGTCCTTTATCTTTTCGGTATTGTGTAGAAGTATCTAAACAGTGCAAAACTTTAAGGTTCCCATACCAACATACTATAATGATGGACTTTGTGCCACTTGAAAATCCTGTGTGTGTATATGCAGATGCATATAATTTCTTGTGTCAATTATTATATCTAGAACTAAACTTAATCTATATAAATCCTAGCAACTAAAGTACAGGTAATTCTCAATTTACAACCATTCCTTTAGTGATCATTTGAAGTTACAACAGCACTGAAAAAGGTGACTTATGAGCAGTTTTCCTACTTATGACCATTGCAGTATCCCCATGGTCACATAATCAAAATCCGGGTGCTTGGTAACTGGCATTTATTTATGACAGTTGCACTGTCCCACGGTGATCACCATTTGTAAGCTTCCCAACCAGCTTCCAACAAGCAAAGTCAATGGGGGAAACTGGATTTCCTAAACATGTGATTCACTTAACAATTGCAGTGATTCACTTAACAGACCTGTGGCAAAAAGTTGTAAAATGGAGCAAAACTCATTTGACAACTGCCTTGCTTAGCAACAGAAATTTTGGGCTCAATTGTGATCATAAGTGGAGGACTACCTGTACTCTTATTATATCCTCAGAATGGCTAGTGTTGACATTTTAGAGCTAGAACGTATAATATTTTATTATTTTCAAATTGCAGTGGTCTTGCAGCTGGAGAAGACAATGGACAGAGAGGCTATATGCTGACATTTGTCATTGCTTATATTAGGGTAAGTTTATTTTACTTTTTGAACAATATATAGATTTATAATTTTCCACTCTGCATAACTTTGGCAGCTTATTGAAATAAAGCAAGAAAAAGGCATGAGCTGATTTCTGTTCAGAAATGTGCCCATATTTCAGTGGTTCAGAACTCTTAAAGGTACATATGAACATCTACTATTAAAATGTTCCTTGTACATTGAGTGGTGATTGAAAGTTGCTAACAACTTCAGTTGTCATTGTAACCAAGAAGCCATTACCCTTCTTTTGAGGAGACCACTTTTCAGAAACCTCTAAGGCTGATTTTTTTTTTTTATTATTAACAACAACAGTAGCTGTTAGAAGCCATCTGGTTCCTCCTTCATGGTATGGTATGGTTAGCTGTTAATTTTCTCAGGATTTTCTTGCAATTTTTATCCTTTTATTATAGTTATTGTATGATTCGGTTTTTTTTCTTGTGTTTGGTTTTAGATAGTAAATAGACTTTAAACTTTTGAGGTACAATATTCATGGAAATGGAATTGTTTTGCTTATTTTTTTGTCTTTGTGCTTTATAAAAATTATATAGTTTTACAGTGTTGCTTATAAGGTATATATGTATAAGATACATGTTATACATAGATTAATTTCAGGAAATTGAAACTAAGTTTCAGATACATTTTCCATACTCCTAGGCTGAGCCTAGTCATTTAATTTAAATAAATGCAGGTCTGTTGCCTCAGTAATACCTTAACTATTTTCAGTTGCATATATATTCCTAGTAAATATATGAGTCTAAAATGGAATACTAATCTAAGCCTTTTCTGGTTTCTTGAATAGGACCTTGGCATGGATTATTATGTAGTTGGAGAATCATTTGAAACATCTGTTCCTTGGGATAGGTAAAATCAAAACATTTTCTATTCAGTGAAAATAAATATTTTTATGACTTTTTTTCCGGAAAATTTGTTAGAAAGTGTTGGTTTTAGATTTTAGTGATGTAAATATTTTGTAGAATATAAAGATAGCAGATTGTTTCTGGAATAATAGAAAAAAATGTATTATTTGACAGTCCATGTGAAACGTATTTTAGTAATAATACTTCATAGATTTTTGATGAAGTAAGAAAACCTAATCAGTTGGCTTCTAACTTCCCTGTCCTCCAACAGAGAAACAACTTCTGTCCTCAGGCACTTTTTGAGCCAATGAAAGATCCTGTTGTTTGAAAAAGAGGACAATCATTATCTCTCTGGTGATTTCCTAATGAGCATAAGCATAGTTTAATATGTATATAATTTAAGAATAAATTACAAAAATATAACACAGTACCCAAAACCTCACACTTAGAATGGCTTAATTAAATGGATTTATGGATACCATCTTCAAAAGACTATCTGAATTTAGTCCTGTGCTTGTGCTTGTGGTCTTGTGCTTCTGAGGGACTATTAAGTTGGAAATGCTGATCTTCACATTTCTCATTTTTGTTATGACTTTGTCATTTTCCCAAAAATTCTAAATTGCAAATAATTTCCATTATTTCCAAGATATTATCAACTAATAAGTTGAGGCTTAAAGTTATAGGAGACTGCTCTAGAACTATTTAGACCTTTTTGATCTTGTGGCTTTCAAGTACCAAGTATATATATACATTATGTACATTTGGCTTTTACAATTAGTGTAATCAAGTTTATAACCTTTACTTGGTCATCTGGTTCTCCTTATCACATTCAGAGGAATCTGTAGAGCCAATAGAATGTGCCTTTAATAAGTTTTGTGCAGAATGGGATGGTTTTGATTTATTGAATAAATAAAAGTGGTATTTTTGGAGGAAAAAGCCCTGATAAGGAGAATTATCCATCTAGATCCGTGGTAGCAAACCTATGGCATGCGTGCCACAGGTGGCACGCAGAGCCCTCTCTGTGGGCACACACGCCGTCACCCCAATCCTAGGCCTTCAGCTGGGTTTTATAAAACCTTTTCGCTTTAGGCTTCCGCCACTGTGTGCAAAAAAAAAAAAAAGGTTCAATCAATCAGTCAATTTCAACTTCTCACAGGAAAACAAAGATCTCACAAAATTGGAATTGATTGATTGAACTTTTTAGTCCCACCCAGTCTGCCATTACCACTGCAGCTACACCCACCCAACAGGCCATGCCCATCCAATTAGCCACACCCACCCAGCACCCTACAATACGTAAGTGGGTTTTGGGTTGCAGTTTGAGCACTCGGTCTCTAAAAGGTTCGCCATCACTGATCTAGGTCTTAAATTTAGGAAGCTTTAATCAAGATAAAAATATAATGTATTTAAATATAATCCCAGTTTCTATTAAATGTTGTTTAATAATTATTTTGTGGCAGTATGTACCTTTGAGAACCAAGCAGAATGTGTAGGTACCTTTTTACTTTTAATGACCCAGAATTAATCCTTGTCTTGAGCTACAATAAATCTATTCTTATATCGGTTACAAAATGTTACCGATGAATGTGTTAAATAGTTTTGCTTTTTTATCTTTTGTGCTATTTTATCTTTAGGGTTCTTGATCTGTGCAAAAATGTAAAAGAAAGAATGACCAGAGAATGCAAGGAAAAAGGTGTTCAGTTTCCACCATTTGCTACCTGTCGGTAAAGCATCTTCATATAAATTAAGTTCTAAAATGGGTTGGTGATATGTAGGCCTACAGTGTGACTTTTATTGCCCCAGAAACCTCTTAAAATCATGTCACTATAATTTTGCACCGAAGCCCTAATACTATGTAGCTTTATTTATTTGGTGACCAGTTTTTGTAAAATAGCTTGAGATGCCTACTTGCATCAGCTGAATTGTCTAATTGCTACAATGAAAGTTAAATTACAACAAGCCTCCATCTTGTTTAGAATTGCCACAGTTTTGTATCACACAAAATGTGGTGTGCACTTAATCTAAATCATCACTAGTTGAAACAAGTCAGGTTTATAAAATGCAGTGTGACCTTTACTTTTCTCAGTTGGTCAGACTGAAATTTCAACCATAGTTAGTTCAGCTTCAGCAGCATTGCTATCCCTATAATGCAGTGTTTTCTAACCTTAGCCATTTTAAGGTGTGTGGATTTCCCAGAATATCCCGATGCTGGGTGCTTTGCTACTTTGGGGCTTTGGGCTATAAATAAAACTTAATAATGCGAACTTAGGAGAGATGGGAATACTTGCGTTTAACATCCAGTGTCGCCATATCGTTTATTTTTAAACTGGATTCTTTGTTTAATAATTTTGTTATTTGATCAGACTTTTTTTTTTTTTTTCAAATAAACCAGGGTGACACAGATGTATGATTCTGGTGCATGTGTCTACTTCTATTTGGGCTTTAACTACAGAGGAATTAGTGACCCTACTCGGGTTATTGAAGAAATAGAGGTAATTCTACATATTTAATAACTTAAATGTTCTAGATAAAGTTTATGTTTAATTGTTACCTAAACCAAAGTTAAATAGAAACTGGCTGTTTAATAGCTTTAAGGAGATGTTCACATTATTTTTGATGAGCTGTTGGTCATCTGTTTCATCGACCCTGAATTTCCAGGTGGTTTTTCCCATCCAAGTTCTTATCAAGTTGAACCCTCCCAATTTCCCCCCCCCCCAAGTTCTAACCTCATTTTTCTTTTTCTGGTCTCTGTTCCCCCATTCCCCAATTCAGACCATAATTTTTGATTGCAAACACTTTTCTGTTTGCTTGCTTTTTAGAAACAACATAGGATATTTGTAGAACTCTAACAAAGTTTTTGCTTATCAGTGGAATAGGAGTGAGGATGAATCTGTGCTAACATTTGCTATGTAGACACATATTGCAATTAAAATTATGTTTATGTAGAACTTCAGAATGAAAATGCTCTGAAAGGAGTTGTTTTCATTTTTATCAGAGACTTTTTTAAAACAATTGGAAATATGTCTCTCAAAAGGTAAATTGCAAGTAAAACTACTGCCCTTATTTAAGTGTAAATAATGTAACATCCCCTTCCTTTATATTATATATTTGCTGGTGACTGAATGAAACATACTATCTTGCCTGCTTCAACAGCTGAATAATTTAAATATTTTAAATTACTTTATTCCTTTTAGGCAGCAGCTAGAGATGAAATCCTTGCTAATGGAGGAAGTTTGTCACATCATCATGGAGGTATTGTTACAGATCATATTTTTAGTTACTCACTTTGTAGTATGTATGTATGTATGAATGTATGTATGTAAAAGGAAAAAACATACTCTTGCAGATTATAGCCCAATTAGACTGTTCAGCATCATTAACAAATAATATACTCATCATCTCTCCTGGAAGCTTATAGATTGGCTGGAACATAGCAGGTGAATTAGCCAGTTTTAGAATCTGTCAGGCATGTTCAGTTAATACACAGAGAGACTTAAGAGAATTGTACACTTATCTGTCAGTGTGTAAAATGCTTTGTATTTTGATACTCCTGTGGAAGGCATTAGAGCAGGGTCTTCAGCCTTTCTGGCTTGGCAAACTGGCAGAAGCAGCAGGGGAGAGAGGGAATGGTTTTGCATGGGCCCCTCTTCCACAAATACAGCTGCATACACACGTATGCCACTTCCGCAGCCTGGTTTCAAACGGGCTGCAGCCCAGCATTGGGCTGTGGATGGGGGTTGGGGACCCCTGAATTAGAGGAATCCCTCCTGTAGATAAAATATCTGTTTTTATTCACACATAGTAACCTGTCAATAATAATGAAATATATAGAATGAGAGCCTAATCTGAGTAGAATCAGAGTCCCTTGTTATTAATTTTTTATATGACCCTACAATTGAAACCTTTACTGGTCCCATTTTTCATCTTTGTTTATACTTGTTATACTTTTGCTACAGTATATTCCTATATAGGGATGATTTTGTAATGTTTCCTATAATCCTAGTTGGTTTGAAAAAGTCTTAATGCAGTGGTTCTCAACCTGTGGGTCGGGACCCCATTTGGGGTCGAATGACCATTTCACTGGGGTCGCCAAACCATGCTGTCCGCCATTTTTTTCCCTTTTCCCTAGCTGTCCTACTCCCTCTTATTGGTGGCCACACCCATTTGGGGGTCACCACAACATGGGGAACTGTACTATGGGGTCACGGCATTAGAAAGGTTGAGAATCACTATCTTAATGCATACATTACAGTAGCATTATTAGTTCTCAGAAAATGTAAGTTTCATTTTTTGCTAACAGAACCAAAATATATAGATGTCAAGTAGATAGCAGGTTTAACCCATGAAATTATACAAGCATTCCAAAATTGTTTTCCAGTTTTGGACTGCGTGGTATTATAATGCTTATTATGGCCAAACAGTTTCAGAATATATAGCCATAGCTTTCCCAAAATTGGGCTTCATGTCAGGAATGAAATACTGTCAATCTGGAATATTTCCATCAAGGTTGAAATAATCCATTTTGAGTTTAGAATATTTTACACAATTCTCATATCTAGTAATAGGAATATTTACAATATATGCTGTTTCAGACACACATTGTTATACATATTCTGAATTGACTATACAGTAAATATCAGTATTTGCTTATATACAGTAAGCAAACTTAGTGTGGTAACTAACTGTATAAGAAGTTTTGTCACTTTTGAGGAACATCCAACTAATAACTGTCTTTTAACATAGGAATGGGAGATAATTAGGAGTAAGATTAAAATAAATACCGCACAAGAGTTTAATATTTTCAGGTTACTTTATATATGTTTAGCCACCTACAGAATGGAGGATACATCCCCAAGCTTTTTTCTGTGATATATTTATAAAATGTTATGATTTCTGGCCAAATGACTGGTGACAAAAGTCTATAAACTGATCCATGTCAGTTCTTGATATTTTCAGCCATAAATTCATTATGTGCAGGTTCTACATGTCTTTTGAAAAGTGGAGAATGTTTTCTTTCACTCTCTAATATGTTATCTTTTGAGTCAAGAACTATATTATAACATGCTGAAAGATAATTGTGAGCTGTTTTGTATTTTAATTAGTCCAGTCAGTCTGACTTATTTGATTAAAAATATCAATAATACAAAATGCTTCCTATTACTATTCTGAAGAATTCCTGTTTTTAGATAGTGTTAATCATTATTACCACTAGCCTGCTTGCCTACCTACCTGCCTATCTCCAACTGCAATCAAGATACTCTTGGTGGCTATCTTACACTATGATAATGGAGAATGTTTTACAAAGCACTTATCATATTTATCCCATAGGAAGACTAATTTTTCATTGGGGATAGTCATCTTATATTTGCTGACAATAGATACCATTATTGAAAACAGAGCAGGAGTTTCTAATAATTAATGCAAGTGGGAGCAGATATTGAGCTGAAAGTTTGAATGCCTTTGAAAATTAGACTAGCCAGCACAGCTAGGGAAAGCTGGGGGAAATCAAGACGATTTTTAATATCCATAAACTCCTATGGAGGTTCTTCACTGTAGACAACTCAATTTTTGTATGAAGAGAAGAGCAAGAGGAGAAACAAACAGCTCACTGCCTAAAGAATTGCTTCCCAATTTTAGCCACGACTTTTATGGAGGTGACTGGTCTAAACAGATGAATTCCTGGCATAGCAAGAGTTTATGTATCTGGAAGTTAAAGCCGCTGAATTCAGTGAGGCTGATTATAATGTATCAGTTTTATTCCTGCTGAGTGCAGATGTCTAAATTTTCTTTCTCTGTTTATGTTTGTTTGCAAAGAGAAATTGTGCATGTGTTCAGATGAAAAAGTAATTTATTTTACAAATGCAGAACCTTGTTTCACAAGTTGTTTCTTTAATTTTTTCCTCCTGATCTGAACATTTTTTAAAAAAATATGGCTTATAACATCTACAGATATGTAAGATGGTTCCACGTGCACATTTTTTGGGGGAAAGAATAAGCCAGGATTGGTTTAAGTGGAAATTAGCAACCCCGACTGACAAAAAAATGAAAGCTGGGACTTTAGAGGAATTTTATGTATGCTTATAACCTTTTTTAAAATTTTCTTATTGTTTATTTTGGTAGGCTCATGTTAAATTCAGAATCATCAGAGACAAATGTTGCCAAGCAAAGTTATTCCAAAAAACTCTTAATTTATCTTATAAATAGTTCTTATTTAGAGGATAGAAAAAGGATAAGAAGATTAGTTTAAAAAGTGGAAGTAGCTGGAACATTGGTGGGGAGGATGATCATACAATGCTGAAATTTTTGATCGTAAGGGAAAGTAAAACTTAGAATTTATGTGGTCACTAAGTGTTGATACCAATTTCAAATATTTAATCAAAGTCTTGGACTTTTATAGAACAATAATAAATAGGATCCTATGACAGGAGAATTTAATGGCAAAACAACATCACTAAAGAGGCAAAATACCAACAGGTAACAAGGAAAAGACAGAGCATCTCAGATTCCATTTTGCTGCAGTCAATCCATAAACACAAAAAAAATTGGAAAAAGTAGGACATTAAGAAGGGGCATGATTAAAGATTGAAATTTCTAAAAGAAATGTGCATAGTTTGAATGACTTTAAATCTCTAGAGCTCCTTGCACTGCATTATAGTGAATTGAATGATCTACCTAATTTTTTGGCTTATGTATTATCTTTGAACAATCGTGAAAAAATGTGAAGTGCCAAAAGATTGAAAGAGAGCAACCAAAACATAAGAATCTCATTAGAGACAATGGTCTGCCATTAACAACTTGGAAGATTGTAGCATAAATGATAAAAGTTTGTTAACATTTTAAAATAATGCAATAGTTACTAAAAGTCAGTACAAATTCGTCAAGAATAAATTTTACCAGATAAATCTTACCATATTTTTAAATGAGTATTTCTTTAATAGCATGAATGCTGTAATGTGACTATGTTGATAGAATACTCCCTGACAGCAAGCTAGTTAAATGTAGATGGTATGGCATTTGTGTGGATACATAACTGACTCAAAAATCATATTTAGAAAGAAGTATTAAGTTAATGCCACAATAATCTATCATGGCTCTTCCAATCTTCAGTACTTTCATTAATGATTTGGAAAAGAGAAATATGCTTATTGAATTTGCAGGTGGTACAAAATTGTGTGGGATAGCTAATATTTTGTACTAAAGAAAAATGGGTACAAGAGACCATAAAAATAAATAAATAAATAGACTGACTATATAGTTCCAAATACTAGAGCAAGATGCATTTGTCATTTTAAAACAGCTTTTACTATTTCCAGCTTTGGCAAACTCAGTATAGCCAATCAAAGCATTTCCTAGGCTCCATTGTTACTTATCTTTCCTTAATATCCATGTTGGACATGATATGGTATTCCTTAGATCATGATTTCTATGCATAGAACATTGAGTCTAAAATGAAAAGAAAGACTGACCTGATGATAACAGGAACATCTTTCTAATTATCTTAGGAAAAGTTATTTATAAGCTATTACTTTTTCAAGTATTTTATTCACAAGTCCAATGTTACAGGCAGAATTCAAATATCAGTATAACCCACAGGATAGAAAAATTAGAACTGGGATAATTAAAATCTGAATCTTTAATTAGGGTAGAAGTTGCTGGACCACATGATTAATCAGCTCCAAAACTAAAAAGGCACCTTTTTTCTAAACAATATGGTTGAATATCCCATTTCTGAACATTGGGAGGACATATCCTAATGTTTCAAGTCCAATATTAGTTCTATGAAAACTCTTATGGTCACCTCCTAAGCAAAAAAGAGAACATTCCATTGTTAGTAATATAGTGCAAGAAAAATATTTCACTCAAGCAGTTGAAGAGAGAGTAGAAACAGTTGGGCTATGTTGGGTTAAAAGCAGTATCAGTTGCTGGTAATTGGTCCAGAGAAGCATACAGATTAGGAAAGATGTTTGGCCAAAAAAAAAAGCCTAAAGTTAGAATTAAGAAATTAGATGATGGGATTTATCAGATGAAATATCTAAAGGTAAACACTTAGGTAAGATAAGATAAGATAACATAAGATAACCTTTATTGTCATTTTTTTTTTACTGTGGGCACAACGACACACATCAAAAATGAAATTTAGTTGCCCGCTCTCAAAGTGAAACACATACATGACACACTCCTAAACATACTATGTACAACATATGTATAGACCCACACCCCTACATATACATAACAAATAAATATTAAATACTGTCCATACTTGTTTGAATATGATTAAAAAATAAAAAAAATCTGGATATAAATGTATTTAGTTTAAGAGGGATGGGCCCCTCAATTAACATAGTATTTGTTTTTATGATATGAGAAATAAAAATGTTGGGATGGTTTATATGAAGGAAACGTTTTAGACACTTAAGTGTAATTGATCTTGAGAAAATCTTAATTGATGAAAAAAAGTTCTGAATAGATGATTGGATTTATTTGATGGAATATTTAAAGATTAAACATTTGTTTGAATATGGTTAAAAAGAATAGAAAAATTTTAGATATAAATGTATCAGCTTAAGAAGGACATGTTTCTCAAGTAGTATACTATTTCCTTCCTTTTTTTCTTCTCTTTTTTCTTCTCTTGTTTTTTTAAGATATGAGAAATGTAAAATTGTTGGGATAGCTTATATGAGGAAAAAGACTTAACTGGTAAGAATGTTTTGAACACTGCGGGCAAAACAAATCTAAATTAGAACTTTGAAAACAGGATCTATGATGAGGTAATTAAGATGATCAATTAGAAAAGAAGCTTTATATTGATGTGGTTGTTAAATACTAGAAAAATGTTTATATTCAATTGTTATCTATCAAAATACTAAGAAATGTACTAATTCAAGGTTGGTAAAATAATATTATTGGAAGAAAAGAAAATCAAAGAAAGCTACTATGTGGATTATGGAATTATAGAATTTAATTGTTATTGATTGGTTTTAGATATAAACCCAGGCAACACACTGTTTACCAAATATTAAGGTGAATAAAATATATTTTTAAAAGAGAGAGAATCAAAGGAAATGTCTGGAATTGATCTGGAGAACAATTGAGCAGAGAAGGCAACCTGTTATGCTACAGATTATTTGGGCTTTCATTTCTCTTGCTCTGACCAGTTGAAAGAGATTATAGCATCAGATCTCCATAGTACTAAGTTGACTGTTCATGAGTTAAACTAAATGAATTCGTGATTTAAGCAGAAATTTAGCAGCTAACAATGGCTTTAGTATTTGTGTAACTCATGTTCTATTTATGCTTATTGCCTATTCTAAAACTAAGGATATAGCTGGAGACAAATTTAACAAAAGAATGTTATATGCGATAGATATAGAAGCTAAACCTTAAAATTTTGGCCAAAGAATTATGGCTTCTTCATATTTTCTTTGAGTGTGGGATTAATACATGGCTCACTGGCAGAACATACAAATAAACTTTGATATTTTTTTTTCAATTTTGCAAACAGGCATTTCTGTAGTAGTTCTATCAATTACCATGTGTTAAATTCCCACAGTGACTTCTAATACTTATTCTGAGCTGCAATTTATGATTTGGGATTAAACTGATAGTATCCTTGTTTATTATTATTTACTGACCTTTAGCCTTAATCATGACATTCTTAGTGTTTCTTTTTGTTCCTGCATGTGGAAGGGAGAACATTGATGCAATTCCTCTTCAGAGTTTGCCCTATAATTGTGATTAATAACAGTTGCTTTCAGTATCCTGAAACAGGCAGCCTGGTTTGTCTGCCTACCACAATCATCTTGTGATAAATGGAGCTATTTTAACTCTGGTTTTGTGTATCAAAGAAAACAGATGTAGTCTGGGACTTGAGGCTATAAGGAATATAAAGCATATTTGACTTAATCTTCATAGTGCTTACTGTTTTTGTAGAAAGAACCAGACACTTTATACCAGAAAGTGTTTACTCCTAACAGTCCCTTTTCTGGAACAAAAAATTGAAAAATAAAAGAAATTTGACTCCTGAGAAATAGTTGCTCTTTGCAAATAACTTTGTTGCTTTCTTCTCAGTATTTATTTTGTGTATAAATATATCATTTAATGTTAGCTAAGAATAATTTGAAACCAGGAAAAAGAAACATTTCCATTCTGCAGGAAAGCATTGTATTTTGAAGACAAAATTTGCTGAGAGATTAGAAGACATTTCCAACTTCTCTTGAATTCCCTTCCGTTATGTTTAGCTCCTGATTGCCAATAGTATTGGAAATGCAGAGGAGAAATCGTGAGAAGTGTAGAATTTGCATTGATAAGTCTATTCCAGGGGTAGGCAACCTTGGCTCTTTTATGACTCGTGGACTTCAACTCCCAGAATTCCTGAGCCAGCCATGCTGAGCCAGTCCACGAGTCATAAAAGAGCCAAAGTTGTCTACCCCTGGTCTATTCAGTATTGATAGGCTGGTCACTGTTGCCCTTTGCTTGCATGGGTGGGTCTGTGTATTATAGTGCGGTAGTTAACACCTCAGGTCTGTCCATGATATTTAAAATTAATAATCCACTATGGTATGCCAAATGTATTAAAATAAGCATCTTGAGATATAGTAGCATCTTTGAGCCTAGATTAGTGAAACAATCACTTGAAATAAAAATAAGTAATTAAAAGGCTTTCAAAACTTTGCTAGGTTCTTAAATATTTCTGCAATATTCAAAGTAGCTTAATCTTTCACATTTATGTTTGTTTCTGTTGATTAAAAATGGTTTGATTGATTCATTTAGCAGCTATCAGCTGGGCAGTATTTTTATGTGTTTATTGAAGAAATGTTCATGAATATTCAGTTGCAGTTTCAAGGTCTCAAGTAAATTGTTATTCAACTATGTCACTGAAGCAAATCCACTATAGATATTAAGAGGCTAGCTGAATGGATGGGTAAAAGCAAGCATTTGCAATAGCTGAGAAATTAAATATTGCAATAAAATAATGCATTTTTAGGTCTTTCACTAGATCTAAAAACGTCTTAATTAAAATGAATTAAGTTGAATAAATATGAGCCTGCAGATGCCAAAAAAGCCAACACAGTGCTAGGCTGCATTAACAGAGGGATAGAATCAAGATAATGTGAAGTATTAATACCACTTTACAATGTCTTGGTAAGGCCACACTTGGAATACTGCATCCAGCTTTCATCACCACAATGTAAAAAAGATATTGAGACTCTAGAAAGTACAGAGAAGAGCAACAAAGATGATTAGGGGACTGGAAGCTAAAACATATAAGGAACGGTTGCTGGAATTGGGTCTGTCTATTCTAATGAAGAGAAGGACGAGGGATGACATGATAGCAGTATTCCAATATCTCAGGGGCTGCCGCAAAGAAGAGAGAGACAAGCTATTTTCCAAAATGCCTGAAGGCAGGACAAGAAGCAACGGATGGAAACTAACCAAGGAGAGAAGCAATCTAGATCTAAGGAGAAACTTTCTGACAGTTAGAACAATTAACCCGTGGAACAACCTGCCTCCAGAAGCTGAATGCTCCAACACTGGGAAGTTTTTAAGAAGAGACTGGACAGCCATTGTCTGAAATAGTATAGGGCAGGGATGTCAAACTGCCGCCCCAGAGGCTGGACGCATCACGACAAAACTGCGCCCACCCCATTGCCGGCAATGAGGGGAAAGTTCTGATATGTCGCACGACATCATGTGACGTCACGAGTTTGACATGTTTGGTATAGGGTTTCCTGCCTGAGTGGGGGGGGGAACTAGATGACCTCCAAGGTCCCTTCCAACTTTATGATGATGATGATGATGTAGTCAGGTGGTGCATCTGTTATTTTATCTGAGAAATGGTTCTATATTTTCCAAGCAAAATAAAATTCTTTTTTAAAGTGACACCTTGACTTGTTACAGTTGCTAAAAGCAACTGTGGTGCTTCTAACACAGTGAAATTGTCATTCAGGGTTTGCAACTTGGTGCTACAAATGGGTTAATTTCTTTACCAAATATGTTCATAAAAGACCACCGGTGTGCGCTGCACAGTTTTTTTTTACTTTCCGGTTCGCTAATCAAATGTACGTTAGATTTATTATTGTAAAAGTATAAAGCATAGAAAATGTGACAAGATAGATGTGTAAATTATCATAGTGACAGAACTAATGATGCAGTCCAAGCACCTTCTGTTTTCCAGCACTCGGTGAGCAACTTCATTAAATATGCAGTGGCTGTTTGGTGGCTGCTCAGACATCAGTTCAGTCCCTCGTGGAGTCACATTATTGTGGAGGTGGGGAAAAGACAGGCCTGCTCGCTGTTGGACATCCTGCTGTGGCTTTAATGTGCTCCAGCTTGTTGGACCAGTTGTTTTCAGTCTTTTTTTGGACAATTACATCTATATCCACAGGATACATTCACTTAAACAATATTACAGATAATGGAGTATAGTGGCTTAGACTATTCATTGTCTCTTTAGCTCTGATTGGCAGATAGGTGGCTGAGAACGGCTCCTGGTCAGCCTTGCTTTTTTTTCTTTTCTTTCCCCAGAGAGCTTGGTGACAGGCTGATCTTTGGCAGGGGGAAGAAACAATAATACTCTGTTCTCAGTTGGTGTTCATATCATTCATTATCCCTGAGGCAATTTAACCAGCTACCTCAAGCATGGACATCCTAGGTTTAATTGGGGGGAGGGAGGCACCTAATGCAACCAAGACGCATTGGTTGCAACTTGTTTTTTCATACAAATACATCAGACTTTTGGTTTAAATTCATGCTGTATTCAGCACCTGCTTCAATTTATTCAATGGAGGATTAAATGATGTTATAACACTTGCTTAATGATAGAGCAGATTTCATTTAAAACAATTGTAGTTTTTATGACTGTGTTATAAACTCTCATTAAGTTTATATTCGTATTTATAATTTTCTAACATGTGCAAGGAAACCAGCTTGGGGTAGGAGTTAAAGGCACAAGGCCAGCTGGGTGACTTTGGGCCATTCAACTTTAAGAAGAAAGCAAGGGCAAGCCATTTCCAAAAATGTTGCCAAAAAAATTACAGGGACTTGTCACTAGGAGTCAAGACTGGTTATGTAAAGGTAGTAACAGCTGTCAATGGTCTTGGATGTATATGTAGTACTTAAGTGTAGGTTAAACAATGCCTAATGTCTATTAACCCATGTAGTGTGGCTGTAGTATTATTTATCCTTATTTTCTTTACTCCCCATTTTATTGGTATTATGATTCTATTGCTTTGCATGTACACTTAAGAATTTCTGTGCTGGACACATATTCCTTGTGTATCTATTTATACTTAGTCAAATAAAGTATTTGACTCAGTTCAGAGAAAGTTTACTCCTAAATATAGATATAGATAGAACTACAGCCAAAATCTGTCATCCTACTTTTGAGAAATGTGTTTTCTTGTTTATTTGATAACATGACTGTTTTTCATAAAAATAATTTTGTCTAGTTCATTATAGCCTGGGCAATGTTTGTAAAACAGAGTACAGAATCTCTACTCACATGTAAATATATGCTGCTTCAGTTTAATTATATTTAATGCAAGACATCATCTTTGCCCAAACTTGATCTAAATTTCATACTTTGTAAAGAGAAAAGGCAGTCTGGAATCCAGGTTTCCTTTGGGAATACATTGAACTTAATGAGCTTGATAGTCTGGTGGGCTCAATAAATCAAATAAAGCAAAACATTTCTCATTTTTGAATAAAAGCATTTATCACCCAGTGTTTGTTCATTCATGGCCATAAGATTAATTGGTTCCTGCTATTATGGTGAATATTAAAGATACTTTTTGTTGTTTTTTTTCTTCTAGTGGGCAAGTTACGAAAACACTGGCTGAAAGAATGTGTATCTGACGTTGGTTTGGGGATGCTGAAATCCATGAAACAGTTTGTGGATCCCGATAACATATTTGGGAATGGAAACCTTTTATAACCTTGTTACTTTCCACACTGAAGAACCGGAAAGAATAATGTTTGACTCTCATAGTTTTCTGAGTATCCCAAAATAGCATGGAATTAGTTTCAAAAGCTTTTCCTTCCCTGCAAATTTTATAGCTTCTTTCAACTGCAGAGAGAAGACTGTTGACATGCAAGCAGTTCAGACTATAGTTAGATCCATTCAGTTGATATCCTATTGGGATGGCTTTCCTGCTGTAGGTGCTGGAATATTCAAGAGTGTCCCTGATGTGGTTGGAGACTTTCTTGATAGAAAAGCACTTTGGGGAAGCAAATGAAAAATAGGAATATATTTAACTGAAATACAATTTTTTATTGACTAGTTAAAGCAGATAGAAGCAATGCCAAGCTGCAATTGGAAAAAAAAAAGGTTGATATTTTGATAGGAGACAAACATGCTTTCCTCTCTAATACTATTTAAAAAAATTAAATGTTTTTAAATCCTCTTATCAACCTTACTGAGCCAGAAAAGGAAAACTTTCTTTCTTGATATTGGAATTCACTATTACATAAAATGTCAAGCTTCGTAATCAGTCTTCATTTATTTTAGAGAGCAACTTTTCCTAACACTAAAAATAGGGCTATTAGTTTTAATCCTCCCATGGGGGGGGGGGGATGAAATTTCAGCCTTTACAAATCAAAGCAATGTTTAAGTTGTTTGCCCACAAACACAAAATACCAATCTTCTAAAAGTATCCATGAGCATTTAAATTAAATATATAATGTAATATTTCACGGGATAGTTAAAACAATGCAATGGGCCTAGAATTTTATTCTGTCAACGATAGAATAGAATCTCCTGAGGAAACATTCCTTTTGGCAGAAAAGTTGAGGGAAGGAATATTATTTTACGCTAATCCAAGAGCCACTGCCTAGAGTTTGTTGTTCTTATTAAGCATGCCTAAATCAAGCTGACTTAGTTGGAACTAAACTGTTACACCCATTCAAATCCATTATTGTAAAAATAAGGAGATTTAATCAGTTTCATTATAAAGAGGCTTACATGAACAAAAGTACTTGAAACATTTTTTTAGCTTTTATTCCGCTTTGATAACAAAATTGAAGTTTAATATACAAATTTAAACAAACTGTGTAGCTAAACTCAGAAACAGGAGTGTTATCTGGTCCAAGACAAAAATCAGTACGTGTTCAAAACTTAAAAGATTGCTTTACTATAGCAAATGGCTTAAACATACTTCTAAAATAGGCATCTATACATTATTATACTGTAATACCGATGACTCCTTACCATGGTTACAAAATAGGCAGCCATTCCTAAATTTAATCCACAGAAATAAAATTGTATTCAGCAGAGATTGGCTGTTTGGATCATTCAGTCTAGTTGCCCATTGGTATCAGTAAGATTTTGTCAGCCAAAGAGAGAGGTGCTCACGTACTCTGTGACTCCATCTCATTAAAGTCCCAATTCTTCAGAGCAGACTCTAATGAAGACGCACAGGGGGCTATAGAGAATGGAAGTACAAAACTGTCAGCAGGTGGAATCTTAAGCGGATTCCAGTTAAAGACTTACATACAGTATGTGCATTAATTTTTACTTCTGAGTTAGGTTAAGGTATCCTTACCATTACTAGTTTAGTTTCTTACTCGAACAGGGATACACTGAGGATTTGAATTTTGGTTTTATAGAGTACCAAATACAAACCAAATGTGTGTTACAGGGAATACAGTTGCTTTTTTAATAGAATTAAAGCAGAAGCTTAATTTCCTGGTTGTCTTCTCTTGTGACCAAATTTATCCCCCAAATTTCTAGTCTCATTTAAGGTGCTCAATTGGTTTATTTTACTGGTAGGACTTTCTTAATCTTCTCTTTCCTTAGGTTGCACAGAATTATATACTTTGCAGATATGTTCCATATCATTATAGATAAAAAGGAGAGTTCAAATCATGAAGTATAATCTTGTGTCATGTGGGTACAGTCCTATCAAAGTAATTGTGAAGTCACAAAGATGGGCAGACTTTTGGAGAAAGACACAATGCAAATAACTGTGAACAATGTAAATTGCTTTACTTATGCCTATTTTGCTAAACCTTTTTTAATTGTTAAATCGTTTGGAGTATTAGCGAGAGTTACTTGTAAAATATGCACTAGCTGAATGCTAATTTTGAAAAGCAATGTTCATTAAAAAATCAGAAATATACCAAATAAAAAAGCTGTTGTTTATTTTTTCATGGCATACTAACAGACTTGTGAAAGCTATATGGGTATATGGCATATTTAATTTTTCTCTACTGCTGCATTGTAACACTTTGCTGCCCTTTCATGAGAATCCAATACTCATAGAGTCAAAAATATTTATTGATGAAGTTGCAGTACTTTTCACCAGACATCCAAATGTACACAACCATGCAGAAGCCAAGAGGGTTGGAAAGCTCAGAAACCTCTTCCATCACGGAGCAAAACTGCTGGAGATGAAATAGAAGCATGTGTGGTGCCCGTGCTTTTGAGGGTCTAGTCATAACATGAGCTCTTCCCAGCAGGTGCCCTTACAAAATAATGAACATGTTTTAAATAAGACTAGATGCTTAATAAACTTTTTACAATGTTGTGATAACTACTCAGGACTGTTCATGGAGAGGATGAGTGAGCTTGGAAAAGTGCCTTGTTGCTTTCAGACTGGTCCTAGCCTGTTATGGTTTTTTTCCAGACACACTCAGTGAGGACTATGTAGGCCCTGTGATGGGCTGCACAGCACGTCTCTGATAGGTTTCAGTATAAATGAAGTTATGAAAATTGCAAGGAAAAACCCAATTTGATACACCCTAAGCAATTTTTGGGGATTCTGCCTTTAACATCAGTTTTACAGGATCAGCTTTATATTAGTTAAAATGTTTTCAGTGCCACCCTGATAGAATAAGTTTTAAGTCACAGATGACCACTGTTCTCAGTTTAGTTTGCTTCCAGTTCATGGTGAGCAAAGGATTAGGCAACCACGTCCCTCACAGATGAAGGACCTTGGATCAAACTGTGATTCCCCCATAAAATGAGGAGAGGCCTTTCAAAAGTAGATTGTGAAGAACAAGTAACAAAAATGGAGAAGAGGGAATCAACCTTTTGTGCCTGGAATATAATTGGTTAGACCTGAGCATTGGCATTTACATCTTTCAGTGGAACATGTTTGTGTACCATTTCAGAAAGTTACGTTGAATTTAAAAAGAATGGAGTTTTGTAGTTTTCAGTTTAGAAAGGCTGTTATTTAGAAGTCATTTTACACTAAGAGTGCCTGTTGTTTTGGGGACTAAATTGTTACGTTAAATGTATCTTTGTATTTGCGTTGTGGTGGTTTTTTATGTAGCAGTAGGGTGATTAATTTGGGTCTGGATCATGGCATAAATGGGAGAAAAGCAGGGAGGATTTCAGCCAACATTCTTGATTCAGATTGAAGCCTCAAATGGGGTTCCAATCAAAAAAAAGTAAAAGCACATCCACAGGTATATTTAACCTAACATTTTGGGACAGCATATCACATTAAAAAGTTAATCCACTATACTACTAGCTAATGAAACCGAGTTTTCTGCTAATTATGTAGAACATGTTGATCATATATTGATAAGTTAATTGTACAACTACTGTTACAATGTTGACATTATAGCTGCTTATTAATAAAATGGTCCTAAATGTTCTCCATAAGTTGATTAAATTAATACATTTTCAAATGGCTTGCTGTTTCTCTTTTATTGAAATATTTTAACTAAATGTCAAGCAGTGATAGAAGCTATTGGTATTTTAGGAGGTTAGCCTTTGAGACAAAGGATCAGTCTTTTAGAATATAAAACTTCTGTCTGTTTTAACTGAATTCTCTATTGTTTTCCAGATAACATTTTCTGAAGCCAGACCTAATAAATTGAGTTTACTGATTAAGCTAAGCATCAGGGTGATCTATCTGGTTTTGGTAGCCTATCATGTCAACCCAGAGACTGGGGTTTATAAATAACTAATTATGGCTCAGCATGTGGTATGAGCCAAGCCACTTAGATTGTTCTGTAAACTATGGCAGAGCATGCTGTATGTCTCCGGCTGCAGCTGCCTTTCATGTGGCCAGATATCTCGCATTTTCTGGAATACTTTGGTTTCTTATCTTTGTTGCAACTCTTTTACTATTTAAATGCTAAAGAGTTAATATCTGATCTATGTACGGTTTGCTCGATTTCGGGGAGGCTTCAAAGTCCATTCATGTGGAATTCTGCTGAGTAAAAAACCTAGCAAACTGCTCAGGCTGAGACTGGAACCTGATTCAACTTAATTTTCCACTAGTTCTTGTCCAACTCGGAGCTGCCTTTCCCAAAACTTTATTGTGAAAGGAAGTACAAGCAGCCTCTGTTTACTGATTGCCTCTGACAGCAACTGTGAATAGTTAACAGCAGTGATGAAAGAAAGCTACCAACGCCCGCATTTACAATCTTCACAGCCTATCTGTCTCTCTGAATCACATGTTTGTCATTATAATCAGTACACGTGTCTGTGCCTGCTTCCTTATGAGTCAGGTTCCAGAAAGTCCCTGCTGTTTGGGTTTACTTAGCGGTTTGGGGGTCATATCCTTCTGACTTGTGAAGCAAAGGAAATCTGAAGTAAAACTGTAAGCATAGTTGTTGTGGTCGAAATGATTTTCATTTAAGGACCACTTTGCTTAACAACCAAGTTGTCAGAACACACTGTGGTCATTAAACAAAGACCACCTGTATCTAAGCTTCTGTTCTGATATGATTTGGGGTAGGGGGCAGCTGAATGAAGGAATATTTATGAGTGTTGAAGAGTGGTGAGAATTGTTAAACAGATCATTCTTTAGTCTTGTACAAAAGTAGCCTCTTGTTACTTTATTAAAAATCCTGAAATTAGAAGTCTCTTTTACAGTTAGTGGTTTCAGTATAAGTAAGATTAATTGTTGCATCTATGTGTTGATAGTGTTATCTCTTTGTATTTGGTACAGTACACTGTACCAAAAGAGGATACACTGAAGGAAGAGTCAGTGACGGGCATGGAAGGTTAATAATTTGCCCTAGAGTTGGAACCTGGAAATAATACATGTGCAAGACTATCACATGACAAGATATTCCAAGGGATATTTAAGACTATTTATCTGATATAATTCTTGGAATCCCTATTGTCATTGAACAATCAAGGCCAGATATACTTTTATCAGATAGATATCTGGAATACTGAAGTGATCCAGCAATCAAGCTGAAATAATCTGTCATTGCTTATAAAAGAATTGGAAGGAAGAGAAATCTGAAGGCCATCTCCAATTCCATCATGGTTCATCTCAATGCTTTCCAGAATCTTTCCTATCTTGTTTGTTGCCTGGCCAGCAATAAGAAGAGTGTTTTGGTTATGTATACGTGCTGTAGTTCACACATCTGAGACCAAATGAGATATAGAAGGCTGCTCTAATTTGACTCAGGAATACATTGGATTTGTTTGTACTTTAACTAGATGTGTATGTCCTACATGCTTACCAAAATTTTAGGACTTTTAGTGTGCTGAAGAAATTGAGACCAGAAGTAAAAAACCTGGTGCCATTTGAACGTTCTGGCTTCAATTTCCATCAACCTTAGTTAATTTTGCCAGAAGGAAGGGATTGTGAAGGGCAATAGGGTTTCACTTCCTTTTGTGCTCTTTCAACCCAAGAAGCACATGTTCCCAAGTAGTTTTGGGAACAATACAAACTTTATCTGAGAGGTGGGTTGCTGTCAGCATGTTCAGCCATGCAAAACACGGTGATGATGGATTCAGAAAAGACATTGAAGGATTGTGATATGTGACTATTTGGTAGCAGTTGGTAAAATAAAACAGGCACCCAGTCTTGACAGAAGGCAATAAAAAGGTTATTCTTCAATCTTGAATAGGGTGGAGTTCTGAAAGAGCTGAAGTTATGGCAAGTCAAATATAGCATTAACTCTTGTTTTGATCTCCTAGAAGAACAAGGTGAATTCCATAGTGCAAAACTTCAATTGAATGTGGGAAATCTGAACTATCTAGCCATAATGTATTTCAAGATAGGATTATATTTTACTCCCAATCATTTTGTTCAGTTTTTAAATGAAGAAAAAACCTGAAAACGGAGCAAAAAGCTAACTATTAAGTAATATCTCTAGCAAATTGAAAGTCTATTAGCAAATAAAAATCAGAACCTATTTAAATCACTTAAGATTTGCAGATGATGTTGTTCTCTTCTCACGAGACCCAGAAAAGCTACAAAGATATATACAAGAGCTGCACAAAGCAGGAGAACCATTTGGCTTAAACATAAACCTGAAAAAGAGCCAGGTTATGTTTAATAAATTCACCAAAGAAAGAAAAAGTTTACATCTGGTAAAGAACTAGACACAGCAGACCACTACATATACCTTGGCCAATGGATCTTAATGGAAGGTGATACAATAAAGGAAACTGAACAGAATGTTAAATGCGGTTGGTAGGCATTCAGCAAGCTAAGCATAATTTTCAAGAACAACCTCCCCCTGTGCTTGAAGAGAAAAGTTTTCTATCAGTGTGTGCTACTGCTCTAACATATACCAGTGAAACATGGACCTCACAATGCAAAAGCTAAGAATGGCGCAGAGAGCCATGGAAAGATACATGCTCAGCATTACAAGGCAAGGTAGAAAGACCAGCACATGGATCATTAGAGAACAAATGAAAGTATACAATATCATCAAGAGAGTAAAAGAACTGAAATGGAAATGGGCCGGACACATAGCAATAGAACTGATGGCAGGTGGACCAAGGCAGTCATAGAATGGATTCCACTTGATCAAAAGCGTCCATGAAAGAGACCTAAAACATCAACATCAGCAAGCATTGTGGGCCCAATTGGCAAAAGAAAGCTCAGGACTGTATTGGTTGGAAACATGCGGAAGGGGCCTTCATCCTGCAGTGGATAGACAGTAGCTATGATGATGATGATTTAACTTACATAAACAGTCTGGTGGGAACACAAAGAAGCAAAAGTGTAGGGTGCTCTTGACTCAATAGATTCTTGCAGCTATATCAAAAGGAGTGGAGATGGACAAAAGACAGTATTCTATTTGAGTGGTGTAATGCTCTTTAGATGGGGCAGCCCTTGAAGACCCATTGGAGCTTCAGCTGATCCAGAATGCAATGGCACAAGCAGTGGCAGCTCTGTCTTGATATGTTAATATGATATCCCTGTTTACATGAGCTGCAGTAGTTACCAGTATGTTTCCAGGTACGATCAAGGTGCCGGTTATCGCTTATAAAGCCCTACGCAGGACAGAGTCCCATTATCTGAGGGAGCCCTTTTCTCCTGTAGTTGCTGCCTGGCCAGCAGGAGCTGACAGAGTAGACATGCTCTGGGTCTCCTCAGTGAAACAGTAGCATCTTTTTATCATTTAACTTTTACCGTACAAATGGTACCACTTCATGCACATTCTTTCACCTTGTGGTGAAAAATATGGAAATTGTATTGTCTTTTAAAAACAAATTTTACATATAGTGTTTGATTTTAGATTTTTTTTAAAAAAATCATATGCATTTTGGTAAAGTTTTTTTTTCTTGGTTTTGCTCTTGAATTTTCCTTTGCAAAGCAAAGATAAACATGAACAAAATGTTTATGAACCTCTTTCAGACTTGTCTCTTTTTCAATGTTGTCCTTTATTTTTTTCCAAGAAAATATGCTCCCTATACTGAGCATCCTGAGCATCCTTCTCAAGTGTATACTTCTGTCTCATTAACTGATTAATTCAGCACATCTTGTGAGGTCATTAGATTAAAGATTCTGTCAGCAAAACAGTCAGTGAGTCTTTCATATTTTTCAGATGTTCTGAGCTGTCAATGACTGAAACCTTTTCCAACCTGAAGTCTGAAATATCTGTTTAAGGAAAACAATAAGGCTGATTTATATTTCTTCTGTTTATTTAGTCTCTAGTAATGGAGTTCTATCCTTCCATGATAATTCCAGAACAGATGTAGAGTTCATCATTTTTTAAAGGATTGATGCTGTTGTCTTCTGATCCGTATTTCACCTCCACCTGCTTTTTTAACAGCAATGATTCTTTTTAGATTGATTTTTTTTTTGTTCTGTTTTCAGAAAATGGAAACAACCATTGGGTTTATTTCTGCCCAGTTTGTTCACATCTGTTAGATCGAGGACTGGCAATAAACATGTCCATCTGTAACTTTGAACTCATCTTCTGTTCAGTTTGAGAGGCAGGATACAGAATAAATTAAGAGGAGCAAACTAAGATATTTGTTAATACAAGTAAAGTGCATTGTGTGTATTGGCACCCACAAGTCTATTCTCAAGCCTAAATTTGAATTTCCAATAATGCCTCTCCATTGCCAGAGACATTGTTAGAAAAAGAGTGGATGGTGCAACATAATATACTCAAATATGCCAAAGCCAAAATTGGCTTCTTTGTTAAAGTGTGCTTGTTCATTGGCAGTGGCCACAAGGCAGCCCTTTTGTGAGAATGTCCATCTTCAGAATTCCAGCTCTGTTCACTGGATAAAAGAGTCCTTTGATGTCCTCCATTCATAATAAAGTTTCCAGTTTTCAGTATTTCATTTCAGGAACTAGAATTCTACTGCAAGGGAGAAAAGGCCCTCTTTCATCAGCCTTATTAGACACATCTTAATCTGGACCCAACCCTTGTTAAATATGGATTATTGTCAATGAAAGCTATACTTTGAAATTTCAACCTCTATTAGAATGCTCCATCTACTGCCGTATTTCTAACTCATTTCTTCACTTTCCTTTACCAGATTCATTATAAATATTGTTTTTCTTTGAGACACCTAATGTTGCTGATATTAATACATATTCTACAGGTGGAGATCACCTTGCATCTTCTGCAACAGGGGACAATCCAATTTTTGTAGGAGTGTTTTCTTACTACCATCAGCAGCATCCACAGGACTTGGTTACTTTTCTCAACACAAGGAAAGGAGCTACAAGCTTCACCTTCTTTTGGCATGCATGCATGCAATGTTGTGATGATGTTATGAGAAAATAGGCAGTTCAGTTTGCCTCAAGGCACTACAAATGGCAGCTCAGGCCAGGTGTGGAAATATCTGGGAAAAAGCATTTCAAAGAAACTCCGACTAAATTAACCTGCTATAAAGGAGGCTAGGAAAATCCTATTGGAGTTTCTGAGATTCTGTATTTACTTCATTAAATAAAGATATCTTAATCAAATCATGCAGTTCTTGTTTCCTTGATCTTTCATGATACTTTCTTCATTTTGCCCTTCCTGGTCCATTTAAGAAAGACTTTTCAATATTAGGTTATTGCTATGGCTCTGTAGTAGCCAGACCCTAAAAAGTCAGACTTATAAATGCAAACTTGTTGCATTATCACTATAGAGCAAGGGTGTCAAACGGCCAGCCTGTGGACAGTTGCATCATACTGTGGCCGCGCCACCCCAGCTCCGGCAATGCAAAAACAGTTGTGATACGTCGCGACACGTCATGTGATGCGGCAAGTTTGACACCCGTGCCATAGTTACCAATTTCAGAGATATTTGTTTCCACACTTTATATTTCAGAGCTAACAAATTGTTATTACTCACTACTGCATTAGTTCTTCAACAGTAATGGGAGGGGGAACTGATAGATGAATGTAGAAAAATACACGTAGTGAAATCCACACTGTTTTTGCTGAGCATGTTAAACCTTCTGCTTCTTGGCAGAGGACTTAAGGGCTTTTTATTAATTAACAAATTGAGTGTTCTTGAAGGGCACTTGTGAATGGTCTCAAAGTTGGACAAGTTGAAGGTAAGGAAGGCCAATCTAATTCAACTGATGCTCCCAAAGTATTTGACTCATTAAATAAATATGACCGTGATTACACTCTGCCAGCAAAGCTTACGACCCCAAAAAACCTAAAGTCAATTCAGAAGTATTCCAATTTTATTTAAGCAAGCATTATTAAAGTTGGGAAAATGGATGTGTTGGCAGTATGGAAAGCTTCATAATGCTAGTAGCATATTAAACTGTGTAGACTGTGAATATTTATATATCTGCCTACGTTTCCCCTTCCATGTTCTTTCCTGCGCCATTTTAGAAACAACTGTCTTCAGTTTAACTCCTAAAGCAGACTAATCATGCTGATAGGAAATGACTGCAGCAGAGAGGAAAATTAAACAGAGTGCTGAAAGAAGACAGGGGAGAGTATGTATGGAACAGAACTCATAACACAGCGGACCACATGAGAACACAGTTGATTTGCATCTGTGATGGTCTATTGTAGACTTTGAGGAATGTTTATTATGAACTTAACACTTTACCAAGCTTTGATTTAGAGGAATGTGATTTCAGCTTTTCCCTCAGCTACGAAGCAAAGAATCAAAGTGTTTCCATTGTTTAAATATCTGTTTCTTAACTTAAGGACAAAATGGATCTGGAACAGTATTTCTAAAAGCACAAGAGATGAAAGGTTAGTAGTGCTAGGAAAACTCAGAAGAGCAGGCAAGTGAAAAGAACTATATTTTGGTCATTGGTCAATAAAAAAATACAATCAATAAATTGAACAACAGATACCCATCTCCTGACAACCGTTTGTGGGTTGTGGCTTACACATAATTAGCAAACTTTTGCTACTTTTAGGGAAATTTATCTTGATTAGCAAACAGATAGTGCAGATAAAGACTATCAGAGTGCCTTAGAAATTTAAATAAAAGGGATAATCAAGTGGTGGTGATTGTCCCCGTGAAACTGGCAATACAGAAGAACGAGGGCTGTGTTTCTATGACACCCATGTCACAGGGCAATCTCGGGTTTCATATGGGGTTTTCCTAAATTTCCCTTCCAAGACAACCGTAGGGAGAACTTTAAATTGAGCTAAGGATAAAGCTTTCCTAAATTTGGGGACTGTGATATAAGTATGAGGCTGGTTTAGACACTAATATTTGGTTATTGTTATAATATTGGTTATTGGGAGAAAAGCAGCAATTTTTGTTTGAGCTTCTAAGATTTTTTTTGCCTTAATATTGATCTAGTTTGATCCGACTCAAAAATTAAGGGGAAACCATAGAGGTTCACATTCTTTTGGATTGCGATTATGCAGGAAAATTTGTAATTGTCTGAAAATATCAAATGGGTCAGCCCATTACGGTTGTTAACAATAGAAAAGTGTAAAAACTGGAACATCCCTTTTAAAATAAAATTATTATCAAAACCCTCCTTATTAGAGATAAGTGAAAATATTTAAGAACAGGAGGACAGAATAAACCCAAACACCAACTCTGAGTGAATCAAATCAATTTAATCTACACGTAACTAGAGGAACAAATTCCGTGAACTCCATTTTTTTTTAATAGGATCCATATCTGCTCCAGTTTCGTTCATCCAGTTCTGGCCAAATCCAGTCACTGCAGAGCTCATAGTGATGACTTGCTTCCTGTCCGTCTTGACTTTGATGTACACTTTACCCTTTCACTTGAGCTGCCTTTCCTGATTCTTCATTTTATAATCAATGTCACTTGATAGAAATGTATGTAAGCTGCTTGGATAATTGATTGTACATTCATATGACAGCCCAGAGTCCTCCTCATTCTATTCATTTAATTTATGGCTGGGTATCTATTCTTTCTAACATTTCTGACTTTTAAGTATCAATTTTTCCATCGTGCATACATTCATTTTACAGCTTTTATTGCCTGCCCAGCTTAAAAGACTTTGGGTGTGTTGTAAGTTAAAACACAACAGCAGAATAAATCAAAATTATTTTTCAAAACACATAATAAATGAAACTCCCCCCCCAAAATGAATGCCAATAGAATTTAGCTAAAATTGAAGATCTGATGAAATAAAACTATATTTAAAGACCTTCTGAAAATCATGAGAGAGGGTTTTACAGAGCTCTGGATCTCCAGCATCCATTATGATTAAGAAATATCTCCATTCCAATTATCCTGACTTATATTTTACATGGCCACTCTATAAACTATATTGCAACGTAGTTCGAAACAGAATTAAATAACCAGAAATTGAAAATGCAGGAGGCTGAAAGTTAGCTAGGACTCACACAGCAGGCTGAATGAGCCAAACTGACTGGTTATGTTCTGACAATCAGTCCCTTTATAATAAGATTTCCTTCCTTCCTTCCTTCCTTCCTTCCTTCCTTCCTTCCTTCCTTCCTTCCTTCCTTCCTTCCTTCCTTCCTTCCTTCCTTCCTTCAAAACATTTAAAAACAAAAATTAAAAAACAAGTTTGAAAAAGATATCAGGATCAGGTAATAAGTATCTAACACAAGATATACAACGAGAGTCTTTCCCAGTGTCTGAGATATGGAACAGAACAACTTGCTACTGCTGACTCACCATGACCAACTTGGTGCAGGACAATTTGTCATGGCCAACTTGCCGCAGGACAACCAACCTTTCAATTTAATTATTTAAAATAATTTAAAAAATTGTTGTCATTCATTTCATTTTTTCCCTCCTTTGGCATCCTTTCTTTAATGATGCTATGCCACCATTTCTTCGATATTAGTATATCTCTTGCCCCATGGCAAGTTGTTCCATGGCAAGTTGGCCACAGTTGTCCTAGACCCTCTGGGAGAAGAGCCAGGTCTACAGTGTTCTATGACAAACTGGCAGATGTGGGGCATTCCTAAATCTTGAGGGAAGATGCTGTCCTGGTGTTGTGACAGGGAAGGCATATTTCCTGGATCCATACAGTGAAGAGACCTGACGTTTGCCTACTTTGATCTTGTAAACATGCTATTCTTTGTATCAACAAGTACAACCTTATTTGTGTTCCCTAACAGCATATTTTAATAACAGCAGCAGCAGCAGCAGCAACAACAACAACAACAACAATAATAATAATAGAGTGAAGAAGATCTTAAAGTCCAAACTCAATGGAGGAAATACCATAAAAGCAATCAACACCTGGGCAATTCCAGTCATTAGGTACACAGCTGGAATAGTGGACTGGACTCAAGCAGAACTAAAAGCAATGGATAGGCAGACCAGAAAAATAATGACAATGAATCATGCCCTTCATCCACGCAGTGACATTGATAGACTTTATCTACCAAGGCAAATAGGTGGGCATGGAATGGTACAAGTACATCAGATGGTTGAAGAAGAAGAAATGGCTTTGGAAAAATATCTGAAGAACAATGATGAAGATGCACTGAAATTAGTATATCAGGAAGGCTTACTGACTACTGGAGAGACCAAACTGGCCTACAAGAAAGACCAAATGAAGAACAGAATAGAGGCATGGGAAGACAAAGCACTACATGGCCAATACGTGAAAAAAATAGTTGAGAAAGCAGATAATAATAAGACCTGCCAATGGCTAAGAGCAGGAAAATTGAAGAAAGAGACCGAGGGACTAATTCTGGCTGCACAAGACCAAGCCTTAAGGACAAATGCATACAAAGTCAAAATTGAGAAGACAGCAACAGACAGTAAGTGCCGCCTATGCAAAGAAGCTGAAGAAACAGTGGACACTTGGTAAGCTGTTGCAAGAAGATTGCACAAACTGATTACAAGCAGCGGCATGACAAAGTACAACAATGGTGCATTGGAAGATCTGCAAAAAATATCATTTGCCTGTAAGCAAAAACTGGTGGGATCATAAAATAGAGAAAGTCATAGAAAATGATAAAATTAGACTGCTCTGGGACTTCAGAATTCAAACAGACAAGCACCTGCAACATAACACTTAACAACTGTTGATAAGAAAGACAAAAAAGTTTGGGTAGTGGATGTGGCAGTGCCTGGAGACAGCAGAATAGACGAGAAAGAACTGGAAAAGATAACAAAATACAAAGACCTACAAATAGAAATAGAAAGACTGTGGCAAAAGCAAGCAAGGGTAGTACCAATAGCCATAGGCTCCTTGGGTGCAATCCCAAAACAACTGGAGCACCACTTGAACACCATTGGCATTGACAAATTCGCTATTAGTCAATTGCAAAAGGCAGCCTTATTAGGAACTGCTTCCATCCTGAGACGATATCTGTAATACCATCAAACATCCACATCTGCCTATCCCAGGTCCTGGGTAAGGAATCAATAGGTAGACAAAATGCCAAATCCAGTCTGAACATCTGGCTGACTGTGCGATGATCCATAATAATAATAATATTGGTTGTCCAGTCTCTTCTTAAAAACTTCCAGTGTTGGAGCATTCACAGCTTCTGGACGCAGGTTGTTCCACTGATAATTGTTCTAACTGTCAGGAAATTTCTCCTTAGTCTAGGTTGCTTCTCTCCTTGGTTAGTTTCCATCTGTTGCTTCTTGTCCTGCCTTCAGGTGCTTTGGAGAATAGCTGACTCTCTCTTCTTTGTGGCAACCCCTGAGATATTGGAACACTGCTATCATGTCCCCCTTCGTTCTTCTCTTCATTAAACTAATGAAGGGTGCCTCAATTATAAGCTTAATTATTAACCCTAGTCAGCATAGACAATGCTATACAAGATGCTGATAATTGCCATATAGATATATGCGGGTGAAAGACAGCTCCCCCTTATCTCTTGTAGGATCATTCAAAGGAAGGTCCTTTCATTCATTCTCCATTAACTGGTACAGCAAGAAAAGAGTCTTTGGGATCTCTGAACCAACAGATGGTTTCATGCCAACTATATCACTTCTTGGAAGAGCCATGCCAAAAAGCAAGTGAGATCAACAGGATCTCCACTGAGGCTTTTTGATTGGAGAACGTTGACTATAAGTGTTTTCCCATGTCACAATCTGGCAAAAAGGTTTAAGAAATGCATTAGTCCCCCAATAAGAACAATCCTACCTAGGTCACAGGAAAATGCAATTTGCAATGAATACTCTCAAAAATCATGAATGACAGCTGTTGCCAAGCCCTTGAGGAAGCAGCTTATTTGCTTCACATGAGATCAAACCCATTAGGATCTGCTTTGTTGAATATAGACTCTGGATGGGTTGTAACTGGACCATCCAGTCATTGCTGGTTTCTCCTCCTCCCCCCTCACCTCTTGCTTCTCCATCCTTTTCACATAGCCCTTCATTCTCCTGCTAGACATCTTACATTTCTTTCTATAAATTAGCTTCTTATCTGAAAGAAAGTAAAGCAGTAATTTCCAGAAATAAGACAATCTATCTGTCCCTCCCCATTTCTTTATTTTAGGGATTTTTTTATGTGTAAGGAAGAGACATTTTGCAGCATAGTTTATCAAGCCCTATGACTCCTGAGCTATAAATCAAAGATGCAAAAGAAAACATGCTTGCATTTTAAACCTAGGCTTTTAACTGCTGCACACAAATCACAGGCATACCAAAAGTCTTTGGAATTTTAGGGCTGTTCCCCCCCCCCCACATTAAAAAGGCCCTTTAAATAAAGTGTTAGGTTTGCAGGAGTGCCTCAGCCCTTGCCAGTACCTGGCCAATATTGGTTATGTTCAACAGCAAAATATTAAAAAAAAAATTATACTGGCCTTTATCTGTGTAAATTGCGCAGATACTCCAAACTTTCAGAAAATCTCAGATGCTGATATAATGGTCACTATCAGCAGACTTATTTTCAGTTCACATGGCTGCCTGAGACAGAGAACAATCTAGTGCATGTCTTTTTCTAGCTTTTCAGTTACAAGTGTGAGCACACAGTGGGTGGCGCAGCTTTGAGCTGAAAAGCCAGAGTGTCTGGCTTTTAATCTAGAAAGAAATTGTATCTCTAAATGCTATGCAGAGACCCAAATTCAATGGGGGTAGGGGTGGGGGGGGATGTATTCAGAGGGCCCTTGGCTACACGCATGTGGTTTCTTATTTATTTATCTATTTATTTAAACTTGGACTCCAACCTACTCTAGGCAGCTCACATCGTACAAAGAAACAAATATACCCATGCGTATAACAATAGCAATAACCAGATGGCAGAACGGATAAAGAAAAAAAAAAAGTTTCCTACCACCAGAAGTGCCTCCAACGATCCTAACCAGAGCTTGGGAGAAGAGCCAGGTTTTCAAGGCCCTCAGGAAGGCCATCAAAGTGACAGCCACCCAGCTCTCAGGGGGCGGCCTCATTTTGGAGGGCAGGCACCATGACTTTTTGGCGGCTCCTTAAATCAAGCTCCTTAAAGACACAGTTTTGGAAAGCCTGGCCTTGCTCCATCTCACTATTTCCCCTCAATGTAGAACAGGTCTGATGATTACACTAGACATGCCTATTAATATTTCTTGGTCCTTAGCTTTAATGGTGAACAGGACTGGTCCATAACAGCAGTTGCTTCTGCCACAGGTTTGACTGCAAACTTCCTGTTTCCTTCCTAAACTATATAAAACCAATGTGTCACTTGTGTGATGATACCAAGCTTCCCTCATCCCTTTTCATCTCCACAGATATGCACAGTTCAATAATTAGAAAAAAAAGAGGTGCTGCTTCTAAACTAGAATAGTGAGATATACTTGCCAAAATATGGTTCCCTTTTATGAACAAGTAACTTTGGTTAACCAAGGACTCAGTTATATTTTGGGGGCATAACAGGCTCAATCTAAGGTAAAGAAAGAGATATGAGAGGCATCCTATATTTTTCATGGTGATGTTTCCTGCAGATATGAAAGCATGCACATACAAGGAAAGTATTCACATGTAAGATATGGTTCCTCAGAATTGGCTTTGAGTGTAATTACTGTGCTTGGGATCACGTGGCTACCCTCTTACTATTACATTGTATTACAAAAACATTTACAAAATAAAATAATTTTTAAATGCTATTATGCCACACATCGATGTCTAGCCATAAAATGTATTAAAAACATATAGTACTCTATATCTATTCATTTGCCCCCATAAAGTCACTATTTAGAAAAATAAATGCCTCAAAAATACTGTAGATTTTGGCCACTAGATTCATGCTATTAAATTCCTAAAATATAAGATCTATTTCTTAGTTCAATTATCTCAAGTATTTGTAATCTAATTTTTATTTTCCTTACCAAATCCATTTCTGAACCTTTATTTCTAAAAGTGGCTTTGTGTCCAGCAGCTGAGCCCAAAACAAAATTTTGAATGACATAAAAAAAACTTCTCTTCCCCCCCCCCCATCCAGCTACATTGCAGGCATGAATAAATCCCGTTCCATATATTTCACACTGCTGCAAAGCTGTTTTGCTAAATCTTCTAGTTGAAGCCAGTTGCTTATTTCCTCTGAGACAGAATGGAGAAGGAAAAGCAATCCCTCTAGAAAAACAACCCAGCAGACTTCCTGTAATTCAGAGAACAGGACTCATCTGTGTTTGTCAGACAGTTGTATTTTATGAAAGAGTTGCCATGTTTATTCTATTAAGAAACGTGCCTGTCACATTTCTCTTTATTTTGGCTCTGGATTCCAGCTGCAGAGCTGATGGTGGAGGTTTTCATTAGAAGAGAAATTATTATAATACTGTTTAAGATGCCATGAGAAGAAGCTCTTTCACACCTTCCTGACTTTGTTAATATCCAAAGAAGAACCAGTGACACAACCTGGAGTCCCACTTTTAAGTTCCCTCTAGCCAGAGACCCCGGTGACTTCCAAGACAGGAGTGGGGCTCAAAGAGACCAAAAATAGGTTGATTGTCTCCTCCTCTGGGCCACCTAGAGCCCAGCCTTGCTGGTGCTGATCACCTCATTCAGTAGCCCTTTGTCTAATTTAATTTATTTTTCCTTCTGTCTGTTTCTCGGGGACTGTTTGGACAAGTTCCTGCAATTTTCTTGGCAAGGTTTTCAGAAGTGGTTTGCCATTGCCTCCTTCTTAGGGGTGAGAGAAAGTGACTGGCCCAAGGTCACCCAGCAGGTTTTATGCTCAAAGTGGGACTAGAACTCACAGACTCCTGGTTTCTAGCTTAATGTCTTAACCATTACACCAAGCTGGGTCTGATTTTAGTTTAATAATTTAATTTAGTTAATTTAATTTAAGGGAACAACCAACTAAATATATACATGATTCCCAATGCTTACAGATTTTTGGTTTTAAAGCAGATTGTTCTTTTCTAGAACAAAAGGGTACATATTTCCAAATGTGTTTAGCACAGAGGCTTTCTTTTGTTTCTGCAGCTGTGATTTAAATGAGTTTAAAATGAAAAAAAAAACATAACCCTAACTATTACCTTATTTTTTAAAAAAATGTTATGATTTGGAACTGGTTAAGAGACCAGTTTGAAGTGGTTTTTGTTGTTGTTATGTATCAGGAGCATAGCTGCAATTTAAACATGGGATGGCAGTGTGGTGCAACTAATGTAAGTTGTATCCATTCCAGGTATCTGATTAAAGGGAGCACCCATTCACTCCATGGCATAAAATCACCCAGCCTGCACGACGGACATGAACCAGGCAAGAACCCCACAAATATTTGTTCTCATAATAGCTATAGAGCAAATAATAGCTATGGAGTATAAACCATACTGCTTCACCAGCCTCTCCTGCTATTCAATTCAATATAAAGACCATCTAAGTTTTTGTCTGTGTGTGTGCCTTTGAATCAGTGTTGACACCTGGTAACTGCCTGGACATGTTTATGCAGTTTTAGTGGCAATATTTTTTTGCAAATAGTTTGCCATTGCTGCCTTCTTCCTAGGGCTGAGAGAGAAGGACTGGTCCAAATTCACCCAGCTGGCTTTGTGCCCAAGGCAGGAGCAGAATTCATGGTCTTCTTTCTAGTCCAGTGACTTCAACCTTTACACGAAACTATTTCTCATAAAGACACTACTCAAGCTAAATTTCTACCTGTTATGTACCCCCTTTGAGATATGAGATGATAACCCTATTGAGCTCAGAGATAAGCCTCCCATCTTAGTAGATTGGAGACAGATCATTAAATACAATGTAAAGTTGGTATGCCTTTGGACAAAATTGTACCCCAAATCTGGTTCCTCGTCCATCTTGTAAAGAGAGGAATTTCTGCAGCATCTTCCTCACTGTGATGAGCAGTCCCCAACTCCCAGCAGCAGAATTTTGAAAGTGCAAAAAAGACCCTTTGAGGACCAAGATGGAAAGTAAGACAGGGCTTTCTCTACTGTTACACATCTAAAGGCCAATTGGAAGGGGGCAGGTGAATCCTACTTTAATGTTCCTGATAGGGCACTTGAGGGCTAGGAGGGGCAGTCCCACTGTTCAAGTCTTGCTTCCCTCCCTGCCTTCCAACATCTGCCCTCAACAGCATCTGCTTCATGGCACTGTGGCTACAGCAGTGGAAAACCTCCTGTCTTCTTCACAGAAAGCGCCATTGTCTACCTCTGCCCTTGCTGGTGAATGGACAACTGGAGTAAGCATGCAAGATTAACAATAGCACTATAGCAATAGCACTTAAGTTATACACTGCCCCACAGTGCTTCCCTGAGCAATTTACAATGTCAGCATAGTGGCCCCAATAATCTGGGTCCTCATTTTACTCAGAAGGATGGAAGGCTGAGTCCATCTTAAGCCGGTCAGGATTGAACTCTAAGCTGTGGGCAGTTTGCCTGCAATACTGCATTCTAACCACTGTGCGACCACAACTCCTAGTTGCACCAAGAGTTGGCCCTCCGAGGCCATCGTGTGTGGCAAACTGCAGAATCTGTCTCCTTGCAAGATGAGGAAGCCAAGGGATTTTAGCTCTTACCCGTGCTTCTCTGTCCTTCTCCAGACAGAGCGTGGTTTCTCCTTCCTGCTTACTTCAGGGGACCTGGCAGCAGGTTAATTATGTTGTCAAGTAAGGATCTTTTCTTCTTTTAGCAGACTAGCTCTGTCTTTACTTCAAGGTTGTGCTTTGTCTCCATATTGCCTTTTTAAATCACCCTTGGGGAGATCAAGGGGAGGAAATCTAATACATGAGCTTGCTTTAGTGGAGTTGTCACGGCAAAAGAATGAGATCACTGGCTTAACTTCAGTTCTCCATCCTCATTCAGTTGGATGGCAGTCCAGTTGTAACAATCATGCCAGCACTGTAACTCCTTTCTGGAGTCAGAGGATCTTCCCTCGCACATCCTTCCTTTGATACCTGGTACCTGATCTGATACCAACTTCAGATCTGCCACTAAGTAAATATTTGGTAGAAAACTGGTAGCCATTGGAACTTTCTTATTAATATTCCTTTATGATGTTGTTGCAGTCATGCATTGCATTTTAAATGTACATTAAAATGTAATATTAAATGTGCAATGTATTGAAAGTAAAGGAAAGAAAATGATACATAAGAAATTGTACTAAAAAGATTCTGTCTTGGGGGGCGGTGACAAAAAGTACCTTTTTAAATAAGAGCAATTATATCTATACTTGTTTTTATAATCTCTGTTGTGGGTCTTGAAGTTGCCTTAATTTTTTAAAATAAAAATCAGGGGGAAAAAATGTAACTTAATGTTTAGTTTGGCCACCAGTGGTTGGGATTTCTCCACGTTTTGAGAGGAAATATTTTATAGATGTTGCCATTCTCAGCTGGAGTTAACTGCATTTTAGTTTTAATTTTCTGAGTTTAGGGGGCTCATGCCTCTTTAAAATTTAAAGAGCTGCATTTAACTTTTACCATGCCTAGCCATGCAGTCCTTTAAAAGTTCTGAAGGACTTTTGGAGAAAGTGTGAGACAGGGAGGGAGGGAAGGAGAGAGCATGCTATTAATCAAAACTTAATCTGCTTTCCATGTGCAGCTAATGTGGCTGGGACTTAAATTATTCTCAAGAAATACCATGTTGCTTAGTAAAATAAATTGTCCAGTATTTACTCTTGAATTACATTGTCATTCCTGGTGCAAAGAGAAAATGCCACCAAAATCGTAGGGCTTAACTGTAATAGAAATGTATTATACAATTATTTCTCCCCAATTTAACTGTTACGGTTTCTCCAAAAGACATTTTAATTGAGGTTGGTTGAACAATCCCTTTAAAAATTCTTTGCTAACGTCAAAAAAAACCAACAACACTCCAGTTCTCATAGTTCTCAGAGAAAAAGAAATATATTTTTTTACGAATCAGGTTTATGATTTTATGATTAGTCAAGTCCCACAGCTACAAGCAGAAAGGGTTGGGCCAGCAAAAAAGCCACAAATGTCATGGAAAGTTAGCATGATTATTATCACAATGATATATTTTAAATTTGAGATAATCATCTTAAATTTAAACAATTAAGTGGAACATAGTTTAAATACTTGTTTTCATTCTCCCCAGAATGGCATAGACCAGGGGTAGGCAACCGTGGCTCTTTTATGACTCGTGGACTTCAACTCCCAGAATTCCTGAACCAGCACAGCTGGCTCAGGAATTCTGGGAGTTGAAGTCCACGAGTCATACAAGAGCCAAGGTTGCTTACCCCTGGCATAGACCCATAGAACTACAGCACAAGCATAATATGGGCTTGACTTTCTCACAGTGCAGCATTAATTACCACAAAGCAGAATTTGCAATAAAGGGCAAAGCCCAATACTTAAAGGCGAACAACAGTTGAAATCTTATAAGTTACATTCAGGTCTGTAAACATTCATAAACGAGCTTGATTTCACTTGTATACCAACAGGGTCATCTTGTTCTGAACCCGGGAGGCTCCCCTTGCCAAATAGCCTGCTATTTATTCATTTTAATATTTTGAAAGTGTGGCTATGTTGTGCTGCATTTTCCATTCAAAACTACTTGAGGGCCGGCCAGTCTGAATCCTGGCTGCAGCGTGATTCCATCCATCAACGTGCTAGATAGTAGAAGAAAAAGAAGAAAAATTCCTAGCTGTTATCAGTGGGATTTTAAAATATTATTTAAAATAATATATTTTTATTATTTTATTTTATTATTCCTCACTGCCAAATGAAAGAAGCTTCTGGGTGCCTCCTCCCTGCTCTGCAGTATTGTATAAGAAAAAAAAAATGGTTTGAAGTTGCATGTTCATTCCCCTAATCCAGGGCAGTCCGGATGCTTCATAGCGAAACCGCACCCATCCCATTGCCAGCAATGGAAAAAAAGTCACGATACATCGTGACACGTCATGTGTCATTGCGAGTTTGACACCCCTGCCCTAAGCCATCATGTTTTTACAGTTTGTTTGCCATGTTTGATTTAACTACCATCAGTTAATTAAACTATGGCTAAGTACTCCATGAGGTAGCACATCTAGAAACTCATCAACACTGGTCTATACTTTGGGCAGTGATCTGTCTGTTTGCCTTTTCCTATTTGTGTCATCTTACAACCAATATATCTAGAATGGTTCAGAGTTTTTACTACTCTTTTATGGCTTTCTTAAATTAGGCTGATATTTCCTCTTTCTGTCCAGATAAGTATGAGTTACACTCCCATAGGTACAACAGAATATCAGAGATACAAAAAGAGATGGGAGAACATATTAAGATTTATGTGCTTGAGTACTGCAAGAAAACCATCTAGCAGGAGTGTTCATGCTGTTGGACGAGGCTGTTCTTCTAACTCAAGAACAAGCCTTGTCCTCTTACACACCCATCAGCTAATAAACTCTTTTAAAATAAAGTTCTTTTTCTTACTAAGTTCACCCTCCCCTCTCTTTGGGTAGTTCAGGAAATACTCTGATGCGCTGATGTGCTAATATAGAATTTTAAACCAGGGTTGTTCAATAAGAGCCCCCCCCCCCAAAGTTAACAAAGAACAAAGTTAACAAAGTGACATATGGTTCCCATCTGGATAAAGATTCAGTAATTCTCCTTGTACGCGTATTCCCAAATGGGAAAAGAAACATCTCTATCATTCAGCACGCTTTTACCCACCTACACATATGTGCATCGCAAATTGAATGCTACCATTTCTGCAATAACTTTTAAAGTGTATTCAGCTAGATTATATTAAACTTTATCTTTTAAAAAAAAATATCTCCAGTTTGATGAGAAACGGGGAGGGGCACGGAGAAATAGCTTTTTGTGAGTAACCTTTGGACCAGGGAGAGCTAGTCTCAGGCACAGATATTGGAGGAAATGGCTTCCACATGTGTGCACATTCATTGTTCAGGTTTTGTGAAGTATGTAAAGAAAGCACCAAATTCAGTATGGCCAAACTAAAGTTAAAAACAAATTGAATCACACCTTCTAACTGTTGTATCTCCATCGAATAATGCAAAGAAATGAAAGTCAGACTCTGAACACAACAAGCCTAAAGCTCCCTGTTATGTCCCGAGCCTTTGCAAACGGCTCGGGCGTTTGCAGGCAGTCCCGGGCAGGTGCAAAGCTGCCCGGGACCAGACAGGCTGTCGCCAGCGCCGTGCGCATGCGCGGGTGCTGGCGCGGGAAAAGTAACCCATTTACCCGGGAGTTGCCTATATAAGAGGCTGCGAGGCGTTTGGGCGAGGCTGAAGCCATCTTCCTGTAAGCTGAACGCTGAATAAAAGAAACTGAGAACTCCAGCTGCTTCTCGTGTCTGTTTTCCCGCCACGGACTCAACACTGGCGACGAAGGTGGGATGCCTTGCACTACCTGGAAAGGAAGAAGTGTAAGCTTACCCAAGGAGTCCTGAGCGGCGGAAGAGGAACGGCGTCGACTCGGCAGCTGCCCGCCAATCCGGTGCGCATTCGGGGGTAGGCTGGCTGATAGACCCGTCTCCTGAAGATCCGAAGATGGCGAAAATCGGAAGGCTTTCGGAATTCGACGTCTCACATCCAGAGCGGTGGGAGTCCTACGTATCCAGAATGGAGAACTACTTCAAGGCAAACCAAGTGAGGGAAGATAGCTTGAAGGCCGCCACCCTGCTTTGCGTTTGCGGCCAAGACGCCTTCGAAATCGCAGAAAATCTTGTAGCACCTGTTCCAGTAGAGTCTGTAAGCTACGCAGACCTGAAGAAGCTGCTGAAAGAGCACTTCCACCCCAAGGTGTCCGTTATCTCATGGCGCCACACCTTCGAGCAGAGGGATCAACGGTCCGGTGAAACAGCCAAGGAATACATCGCCGCGCTACGGAAGGCCGCCAAGCCCTGCGAGTTCAAGGACCTCGAGGAACGACTGAGGGACCGATTCGTGTGCGGGCTAAGGCATCGAGAGCTACAACAGAGACTTTTTGCCAAGGAAGAATTATCCTTCCAAGACGCCTTAAGGGAAGTCACCGCAGAAGAAGCAGCAGGCAGCGCCATCAAAAACATGCGGCCGATCAGAAACAGTGCAGAGGGTGCGTCCGTGCACCAGGAAGACGTCCGACGAAACTCCGAGGAGGATCCGGACGAGGAAGTCGACCGTCTACACCCCGCGAAGGAAGAGAACCAGAAGGGAAGCTCTTCGGCTCCGCTCAAGTGCATCGGCTGTGGAGGTCGCCACAGGAGAACCGACTGCAAGTTCCGCTCCGCTACCTGCCGGGCATGCGGCAAACAAGGGCATATTGCAGCTGTGTGTCTGAGCCGACGAAAGGCACAACCCCAAGAAGAACGCCTGAAAGGTACCAGATTCCCCAGCCAGAATAGGGTAGGGTTTTGCGCTTCGCGAAGAAGCATCTGTAGAACAGGCACACACAAGCCCATGAAGAAAAAGCTGTCACTCAACGTGAAGCTACAAGGGGTTCCATTATCTATGGAACTAGACACAGGGTCTGCCCTGTCCATCATTTCATTGCATACATTTAGGAAGATTTGTTCCAGTAGTGGGTCTAAGGCCAAGTTAAGGCCTTCTGATATTGTATTAACAGATTTTCAGAACTCAAGAGTGTGTGTTAAGGGGGAGGCCACCCTTAACGTGCAATACAAGAGTTTTGAAGGTCCACTAGACTTATTAGTAGTAGGGGGTGAACGAACGAGTCTCATAGGACTCGATTGGTTTGAGGCCCTGGGGATACACGTCACAGGACTCAACAGCTTACAAACACTCGACCTACAGGAAGTCTGCAAAGAATTTGCAGATGTTTTCAGCCCCCAGCTGGGCACATTCAAAGGACCACCTGTGTCCTTAAAGCTAGACCCCACTGTCACTCCCATTAGGATTAAAGCAAGAAGGGTCCCTTTTGCTTTAAAAAGTAAGATTGACACTGAACTAGACAAACTAATCCAACAGGGAATCCTAGAACCTGTTGATTCCAGCCCGTGGGAGACCCCCATTGTCACGCCTCTAAAGGCAAATGGGGACATTCGCATTTGTGCTGATTACAAATGCACACTCAATAAGGCATTGCAGCAACATGCCTATCCTGTTCCTGTGGTCAGTCACATCCTGGCCTCTCTCAAGGGGGGGCGTGTTTTTGCAAAGCTTGACCTAGCTCAAGCATATCAACAGCTGCCTGTTGATGATGATGCTGCTATAGCTCAGACCATTGTGACCCACAGGGGAGCCTTTAAGGTAAAAAGGCTACAGTTTGGAGTGAATGTCGCTCCTGGGATTTTCCAAAGCGTAATGGAAAACACACTACGAGGTATACCAGGGGTCTGCCCCTACTTTGACGATGTCTTGATTGCAGGAGACTCCACACACATTCTAGCTGAAAGACTTAGGGCTGTCCTGTTAAGATTCAGGGAATCAGGCCTCAAGCTCAGAAAAGACAAATGCAAGATCGGGGTGCCTTCTACTGAATTTCTGGGATTCAAAATTGATGCTGCTGGGATTCATCCTGCTGAATCCAAACTAACTGCTATTTTACAAGCACCCAGGCCAAAGTCTAAGGCCGAACTTCAGGCCTTCCTAGGCCTCCTGAATTTCTACAATTCTTTTCTTCCACATAAAGCTAGTGTAGCTGAGCCTCTTCACAGGCTACTAGACAAACAAGCTGTGTGGCTGTGGTCACAAGCACATGAGGCTTGCTTTAAAGAAGTCAAGGCCTTGCTCACTTCTAACAGTGTTCTTGCACATTTCAACGAGTCTCTTCCTGTGTGCATCGCTTGTGATGCATCCCCCTACGGGGTTGGAGCTGTCCTGAGTCACCTCAGGTCTGATGGAACTCAGGTTCCTATTGCATACTACTCCAGAACACTGTCTTCTGCCGAGCGCAACTACGCTCAGATAGACAGGGAGGCTCTGGCTGTTGTTGCTGGAATTAAAAAATTCCACGATTTTCTATATGGCAGGCATTTCACGGTCTTCACTGACCATAAGCCTCTGCTGGGACTGTTTACCACACGTAAGCAGACTCCCCACATCATTTCCCCTAGAATGCTTAGGTGGTCTATTTTCTTGTCTGCATATGATTTTTCATTACTCCACAAGCCTGGGAAAGAAATGGGCCATGCTGATGGCCTCAGTAGGTTGCCTCTGCCAGTAGTAGAAGCTGACCCCGCGCCAGCTGTCAACATTCTATCAATCCAAGCCTTGCCCGAGCTCCCTCTTAGTGCCAGGGATGTTACCGCTGAAACGGGTACAGATCACACACTTTCACGTGTCCGCTCCTGGGTCCTGTCCGGGTGGCCTGAGCACTGCCCTAGTCCTGAGTTTCAGAGTTTCTGGTCCAAAAGAACGAACTGTCCCTTTCTCAGGGTTGTCTGCTTTGGGGAAACAGAGTTGTCATTCCCACCTCAATGAGGACTAGGGTCTTAGAATCCCTCCACGAGGGTCATCCTGGCATTGTCCGTATGAAGGCTCTTGCACGAAGCCACTTGTGGTGGCCTGGTTTAGATAAAGATATTGAGGCTAAGGTGCACGCATGCCACCTGTGCCAACGATCTCGCCCAGAGATGCCCCAAGCTCCTGTGCATAGATGGGAGGAAACACAGTCCCCATGGTCTAGGGTGCACATTGACTACGCTGGGCCCTTTCAGGGCCAGTTCTTCTTGGTCCTTGTTGACAGCCATTCAAAATGGCTTGAGGTTGTGCCTGTCTCATCCACCACCACTGCAAAGACTATTCAGGTACTGAGGGGGATTTTTGCTGCACACGGGCTGCCAGATGTCATTGTGTCCGACAACGGCCCTCAATTCACCTCCTCTGAATTCCAAGCTTTCTTACAGGCAAACCTGATTCGTCATGCCACGTCTGCGCCTTTTCACCCGTCCACCAACGGTATGGCGGAACGCATGGTGCGCATCGCAAAGGACGCCTTGAAGAGACTCACCTACGGGGACTGGCATCACAGGTTGGCTGACTTTCTCCTTTCTTATCGCACCACACCGTCCACTTCTACAGGGAGAAGTCCAGCTGAACTTCGTTGGGGGCGCCAACTTACTACTAGACTTGACCGGTTGCATCCGGACAGACTGCCTTCATCTACCTCACATCCTAGGGCACCTAGACGACTACTTGTGGGTGCCCCGGTTTGGGCTCGCAATTACGGGCCTGGTCATACATGGGTCCCCGCTTCTGTGTCCAGGATCACAGGTCCTCTCTCCTACGAGGTTGCCCTGGACAACGGTCGTGTCCTGCGTCGGCACATCGACCAACTTCGCTCTAGGCGAGACTTTTCTGCTGAGACTCCTGGGTCTTTTCCAGGGGGGGAGGGGGACCCTTTGGAGCAAAGGGAAGGGCACGAGCTGCTGCCCATCTCCACTGAGGGAGCCACAAACGGCCCATCCCAGGGTTCCGCGAGAGCTCCGAACAAGAATTCCATGAGCTTACCTAACTACCAGGCATCCACGCCTACTCCAGCCAGGGAGTCACCCCGGGGGCATACTCACGTTCCACACACGTCACACAGCACTCCAGTCACGGAGGATACCCGGGGGCATCCCAACAAATCATTCCCCGCAAGAGAGCTGGCACACAATCCCCAAAGTTGGCCTGACCTTACCCCAAATCCTACAGGGGGTCAAACATACACAGAGCTAGTCGAGGAACCAAGTCCCGACTACAACAACCCTAGCACAAATCAGGGAACACCTGAGTTTTGGGAAAGTACAGAAACCCACACGAGCCCGAGCACAGAATGGGGTTCAGGGAATGGACAGCCTCCTGACAGGTCTTGGACTGACCTAGGAGGTTCTACAGAGACGCCCAGCAGTGGCTATCACTTCAAGGGGCCTGAGGGTCTACAGCTAGGTAGGACAACCAGGTCACAAAGCAACAGAAGCCCTGGCCTGACGAGCCCGGTGGGCAAGCAAGCAGGCCAGGCATCGGGGCACAGTCCTTGGAAGACACCAGGGCACAATAGAGAGAACAGGCTCACGCCTCCCTCCAGTCAGGGGACTTATGCCAGTAACCCACAGCTAAGAAGGTCACAGAGAGCAAAGAAATCTCCTAAGTACCTAGAAGACTACATAACATTGCTGGCAAGGCAAAGGCCAGTAAACAGTGGGAGCACTGGGGAGCAAAATGTCATATAAAATAAATGTTGTATGTTGGTAGTAGTTTTAGCCCGGGGGAAAGGGGTGTTATGTCCCGAGCCTTTGCAAACGGCTCGGGCGTTTGCAGGCAGTCCCGGGCAGGTGCAAAGCTGCCCGGGACCAGACAGGCTGTCGCCAGCGCCGTGCGCATGCGCGGGTGCTGGCGCGGGAAAAAGTAACCCATTTACCCGGGAGTTGCCTATATAAGAGGCTGCGAGGCGTTTGGGCGAGGCTGAAGCCATCTTCCTGTAAGCTGAACGCTGAATAAAAGAAACTGAGAACTCCAGCTGCTTCTCGTGTCTGTTTTCCCGCCAAGGACGCAACACTCCCCATTTCATCTTCTCTTCTTCCCGCCTCCATTTCATCTCATCTCATTCAGGAGTGTCTACAAGGTGTAGTCAAAAAGTCAAAATGGTGGCCATGACAGTGAGACCAAGCCTCTATTTGTTTCTTTACATGCTTTGGTTATACGGTTAGGTCCACTATTTTGACTTTTTTCTACACACCCTGAAGATACCCTCAATCTCACTTTAAACCAGTATGGCAGAAAATGCCACACCAGCCTGACAGTGTGGAGTTCATCTCTGAAATCATCTTAGTTTTATTGATATAAATATAAAATATAATTGATAGCTCCTGAAAGAAAGCAAGAGGCACAGAGCTACTAGGTGAGCTTGGAAATGATGCAGATTCATCTGTGAAACTTCTGATTGCCAGGTGCAGGTAGGCAATATGGCAGTGGGACAATGATTTTTCCACCAGCTTGTGTTAAAGTTTTGTATGGATGTTGCTTTTGCTATGTAGAAACAAAAATGATCAACATTTGTATGCGATATTAAATAAGTGGAACTTCTACTTTCTTACCTTGTAACTAAGCAAAACAGATGAAACCACAAGTAGCACACACAACCTGGTAGCCCAGTGGGATTGCCAGTGGAAGGATGGAGAGATGCAATTTGGGAATGTGCAGGTACTTTTCCAGCTGCATCTGGCTGCTTTTCTCATCATGGAAGAGCTGAGCCAGTTTAGTTCCAGCTCAGTCGTGGTTCAGGAAAAAAGGCATTTTCATTTTAAAATCATTTTGATGCTCAGTTTGGCTCCCCCCCCCATTTCCTCACTAGCAGAAACTCCAAGGTCTTCCTGTCTTCCAAATTTTTTCTCTCCTTTCCCTGCAACTGAGGCATCCTCCTTATATGTGGCTTTCTATAGAAATGGAGAAGATCAACCCTTACTTCTTGCAATGATTTTCTTCTAGTGAAAACAAACATAACAAAATATTGGTTTATCAAGAATTCCTGCAAGTTGTAGTGAAGGTTTTAGGGTCCTCATGAAACTGATCTGCTGCAGCTAGGCACAGGGGTGGGGAGCCTTGGCTCTTTTATGACTTATGGACTTCAACTTCAGCCAGCATGGCTGGTTCAGGAATTCTGGGAGTTGGAAGTCCACAAGTCATAAAAGAGCCAAGGTTCCCAACCCCTGAGCTAGGGCAATCTCTTCTGTCAATAGGCTACTGCTTAAAAATAGTTCTGTCATTTAAATCTAGCATGCAATATATCTCCCTTCTGATTACTGCGGTTCTCATGTTCTGGAATACCACAAACCCTAAAAGAATAAATGAATTAGTGTAATCCTTCCACAAGAATAAAACGAATGCTTTTATTGGAGAAGAAAATAGGAGCAAGAAGCCGAAAACACCAGCCTGAAGATGACGAATGGGACTTCGTCAAAACGTCGCCAAGACACTTCCAATTTGACGCGGGAGAAAACCCGAATAACCAAAGACCTACATACAAACACCCACGAAAACCTCAGAACATATATATATATGTAGGTCTTTGGTTGTTCGGGTTTTCTCCTGCGTAAAATTGGAAGTGTCTTGGCGACGTTTCTACGAAGTCCCATTCGTCATCTTCAGGCTGGTGTTTTCAGCTTCGTGCTTTGAGCAGCAATGTGTGGTCTTAGCTGTTTCTTCCTTTTAACTGCCAGTGGGGGTATGAACTGATTGGGTGGGAGCTTGGCTGTGTTCTGATTGGGTGGAGGTGTGTTCTGAATGGTTAGGGGCTTGGCTGTGCTCTGATTGGCTGGGGGAGTGTTCTGTTTGGTTGTGCTCAGGTTAGTCTGAGTTGCAGAGGGGTTTGCGATTTTGGGCTGCCTTGTTATTTTTTGGCTTCGCGTTCGTGGTCGTGCTTCCTCTTCATGGAGGGTGTCAGTTTGCTTCATGTATGGATTGGAGGGGTTTAAAGTGGCTAATGATGCAGCTGTGGTCTGGCTTCTGGTTTGTGGTCGTGCCTCGTCATCGGTGTGGCTTTGGGTTTGTTTTTTGCGTGGATGTGTGGTGGTGACATCCTGTGTGGTTTTTGTGAGTGTGGGTCTGGTATCATTTTTTGTGTTAGGGAGTCGTTTGTCAATAAGGGCGGGTTTCCAAATGGCTGGTAGGCGGGTAGGCAGCTAAGACCACACATTGCTGCTCAAAGCAGGAAGCTGAAAACACCAGCCTGAAGATGACGAATGGGACTTCGTCGAAACGTCGCCAAGACACTTCCAATTTTACGCGGGAGAAAACCCGAACAACCAAAGACCTACATATATATATATATATATATATATATATATATATATATATATATATATATATATATATATATATATATACCAGTCATTAACACATCCAATAAAACAACAACGTAAGAAACTTACAGCTTGATAAACAAAAACCATTTCAGTGTAGACGAAAAAAGAAATCCAATTTAAATTTAATTAAAAGTTTAATGGGAAGAAGGAAAGATGAACTAGCTTGTTTTTGCGCAATTCCTGAAATCTGTGTGTCCTTTTCATTTCATAGTTATTTTTTAGCAATATTTGCTCTTTGTAGCAGCAACTGCAAGAGAGAGAGAGAGAGAGAGAAAGAGAGAGAGAGAGAGAGAGAGAGAGAGAGAGAATGATTTGCACAAATAGGATGCTGCAGACTTTATCAGTACTAACAGTAGATTTGTCATCTTCAGCTTTTCACTTGGCACCTAACAAAAAACACGCATGATGTCAATTTTGGATCAGTGCAGCCCTTGCACAGGGAAGAACCTTATGTTAGGTTCAAGAGTAAGCTGGTGTAGTCCCTCATTTTGATTTGCAAACCAATGAAATGCAAGATTTCCAGTTTTGCAGCTTGAACCTGGTCAACAAGAAATTGTGTGTATTGAAAAAAGGATAGCTAGTTGGTGTCCATAAGTTTTTATTTTTCCTCCAGATCCCAGGTGTGTTCAGGAAAAAAGTTACCATACAGTACAGGCAAACTGTCAGACAATCACAGTATATCTCTTATTATTGCCATCCCCTGCTTTGTAGAGAAATGCAGTCCTGGCTAAATCTGTTCTCCCTGTGCATAGTTTAAGCACTTGTGTATTTTTCCACTCTATCATTGCTCTCAGCAAGTTGTGTGTGTGTAGATTTGGGTTGGAATGAAAAGTAATGTATAAACATCTGAAATATCTCATTCCTTCCTTTACCCGGGGTGCCTTTTAAAAATGGACACAATTAGGTTTGGGGTTTTTATCTTTTGAAGTCAGCTTTTTGACTCCTGGACCAACTGCTTGGACTAATTCCTGCAATTTTCTTGGTAAGGTTTTTCTGAATTGGTCTGCCCTTGTTCCCTTCCTAGGGCCAAGAGAGAGAGAGAGAAAGAGTGACTAGCTCAGGGACGCCAGACTGGCTTCTTGCCTAAGGTGGGACTAGAACTCATGGACTCCAGCTTTCTATCCTGAGGTCTTCATCACTACACCAGACTGGCTCTTATATTTATTTATTTATTTATGAGACTTATATACCGCTTTAAGTGCAAGCACTCTCTAAGCGGTGTACACCAGTAAGCAATGTATGTATATATTTACATTGCCCCCAACAATCTGGGTCCTCAGTTTACCTACCTCGGAAGGATGGAAGGCTGAGTCAACCTTGAGCCGGTGAGATTTGAACCGCTGACCTGTTGAACACAGTCAGCTAAAGTGGCCTGCAGTACTGCACTCTAACTGCTGCGCCACCTCGGCTCATCTATGAACATAGATGAACATATGAACATAATACAATGTAGAAACTCCAGGTTCAGTTTGTATGGCTGCCTTTATGCATTTCCTCACAAACACTGTGGGGTTTTTTTCCTAATGAATACAGCACAATGTTTTCCATCTCATTTTGAATATAGTGTCGCTGCTTTGCATTCATCTGTAGGGATCTTATGTGAAGCAAGGGAGTCCAGTTGCTCCAGTTGCTACTGACAACAAACAGAAAAGATTATTTGTGAGTGTGCGTGCACGCACACGCGCGTGCGTGTGTGTGTGTGTGTGTGTGTGTGAGCATTTATGAAAAGTGAACGCTGGCCTAATTAATATCTATATATAATTTCAGAATTTGGGATTACATTCTGTTTCAGTTGATGCAAAAGAAGCAAGGTGAAATGCCCAAATTCTCAATAAACATTTTGAGCTGTAAAATTTCACAGCCATAATGTGTGCCAATTACAACAAGTAGTTACCGTTAAGAAGGAGTGTGAGGTGATGAGATGGGGCAGGGACAGGTAGACTCTGAAAGCATTCTATCCTGTTCTGATTTTGTTGACTAGTTGATCAGTTCCCATTAAAGTATTAGCTGTTACATGTAGCTTTCCACTAAAAAAATGGAATTAGAATGAGTAAAGTTTTATTTGTTGCACAACTGTTCACTATTCTGCTGAAAATAACCCTAGCTTTAAAGTTAGGAAACACCTTTTATAACTTTTCAATTTTTTTTCTTTTAGAAACAAAAGAAATGATGTTTTGGGAAGGGAATTGAGCTGCCAGTGTTACTAATGATTTAGTTTGTATATTTAAATTCCACAAGCTAATGTTTTAAGAAAAAGCATTTTTAAAAATGGAATGATGTGTTATGCTAAGCACATTGCCACCAAAGTCACCAGGCAGACCCGGGATCTGATGTGGTGGAACCATGTGTGTAAAAAACCTCCTTTTTCTGCATCAAAATGCCTTAAAAATAACTAACCTGTGTGAAAAAAGTGTGGCTTCCCAAAAAGGAAATTAAAGAAACATTTGGAATTTTGACTATGAGGATTTCATAAGAAATAGAACAAGTGTACACTCTATACTAGTGATGGCGAACCTTTTAGAGACTGAGTGCCCAAGATGCAACCTAAAACCCACTTATGTATCATTGGGTGCTGGATGGGCATGGCCCATCGGGTGGGTGTGGCCCATCGGGTGGGCGTGGCCCATTGGGTGAGCGTGGCTGCGGTGGTAACGGTGGAACTAAAAAGTTCAATCAATCAATTCCAACTTTGCGAGATCTTTTTTTTTTCCTGCGAGAAGTTGAAATTGATGATTGAACCTTTTTTTTTTTGCACACGGCGGTGGAGGCCTAAAGCAAAAAGATTTTATAAAACCCAGCTGAAGGCCTAGGACTGGGCGACGGCACGCGTGCCCACAGAGAGGGCTCTGAGTGCCGCCTCTGGCACCTGTGCCATAGGTTCGCCACCACGGCTCTATACTGTATGTATCTATAGGGCTACACGCTATACTGAACCCCCAAATCCCACTCGGAAATCATCTGGAAATTCAATGTAGCCTCTATGAGTTGTATTATTGTAGTACATCCAACCTCAATATGTCCTCCAGAGGCACAGACTTCACCTCCTAGAATTTTACCAGTAGACATGATATGTGTGTATGTTTGTGTGTGTGTGAGCGAGGGTGGGGTTGTGGGGTGTTGGGGTGGGGTAGAGTAAAGCTGATAAATATTTGTCTATGACATCATAGTACTGTAATGAAGAGACAAAATCTAACTTCCAGATATTTAAGATGCTTTAAATTTGGCTAGTGGATGGAAAACAAGGCAAGGATGGACAGCTAATTTTGGCAACAGTAGAGAGACTACAGGCTCAGGGACTATTTTATAGTTGTTGGGATTTTTTTGTAGCCTGCTTTATTATTATTATTAAATAAATAACTCAAGGTAGTGAACAGAGAGAAAGAGGGAGAGAGAGACTGGTTCAAAGTCACCCAGCTTTCATGCCTAGAGGAGGACAAGAACTCATAGTCTCTGGGTTTCTAACCTGGTGCCTTACTCATATGCCTGAGATTATAATTCTTGGATATCTGGTGCCTTAGGAATCTGTGGGGCAGTTCCTTGGGCACTGCATATGCAGAATATACCCCTCTTTAGTGGTTAAGATGCTGAGCTTTTCAACTGGAACAAGACCCAAGGACAACGTGATGGGGTGAGTGGCCATCCTTGCTCCAGCCTACCTAGCAATTTGAAAGCATGCAAATGCAAGTAGATAAATAGGTACTGCTTCGGAGGGAAGGTAAAATCATTCCATGCACCTCAGCATATAGTTATGCTGGCCACATGACCACAGAAGCATCTTTGAACAACGCAGGCTCCTTTGGCCAAGAAACAGAGATGAGCCCCGTCCCCTAGAATCAGATACAACTGGACAGGAGAAAGCTTCACTTTTTTATTTAACCAGCTACTTTGCATTATTTTCATCATTCCTAGTTGTTTTCCATTGTTACAGATCAGGGGTGTCAAACTCAATTTCATTGAGGGCCGCATCAGCATTGCGGTTGCCCTCAGGGGGCCGGGTGGGTGTGGCCAGGGTGGGTGCAGCCTACTGGGTGGGTATGGCCAGCTCTACATTGTTCGCGTCAAGGGTGCCTGGGCAGGAGTGGGATAGATCTGAGGGTCTCTGGCAGAAGGGGGTGGGACCCGGGCAAGTGCCAAGGCATGGTCCACTGGAGGAGCCTCAATGTTCCTCTCAGGCCATGCGAGGGGGGGTTGTGGTGCGGGCTGCCCGGAGCCCTGGGCAGCAGAGGTCAAATGCCCAGCCTGGCCCTTGAGCACCCGCAGCACCAAGCCCAGCCCCACTTCCTCAAGGCTGCTGCTCAAGGTTCTCCTGGTTCCTCACTGTTTCCAGGCAGCCTTGTGGAGCTAAGACTGAATACTTTTCAGCATAGATAGCCACCAGAAAATTGTACACTGGCTCCCGGCCGGCTTGGGCCAGGGCCAAGGCAGCGGGGGCCGTTCCCTCACTATTTCCAGGATGGCTTCACGGGCCACATGAAACCACTTCGCGGGCCGCATCTGGTTCCTGGGCCTTGTGTTTGACATGTCTGTTGTAGATGATACTAATTAGGAGAGCATTTCATCCACTTAGGGATCTGCTATATTATTGTCACTGCAAAATGGGTATTTTGGAGACTCTTCTTGAGTTTAGGGATTTCAGTTCTGTTTGGCAAGCTAATTAAACCTTTGCCTGATTCATCAATGGTATGTCTATATACTTTTCATTGCATCAGCTCTTTCCTGCTGAATTGGTGAGGTTTTGTGCAAACTGTAGGGACCTCAGTTCACTTCCCGCATGGATCTTAAGCTGTAGCTGTTCATGCCCGAGGCAGTGTATTCTTTTTCTGTCCTTCTGTTTTCCTGCCTATGGTTTTCAAATGAAAGTAAATGATAGCATGTATTGTCTTTAAGAGGCAGAAGGACCGGCACACTAATCAATAGTATCATTGCCATTCATAACTGAACTTCTTAATTACAGTTACGGTAGAGGTGGGGAGTAAAATGAGCTTATTAATATGGTGAAGAGAAAATGTGACCTCTGCTGTAAAAAAAAAAAAGCATTAAAATGCAAAGCCTTGAGCACCATGTTTTTAAATTAAACAATTCTGCTTCATAAGCCACATGTTTATTTTGTTTATTTAGTATTGTAATATTTATGCATTTATAATAAAAGCTATATCCTTTGTCTTAGGAATAAATTCTCCTGAATTCAATGGGGCTTATTCCTAGGTCAATGGAAGAGAAATGGTGTTGCTTTTTTTTTTTTTTACATTTAATTTGAGTTTACTAAATTCACTTGACACAAAATACCCACATGTCCCTATCAAGATTTTTGAAAATTTCCCTAGCTACAGTGTTATAAACTAAATAATAGAGAAGAAAAGGGTGAAAAAAATAAAAGAGAACATAGAGCAAATATGGCTGCAAAAAACTTTCTCAGAAGACCTATTAGGAAAAAGTTGGTTGTAAAATAGAGAAGATAGAGATATACCCTAGTAGTCTTCAAATGTCTGAAGACCCAGCTCATGGAACATGGAGAAGACTTGCTCTTTCTAGCATTAGAAGACAGAATCAGTAGATAGGTACTGTATCTCAGAGGCATATTTATCATTAAAAATATTTCTAGAAAGTAAATGCTCAGATGATAGTGGAAGAAATTAGATCGGGAGATGGTCAGAAATTTGTTTAAGCAGACCTAGAAGAATCATAACTGAATTGACACAGTACTCTCTCTGGTCGTTGTGCACCACCATTTAAGGCAATTATTGCCAGGCTCAATCACCATCTTGGCCCCCTATTGTCTAATCAGAGGGACTCCATTCTCCATCCCTTCGTTCTGTACCATGCATGCCACACTGGAAGGGGCCAGAGTGGTGTCTTCCTCACTCTTACCCCCATCTCCTGGGCATCGTGAATGCTGACACCTCTGATGGTCCATTTGGTGCACTAAAGCCTTTGATTATTTTGAACCATGCAATCATGCTGTCCACTGGTCAATCTTTCTCTCTACTGCCCTCCAATGGAGAGTTTAGTCACCCTATATTGCTTCTGGGGCTTCCTCAAAAGATCAACAACTCATTATGACAAATCTGGGAGATAGCATTTGGCAGGGCTGTTCTTTGGGAGGGTGTGTTCTCTTTGGCACTTTTTTTTCCTTGCTTATTGTTTGGGTTGATTAAAATCAATCACCAAAGATGTCAGATATCAGGTATCAGTTATCAGATATTACCAAAGAAAAGTGCATTCTACTGTCTTCCTAAAGTAGCAGGCTGAGTAATTTTGCAAATACCGGTATGTATTAACCATCTGAGTTTAAGCTGCACAAATAGAACTTCAACTTCAGTTTTGTAATAGATTCACGTCAACGCACTTAAACAGAATTTGCTTACAGGTTTAACTGGATGGTACAAGTGTTAGGGCAGCATATTAAGATCTAACATTGAACAGGCACATTAGAAATAACAGTAAGATGGGAAGAGAATCTTAGCTTGTACTATAGCTATGGGTAGCTGGTCAAAGGTTTTGCAACCTTTGCAGACTTGGGCCAATGACGGTGTCTTCTTGCGCAAATTCTATGAAACCTTGCAAAATGTTAACTCTCGTGTTATTTGAGGAATCCTATTCCAGGATCTCACACAGAATGCCAAACTTATCTATGGTTAGCGCCTGAGCTACACCCGTAGTCAAGGAATCTGCACGTTCCTAGAAGAGTTCTGTAATACAAAGTATCAAGCTGAAAAAAAATCTGCATGTTTGTTTTTTAAAACCCAATTACAACAGAAAAGTTTTTAGAAAAGGGCCGAAGGCATTGAACTAGTGTCTAAAGACAAGGTTTGAAATTTCAGTGGGAACTTTTTAAACTACCCAAATGGCAATTATGACAAGATTAATCTATGCAGCAGGAGACCAAGAATTATAACTGCCCTAACCCTTGCTGAAAACCCATCCAGATTAAAGGGATATCTTGTACTCCATTGGGAAAGCCATCTTTCATTGAAGAGCACATGTTCAACAGCCTACCTTGATTGACTGCCCACATTTTTTTTTAAATTTTCATATTCTCCTAAAAGTGATTTGCTTTTATTCATCAAGCTGTAAATGCGAACATTTCTAGCAGGATGAACTTTCTCAATCTGGTTATGAGCTGGAACCTTTCAACTGCAGAGAATGAGTTGAACTCTAAGGGACGTGGCACATATGCTCTAAAGAACTGTAACTAATAAAAAGAGTTTGTTTGTTTGTTTGTTTTTTATAAATACCAGTAACTCCTTGTGACATTTACAGTTGTGTCAGATTCTTTTCCACAGTCCATGGTTGAGAAATCTTTAACAAATTAGCAAAGAGACACCATACGGCATTAAGGAATATTGCAAAGGTTTAGGATATTTACCTTAGAAGCAGTAGATCATCAAAGCATAAACAGAAAACAGAAATTCGAGTCAAAAACTGAATGGGTGACTGGACCATGATGGCTTGAAGAAAAATAGGCATGTTACTGTTTTCTTTAAATGCAGTCTATGTCCAGTCAAGAAAACATTTGCTAGTTTGGAGAATGGTTTGCCCAACATATGCACTGAGGCATTTCCAGTTGCTAAGAAAAGTAACAGAAAGACCAGGAAAAGATATCCTTATTTATTAAGTGGGAAGGCTGATAAACTTGAACAGAAGGTATATAAAACCTGTCTCTGATCTGATTAAAATAAGCTGCACATTTTACAACCTCTGCAGAAAGCTAGGATTTATCTCACAAAAGGAGAAAAGAAGGCTAGAGAAGAAATAGAGGGAGGGATGAATTAAGTTAAGACAAGATCATCTGGGTCCGTTGTGAACAAATAAAATCTTCTCCTCCACCTGTCCCAATACTTCTTGGAGATATTGCTGCATAATCTAAAAAAAATGGGTTATAAAGATTTAAACAAAAATGCTCTTAGAGGCTTCCAGTGGGGTCAGGCTGTTTTTATGGTACTCTAGACCGGCTACCATTTGCCTCAGGTGAAAGCATCCCTGCCTCCTCCCATATATGCTTCACAAGGGTGTCATAACTAGGCTGGTGAGTAGCAGATAAGAACGGAGATGATCAACAATATCCACGCAAGGAATCCCAGTGTTCAGCATTTGTGGAGTCATGAAAAGCTGAAGCTGTGCAACAGAGGCCAGCCGGAGGTGACCCTGAAAGTCTGTTCCAATGCCATGATTAATTGCCCCAACATTCCTGACCCCCATATCATGCTGTCAAGATCACATAACCCCCATTGCTTTTGTGGTGTAAATCAGGTCAGGAACTGACCCTTGGTCTTGTGAGCCACCCTGAATTAAATAGAAAAAGAAACAAAGCACAGAGTCAACATGTTCATGCTGAGGTCACTAACCAAGCCACATCTGAAAGATGGAGCTCTTTAGTATCTGTAGTAACCAAAAAGTCCATACTCACAAATACAAGTTAATGTCAATTAATTACAAATTTGCAGTTAGTTTGCTATAACCTTGTCATTCCTTTAGTGGATATTTTGCTACTAGGTTCATTTGCTGTTTTGCAAGAGCAGTGAGTGAATAAATAAAAGGAAGCCAAGCATCTTTCTTCTCAATTTGATTACATTTCTATAACAATCAGCCATACTCACTTTATACTAGAAAAACTAGTTTCTTTATAACTACCCGTTTCTCCTAATGTTGACAGGCACAACATCAAGTGACCACATAATGTAAATTCAGTGACCACCAAAGCACAGACCTGTGGCCACCAAAATGTGTTTCACTGGCAAAGAGTGGTGGAGCCGTACACAGATAAATGTTCATGTTACGATTGCTATTTTTTTGCGGATATCGATCATTAGGTTTGCAGATATATTTTTTTTATTTTACACCTTGTTTTTGGTTGCTATTTATTTATATCCCCCCATTTTTTTTTTTTTTTTACAGATAACTCCAGGTGGCGAACATATCCCACACATCTTCCTCCTCCCAACAACTCTGCAGAGGGAGAGTGGGCTGAGGGAGAGGGACTGGCCTAAGGTCATCCAGAACTCCCAGTTTCTCCCTTTCCAGCCTAATGTGCCTTAAACACTACAAACTGGCTCTCAGTTAAACTGGCTATGATAATTGTAAACTGTCTAAAGCCAACTTATAAATCCTGAAAAACCAACAAATAAAAAAATCTTATATTGCACAACATCCCCCTTCCTCCATCAGTGTTCTCTTTCCAAGACAACCAAACTCTGGATAAATGTTGGCATAAGTCCTGCTGCCCTCCAGGTTCGCAGACATACTCCTAGCTGTGTATGCTCCCTTGCCAAGGCTCTTTCTCCCCTTTTACACACTCTGTCCTTTCACTATAGCTTCATCCTTACTAAGAAACAGCACTGACTTCCTCTCTTCCTACCCTCCCTTCCTAGCCAGTGTAATTTCAGGTTATTGAACTAGGACTGAGGAGACCAGGGGCCAATTCAATTCAATTAATTGATGACTTTGGGGCGGTCAGTTTCTCTCAACACCTCACATGATTACTACTGTGGTGAGGAATCAGAGGAAGGAGTTTTAAAAATCCCTGGAGTTGTAGAACAAAATACAGGATAATAGATTTCTTTTCCCCTCAGAGACCCTCTGTGGAAGGGCGGGGGGGGGGGAAACAGGATATGAACTCTCATGATTTCAAGAAATGAATGGTTTCAAATTTGTTTGCCCCCTCCCTCCCTAAGCTCCAGAAACCAAACTGATTCATCATGCTTTAGACTTAACAGCATGATTCCATAGAGTCGGGCCCTGTTCAGATATTGAAGCATACAAAAAGGCAAAGTTTCATTTTTTTTCTTTCTCCGTAACATAAACTCTGAACGATCAAGGTAGGTATTCTAATTCCCAATGAATATACTTACTGATATATTTGCAAGAGCTGAGCTAGCTCTGGAGGATAGCAATAAAAAAATCTCCCAGCAGTAGCTGAAGACCCCTTGAAACCAATGAAAGAAGCTTGTCATATCATATTATAAGAGTTGGAAGTAACTAGAACAGAGTTTCAACTTTGCAACCCATTTAAACTGGCGATTTACTTTCAACGTGTTTCTTGGATTTAATACGAAAGTCTGTGCTCACCAAAGTCAATTGTAACCCTGAACATAGATAAAAATTGTTCATTAATAACATTTGGGAGGCAGATTCTACATGGAGTGTAGATTATTTTAAAGTGACCCTGGATTTAAGATTTATAGGCTTTATATCTTAAATTACATATAGAACCAAATTGGTAGTGAATAGGGCCATCACAATTAGAGGTATAAGATGGTTATATCGGCTCTCACTTATTAAGCAGACAGGCAGTTGCCATTCTGAGTTATCTTTAGGGCATTGGTGGGATTCAGCCAGTTTGTCACCAGTTCAGCAGAACCAGTAGCTAATTTTTTGTTGCCCGGGCCCAGAATGGACGTCTGGAAGTGGCATCCACATAGAGAATCGGTTGTTCACATATTTGAATCCCACCACTGCTTTAGGGGCAGCCTAAAATCAAACCATGCAATAGTCTAACCCTGAGGTATTGAGGGTATTGAGATATCCCTTTCCAAGACTGGCTACAACCAATGCACCAGTGGGAGAGGGCCAAAATTTCTCCTGAGCATGATTTCCACCTACTCCACTGCATCATGTCCACAGGATGAGGAGATAATGCAGTGAATTTATAGAATTAATGTGCTAACAGATTCCCATTCGTCATATGGTTTCTATGGAAACTCAGAATGCGGTAGGATTCCTTGCAGAGAGCAGTCACCTCTCAGACATATATATTGCTTCAGCAATAGACTTGGAGTGGGGAAGAGTTATCTCTACCCATATCTGAGTATGTTAGCATCTCTTCGCACAAACACATACAAACACAGAAAGAGAGAGAGAGAGGGAGGGAGGGAGAGAGGGAGAAGAGAGAGAGAGAGAGATTGCAATGTTCCTCGTGAATTTTCTACAAAGCTTTAATCATATAATTCTCCAAATCACAAATTGTTGCAATGTCACACAATATGCAATGGCAAAATTAACTTGCTTGTTTAGAGAAAGATCAACTACTTTATTTATTTATTTACTCATTTATTCATTCAATTTGCATGCATGCCCATCTTAAACAAGTTATTCTGGGTAGTGTTTAGTTCAGTTCACATTTATTTGTGATTAGAAACCCCTTTTGGAGTTTTTGCTGAAAAAAAACAAGAAAAAAATGAACTGGTAATTTATCAATGATGATTATAAATGGTAGAATATGGAAAGAAGGAAAATTTGATGTAACCTCAGAGATAGAAGGTAAAATATAAGTGTACTTAAAACTGCTATTAAGAAGATCGGAAGTTGTTTTATAGATGGCACCTTGATCCACAAAAGATGTCTCGTATGTATCCAAATGTGCAGCCCAAATGTTGGAGATGTGGCTGTTTGGATGCAACGTATTATCATATTTGGTGGTCATGTAGAAATATAAAGGCCTTTTGGATCAAGATTTGGTGGAACATTCAGAAGATTTTTAATAGAAGGATAAAATTTACACCACAATTGTTTTTGTTAGGTATTATTGATGACTGTGATGGTAAAGAGATTATTTTAATGCTGAATTTAATTATAGCAGCAAGGTTGCTGATTGGGCACTACTGGAAGAAGGATTTTTTGCCTACTTTAGAAGAATGGCTTCTTAAAGTTTCTTATTTATCTGAAATGGCAAAAATTTCGGCTTATCTGAAAGACCAGTCACAAGAGAGATATATTTTGGTGTGAAAAAGATGGGTGAATTTTATACAGAATAAATATGATATTAGAAAGTATTATTTAGCTTTTGAATGATGTATATTTAAGGGTAAGCTTTTGAACAACTTATGTTTAAGGATGGTAATTTCTGTTTTTATGTACTGGAGTTAAAGTGTTTAAAATTTTGTTTTGGATGTATGTATAATTGTTTGATGTTCATTTAAATTCTATGTTTTTCGTTGTTTTTAACACTGTATTTAGCTCTGGGAAGTAGGGGGGAGGGGTTGGGGGTTGGGAGGGGGGAGTATTTTATTGTAAATTTTATAAACTTTCAATAAAAAAAGATCGGAAGTCATCTATTATTTTATTATTTGTTCCTTCTTTTCTATTTCTTTTTTAAAATTTCTTTTCCACTTTTCTTTAATTTTCTTCTCTTTAATTTAAAAAGTGTGTTTTTACTTTCTTGAAAAACTTCAATAAAAATTACATTAAAAATATCACACTTTAAGAATTAGAGGCCTGGGAGAGTCTTTGCAAGGAGATCTGAAGGAGATGGTTGCAAAGGACTTTGCATTGATTTTGAATAAAGAAAAAGAGGGAATACTTAGTGAAATTGAAAAATTATTTAGGGTTAACTCTGTGGTGGCAGCACAGAAGAATCTGCCAAGAGATGTGGTAATTTACTTTGGTAAAAGATCTTTACGCAATGAAATTGTGCAAGCCTATTATAAGAAGAGATTTCAAATTGCTTCACAAGATGTTATAATTTTTAAGGAGATCCCATCTAAAATTTTAAGAAGAAGAAAGGAGTTTGCTTTTCTAGCAAATGAACTTAAAAAGAGAAAAATTTTATTCAGATGGGATGTTCCGACTGGAATGGTGGTGAATTATCTGGGGACATGTTATAGACTTAATACTGTTTCTCAAGCAAAAGACTTTTATACTTCGGTCCTGGGGGTATGTGCATCGCCATCTACTAAGTTTAAAGCTTTGGAAGAAAAGAATGTAGAATCACAGTTTGAAGAGCCTATATTTATGAAAACTGGAGAATCTTTGTGTGAGAGGCCTCAACAAGTCCAGGTTGAGGAGCAGAAGACAACTTGTGCAGTATACAATTCCAAAGAAAAGCAGCAACAGAAGAAGGTTAAGGAAGTTTCATATCAGTGGTTTCTGAATCTCTGGGAGATGTTAGACCTACAAAGTCTTTGGAGCAATCTTTAAGGGTGGAATTGCTGCCTGAAATGGAAATTGGGAAATCTCAGTTTGAGGGGCATCAACAAGAGAGGAACGGGCAGAGGATAACTTGTACAACTTACAATTGTAAAGACCAATACAAGGAGGAATTCAAGGAACCCTTATTGGCTTCGGAGTCGATGGGAGATTCAGGAATTTTGGAGCAGTCTCCTAAGGCAGAACTTGCAGCATTTCTTACGAGTTTGATACAAGAATGGAGAAGGGAAATGGAAGAATGGAAGAATGGAGAATGGAAAAAACTGGAATGTGAATAATTAATAATACTAATATAATTGAGACTGATAAGGATGCAGTTTCTTACGGATGGAATTTGTTATTGGTGAAGATTGAAATGTTTAATGTGTTTATTAATTTTGTTGTTTTAAGTTTTGAACCTTTAATGATAATATTGTTTAAATTTGTGTTTTGAAGGGATTATAATTTGCTTATTTTAGTGAGGGGATTCTAATGTTTTAAATTTTAAGTAATGTTTAAATTTGTGTTTTGAAGGGAGTATAACTTGTTCAAGTTTTAAGTATGCTTAAATTTGGTTTTTAAATATTATTAATATTTTTAAGAGAAAATAATTTGTTTAATTAAATGTTTAGATTTGTTTAGGAAAGAAAGTAATGTTTAAATTTGTGGTTTTGGAGGGAGTTTATATAGAATGATGATTGTATTTAGATTTGTTTAGGATTTAAAAGTGTTTCTAGTTTTTAAATATTATTATTAATATTTTTAAGAGAAAATAATTTGTTTAATTAAATGTGCTTAGATTTGTTTAGGACTTATAGGTTTTTTAAGTTTTTTTCTTTTTGGATAGGAGAGAAGATTATGAAGATTGAAGGAAATATGTATTTACTTTAAGTTTTTTAAGAGTATTTAGCTTTAATGGTATAACAAAGATTTGTATGTTTATTTTTTCGTTTTAGGATAAAGAAAGAGGGAGAAATTAGATTTTATACTATAGATATAGATATTCAAAGAAAGTAATGTTTAAATTTGTGTTTTTGGAGGGAGTTTATATAGAATGATGATTGTATTTAAATTTGTTTAGGTTTTAAAAGTGTTTTAAGTTTTTTTTTTAATTAAGCCTGTACTCAGCTCTGGGAAGTCCAGGGGAGGGTTTGGGAGGTTGGGAAGAGGGGGGGTGAGGTAGGGGGGGGGTATGGGAAGGGGATTTGTTTTTGTAAAAATATCACACAACATACATCATTTGGCTACTGAATTAACCCACATTGTGGCTTTACACAATAACCTGAACCAACAGCTAAGAAAATGGGCTTGGTTCAGATATCTAGTTCATAAAACTAACCAAGGTTAACACCCCACTTAATACATTGTATGAATGCAGCTGCTAAATTTGTCCATGGTTGAGTTTCTTTGAATGCTGATCTTTTTGATGTTCTTATAACATGTTTTCTGAATAAATGTAATTTTTAAAACAAATATTGGCACCATAAGTTTCTGTTTAGGCCAAGGGAAAATATTTGATTAAATTATTACAGTTACGGGTTAAGGATTGGTTTAAAACCATGGCATCTGCAGGGGAGGTTGATGTCAAAATGGCACATGTGACTATGCAATTGAAATCCCAACCCCCCCCCCTTTTTTTTTTACATGTGAGCGATGTGTGCCATGCATTAAAAAGGGCAAGGCTTTGATTACCTGTTCATGTCTGCCATTTTGATATTGCTGATCCTCTCTGCAGATGCTCCTGCTTATAACATGCTGTTTTACATCAGTCGAAGTCTTTAATTTGCTGGTTTTCATGGTTTTAATTGCTAAATTGATTTTTCTTTAAATATTTGTAGTTTGGCTTAAAGCATCCTGGATTTGAAATAATCTGAATTGGTTATATTATTCTTGTTTTTGTTATTTTAATGTCCTGTTTACATTTCTCAATTATGCTTAAATACAGAAAAAAGACCCTACCCAGATCTTGATCCAAGTATTGAATGTACTATTCATTCAAGGATAGTAGAATACAATGGGGCATTAAAGATGAAGCAAAAATCTTTGGTGGCATGAAACCAGGTAATACACATTTTATTTTTATTTATTTATATCCTGCCTTTATTACTTTTACAAATAATTCGTTGGTGGTGAACATATCCAACATACCTTCCTCCTCCTATTTCCTCCGCAACAACAACCCTGTGAGGTGGGTTGAGAGAGAGTGACTGCCCAAACTCACTCAACTGGCTTTCATGGCTAAGGCAAGGCTTGAATTTTCAGTCTCCTGCTTTCTAGTCTGGTGCCTGAACCACTACTAGTAAGGTGACCAACTTTTTTACAACAAAAAGGAGGACACGAATAAATTGAAGAAAAAAATATCGTAAATAAAAGAAACATTGTATTTATTGCAACAATAATACAGAATACACTATAATATGATCAATGCATAATAAAAAACATTTGTAACAATAACATTTTATATTGTAATTATGCTTACATGCCTATTAATTATTTAAATGAGTACTTTTCCATTGAATGAATATTTTTTGTCAATGTATCATCTTCTAACAATATATTGGAAATATCTGAACAAGAAATATCCTTCATATTGAATTTTACGGCAAGTGCTGCAGCTAGAGTATCAACATTCAATCTCGATTTCTCACTTGTCCAAAAATCTACACGGCTGGACTGCGCGGGGGTGGGCGGCGGAGGCAGGTGTTGTGAGCCAGGCGCTCCAGGATGGCCACGTAGATGCGCAGGGTGAGGTGGTGGCAGCGCAGGTCAGCACTGCGTAGACCACCAGCTGGCGCAGCCCATGGAAGGTCAACTGCCCGCCGCGCCCCCGCCCACAGCTGCCCCACCAGCACCGCTGCCCTGCCGTGGAGAGCCAGCCCCGCAGCTCGCAAAGCACCAGCCGAGCCAGCTCCGGCCCTGAGCCGCCCCCCAGCACCACCGCCACTCTGCGCATCCCTGTAGAGCCGGCCCCACGGCTCACAAAGGCAAAGCACCAGCCGAGCCAGCTCCGGCCCTGAGCCGCCCCCCAGCACCACCGCCACTCTGCGCATCCCTGTAGAGCCAGCCCCACAGCTCGCAAAGGCAAAGCACCAGCCGCGCCAGCTCCGGCCCTGCAGCCGCCCCCCCAGCTGCCCCCCAGCACACCGCCCACCCTGTGCATCCCCGTAGAGCAGGCCCCACGGCTCGCAAAGGCAAAGCACCAGCTGTTCCGGCTCCGGCCCTGCAGCTGTCCCCCCAGCCGTCCCCCAGCACCACTGCCCACCCTGCGCATCCCCGTAGAGCTGGCCCCAAGGCTCACAAAGCACCAGCCGCGCTGGCTCTGGCCCTGCAGCCACCCCCCAGGAACCACAGCGTACCCTGTGCATCCCCGTGTAGAACCGAACAGGGAAGATCAAGAGAAACTTACCGCTCCAATCTCCTCCAGCTATCTGTGGAACTAAGTAAGAGATGGTGTAGTTGGGTAGCAGTGAGGGGTGCAAAGTTCCTGCAACTTGCACGTGCAAAGTTTCCCGCCTGGGTGTTTTGGCGTGCTCAGCAGCAATTCCTATTGGCTTTCGAAAGCCAATAGGGGGAGTAGCACAGTTCAGGCAAAAGTTGAAAAAAACCATCAAAAAAAGGTCCCGGAACGCCTTCTGGGCATTCTATGAGGAAAAAAAAGCCCTCAGATAAGTCTTTAAATATAGAAAAAGAGGACATTTAGGAGGACATTTTCGAGGGAGGACAGAACTCCCAAAAGGAGGACTGTCCTCCCAAAAGGAGGACGGTTGGTCACCTTACTACTAGACCAAGTCGGGTTTCATTTATAAATCCTTTCTATATTTTTTATACAATCCATCTATTGTGTAACATGTGGAAGAGAGCTAGTTTGGGATAGTGATTAAGACATTTGTCCAGAAACAGGGAGACTGTGAGTTCTAGTCTTACCTTAGACCAGTGGTTCTCAACCTGTGGGTCGGGACCCCATTTGGGGTCGAACGACCATTTCATGGGGGTCACCAAACAAGGCTGTCCACCATTTTTTCCCCCTTTTCTTTGGCCACGCCCCTGGCACCCGGTGATGTATAAGTGGTTGGGGGTCACCACAACATGGGGAACTGTATGATGGGGTCACAGCATTAGAAAGGTTGAGAACCACTGCCTTAGACACTAAGCCAGATGGGTTGAACTTGGGCCAGCCATTCTCTCTCGGTTCCAGGAAGCAGGCAAGGCCAGCCACTTTCAAAAAAGCTTGCCAAGAAAACTGCAGGGATTAGTCCAGACATTGCCAGGAGTCAAAATTGACTCGAAGGTATACACACACACACACACACACACACACACACACATTTTGTAACATACAGTCCTGGTCAAGACATGCCATGAATGAGAGGTCTTTGGAAATGCTCTCTCTTACTATAAGTGCCTTGCTACTCCATGTGGTGAGAAGGAAGTTTAACTTCTGCCCATCTCTATGCTACTTCAGTGATACCAAATATGATGCCTAGGAAATGTCAGATCAAAAGACAGTGGTATTCTTTTACTTAGTAAAGATAGAAGGAAAAACTGAGGATGGCACCTCTTGTTTGATCGTTTTACAGTGATGTTTGAATCAAATTCCAAATGTCCCTCTCCTACAGCAAAGAGGTGATGCTGTGCATGTGCATGAGTCTTCTGACCTCTGCTTTACTATTCATATAACTTCTCTGCTGTCAGCAAGGGATACTTGGAATCAGGTGACTTTTCAAATATTTTCTTTTAGAAGTTTTCCAAGCCATAACATGACCGATCCATCACCATAGCCCTCTTAGGATTTGCAGTTCCTGCTTCGTCTGACCTGAAAGAAAACTGGGTTATGTGCTATCCCAACTTGGATTGATGGAGGATAGAGTGATGGAGGCAGGCTTAAAGAGGGACAGGAATACATTTAAGAGAGGGGGAAGGAATGAAAAAGCAAACAGTACTCAAGCCATCCCTGCTGTGTATTCAGCATGTGGTTCTGAGCCATTGGCTTGTTGGTTTTCCTTCTATACAATGGATGACATAAGCAAATAGAGGGTTGAAGGAATGCTTTGATGTTCAAGATCCATAGATCCCTTGTTGTGTAGTATTCAGTTCTGACTTTTGAGTAAACCGCTTATGATTTCACATCTGCTTTTGGAAATAGATGCCATCAAGGAGTTTAGGAGAGATGTGAAGGTAATAAAATACTATTAGTTTGTCTTCCTCATCCAGTATTCAGAAGTACAGTATGCTGTTTTCACATTTAGATATCAAGAATCATACCTAGCTATAGAACATTCCCCATTCATCTTTTAATCCATACATGTCAAGAGAACGAGAGGAAGAAAGAAAGATTTACCTGCAATTTTCAGTCTAAGATTCTTCCAAATTTATGATGAGAATGAGAATCAAAATTACACTTTTCTCCCAACAACTGGCAGCTTTAAATATTGAAAATACAACTGCCAAAGTATCAGGCAATTGAAAGTTATTACCGGTATATAAGTTGTGTCCATGACTTGGGAATTTTATTGCATGTATTCAGCAGAAAAATAGAAGTAAAAATGTGGTGATAAAGCTGAAATTCAGGAAACCAAGAAAAGCATATATACAGAAAATGTTAAGAGATATATACTGTACATATATACATACATAATACATGCATATAAAATCATCTTAAAGCAATAATGTATGGATGAAATCCATACTCTGCCTCAGTTCAACTGGTTTACAATATATACAATGAAGTATAATAATGCAATAATATACATTTATGAAAATAAAATTTATCAATTTTCATATCTATCCTCCAAAACTCATTGGCATTTTAACCATCTATTTATGTCAATATTAATTTTATTACCATCTACGAATGTTCTGTAGCAATTTTAGGTTATTCAGTTAATTGGAGTTACTCTCATATACTTCCCATAGAGAATACTGTTAATATACCTAAGAAAATTAATTTAAAAATGGTATTTCATTTGCTGTTTGGATTATTTTAATTATCCAAGAAAAATGCATGTTTGATTTAAATATTTAAACTATTATCTCAGGACACCCCTAGACATGGCTACTAAAAGTAAACCCAATTAAGGAATGGGATTTACTTCCAGCCCAGTGTGTATATCAAGGTTAGGAACCTAGGACCTTTCTCATTAGCTTAATTATCTATTGTATTTGGATCTAATAGAAATTGAACTCCAATAACATTTGGTGGATACTAGATTACCATTTCTGGACTAGGATTGCACTCTGTGAAGTTTCTATATACACACCATGTGCCCTTTGAATAGGTGAACGTAAGATTGCAATATAAGTTTACACCATCTGTGTTTGCAATTGTGTTATATGCTACTCTTTAATCTATTTCTAACAATGCAGCATCCCCCAGAGAGGGCAAAGGTGGTTCAGAATGATGAAAGCAGCATCACAGTATTGCCCTGCAAGTCCTGACCCTTTTGTATTTATGTTGTGCCATCAAATGTGATACCCCTAGGGGTGGAGCTTGCTGTATAGGGGCATGACACCTTTGCAGATGCTGCAGAATCAGTATCAAGGTGAAGTTGAGCAACAATAGAGGTTAGAGGAATAAAGTGTTTCTTTCTGCAGTTTTAACATGCAATGCAGTTCAGAAGGGATGATGGAGACACAAAGTCTGAAAATATCCTTTTCTCAGCAGTTTCCTTTTAAGGCCTTCAATACTTTGGCTCCTTGCATTAAAAACTTGGATGAGGGCATTAGATACCAATAGATAATACTGGCCACGGAATTATTAAAGAGGATCTTAAAATGGAAATGTCCAGAACCAATGACCATCCTAGCAAAATCAGCCATGGCTAACATAAGATATCTTTATTGTGCATTAGATTGCTTTGAGAAATTTCAACATTTGAACCCCCGCAAATATGCCCAGGATTTTTTTTAAATGCCCACCAACTTTTACAGAAAGCACTCAGTGAATACTAAGCATCGCTCTTCTATCTCCTTGTATCATTGCCCACAGGTTGCACTCTGTCCCCTATAATGTGGAATGACTTTTAAAAACTTTCAATAAAGGTCACTGTGTTTACATTGAACAATATACAATTCTCCTGTAAATTTTAAACATGCTTTACTTCCTATTCCTCTCTTCTGTATAAAGTTAGATTCCACGAGACGTTTCCTGAAATTGTGCAAACATTTAATATAGGATGGATTCAAATGATGTTGGCACCAATTAAATACTCTATATCAGTGATGGCAAACCTTTTAGAGACCAAGTGCCCAAAAACTGGCCCCACCCCCACTACACTCCCCCCTGCCCTGCCCCCACTCTGCCCCATCCTCCGCCCTGCCTGCCCACAGGACCACTCACCGCCTCCAGGGCCCGCCACAGATCGCCCAGGCAGCCCAGCAGCGCTATGGCAGTCACGCCCTCTGCCCGCGCCCTGCAGCATCAACTGTGCACGATGGGGTGTGAGGGCAGAGTCTTGTCTGGCTGTTATGTCCTTGGCTGCACTGCTCCGCGTAGGCCACGCTCAAGGACGACTCTCCTTCAGGGGGGCTGCTGGAGAGGAGGCGGTCACGGGGGGAGGTGAGGCTGAGGCAACGGCATGTGTGCCCACAGAGAGGGTTCCGAGTGCTGCCTCTGGCACCTGTGCCATAGGTTCTCCACCACTACTATTTAAGATTACAGGTATGATTGGCTTCCAACATATAATGATCTCACAATGACTTACTCCATGTTACCTAAGTCTCATCATTACTGGACTGAGGTTATCCTACAAATACAGCTTGTAGGTTACAGAGTGGTTGAGGGATGTTATAAACATACACTCAACCGTGATGTGTTTTCACTTAGTTTGCCTTTATCAGTCCAGTGTGCCACTCAAACATCATATACATGCTAGTTTGCTCAAAGGTTACTGGAGTATCATTCAAAAGATAAAGAGATCAATAAGTTAGAGGTAACCAGTTTACTGTGCCATTTGAGCCACATTCACTGTTAAGAGCTTTTACTACAGATACTGTATACTAAGACATGTTTAGCATGTTGTATGATCAGGGTGATTTCCAAGCTGTTGTACAATGGTAATAATGTTCAGCTTCATCTTGAATTTGACTGATTAAAGAAAAATACAAAATCCACAGTACTAATAATTTTTATTTAGTCTGGCAAAATGGTGCATAGTTTTTTGAGTTGTTTAGAACTTTTCATCTGGGAAAGGAAGGAAAAGGAGAGATTTTTACTGACATTATAGCGTTGGACTTTAATCATACCTGTAATCTTAAAAGATAGAAGACACAGGCTAAACCCTATGAGAAATTATGTAGGCTTGACATGGTCTCTAGGGCTATGGTAAACTTCATAACTGGAATAAGTAGTAAATATTTCTATCTCTTAAAGAAAGGAAGAGCAACTAACTACTAGTACATTGCCTTCAAATGAGCCCTGCTAGCCTATCTGATATATCTAGCAGCAAATATGGTGTCAGTAAATTTGGAAGGAAAATTATTTGTAAATAAATGCAGTTACTTAGTACTTCCTGCATCAGTTTTTATTTGCCCTGCACACATGATCAGCTTTCATTGAACATTACAGAGAGCATTGTGGAAAAATATATGTTCCATGTTTGTATTGGTAAACTTTAAATGTTACTTTTTAAAAAAAAAACTTTTTATTGCTTTAAACTAGGACTTGAATGCCCACTTATTCAAAGCTCCCATTACCATGAAAGCATTAATATACATACATTAAAGATTAAAATGTTCAAAAGCTTGACATCATTCAAAGATAATTTTCTGCCCTTACTAAATTTAGCAGTTGACTTACGTTGAGTTTCAACTTCCAAAGAATACTTATTTGAAAGGTATTTTTGTTATTTTCAAAAGGCTGCTTATAAGCCTGGCTTATATGAAATATTGTAATCAACTAACTTCTGGGAAAATATAGCATATAAGTCGTCCTCCACCCCTCATAATACAATCATTCTATAGTGCTGCTTATTAATTGGACAGCACAACACTCCAAATTTATAAAGCAGTTCTTTTGTTAAATGTATTATACATTTGATGAGGAAGCTCTTTTAATAAAAATAAGTTTTGAAAGGGTGGGAAAGGCTGCCCTATAATTCCAAGTGAATTCAAATTCCTGTGAAACTTTTACAACACAACGCTACTACATCATCACTTTTCACTGATCTTTTGACTTGGGCCATTTTGAATATATATGCTATGGCAGTTACTTATTCCACCCAATCACTTCATACATCAGTGCTCTCAGCTGCCTGGCTTCATAGGTAACTGTGTTCTTCCCACTGTGCATCTTCTCTTCCTCAAGTGGTTGTTCTATTACTGCAGGGATATTTCGGCCATAAACTTCACAGTGCTCAAGAAACTGGATGCATTCTTGGATGACACTGTCACGCACCATGATCACATGCTTACACATATTTTCTAGCAATGACAAGAAACATCTTTTGGCATAATACCAAGTATCTGTGCCCAGCTTTTTGTTATATGGTTCTAAGCTCTTAATTACTCTAGAAATGCCAAAGTCAAAATTTCCTTTGGCACAGTACAGAGTCCCAATAACTAGATTGACAATACAGAGATGGTAAATCTTTTTTTCAGGTTCATGGTAAGAAAGCTGTTCCTCTTCTTTTTCGATCTTTCTCATCAGCTCCTCTGCTTCTTCATTTTGACTAGTCATAATATAAGAAACACATAGGTTAGCCAAGACAATGGCACTAACTTGAAGGATGTTGTCATAGTGTTTTTTTACAATGGGCTCATAAAAACCAATTGCCTCTTTGTATTTGTTCTCTTGCATGAATAGTACATGAGCCACATTAAGTTTCCACACTTCATGATCCTTACAGAAGTCTACTGACTTATGGAACATTTTTTCCAGCATGGAATAGTTCTCCATGTCCCAATAAATTTTGGCCTGGGCCATAAAAACAGGAACATATTTCTCCAGCGTTTCATCGTAATCATTCACAGCTTTCCTTAGAGCCTCATCATCTCGATTTTTCCTAGACTCCTGCACCTCCTTTGTCAGTTTTCTGAGCTGCTCTGTTAGGGCCCCTGCCAGTTCATCAAGCTTATGAAATGCCTCATCAGGGGCTGTTTGGCAGGTGATCATAGCATCCAAGTAGTTGTACAAGTAAGGAGTGAGAAGTTTGTAGGTCAAGTGAGCATTCTCAGCCAGCACATCTGCAGCCAAGTCATAGTATTGATACTTGCAGTACAGAAGCAGCAAATTCCCAAATGTCTCTGGTGGGCAAGGGTTCTGCTGCAGAAGGAACTGAAGTTTCTCAAAGCCTTCTGTGGCTCTCCTGTCCATGTTCATGAGAGCCTGGTTGTGCAAAGTGACCGGGTCCAGCTCCTCCTCAGACCGAGGGGGCATATCTGTAAGGGCCTCCTGAGCTGCCTGAAGGTTGCACAGCTGGTATTCAATGGCAGCTTTGAGATTGAAAGCCTCCACCAGGGCTGTCCGATGCAAGAGCAACGTATTGCCCACACTGCGGACATCGAGGCCTTCCGTATTGGTCCCCACACTCAGCTCCGGGTGCTGCTGCATGCCACGCTCAATGATGTCTGCAATATGCTTCAGAGCAGGAGCGTACTGCTTAGCAGCATAGCAGCACAGGGCCATGTTGTAGGACAGCTCTGGGCAGTAGCCCAGCACTTGCATGGCAGAGGCGAACTTGCTGCAGGCTTCCTCGTGCTGCCCTTCGCGGTACAGGAGGCAGCCCATGTTCACCTCCGCGTCAGGCAGCTCGGAGGGGTCCTCGGAGGGGGCGCCGGGGCTGCTTTCGGCGGCGGCCGCCAGCTGCAGCTCCACCCGGGCCTTGGCGCTGGAGAGGTCGCCCTGGGCGTAGTGGGCCGCCGCCTGCAGGCGAAGCGCTCGGCTCTGGAAGGCCGCGACGTCGAGCAGCGGGGCGGTGGCGCGCAGGGCCTCGCCGTAGAGCCCGGCCTTGTAGAGCGCCTGCGCGTGGTACAGCCGGTACTCGTGGAGCTCGGGGTGCAGGAGCCCCAGCTGCTCGTAGCACTCAGCCGCCGCCGCGAAATCCTGCAGCTGGTAGTAGCAGTAGCCGAGGAGCGAGAGGCCGGCCCGCGAGCGGCAGCTCTTTTGCAACTCGCTACTCAAGATACCCACTGCCTCTGCAAAACGGCCGGCCCGGATCAGCCCGTAAATAGCCGCCGTGAACTCCCCGTCGGCGATAGAGGCCATGTCGGTGGCCATTTCGAATAAGCCTCCGGCTGCCTACAAACAACGTTGCCTAGGCAACAACATGCCGCCACCGGAAGCGGAAGGCAACCGAGAGCCCGCCCCCCGCAACTGGCGGTTGTGAGCGCCCTGGGGAAATGACCCGTTCCGTATTTGGTTTCTCATTGGGTCGCTACGACCCTGGAAAGAGAGAGAGAGAGAGATGGCTACCCCAAAGGCCTGACCATGCGGACCACATAGCCCGCGGGCCGCGCGGCTCTCTTTTCTCTCTTGGCGCCAAGCGTTGTGGGGAATGTAGTTCTCTGGAAGTGGCTCGGGAGGCCGGCTGTTGCCACGCGTTCTACGTGAGGGGCGTGGCCGGGTGCCTAGAATAGCTAAGGCGGAGTGTTCGCCAGCTTAGCTGGGTTGAATTATTTCTTTACTTCTCCGGAGGCTGAAGCTAAATTCGCCATTTCCCGAAGGGGGACGGACTGCAAAGAGAGTCAAGCGCCTGTACTTTTAATTGCTGAGTGGAGGAAAAGATTTTGGCGCTAGCGAAGCTGATGCCGCAGTTTCTTTGTCCATCGGATGCCGTTTCTATACCGCTCAGTGACCGTCCGTCTCCTGTCCATTCTCTTCACCTCCCGCTAAAACAAAGACGCTCTTTTTTCCCTTTTAAAGCGAATAGGAACGGTTCATCTTTAAGGTTATCTGTAAGAACACTTCTCTTTCCTCTAAAGAATATGCAGTGGCATATCCAAATGTATAATTATTATTTTTTTTTCATATAACTCAGCTCCCTCTTTATTATAATTGACACGTTTTTTTATCTGATTTAAATTAAAAATATGCTAATTCGGTTTTCAGGTTAGGTAGGATATGGAAAGAGAACCCAATCTGCTATTCATTTATACCATTTCTTTTGTTGTATTTGCACAGACTAGTGTTAGGATAAATTATTAGACTACGGATGCTTTCTTTAAAATTTGAACCAGAAAACTCAATGAATGGTCTTGAATCAAATACTACCTCTGCTGTTTTGCAGAATTTTTGAAAAAGATAAATATATGATAGCTTTAATATATTCTGCCTTTATGAAAAATGGACAGGGTACAAATTGATTGATTAAAATAATGATGAATTGTTAAAGAAATCTTACAAGTTTCCACGGAAATTATTATATACAGATATTTTGAAGGTTTTTCATTTTTACACTGTACAAATCATTAAAACATCTAGTTATGTTGACTTTAAAATACCAGGTACATTTATTTTTTTATCAGACACTTGTTGGATAATTTTTTAGTTGAATCATAATCAAGGGTGTATTGCAACCTATCAGAATGTTCAGTGTACTCTATTTCTCATTTTCTTTTTCAGGTAATAGTGTATTGCTTCCAAGAATGAATGCTCAGTAGGTTTCGCTGGCAATTTCCTTTTTATGGGCAAATACGTATTTATGGGCTGCACTGGGGTAGTGTCAGAATATATGTCAAGAGTTGTTCAGACTTTTTCCTACAGGATTTTTTGACTAAAATTTCAAAAATTGTTTTAAATGTTAAGTTTTATCCATCTGTCTATTTAGAAGTCATTATGATACATCGTCAAAATAAAAGTTTTTTAAACATTAGTGCCCATGTCTAATGTAAAACACAGTACAATTCAACCTTCTCCATTTGGGGTTTTCCAGATGTGGCCTAGAATTCCCAGAGTCTTCATAGTAAAAATGCACGTGCATCCTTTTATGGCAACAATTTATGGATTCATTTGGAAAAAAACTCTTCAGTGTAAGTTGGGGTTCAGATTTCCAGAATGGTTTTAATTTTCTCATGCAATTGTTCTGCCTCCCACAGCAGTTTTACAGGGATCCAAAGAAAGGCCATTTCCATTAAAAAGCCTCCCTTTCATTAGAAAGGGAAGAAAATGCAAAATATTACAGAATGTCTTGAGGTAGGTAATGCTAAGAGCTATCTATCTGGAAGTATTCCCCAGAATTGAACTTAAGGAATAGGAGATTCTTTACTTCTATGAAATGAAAAGGCGCTTTGAGCTTTTAAAAGTAGATTCTGCAAGGACCACTGGACAATTTACCATTACTTCCATATCCATGAAGACCATATCATGGTATAGTTTAAATTTTTGAACAGAAGGAGATGCTTCTCTATGCCTAAACGCGTTAATGATCAGGAGAGATTGTGTTGGAATTGGGGAAAGGGAATGGAGATGCTGGGGAGCACTGGAACCACAATAGTCGTCAGCAGGTTTTTGAATTTTGACCCACAATAGAAAAGATAGCAGGAGACATGGGAAATAGATGGAGGCAATTATAAATAAGTCTGTGATGGATGGTTGACATTGTTAGGGCCTCAAGTGTATGTCAGCTTGCAATGGTTTTGCATTCCCCTCACTGCCACTGCTGTTGCTATGGGCAACGATGTGTTGAAGCCAATAAAAAGCAGAGGAAACAAGGGAACGCTCAACCTTGGAGGAAGCTGGAGGTTGCGTGCTATAAATTATGTCACACTTCACAGTGCATCGTATCAAAATTCAGGAAAGCTTTATGGAGCTGCCAGCAACCCCCAGTCAATCATGGTATCTGTCTTTTGCCATAAAGCACATATTACATAAATAAGTCTCAGACGAATTCCAAGTATGCCATCCCACCTTTTTATTTATTACTGGGGAAAAAGTGGTGGAGGAATAACAGAAACAAGTTAGAAGACTACAAGTATTTGTTTAGACAATAACATAGATCTTCCATTTCCTTATGTGTCCTATTCCCTCTGGAAAAAGAATTAAGAAGTTCCACCATCTTGTATTTTGTTCAAGTAACATTTTAATTTAAAATATTGAGAGTGGGGTAACATTTGCATTATAATTGACTGAAAATGTCACAGAGCGGAGAAACTTTCAACTTCTCCAGAAGACTTCACCAAAGTGAATAGTACTAAAACCAGGGTTGGGAGAAAGCATCAAAGGATGTCATAAATATGATAAAGTATAGTAGAGATCAGATTATAAAGATTCAGATGGTTTGTCATATGTTCCTAGAAGTACAAAATGCTACTACAATTTCAAAATGGGGTGATATAATAGACAATCTGTTTTTTTTAATCTTGTGCTTAGATATTTATGTAGAAGATGGCAGATATCTACAGTACCTGCTAAGAGAATCAGAATTCAATTCCCTATAAAGGAAAAAGTATAAAGTTTTCCCATTACAATTATATCCTATTTGCAGTGTTTTTCAAGACAATCTTGCATTTATTTGAGTCAGGTATTCTATGACTGAGAAATTCTAAATTTAATAAATATGTATAATATAGCTCAGCATGCATTTGCGGCAAAGTGCCAAGATTACTGACATTCCTAGTCTGAAAGAAGCCACTTTTTCATGATTATACCAGCTTTGCTTAACTGAAAAGTTAACAAATTTATATTAGATGTATAACATATTTTAGAGGCAAATAATTCCATCTGCTCTGTTTAGGCCAAAGGAAATTCCCTCAATTGTGTATATAGTTCAGTCCACATCTGGGCGAGGCCGGTATCACAAACATTTCTTAGAATGCTCCTTTAATTTAATGCATTGTTTTACAGTTTCTTTTAAAAAAATAGAATCCATATTTCGTTATGCAGTTTCATATATATGTATATATGTGTGTATAGAGTTTCCTGATAGGGTTTGGGAAAGGCATACATTTTCCCCAAAAAATTTTTGTATGCATCTTTGGAACCAAGAAATATTTGAAAAGATTTCTTCACACTAGAAGTCCTTTTACATTGTGACAGATTCTATTTTGGTGAATGCTTCCATTTTACTTAAAGTAATGACATGTTTCACCCTCTTAACATCCTTAGTGTTTTACCTATACATTATCATTCAATAGATCTGCACTGTAATTTATATGCGGTGAGGAAAATATTTCCCTTAGTCACTGTCTTGAGATATAACTCCTGTAGAGCAGCCATTGGATCTCTTCCTTGTACTTTTCCTTAGCAAATTAGTGATTTATTCACAGCATTCAAATGGTTTTCTGCCTAAATCTTGATGGGTGTAATTGCAAAAATTCCACTACAGCAATATATTTATCTTTAGGTTAAAAGACTTCATTTGTATTCACTTGGAGGGTCTCAATAAAGTTTGTCAATAATAAGAAAAAAATTGTTTTAAAGTTCCCTCAGCAGCTTGACAAGGATTTAATGAACTTCCAATAGCTATAAAATGAGATGTGAATAGAAAGAGAACATTGTGTAATTAAGCCATTAGTAGATTAGATTTGGTTTGAATTAAAAGGCATCGACAGATAGAGATTACGCTACCCTATCTATATTATAGGTTTCCTGATGGAGGAAATGAAAAAGAATCTTTCCAGAACCATTTCCTTCCTGTCTGTCTATGAAGTGTTCAAGGTTGGAAGTCCTAAACCAGTGATGGCAAACCTTTTAGAGACCGAGTGCCCAAACTGCAACCGAAAACCACTTATGTATCATCGGGTGCCGGCTGGGCATGGCCCATTGGGTGGGTGTGGACCACATGGTGGGCATGGCTGCAGTGGTAACAGCAGACTGGGTGGGACTAAAAAGTTCAATCAATTCTAACTTTGTGAGATCTTTTTTTTCTCGCCAGAAGTTAAAATTGATTGATTGAACCTTTTTATTTTTTTTGCACACGGTGGTAGAGGCCTAAAGCGAAAAGGTTTTTTAAAACCCAGCTGAAGGCCTAGGATGGGATGACAGCGCGCACAGAGAGGGCTCTGCGTGCCACCTGTGGCACGCATGCCATAGGTTCACTACCACAGTCCTAAACCATAGTAAAAGAGTATCAAGTTATTTTTTTTTTCCATCCAGCTCTTGGAAACATCTGCTTCTTTTTAATACCCTTGAGAAATGTGAAGTCACATTTAACATACTAAGCAATTTGGCATCCTTTAGGTATTTGGACCACAACTCAATCAGCAAGATCATGGTGGTTGTATCTTACAATTTGTGGAAGGGTGTTGGGTTTCTCACCTTGTAGCAGGGCTTTGCGGAGCCAGAGGTTTTGCTACAGTAACAGAAGTAGGTCATTTCTACTTTCATATTTCATATGAGCCGAGGTGGCGCAGCAGTTAGAGTGCAGTACTGCAGGCCACTTTAGCTGACTGTGTTCAGCAGGTCAGCGGTTCAAATCTCACCGGCTCAAGGTTGACTCAGCCTTCCATCCTTCCGGGGTAGGTAAAATGAGGACCCAGATTGTTGGGGGCAATGTAAATATATATATACATCGCTTACTGGTGTACACCGCTTAGAGCAGTGGTTCTCAACCTTTCTAATGCCGCAACCCCATAATACAGTTCCCCATGTTGTGGTTACCCCCAACCACTTATACATCACTGGGTGCCAGGGGCGTGGCCAAAGAAAAGGGGGAAAAATGGCGGACAGCCTTGTTTGGCGACCCCCGTGAAATGATTGTTCGACCCCAAATGGGGTCCCGACCCACAGGTTGAGAACCACTGGCTTAGAGAGTGCTTGCACTTAAAGTGGTATATAAGTCTCATAAATAAATAAATAAATTTCTATTGCTGAAATTGGGTAAATGATCACACCTGTAATGTGCTTGAACATGTCCCCTAAAATAATTGTTATGTTGGACTACTCATTTCTGTTAAATAATAAAATGCTATTGTTGCAGTTGAGGTAAACCCTCCGCTCCCTTTCACACTCGACGCAGAACCTCTTAGATGCCAAATAACATTCAGAATCTGCTGGATATTGAATGGGAAGCATTTCAGATAAAAGGAAATGATAAAAGGATCCCTCAGAGCAGCCCAGCTTTCACCATCAAGCTCCTACCAACCTCAAACCAAGTATTTCAGATGTACAGCAAATGCAGAGCTGGGAGTTGCGAGTTTTCTGACCTAAAAATTATTCCTGTTAAGTTTAGGAGAGTACTTTTTCATTCCAACTATTTTTTTTTTTTGCTGTTAAAGGACTAGATAAAATTCTGATTCTCTATTATGCTTTTATTCATTATTGTTTCAACTGCTCTCATAAATTGACTTTGCCTGATTTCTGATAGCATTAGATCTTTTTTCACTTTTTCCCTCTACTCCAGCCTTTTCTGCTACCTAAATTCTGTTAAGTTCTGAAAGGGGAGGGGCTCAGTAGTGTTTTCAATTTACAAGCATCTTCTTCTGTAAGAATTCCGAGTATCTAGAGATCATTTTACTTCTAAATGATCTTTGGTAGGGGTTTAAAAGGGTAGCAGAAATTATAGCCAACCATCTTCCTCAGACCCTTTGTTCCCGCACTTTGGGAAGTGCCGGTAACCCAGAGTGATCCTAACTACATGCCAATCCATATGACAGGTTGTCGTGTTAGGCACCCAAATTGTTTGGACTCAGGTGTTCTCAGCTCACAAAACTTTTCAGTAAGTGTTGACTGGGTTGTGGTTGGACATGTGTACAACATCCTTCCTGGAGCAAGCATAATTTATCCATAGACCACGCAATGAGAATGGAACATAGATGTAATTCCACACCTCATTAGGGAATAGAAATCTAGTAACTTGCCATGGCAGTGCTGAAATAAATTTGATGTTTCATTAACAGAAGTGAGTTCACTTCAACTGCAGACATCTCTGGATATTTTATAAGTCAAGGATTGCCAACATGCAAAAAAATAATTACCAGAGCACATGCAATGGTGACTTAGTTTCTGTTAGCTAAGACAGATTAACATGTGTAAGAAAATAGCTAGAAAAAGCAGAGGTAGTCATTGCTCTTTTCATATTATCATCTAATGTCATATCAGACTTAAAAATAATAATTTTCTGAAAATGTACCAGAAAGCTACATTCATATCCTATAGTGCAAGTTCTCTACCCAAGGCAAGGTTTTGTTTTTGTTATGCAGTTTTCTGGATATACCACTGATTCTCTTCTTAAGATGTGCAAAGCAGCTGTAAAAATGAAATTACAGAATTCTAAAAGTATCATGCAGAATTTTACCTTTATATAAGCTTCTGCCTGCAGAGCAATTCAAATTGGGTTGCTAATATGAAATCAAGGAAGTCCAAGCAGGTTCGTCTTTTTAACTGTAATAAAGTTCATTTTCCCTCCCTCAAATACAGCGAAGAGGGACAATTCTAAAAGCCTTGTTTAATCCTATGAGGCTTGTTGTAAAAAACATATTTCTTCAGAATATAAAGCAGGCTTCTCTGAATAAACCAAATAGAACAGAAAAGGGGTAAAAAGACAGATTTCACAAGCGCAGAAATAACCATTCATACTAATAAAAGCTGGAAAGGTGCAATCTCAAAATATTTTTACAAAAATTATCCCTTTTTTCAGAGTCTCTTGAAGAAGCTTCAGCATTTTTTAAAAATCAGTCACAGCTTCCTTTTATTAATTTTCATGAACTATGAGTTCCACTTATATGAATCCTTTGTGACCATATTTGCCAATTTTCTTAAGACTTGCTGAAAGAAGCTGACAGGATCCAGACTCAGTGAAGCTTTCCAGATTACAGCAGGAACCCAATTGTCTCCCTGTAGATTCTCCCCTCAGACCATGTGTTGGCCTGTAAGAAACGCTAAGACTTGGCCTTAGTGTTTTCACTGAGATTGCATACGTTCTTGCCTGCCTTATATATTATTAATTAAATACTATGAGACAAAACTTTCTTTTGATTCTCTTATCCTAGGAACAGGAAACAGACGTAGACTTATTTTATGCTCTCTGGAGACATGGCTAAGTTGGATGTTGTCTGAGAAAGCAAACTTTTCTGATGCAATTCCTCCCATTTTTTTCTGTTGGCCACCACAGAGTCCAGCATAGGCTTCAGTTTTCCATTCACTTTCACTAAGGCCTGAGAGAAAGCACAAAAGAAGCAATTGTGAATTATTAGTTAAGATGTCGGTTCCAGTACAGATAAAATGGAATATTTGCTCACAGACTTCATGGGAGAGACTTTCTTCTAGAGCTTTTAATGAAGAGTATTGTTTCACAACATAGTCTAAAACATTAAAAGAAATTCTGAAGGAGACGGGGAGATAGCTAATGTGTCCTGGTGGAAAATGAGATAAATCAACCATTAAAAATGTCTTATCTAAACAAGCAGTTAGTCTCTTATCAAATCTTGACACTGAGGCTCTCAATAGAATAGTTTTTCCACTTTATTCTAATAAAAAAATGATAAGTTTTATGTGAGCAATTGGCCAAAGATGGTCCAACTCTTAAGCCAATTAGATATTTGTCCAGGGACTCCCCGGCCTTAGTCTTATTCTAATCATTGTAATGGATGAGGATGGGCAATATGTTCTGTATTTGGCCTGGGGTAACTCTTTAGCTAGCTACTAGCTACAGAAGCCTAGTAACTTTAAGAGGCAGGGCTGAAGTATGTTTAGCAATTTGGGTGCTTTGTAAGGATGAGTTTGGGAGTGTGTAAACCTGACACCTGGCCTATATACTGATGTCCATCCTTAGGATGTTTTTTAAATTCAACAACTGCATTGCCAACGTTTAAGCAATTTCCTGTCAAATTTCAGCAGCCCAATCTCAGAGTCATATGGGGCTGCAAAGAACTTGGATCAACAGGCTGCCCTATTGTTACATGATGTGATACATGTAGGTCTAATTGCCTCAGCATGTTTTTTTTTTTCAAAGACTTTCCCCACTTGGTCTCTAATTATGTGTAACACATAACATTCAAAGTATGTGAATATGCATGCAGAGATTAAGAAGGGAAATTTTGTGAACTAGGTGGGCCAAGTCTTCTGGACACCTTTGAGGTTTTAGGGACTTTTGAAACTGCCTCTTTGAAATATTTTACATAGCCCTATGAAATTAAGAGGCGCTGGTGGATTTTGCTTCTTCTGAACAATTTCCCAAGTGCAGTTATTTTTACCTTTACATTCAAAAGGGCCTAGGTGTATCTACAATGCTGGAAGGCTTGTATTAGCAGCTAAGCATGTAACTCCTATCAAGTAAATGAGGATTAGGAAACAGTTTAAGACAGTGGTTCTCAACTTTTCTAATGCCGCGACCCCATAATACAGTTCCCCATGTTGTGGTGACCCCCAACCACTTATACATCACCGGGTACCAGGGGCGTGGCCAAAGAAAAGGGGGAAAAAATGGCGGACAGCCTTGCTTGGCGACCCCCGTGAAATGGTCATTCGACCCCAAATGGGGTCCCGACCCACAGGTTGAGAACCACTGGTTTAAGAAGTTAGAAAATTAGTTGGAAAATTCTGGGAGTTGAAACCCAACAATCTTAAAGTTGGTGAGTTTGAGAAACAGTGGATGATACCCTACTGATGAAATAGCTTTCTGCACACCAATAAAACCTGCTATGAGGTGCTGAAATATTCTGGAACAAATTGTGAGCAAGATTACAATTTAAAGAGGAAGCCAGTGGGAAATCCATATTGTTTATGAAAAACTATGATTGTACTATATGAACTTGGCTTTTATCTAGTGTGATATTCATTCTAAATATAACATACTAAACTACTAAAGTAACTAGTTACTTTAGTATAAGTTACTAAAGTTCTTTATGTAAATGGTGATTTAATGGTACTTCATATGCTTTTATATGATTAATTAGCATATTAGTCTATTTCTAGTGAAGTATATTTGTATATCAATTATAATTGTAAGAGATAATGGTCAGTTAACCGAACATCATTATTACGCTTGGCTATTAAAAGTGAATTCAAAAAAATGAAGGAGATAGTTGATTTTCAGTTATAAGTACACTACAATAAATTAATTGTATAGAACAGTGGAAAGATAATGATGTAACATTATTAAAATACCATTTGATATACAGTTGAATCAGGTGGCATTTGAGTTAGAAATACCTCAAAAGGGTAGATTTTATGTGCAAGGCATAAAATGTCCTTATTCAGAAGCTCTTTTGATATTTAAACTCTATTTGTGTATTTTAATTAAGTATTCTACTATACATCTTGTAGAAATTAGCCTTTAAAAATAAATTGGCTACTAAAGTATTAATCTCAGGGTTTTCTAGATACAAAATACATAATTTGGACTTTATAACAGCCTGAGATATAATTTTAAAAATCTTTTGATTACTATATATTTTTGGGTTTTTTTTATTTACTAAATCACTGCAATCAACTCCCTTTTATGAAGCTTCTGGGAAATTATCTCAAAAGCACATTTCTCTCCTCCCTGCAGATTGACATTTACTAATTTACTCCTTTAGCACCTTTTCACGTTTAAATCAATTTACCAGTTTATTTATTGGACCACTTAAATATTTTGACTTTGGTACAGCTGTGACCCTGTACCTTTTAACACTTCATCCCACACATATCATGCCCTGTTCTGCCAGTTACAGAGAAATCCTTTGCTCAGACTTCTTCTATCCTATTTATTCCTTTTAAACAGTTATTTAATAAAACCATACAAAGTTTTGGTCTGGCTTAGTCTCCAAAATCTAGTATGTAATGGACGTTACTTATAATGTCACAGCAATGGTTTTTAAAGCATAGAATATGCTATTGTAATTTTTCAAATTTATCACTGCTGGCTATCACTTGGAAAGCATAGAGGAAATTATTATTAACAAGGCATTATTTCTAGCATGCTTACACATATTAAGTGCTGCTTTGACTCTTGGACTTTCTCTGCAACATTTGTACACTGTTTAGTTGTATATATAAGTTTGTACGCAAAGTGTTTTATACACCTTTAACGTTTTTATTAATTTTTCCTGTACTATATAATAATCTACATCATGGGTGTCAAACTCGATCGGGTCATGCGACGTATTGTGACATATCTCGATGTTTTTGCCTGTGCGGAGACGGGGTGCCCATGACGCATCCAACCCATGGGCCGCCAGTTTGACACCCCTGATCTACATACAAGAACGTGGACAGCAAGAGCCTACAGAGATCAATCCTGCAGAGAAAAGCATCCAATTGTTCCCCATTTTCAGGAATTTAAGGGGCAATGCTCAGAAGCATTGTTTCATTGTGGTGAGATCAACCCTTTACAAGGGCCTCCCAACTGTTAGATTAGTTAGGTTAGCTGGAGTTTGAAAGCCTCCCCAAATTTTCTCTACTGGGCAACCATATTCAATAGATCTGCCTATATCATAACCACTTTCTGGAAGATGTTGAAGACTGAGCTCTTGCCAAAGACAAGAGTTGGTTGTGGCACTTAACAGAATAATGAAGTTGGAAGGGACCTTGCAGGTCTTCTAGTTCAACCCCCTGCTCAAGCAGGAGACTCTATACCAGGGGTGTCAAACTGCCAGCCCGCGGGCCAGATGCGTCATGCTGAAACTGTGCCCACCCCAGTTCCAGCAATGGGAAAAAAGTTGCGATATGTTGCGACACATCATGTGATGTGGTGAGTTTCACACTCCTGATCTATACCATTTCAGACAAATGACTGTCCAATCTCTTTTTAAAAGCCTCCAGTGGTGGAATACCCATAACCTCTGAAGGCAAGCCTTTCCACTGGGTAACCACTTCTTGGTTTTGTTATTCTAGGTTTTATTTTATGTTTTATAGAGAAATATATTGTATATTAAGTGACTATCCATATTATTATAATGGGTAATAGATGTACTCTATGAATTTTGCTTATTTTTTTAAAAAAAACAACCATTTAATTTACTGCTGTTCAACAATATCATCAAAAAGGAACTTGGTAACAAGAAAAATTTTAAAGGGGCAAAAGGTATTAGCATGTGAAAGTTCCATAGAAATCAAAAGGGTAATAATAGTATTGTAGTTTGTGTTTGTTGATTAAACCATTTCTTTGAAAGCAAGTAAAATAAAGAAGCTGAACTTTTCAGGACAACACACAGAAGATATTGTGCTATCTTGAATTCCATTCTTTAACACCCAATGTCCTGATAACATCCGATATTCCCAGTTTGTTCTTTACATCACTGGATCTACTTCATTAGGATTTCACATTGTAAAGAGCTGGCTATGTGTTTGTAACGATCCTTAGGATTAGCACTTGGAAAATGGAGAGAATCGAGAATGGGGCTGAGGCTGTGATCCCTATCCTCAATTAGCATTCACGATTTCACATATTCCAAATTGCTTAGGAAGTGTAGGAGAAGGAGTGGCAGAACCTGGGATGGAGTCAAAAGAGGACTCAGCCTAGAGTCTCCATATAGCCACAAGCAGACTAAGTCCAACCTCTCTTGAATTCCATTCACCCTTATCTAGCACCAAGATAGTGCTACTGTTAGTTGAGTAGATTCCTGTGCATGAGCATGATTACTAAACATCACTTTAATTAGAAATTCATGTATGGAACTGATCTTTCACACATGACAGGAGGGCTTAACTGAAGTATTTCCAAAACTTTATTTGAAGGTCACTAAGAGTGCTTGAAGAGAAAACTCTGGTGGGAGAAGGGAACCATGGAATATGCAAATTATTTATTTACTCATTAAATATACATCTTGCTTTTCCACTACAACCCGTGCTTGAAGAAACTAACAACCAGCACAAAATAATTATTTAAAGGCAAATGTTGAAAGATACATAATTAAAATAAAAAAAAAATAAGCAGCCCTCATTTCTTGAAACCTATTTCAATATACTGAAAAAACCCTCAAGTAATGAAAACCTATTTCAGTGATGGCGAACCTTTTAGAGACTGAGTGCCCAAACTGCAACCCAAAACCCACTTATGCATCATCGAGTACCGGGTGGATGTGGTCCATTGGCTGGGTATGGCTGCAGTGGTAATGGCAGACTGGGTGGGACTAAAAAGTTCAATCAATTCCAACTTTGCAAGATCTTTTTTTCCCCCCGAGAGAAGTTGAAATTGACTGGTTGAACCTTTTTTTTTTTTTTTTTGCACACGGCAGCAGAGGCCTAAAGCAAAAAGATTTTATAAAACCCAGCTGAAGGCCTAGGACTGGGGTGATGGCGCACGTGCCCACAGAGAGGGCTCTGAGTGCCGCCTGTGGCACCCATGCCATAGGTTCGCCATCACTAGCCTATTTAAATAGGCTTTTCAAAAAGAGATCAAAGAAAGACAGAACTTGACCTACTCTAACAAAGAGTTCTGTATCATCAAATGTTTTTTTACTGATGGTGGGCAGGAAAGAACTCTCAAGGATCTTGAAATTCTAGGCAGACTAATAGAGAAGAATATGCTGTTGACCGATTCCCAAATCATGCAGCACTTTGCAAATCACAGCTAGTATTTTGTATGGTGCCCAGAAATATATACATTTCCCAAACAGCTGTTATAATGGGGAATTTACATTCTCCAATAATCATTTCAGTCGGCAATGTGCTGCAGCATTCTGGATATATTTAAAGTTTTACATTTATGTAAATGTACATCAAAAGAACATAATATTTCTTAGATGCATATTTACATAAATTTAACCCTTTTCCCACTAACATAGTTAGGCAGCCGCATTCCTGGCCAGGCACCTTTTTCTAATGGTTTTTGTGAGTCACTCTTTTGTGTAAAAAAATAGGGCAAAATGATTTAAATATAATTCATAAATAATCTTGTATACAGAAATCTACAATTATTTTAATATGGTTTGCATTTTTGTGTTTACCACAGAATAATCTTAGCAGAAATAGTTTAAGCAAGTCACGGCTGCAGGATTTCAATTTTCATCTCCTCTGCAGGTTTCCCTGATTATCATAGTCAAGAGTTGAACAGCCTCTGATATGACTCCACCCATTTACTTATGACATTTGTTCCACAATCAATACTTATGCCTGGCTCTTAAATAGATCTTTAGAAATCTCTTCAGTCCATATCAGTCTCTTATCCTGAGTTCTTTAGATTTATCCTCAGCTGGGAATTTGCTAGCCAGACGCAAGGTGATTCTGGCTTGCTCAACACTTACAGGGAGATGCTATCCATCATCATTTCTAGCCCTTTTCTGATGCAATGCTCTTTGCTCTTTGTCTTTCTTGAAATCCGAGTGGCCGTTAAATTATCCATTAATCTTCTCTTTCAGATTTGCAGTGAATTTTTCCCTTCTTTGTTTTACCTACAGGTTTTATAGCCATTTTTCCAAACACATTTTCCAGATTTTCAGTTCATTTCCTTAAATTCTACTTTGACTCTCTCTTTTTACCTTTCAGCCTCTCTGAGATTGCACTATATACAACCAATTCTGTTTTGAAAGGACATCACTGATCCAGGAGCTTCCAGTTATTCCTTTAAATCTGTGAAAAACCACCCCCTTTTCTCACCCCGTTCATTTCTTTTCTGAAATGTTATGCACGTTCTCAACTCCTGTGTGATAATTTCTTCATCATTTATCAATTTGAAGGCTGAATCAAATTTTATCAGGAAAGAAATCTGTGATGAGATTGAAGGGTTTGGGGATAGGAGCTTGTTTTTTTTTTTTTTTTTTGCTTCCTTCTCCCCATTCCTTAAATACGTATTTAATTCACTGCAGGCTGCTCAAATCTGCAAATGGAAAAAATTGCCTTCTGCTGCTAACTTCTTCCTGTGTTGTACGCAGTGCCATTTAACATAGCAGCAGAAAATGGAGAGTCCATTTTAGAATATTTCTCTCTCTCGTATCACTGAATTCCAGCTAGAATTGTGTTAAGGAATTTTCCCTATCTTCAGCACTGGGACAATAAGAAAGTGTTCATAGATTCCATACATGGTCAGCTCTTTGTTTTTTTTTTACCTTGCCATGCTTTACTGCCTGAAGAGGAACCCTAAAAGATAAGGAAGTATTTCAAATATTTCAACCATCTTCATAGATACGGTCTGAAGAACAGAAAGGAGGAAGGGACATGATTTTATATCTGGTAGGCCTAACTAGTGTGCTTGATTACCCCTAGTAAGACAGTAAGGGGAACTTGGGGCAGTGTAATAGTTAAAATTTTGGAGTAGGAGCAGAGGGACTACCCTCAACCATGGAAGCTCAGTGGGGGACTTTGGGCCAGTTGCTCTCTTTCAGGCCAACCTATGTCAAAGAGTTGCTGTTATGGGGAGAAACAGGAACTGTTACCTAAGCAAAAGGGGCTGAAACATTTTTTAAGTCCAGAAAAAAAAGATAATACATATTATATACATCTCTGATTCACTGGAGTATAAGGAGGAGGAAGAGGTAAGCACAATCAGACTTGCAAAGTTCTATTATAGCTAATCTCAATAAAATTTAGTTTCAGGCTTCCTGTGGAGGTGATTTGCTGGTCTGGTTTACCTGATGGAAATGATGCTGGATTAAAACAAACCATCTGAATCAGATTCACTATATAAGTGAACTCTCTTCATTTGATCTATTGAAGCCCCTTCTTTCTCCAAAGGGCTATCACATAACGGGTCCATTAGACAACTACCATTTCAAAGTTTTTTGCCCTGAGGCTGATTCTCTTCCCCTTCCTTTCCTACTGGAATGTATCAGACAAGCAAAGCTGACTACAGTGGTTCTCAACCTGTGGGTCGACCCATTTGGGGTCGAACAACCATTTCACAGGGGTCCCCAAACAACACAGTCCACCATTTCCCCCCCTTTTTCTTAGCTGTGCTACTCCCTTTTATTCTATTGGCTTTTGAAAGCCAATAGAATACACTCTCTTGAATAGAGTCTAATTCTATTGGCTTTCAAAAGCGAATAGGAATTGTCCAGACTGTCTCTGCCCTGCTGAGCCCGCCAAAAGTCCCATTCTGCAAACGGTGCTGCACCAGTTGAGTAGTCCTCGACTTATGACTGGTTGAGTAGTCCTCGACTTACGATCGGTTGGGGGTCACGGCATTAAAATGGTTGAGAACCACTGACATAGGGAATACCTCAATGAATCTGGAATGCAAATAAACCAATAGAAATCCTTATCTTTGCACAGAACAATAGAATTGTTGAGTCTACAAAAATAATCCCAGATATAAAAAAATATGATTGCATCCCATTCTAGGATAAATAACTCTCCAAATTGTATAATTACCAGTTGTCACTGGTAATGATACTACTTATAACTTTTATTGTGTACATACACTCTGCAAAATAACAGGTGTGTGATTGTCATATCTATTTGCATATTTAAAATATCTGAGGAATAAGCACAGGTGCTATAGAATTGACTTATCTACCAACACTAAAGAGATTGGTTGAGTCATGGTACCTAATCGTAATTTGTGTAGGAGGGATGGGCACTAACTGGATCCCTCAAATATCACACTGAGTGTTTCTGACACGAGAGTACAATAGTGCAGTCAAAATTCACACCTGTATGTGGCTTTTTCAATGCCGAATCAACATCACCTTAGTGCAGTACATTCCAAGCTCTCCAGAAATAGCAGAGGTGGAGTTGGAGGCAGCTAGTAGGATGGACAGCTGGGAGTCCAGAACACAATATAGTCCATGGGACAAATCAATCCATCCTTTGCCTACTGAGATGAAATCAGGTCTACTGCAATCGGGAGACTGGATGGTAAAGGGTCATTTCTTCCAGCCAATCTCGTAATCTCCTGGAAATATCCCCTTTTTACTCATGTATACATACAATCTCTAAGTGAGGGTCAAGTAATATTTTTTTTTCTAAATGTGAGATGTATTTTTTAAAAAAAGATCATGAAAGGCCAGAGAAGACATAGAGGAGAAACTATGATATCAAGATATTTCAGTGCAGAATTTTTGAGCCAGTTTTTAATATTTGGGAGTGAGCTGGGAAGGGTTTAATGTATCTGTTTTTCTTCTTGTTTCACAAAACAAAAAGTGGAAACTAGGATGTTTATGTATTTGGGTGTGAGCCAGTGGTGGGATTCAGCCAGTGTGCACCACTTCGGCAGAATTGGTAGCTAATTTTTTATTGCCCAGGGCCAGAATGGACTGCCGGAAGCGGCATCCACACAGAGAACCGGTTGTTCATATATCTGAATTCCACCACTGGTGTGAGCCCTTTGCAGATTAAAATTACATACAGGTAATCCTCATTTAGTATCAGTGACCATCTGCAGTTACAACAGTGATGAAAAAATAATTTAGTAACCAATGTGCATATTTACTACCTTTCTCAGTCATCTATTTGTCATCACGGTCAGCTAGTATGGTATCACATTGTTCTGTACCTCACCCCATTTCCCCCCCCCCTCACTTTGTAGAGCAGAGAGATTGCTTAAACAAGCTACTCTTCCCCAGCTGCTTTTCTCTGCAGTGCAGTGCTTCTCTAAAAATTGCAAACCGTAAGTTACAAGCTCAGATCTGTGACCTTAATTAGTTGATTAGAACCCTCCAATCCCCTGGCACTGTTGCTTGACCCCGACAAGACCCTAAACAGTTTCACACTAAAGTCCTTCCTTTCCCTCCTCAGCAGTTTGTGGCTTGCAGCCATCAGTGTCTTAAGGAAAAGAGCTGGTGTCAGTGCATTCCTTTTCCTCCATATTCCCCATTATGTGCTGTTTACACTCTTGTAATGGTTTCCTCTCAAATGAATGTAAATACAAATATTTATTTCCTTCTTGTTAATAATCCCAGCACCGGGATGAACATTCCAAAAGGCAGAAGAGTGGATAAAAGGGGCTATAAGATCTGCCCTTTTACCTTGCTTGTGAGCCAAGCTTCAGAAACACCTTTCTTGCCATTTGGACTCACCTGGCTGTTTTGGACTGTATCCTTCTGACACTGTAAAGGAAAGGAAAGCTGAAGCTAGTGACCAAGTTGCCAGAACTAATTGCAGTCACTAAACGAGAACTACCCATACAACCAAGGATACGTGCATGCAGGTCTCAGGTTCTAGTCTGTGATGAGCAAAACAAAATTCATTTTTGGAATAGCATCTTTTTTTTCCCCTGAAGAGCACAGCCTGCATGGAAAGTAAGAGAAAATGGGCATATTTTTGCACATTCTTTTGCTTATATCGTTGAGCGAGAACATTTCCATTTCTTCAATTTTTTAATTTGCATAGTAAGAAAATCAGCATCATCAGATCACCCTGTTATTTGATCACCCTCATTTATCCAGATAGAAATACTATACATTTCGTTTCTATTTTGTTTCTGTTGTGTTACTAATTATGGCTGGGATTTTTTTTAAAAAAAATATCCTTTAGAAATAATTTCACGTCAGCTCTATAGTATCTTTCAGTGGGAGAAAATGGAGTGTTTTCTTATACTCTTTTGGTATTCTTAATGGGATAATAGAAAGCATTTTTCATGTTCTGCCTATGGTGACCTTTGTCGATCCACCCATGGTGATCCCTTGACTCCCTCTATTGTGACCTTGGCTGTTTCCCACCAGCAGGAGACACCACTAATATCACCACTTCCTGCAGGACATCTGTTTCAAAAGGCAGCTGATATATTGCAACTTAGGATCTGGCAACACAAGGGCCCATAGACACTCTACCCATTACATTTATTAAAAAAAAAACAACCAAAATGTTATATACCTTGAGAAAACGTGTGATCTCACATGTCACTTACTCCTTTTAAAAAAGATGTTCTTGCAATGTCACTCAAAATTGCATTAAGGGAGTAACTGCTTCTCCCTCCTATCTTACTTTCCAGAACTTCTTGGCTCACAACTGTATACAGTAGTTCCCTTCCCAAACCTTTGCTTTTCACAAAGAATAGCTGGAGCAAGTTAGATAACTTATTTAACCAATGGGGGTCATACATGATCTGTTATTTGGTGTTGGATGACATCAAAAGGTGCTAACTAGTGGCCAAGAAAATGAACTATAGTGATCAATGCTGTTTGATGACGTCAATTACTGGGAACCTTTATTTAAGAGCTGCATGAGACAATTTTAAAATGAGACAAGACATCCTGTTCCTGGGTGATTAGGAAGAAAGTGAGCCAGTTTCTTTAATCTTTGTAATCAGCATTCACAGAAATTTCAGAATGTCTTTTGAGGTGTTGTGAAAGGAGCAGCCCACCTGGGATTCCAAAAATGTGCCCCACTTTCAGGATCAAACTACTGGAGACTTGTCCACCAAGGCAAAAAACCGATTCCTTAAATTTCAAGCTGCTGCTGTCAGCTGTCACTGGCCCAACCGCTTATCTTCTCACCCAGACAGGAGCACAATGCTTGGCCTCTGACCTGGGTATTCTTCCCTGTCAGGAGATTGCTACCAGCATGTAACAATGCAGAGAGAAAAAGATGAGATTTTTTTTTCATACTTTCTTTTCTTTAAACGAAACCCTTCGGTTTCTACCTCAGTGTTTCAATTCTTACCTTCAATTCTGTTGTGGACTTAGATGAAAATAAATAAATAGAAAAGTGACAAATGGGTCTTGGATTAGATTAGACAATTTACAAATCAACTCAAACCACATTGGCCTGTGTTCTTTCAGATGAACTGGCAGAAAGTGGTGGCAGTGACTGGCAGGTTTTATTTAACTTCCTTTCTCAATCCCATCCATACTCATTAGATTTCCCACCCTTGCAAAGCCCTCCCCAGTTTCTGCTGTATCCTGCTCTTTAGCACATTTATCCCATCTGTGGGGTTATGTGGTTAAGGAGGAAGTACAACAATTCCAATCCCTAAAAAACGGGTTTGTAAATTGTGGCCAAAATGGGCTACTTTGTACTTGTTTCACAAGGATCCACATTCTCAAATTTGGGTTTATACACATTAAAAGATGCATAAATTCAAACGTGTGTGCGAATTTGAAGGCCTGGCAATTGTAATTCATACTGTGTATCTTTCTAAAAGCCAGAAAACAGCAGAATTTAATGACACAAGGCTGGACATTTTTTATAATTTGGTGGGGGTGGGTTGGTTGGTTAGGAATGGAGATGGCACCAGTTCTGATTACTTCCCTTCTTTTGTAAAATATAATAAAATGAAACAAAAGAGCCCTGACAAAACTTTTCTAATTTAAACTGATAAATGTATAAAAATATTATCTGTCCCATCTACCCTGGGAAATAGGATCAAATATCTCTGGCAACTTGAAGACAGATATATCCAGAGCTGCTGGTTTTGCTGCCATCCTGTATTAATAGCTTACAAGGTGGTCCAGCCTAACAGTGTAGGTGACTGCTAACAGATAAACATTCTAGCCCATAAAAAAGGAAAAAAGTGGCAGGAAGCAGAGCATCACAGGGAAGGGCAATATGTCCGAGCTAAATGATCTCTAATAGTCATATCTGTTTTATGTAGCTCCTTTTTTGCAACTGCATGGAAAGGGGGAGAGGAAAAAAGAAAGAAAAAAAAGCTGAATTCTGCATAAGCACTAAATGCCCTGCTGCTATTATCATTAATGTTCTATGTTGTGTGTTCTAGACCATTTATTACCACGGAAAAATAAATTGGTATGGAGAGAGAAAGAGACCCAGAGCCTGAGGTATCTGTGGAGCATGAAGCTTCAACTTGGGTTTCTTAACCATGTGTAAATGGGATTTACAGTGTCTCCATGCATCATTGGTACAGTGGCTGTACTGGAAATTAAAACTCAGTTTTATATTCTAGGGAGCATCTCTCCCAGTATGTGACTATGACATCAAGTTTTCTGTTTACCCCTTAGGGTAGTGTGGCATTAGACGATGCCGTAATAATAAAAAGGGGAGTAATAGCTATACAGCATGAACAGAGGGGGAAAAGACATTTAGATGCATCTCTGTTTGCTAGTAAAATTCTGCTTGTATAAAGTTGAAGCCTTAACTATTATGTCCAATCTTCTCATCCAGAAAGAATGTGTTGAACATTCTTTATCTCCATGGATAATTCTATTCTCTCTCCAGAGGTAAAAACGCTACTTCAAGTAGCATAAAACTTGTGGCTGAAGAAGCATTCTTTGTCTTATTTCATCACATTCTAACTTCTTCCCCCACTTAACTTCTTTTTAACGTATCAGCACTGTAATACTTATATAAAATAATTACAAATGTTTATTATGAGACATTTAGTAGATTGCAATTACTTGACTTGAAACAATACATTGTAAAATTTGCTATACGGTTACTATAGGGCTAAGGGATAAAATCAGCCCCTCAATCTGCTGAAAATCAAAATATTATAAATAATTATTATCTTATGTCCTCACAATTCTTTTCCAACATCAAATATCTGAGATGAAATAGATGGCTCCTGAATGGGCCAGAGTTTAGTAACGTCCTCACTTATAAAACCTTCCCTGCACAAGATTAATTTGGCATCCATCTTGATCCTGTCAATAGAACTTTATCAGAAACATCAAAATGATTTTTAATTATTTTTCCATACTTTTTGTCTTTAATACGTTTTGTTTTGTCTTAGGTTTTGATTATCCTCTATAAATACCTTATATGACCTAGGACAGGGGTAGGCAACCTTGGCTCTTTTACGACTCGTGGACTTCAACTCCCATAATTCCTGAGCCAGCCATGCTGGCTCAGGAATTATGGGAGTTGAAATCCACTAGTCGTACAAGAGCCAAGGTTGCCTACCCCTGATCCTAGGATCTAATTATCTGGGGGATCATCTGATCTCATGGTGTCTGTCCCTCCTGAACAATCAGATAGAATCTTCTTGCTTTAAGTCCCATCAACTAAACAATGCAATCTAGCAAGAACCAAGAAGCAGACCTTCTCTGTTATAGCTATTGCTTTCTGAAACAGCATCTTCCCCAGAAACTTGCTACCTGTCTTCAAAGAGCTGTAAAAACACAACTTTTCTGTCAAGCCTTTGGTTAGGACGATTGGTGAGTATGGTAGATGATTTTCTTCATTATTCCTTTTTATATCATGTTTTTAATTTTGTGAACCTGATCAGAGTCGTATTTGGAGTTGGGTAAGCTTAGAAATGGGGATGGACGAATAAACATGCAAATAAATCAATCCAACTTCTTTCCTCTAATTTTGAGTAATATGAGGTCTATTTGGCATTATTCTAAGTGCAGCTGTAGAAGTATATTAACCCTGAATTCCATTAAAACGTATTGTAACATTCTTTTGAAAAAAAATCAGTACCAATGAAATAAAAATGTATAAACTCAATTTTAAAACAATTTTAAAAATTACTAGCATCCATATTAACCTGCATTGGTATGTTTTAATAAAATGTACAATTAAAATGCAAGTCAGTTCAAAACCTGTCTTAAAAAGCACAACAGGAAAGACTGCTGCATAAAGGACTTGCGCAGAGGAATATGAAATAAGAACTAAGAAAGAAGTCAAAATCATAATCTTGGCCAAAAATATGGAAGTGTCTCCTGAAGGTCAATAGTTTTCTGTAGTGTCCTAAGTGCTTCTTATCTGACTAGCACATGCTCACCAAATTTTAGGAGTACTGGCCTTACGCCATTAACATACTGTCGAGTTTTGTCAATATGAACAAACTTGACCAAACAAGAAGGTTGAGAAAAGTTGGTTCGCTTTCCATGTGCAACGCATGTATGTAGTTCACTGGAACCCCAACCTCCCTCTCTTGCCCTCCTCCTGCCATGATAGTAGTGTTCCAATATCTCAGGGGCTGCCACAAAGAAGAGGGAGTCAAGCTATTTTCCAAGGTGCCTGAAGGCAGGACAAGAAGCAATGGACGGAAAGGAGAGAAGCAGCCTAGAACTAAGGAGAAACTTCCTGCCAGTTAGAATACTTAATCAGTGGAACAACCTGCCTCCAGAAGCAGTGAATGCTGCAACACTGGAAGTTTTCAAGAAGAGACTGGACAGCCATTTGTCTGAAATGGTATAGGATTTCCTGCCTAAGCAGGGGGTTGGACTAGATGACCTCCAAGATCCCTTCCAACTTTACTACTACTACTACTACTATTATTATTCAAAGCCCACTGGACTGCTTCTTCGGGAAAGTGGAGAAATGTGCCATTTCTACTCCTGAGGATGAGCCTATGCCATCATTGCCAGGTTTTACCTTGATACTGCCACCCATGTAAGGCAAGAACCGCACTGCACATGTTTTTTTTTTTTTATATTTGTTGGACTTGCAAACCAAACAGACTTAGGAAGAGCCTCTCAGAATGTAACTCATCTGTAAGCAGAACTGTCTGTAACTCTGAAATGGAGCACTTGCTTAAAAATGAAAATACTTTGCATTGTTTGTGTTGTAGTAGAAGTTTTATCTTTTAGAAAATTAAAAAAAAATTAATATTAACGATAACAACAACGACAACAATTATTTTCATAACAAATAAACAAGAGATGAAAATACAAAATGCTGCGATGGTTCTTGCAACTTATGAACCGAAACCAACAGATTAAGAGCATGAAAGTACAGACAAAGGAAGGTCAGTGAAGAGTAGAGGAAGACAATTATTTCATATCTGATTTGTTTTCTTTATTGACAGACTGCGCTGATTTTGCCCTGGTATATATTTACTCATTTCATTGCATAGATTCCTCCATTACAAGTACCTTTGCTGCTTTATCAAGTGTAGTTTATGCCTCCAGAGAGGAAAATGAAACGCATAGGGTCTGTGAGATGGAAAAAGCTGCAAAAATTGTTACATCATCTCCCTCTCCTCCTTCCTCCATTTGCTGAGAAGCAAACCCCCCAGGGCCTTCTTTTAACTCTGCACCAGCAATATGCACAATTACCTGATAGAGAGGCACGCAGATACTATCAATCCATTCCAGCTGGAATCGAGGCAGTTCATCTTTCCTGTTCCGATCAAATATCGCCTGAGCAGAGAAGAGGAATGTGTCATGCTTTATTACTCTAGAGTATTTTACAGAAGCTGCTTCATCCAATACTTTGGATCTAGGATCAAACTGTTATAAACGGGACACTTTGAAAACCATAATCAATCTTTACACACATTTTCCTGTCTTTGGTCTAGAATGAAAAATAAACTATTTATTATTCTCTGGCCCTGTTTAGGGAATATAGAAGTTTCATTTATTTGACTGCTTTACGATGTAATTCCTTAGTATCAAACAAATACGATCCATTGTCGGCATTTACATTGCATAAGAAAATAGGAAAAAATAAATATATAAAACACTGTTTTTACTATTCATTTTGGAGAAGTGCAGTGCAATTCTTCCTGCTTCCAGTTTAAAGTAATTTCCATTGTGTTCGGTTTCACACACTTCTGAGAAGTATGGTTATCAGATCTGAGCTGCAAAAATTCATAGGGCCATCAGATGGCAGCAGAACAATACAAAGAACAGTAAATTATTGCTGCAATCTAGTGATTGTCTAGAGTTTTGCAACCCAGATCCTATCTAGCATGATTCAAAGTATCTTTCGGGAATGGAATCCAAAGCTTTGCACAGCTCAATTATCATGCAGAGTGATAGTGAGAAAGAATACAGTTAGAATATCAATTATATCACATCATCATATCATACGACACTACTTTATAGTACATTACACTATGTTTGCTTACTCTATAGCAAGGGTGTGAAACTGGTGGCCTGCAGGCCGGATGCGTCACGCACAGGCCATGCTCACCCTGGCTCCGCAAAGGCAAAAAGTCACGATATGTCACGTGACATGATTGAGTTTGACACCCATGCTCTACAGCAAGTGATAATTACAAATGTGGTTAACTTACAGAAGGTGTGAGTTTCAACTCAGATCTCTCCCTGTCCCCTTGTTCAAAGAACTCACTTGTTACCAGTTCAGCTACCTAAAATGCATACAAAAAGATCAAATTATGGTTTATATTGTTAAATGCATTCCAGACTGAAACCTTTATTAAGATTAAATACAAATATGTATTTGACTATCAGGTGAATATTTAGGCATAATATATTTCTGTCATGCTATTTTTTGCAATGTTATGCAAAGAGCAGAAAAGGAATAATAAATAATAAACCAAGGAAATTAAAACATAAGCTAGGACAAAAGACAACATAGCTTAATTTACTATCCAGTAATACCTTCACTATATCTCTCCATACTTTTTTAACCCTTGCAAACCCTCCATGCTTCAAACATGTTTACACACTGCTTCATATACTCTTTTCTCTTGTTTAAACTTGAACTGTCTTTTTTTTTTTGATGTTGTCATCAGGGCCATCCAACCATGACTTCTTTGATACATTGATACATACCTTTCTCTTGATACATTCACTCATCCTTGTACTTGTTTTCTAATTTGATCTTCATTCACTCTCTCAATATGTCCAAATCACTTCAATATATTCATTTCATACATGCCATTCACTTTTATAGATGCATAAAATTTCAAATCCACGTTCCTTGTTGTGTCATACAACTATATAACATTCGCTGCAAATCATTTGGATTCTCAGTCAACACTGCAAAAACACATTCAGATTTCCAACCAACACATCTCACACATCAGCACAAGCATTCGTAACATATTTATCCACAACTGCACAAATAACCAAGGATTGGTCAGACAGCCTTTCTTCCTCCTCATGTAATGTTGAGTAATTTATTAAGCATCCATTTATTCTCTTGCATGTTTTATTTCCATTGTTTTACTGTCATTCAGCAACTTCAACTCTGTATTTGCATAAAACATTCTGTAATTCCTATCTATTCAATTTAGAGTATAATTTCACTAAATAAACAAATGTATAGTCCTGTTCTCACATTGGGATGGGGGGGGGCAGGGGGAGCTGCAATATTGCTGATGAAGGTCATAAGAGCAGGCGGTTTGCCAAGCACTCAAATTTTGTTCATGTGACTGCTGGGGCATTGCAATGGCTGTCTCTTTGAAATTAGGTTCTAAGTAGTTTTTCAGGGATCTGTTGTAACTTTGACAGATCACTAGGCACTAGTCATAAGTCAAGGACTATCTGTAGCATACAAATAAATGAAATCTTTTTATATTATTCCCTGTGGAGGAGAAAATGCTATTGCCAGTTTTATTAAGCTTATACTGGCCATGCTAGGAATTCTGGATGAATGCATCAAGTTGGGCAAAAATAACCTAAGCAATCCCTCAAATAATTTTAAGTAAAGTTTTGAACTAAAAAAAAAAAGATTTTTCATAAAGATTTATGATAAGTCTTTGCCTTCAATATTTTATGCCAGGATGGACATTAAAGCACTGTCAATTAGGTATGCCAAATTTCTTTTTAATTCACATTTTTAATACAATGGAAATGTTCACCATAATTGATTATGTGATTATGGAAGTAAAGTCTCTTGAAATACTCTTAATACTATTCAATGTTATCAATTAAGCAAGAAAAAGAAAAAGACTGGGCAATAAACTACACGTAGCAGAAGATCTGTGATATTTTTAATGCAGATTTGGCCCTTTCCGTGTCAGGTTCCTGGGAAAATTGTTGGGATAGAACCTCCTCTTTCTTGTGCTGCTATTAATCATGACTTGCCTGTCTTGAAATCTCCCATGGTTTTGTTGCAGCGCCAAGGTCACAGGCTGTCATTAGCATTGATCTGAAAAACAGAAATGAACAATAAAAATGGAACAAAGCTTTGTTGGTTTTCTAAACAAATTCATCCTGAATACATGAGGCATTTTTTAAGAGTCAGACTTTACACCTCCTTCGCCAATTTAATGCATGGCACAGTTTGGAATTTGAATAGTCACTGTTTTTATGTCATTAGATAGATGAAAACTAATGCATTATAGATATAATCAGATAATGACTTTTCAATGCTAACTATTGAGTGTTACAAAAGATACATGTTTCACTGCAAACCAACCTACTTATTTTGCTGTTGTAGTTTGATGAATAAATATACAGTAGGGCACTAGTTAGTTGGAATGCCATGATGTGATAAAAGGAAATTATGTAATAAATACAGTTTGGGATAGTCTTTGCCTGGATATAACTGGCTACTGTACTGAGAAAATGATTGTGAGAGGCATTCCAGACACTATTTGAACAGTTTCTATCGTTCGTCCAAAATAAATATTCAAGATTATTGTAAGGATTACTCCATCTCAATGTAGTTTAATACCTGGCTACAATATGTTTTATAAGTGTTGGGAGATAGCAATTACTCAAATGGAGAAAGCATTTATGTACAATGCACAATGCAAATTAAACTATAAGGAAGTCCAGAAGAACAGCAAGAAAACTGGGGATTTTTATAAAAGTAAATGTATTATCCATATTCTAAAATCAGGAATGGATGAAATATGGAAGAATAGAAAATTATCTACACCTCATCTAAAAACACAAAGACTTAAAGAATAGCTCCTTTCATGAGTATGTTTCATCCCACACAGATGAAAATACTTAGATACTGATGTTTATACTGCATATTCCCAGTCTGAACACATTCACTGAGCTTCTTATGGTGTAAAGAAGATTGCCAGAGTTACAACGGACCATCTAAGTTAGCCTTCTCAAACTTTGTGCCATGAGGTTGTGTCAAAATATACTATAGGTACTCCTCAACGTACGACCACAATTAAGCCCATAATTTCTGTTGTTAAGTGAGACATTTTGTTAAGTGAGTTTCCCATTTTACAACCTCTCTTGCCTCAGTTGTTAAGTGAATCACTGCAGCTGATAAATCAGCAACGCGGTTGTTAAGTGAATCTGACTTCCCCATTGACTTTGCTTCTCAGGTCACAAAAGGGGATCACATGACCTTGGGACACAGTAACGGTCATAAATATGAACCAGTTGCCAAGCATCTGAATTCTGATCACGTGAACATGGGGATGCTGCAAAGGTCATAACTGTGAAAAACAGTGCCACTATATTCAGTGCCACTATAACTTTGAACGGTCACTAGATGAACTGTTGTAAGTTGAGGCCTACATGTACACATCATTTGCAGCCTGCATAGCTTTATGCATTTTTTTTTTCTTCCTAGTGTTTTCCCACAAGTTCAGGGTCTGCTATTTCTTCTGGATCAACCAAGTATTAATCCCACTGTTTGCCACAGGAATTGACCAACCCACTTATTGCCCAGGCCTGACATCATAGCCTGAGAGAGAGAGAGAGAGCGACTGGCCCAAAGTTATCCAGCTGTCTTTTATGCCAAAGGCAGGACTTTATGTTTTATAGGAGTTAAAATCCAGCTGTCTCTGGAGGTCATCACATAAAGGAACATTGATTTAGAGGAGCCCTTATGACCCATGTAACATATCAAGAAAGCAGCTTTTTCTTCCCAAAGGGACAATTTAAGAAGGGACAATTTTCTGCAACGGGTACCTTCTCTATACCTGCGCATGGAAGACAGAATCAGAGGCATTTGGAAGGAGTAGTAAAAAAAAGTTAAAATAATGGTTACAACTACACGATCAAGGCTGTCATCTTCACTTTTTTAAGAATTAATTTAAAAAGACAATATAAATAAATGGGAAAAATGACAGTAAATGCTTAATTGTCATCTTCACCTTTTTTTTGACCCACTCCACAGATACTCCCGGATGTAACTAAAATGCAGATTTGGAGACAATGAGCAAAAGTAACTCTACATGCACATGGGAAATAGACAGAAGGCGAACTGACAATTAAAATAATCTGTGGAAACCTAGATGCCTTAATTGAGAATGTGATCTAAATCAGCTAATGGATTTGCTTTTTTTGTAGGGGTTGCTATGCAGTTTTTTTTCATATATCCCGTAATATTACACTTGTAATACATTAAAATATTCAACCAGCCCTTAAATATTTAGTGATTTCTCCTTCCAAATGAAAACAAACCTGGGAGAATAGGTGTTGTGACTGTTTAAGGAAAGGGCAGCATGATGGAAATATGCAATATAAATTTAACAAATAAATATAAGATTGTTTCATTTTTTTTCCCTCTTACCAAACTGTTTTTTTTAAAAAGGGTGCCAAACTTCTAACAATAGTTATAGCTTGTAGAAGCCACCTGGAGCCTCCTTCACACTACTAATTGCTTTAGGCCAGTGGTTCTCAACCTTTTTAATGCCGCGACCCGCAACCGGTCGTAAGTCGAGGACTACTCAACCGGTCGTAAGTCGAGGACTACTCAACTGGTGCAGCACCGTTTGCAGAATGGGACTTTTGGCGGGCTCAGCAGGGCAGAGACAGCCTGGACAATTCCTATTGGCTTTTGAAAGCCAATAGAATTAGACTCTATTCAAGAGAGTCTATTCTATTGGCTTTCAAAAGCCAATAGAATAAAAGGGAGTAGCACAGCTAAGGAAAAGAGGAAAAAAAATGGCGGACTGCGTTGTTTGGCGACCCCCGTGAAATGGTCGTTTGACCCCAAATGGGGTCCCGACCCACAGGTTGAGAACCACTGCTTTAGGCTTTCCTATACAAGTTTGTTGTGGCTTTATTTTTTGATATCTGATATACTGTTGATTTTTTTTAAAAAATAATCTTGGACTATAAATAAATACAATCACACATTACTGATCTCAGGAATTATGGCAAATATTCAGAGGATTTCCACGCTTTGCTAAAATCAGGACATTTGGAAACCCCAGAATGTAAGACCTGATCATAATCTTTACTGGAAATACTTAAACGTGTTTTTAATGAAAGCACTTAAGCTTAGGGAGGGGTTTTTTGGTGTCAAGTGTGGATAGACTCAAGAAGCAGTGCTCTTTGACATTCATAATAAAGATATACCAGAGGTGTCCAAAACATTTAGAGTTTGAAGCAGTTTCCATTTCCAAATGGATTGTTCTGACCTTTTTGGAAATGTTTTGAGCTCCAAAGAATTCCAGAATGTTAAAACAACCTATTTTGAATTCAGAATAATCACTTTTGGACTCAGGATAAGATGTTTTTGAATATGAAATATTTCAAATTCAAAATGTTTTGCATGACTATGATGCCTGCAAATTAACTCTGCACTTCTAAAACCACTGGGAGAAATTTGGCCACCTGTCCCTACAAAATGCCTCAGTTTCTATGCCAGGGGAACTTTACCCAAGAGAAAGATCTCACCGGAATACCTCTCGCTGATATTTAACATTCCAGTTGTAATCTCCTTTGTTGACAAGTTCAAAAAATTCAGTCCTCTTCCTGTAACCAAATATTACAACATTACAAACCAAACAGAGAACGACATAGCTGCCCATCTTAGGCAGCAATATCCTGGGTATTCAAAAGCAGTAATTAAAAAGTAAGAACAAAACAAAAAATTTCCCAGGGCCTGTAACACAACACATCAGCACATATCCAGATTGAACTTTAAAATTTTATTAGGCTCCGGCCTCCATACTACCACATGGCTTATGGGAAAAGTCAGATCAGGACTAGGTGTATGAAAATTCATTCCCATAAATTTATTTAAAATATGCGGAAATTAGCAAGAAAAATGTGCTAAATAATCCTTTTTTGTAACAAGTAAAACTTAGCACATCCTAGAGCAGGGGGTCTTCAAACTTGGCCCTTTTATGACTTGTGGACTTCAACTCCCAGAATTCCTCAGCCAACGTGCCTGGCTGAGGAATTCTGGGACTTGAAGTCCACAAAATCATAAAAGGCCAAGTTTGAAGACCCCTGACCTAGAGTATATAGTTTAGATTGTTCCAGGCAGCTAAGGTATAATGGGAGGAGATGTCTCATAACAGCCCATTCACCATATACTGCCAGTTACAGATTTGTAATAATTAAGGGCAGAAGGGATGGCAATTTATTATTTAATTTTTACTGTTCTCCCCCAAATTAGAAATGCACAATGTCTGAAATTAACTCTCCAAACTTATGCATCTTCCATGGCCCTTGATCATATTTTATTCAACCTCATGCCTTCCAGATGAGTTAGATTTCATTCACAGAATTCCCCCTCAATTAGGTTTGTTAGGAATTCTTGGAGTAGAAATCCAGCATATATAATCAGGGAAAACACTGCAGATTGATGATAAAAAATAACTTTCAATGTGTTAATTCTTAATTTTCCCATTATTATACAATAAAATAAAGGTTCTAAAGAGCTACTTAATACTTCTTTAGTCAAGTATGCACATACAAAAGACCTTGAAGGGCCTTGAAATAGCTGCACTGAGATTTCAAGAGGGAAGCACTTCACTCATCAAATGATTTGCACAGGCTAATGTGCCTTACTTGACAATTCCACATAGGGAGGAATGAATCGGCAGTGATTTCTAGAAGAGCTGCATTGTTTTTCAAGCACAACTTTATTCTGCAGTGCCAGAAAGCAGTTCTTGAAGACTTTGGTATGCAAACTGCTTCTACTGAATATTGTTCATTAAATTTATTTATATAGCTGCCCATCTTAGTGAAGACAACTCTGGGTGGCAAACAACAGTCAGGATAAAAACAATAAATAAAAACAAGCACGTGCAATATTTTTTTAAAAAAACTTAGTAATAAATATTGTAAAAGCAAATGATACAAACCACAGGGCAGGGAGGATAAAAATGGTCACCTCAACAATGGAGCTATCTGCACAATTCTCTGGTTCCTTGGGAGCCACAGGCCTGACAATATAGCCAAAACTTGAGGTCTTTAAAGAATATCAAAAAGGAATGGAGCTAACCTAATTTCAGGGGGAAGAATATTTCATAAGACGGGTGCCATGGCAGAGAAGGCATATCTCCTGGAGCTCACAAAATGAAGGACCCTACCATTGGTATTCACAACATGCCTACTCTACCAGATCTAGCGGGAGAGAGTGATGTAACCAGGGAGAGGTGGGCTCTCAGATAACTCATCCTATGCTATGATGGTGTTTAAAGGTTAAAACCAGCACCCTGAATTAAACTCAGAAGCAAATGCAGCTTGTATAACATTTGCTGCTCTAGGAATGCACGTAAACATCCGTTCCACTGCATTCTGTACCAGCTGAATTTTTTTTTGAGGGCAGCTCCATGACAGTGCATTGCAATTGACCAGGACATGAGTGACTCTAATTCCTGATTCAGGGATGGGTGCAACAGGTGGAACAGATGAAATTGTGCAAGCTAGCTAGCCTAGCTACCATCTATTTCTTGAGCAGAAGTTGTGAGTCTAGGAGGACCCCCCCCCATAGATCTTAAAAAGGAGAGGAGAAAGCATCAAACCCTGTGCACCCCACATAGTAGAGCAAGAGTGGGACTTCTCATCCCTGATCAACACTAACTGAAATTGGCTCTGAATGAAGGTGGCAAATCAGCATAACATTGTAATGCCCATCCCCAATTCTCTGGGCTGATCTAGAAAGACAACATGGTTGATGGTACTGAAAACCCCCGAGAGGTCTAATAGGGCAAGGATGGTTGCACTACAAACATCCCACCCATGCCACAGGCCATCCAAAAACATAACCAATGCTGCTTCCATTCCATACCTAGGTTTAATTCCTTACTGAAAGGGATCCAGATAATCCTCTTTCTCTAAAGCCTCTGAAACTGTTGCACAACCACTTCTACCACCTTCCTCCCCCCCAAAGGAAGGTGCGATATTGGATGAAAATTGTCCATATTGTGGGGTCCTGCAATGGCCTCTTGAGAAGAGAGTGAACCACATATTCTTTAAGAAGTAAAGGAACCCCCTCATTCAAAGAATTCACTAACACCAGAACCCATTCACAAGACACCTCCCAGTCCACTTTGACAAACCAGGAAGGGCATGGAGTTAAAGACCAGATAGCTGAGCTCACAGTCCTGAGGAACTTCCCATTTCCTCAGGTCCAACAGGTTCTAATTGTTCCCAGACAACTGGGCAAGACTCTTCTCTTGGCATTTTTTCTGGACCTGCAGGAAGGCCAACATCTAACTGGGAACAAATCCAAGTGACTTTATCTTGCCAGAGTTGTTAAGTGAAGCACTGAAGTTGTTAAATTAGTAACACCGTTGTTAAATGAATCTGGCTTCCCTTTTGACTTTGCTTGTCAGAAGGTTACAAACGGTGATCACAGAACCCCAGGACATTGCAACCGTCATAAGCACATGCCAGTTGCCAAGTGTCCAAATCCTGATCACATGATGATGGGGATGCTGCAATGGCCGTAAGTATGAAAAATGGTCATGTCACCTTTTTCAGTGCCGTTGACACTTTGACTGGTCACTAAACAAATGGTTGTAAGTCAAGGACTATCTGTACTTACATCTTGCTTGTAAATAATTGTAACGGTATTACTAATATCTTACAAAATCAGATTAGAAGATAAAGCAACTTCATTATTTAACTACCTGTTTTAATATAAAAGGTTACCCTGTGAGGTGGAGTTGGGCTGAGGGAGAGAATGACTGTTTTTCTCAGGCAATTCCTGTAGCTGAAGGTGAACCAAAACCTGGGTCTATCTAGTCTTAGTCCAACACCTTAATCACTAAGCTACCCTGGCTTTCATATGTAGAATATGACTGGCATGGCTGGCTCCAGGAATTCTGGGAGTTTGAAGTCCACAAGTCATAAAAGGGCCATTGTTCCCCACCCCTGCTGTAAATAATTAAAATGATGAGTAAATACTAACTTATAGTATTCTCTACCCAGTGCTCTAGCTGATATTTAAACACTGTTGTTGGGGATTGCAGCTCTTTCAGAATTTCATTTATCAAAATTAGAAAATGCCAATACTTACTCAAAATAGAGAGTGAGGTCTGTTGCCAGTATTGACTTCTTCAGAAGCTGCATAAGATCACTGTAATCCTTGGAGGACAAATTAGCAAAGATGTTGTGACCCTATAATGAAAGAGAGAGCAAAGCTAAATAGCTCAGAATCAATAGAAGAATTTTTCCAATAAGTCACTATTGCAAGAAATCTTTTTTTTTAAATAAATTGTAATGAAATCATAGTAAACATATTTCATTCAGCTGCTATACTTAAGATGTAATGCTAGATATTTCTGCTGGACTAAAAGTATGGCCTGGTAAATAAAAATATTGTCCATATACTTTTGTTTTGTTTGCACATAAACTGATGAACAACCTATGGAAATTTCAACCTAAAGAACTTAGCTTTTTCTTTAAAACTGAAGTTTTATGTTAGTTGTTTTCGGTTTTTATTTGTAAAGTGTTTTTAATCTGTTGTTATCTGCCCAGAATAGCTATGGTAGCAGGTGGGTGATTACATAAATGTAAACAAACAATTCATGTATCTTACAGGGAGATAAAATACTGATTACTATTAGGCTATCCAACCAATCCTAAATCTATATCTATGCTCATAAATCTCAATTTCAGTAAAGGTTGTTTTGATGTAAATATGCAAAAGATGCTATAAACTCTTTAAAGCTGAGTCCACTTTAGATGTTCTCTTGAAATGTTCTTTTTTTTTTTTTTTGACCCATATACAATATAATTCTTTATTGGCCAAGTGTGACTGGACACACAAGGAATTTGTCTTCAATGCATAAGCTATCAGTGTACACACAAGCAACAAGTGATAAATCATGATCATAATCATAAAATACAATCATCATAAATCCTAAGATACAACACTCAATGATAGTCACAGGATACTAAATAATCAACATAAATCATAATAGAGTGTTTCTTTCTAAGTTCTAAGATAAATTGTAGACAATAGCAAATTATCTACGCTCCATCCAATAATATGCTAATAGAGTCCTACTACTACTACTACTACTACTACTACTACTACTACTACTAATAATAATAATAATAATAATAATAATAATAATAAAATTGGAAGGGACATTGGAGGTCATCTAGTCCAACTCTCTGCTCAGGCAGGAAACCCTATACTATTTCAGACAAATGGCTGTCCAGTCTCTTCTTAAAAACTTCCAGTTTGGAGCATTCATAGCTTCTGGAGGCAGGTTGTTCCACTGATTAATTGTTCTAACTGTCAGAACATTTCTCCTTAGTTCTAGGTTGCTTCTCTCTTTGGTTAGCTTCCATCCGTTGCTTCTTGTCCTGCCTTCAGGCGCTTTGGAGAACAGCTTGATTCCCTCTTCTTTGTGGCATTGTGAAATATTGGAACACTGCTATCATGTCACCCCTCATCCTTCTCTTCATTAAACTAGACATACCCAATTCCAGCAATCGTTCCTTATATGTTTTAGCCTCCAGTCCCCTAATCATTTTTGTTGCTCTTCTCTGTACTCTTTCTAGAGCAGTGGTTCTCAACCTTTCTAATGCCGCGACCCCATAATACAGTTCCCCATGTTGTGGTGACCCCCAATCACTTATACATCACCGGTTGCCAGGGCCGTGTCCAAAGAAAAGGGGGAAAAATGGTGGACAGCCTTGTTTGGCGACCCCCGTGAAATGGTCGTTCGACCCCAAATGGGGTCCCGATCCACAGGTTGAGAACCACTGTTCTAGAGTCTCAACATCTTTTTTACATTGTGGTGACCAAAACTGGATGCAGTGTGGCCTTACCAAGGCATTGTAAAATAGTATTAACACTTCATGTGATCTTGATGCTATCCCTCTGTTAATGCAGCCTAGCACTGTGTTGGCTTTTTTGGCAGCTGCAGCACACTGCTGGCTCATATTTAAATGATTGTCCACTAGGACTCCAAGATCCCTCTCACAGTTACTATTATTGAGCAAGGTACCACAAATACTATACCTGTGTATTTGGTTTTTCTTGCCTAAATGTAGAACTTTACTTTTTTCACCATTGAATTTCATTTTGTTAGATAGCGCCCAATGTTTAAGTCTGTCAAGATCCTTCTGTATCTTCAGCCTATCTTCTGGAGTGTTGGCTATTCCTACCAGCTTAGTGTCATCTGCAAATTTGATGAGTTCCCCATCTATCTTCTCATCCAAATAATTGATGAAGATGTTGAAGAGCACTGGGCCCAGAACAGAGTCCTGGGGCACCCCACTACACACTTCCCTCCATGTAGATGCAGTTCCACTGAGGACCACACAGAGTACAGCTGGTCAGCCAGCTAATCCATCTGGTGGTGATGCTGTTTAATCCACATTTTTCTATCTTATCAAATAGTAGGTTGTGATCTACTTTATCAAATGCCTACTGAAGTCCAAGTAAATTATGTCCACAGCATTTCTCTGATCCACTAATTTTGTCACTTGGTCAAAGAATACAATAAGATTTGTTTGGCATGATCTGTTTTTGACAAACCCATGTTGGTTTTTGGTAATGACTTTGTTTGCCTCTAGGTGTTTGCTGATTCATTGTTTGATTATTTTTTCCAAGATCTTCCCAGGTATTGAGGTCAGGTTCATAGGCCTGTAGTTTCCTGGATCCATTTTTTTTCCTTTTTTGAAGATGGGAACTACATCAGTTCTTTTCTAGTCCTCTAGTAATTCCCCAGTGCTCCAGCATCTTTGAAAGATATAGTTCAATGGTTCTGAGCTCACATCTGCCAGTTCCTTCAGAACCTTGGGGTGTAATCCATCTGGTCCTGGTGATTTGAACTCATCTAGGGTGGACAGGTGCTCACTTACCATTTTCTTGCCTGGTCCTGCTCTGATTTCTCTGGAACTTTCACTACTATAATAAATTTTTTCTCTGTCATCTCTGTTTACAAAAACAAATCCAACTCATTCTGGAAAAGGAATCTATATTAATGTAAATATTTTTATAGTAGTTATGTAAGTGTGAATTACATCAAAATCTGAATTCAAGAAACAGAAATTATTCATCTAGAATTCATTAAACATACTAATATAAAATTCTATGTACACATTCAAATAACAGAGCAGGTTCATTGGAGAAAAACTTTCAACCTCATAAATGCAAAACTTTAAACAATGTTTTTTTTCCCTCCCAACTCCAGCAACTCAACCCATAAACTTCTGTTCAATCGAAAAGCTGTTGAATAATTTAATACCAGAATTAATAGTTACTCTAATTAGGAAGAGGTAATGCCGGTCTATATTTAGGAAAAAAAATATTTACTTATATCTTCCTATAAGAGAAAATATATTACTAAGAACATTACAGCTCTAATAGTAAAGAAAAAATCAAAACCTTTTTAAGCATATTTATTTATTAAATTTATATGCCACTCTTCTGATTCTGCAAAGCGACTCTGGGCAGCTTACAATTAAAATAATCAAAACTGTTTTTGCTTTTTGGAAATATTTTGCTTTGGGAGTAAATATTACATAAGTCATATCATAAAACTCAGTGCCATATATGGAATTCAGAATCTGTTTTCTATGTGCTGGCAGACAAAATAACTTTTTAGATATGCTATAATAAAGCAGCTATTGACAGTTATTTTTAGAAAAGAAGAAGAGATGGGATAATCCATGGTTTTTGTACCTCACTCTGAAGAATCATTACAGCATGGTTGAAATGGTGATGCTCCAGAGTGGCAGATGTCCCATAGAGCTGAGCTAAAGCAGACCCAATCCTGAAAAAAATGCAACATATGACATTCTTTCAGCACATGCTTCTGAGATTATCAAATGATGAGAGAAATGCTATCCCAATCTTTCTGTTTTGTAGCACAGACCATTAACCTTTCCAAACTCGCTGTTTTCCATCTATGCCACCATTCCAGAATGAGAAAGGGAGGGCTAAAGGAAGGGTTATAACAGGGATATGTATTCAGATCATAGATCTATTCAGCATATAAACACAATATGAGCGGTGATGCTGATTTATCTTATCTACACAATCTGATCTTTTTCAGTCACTGGGACAATGGTTTCTTCATTGGTAATGTTTTTTTTCTGAGCTGGGCTCTGAAATGAACTGGTGAAGTGCTATATTTCTTTTATCTCTTTAAAATTGTTTAAATTCTGCTTGGAGAAGAAAGGCTCCAAAATAGAGCTGTCAAAGGTTTCTGCCACAGTTTAAATTTAGATATGTATAATTCATGATCGGAATCTGCACATTCACCAGATGAGGGAAGAAAAACAGAAAGATCTCTTTTGATATATTTTGGTAGAGTAGACTAACAGACTTGGAAGGGACCTTGTAGGTCATCTAGTCCAACCCCCAAGCAAGAGTCCCTACACCATTTCTGACAGATGCCAGTCCAGTCTCTTCTTGAAAGCTTCCAGTAATGAAGGACCAACAACATCTGAAGACAGTCTGTTCCATTGGTTGATTGTTCTCACCCATCCATCCATCCATCCACCCACCCACCTACCTACCTACTTGCCTACCTACCTACCTACCTAAAAATGGGATATAACCCTGACTAAATACGCATACAGGTGCTGTTAATGTTTCAGTTTAAGTTTTATATGTTTAATATCTGCATAGCTATGTAACTAACCATGTCTACACAAACATAGATTGTAGTACATTTAAAATGCTAAATTTAATTCTTCAAAGAAAGTATGAATTATAATGACAAAACTGGTAATTGTTAAAAGATGGAACACACAAGGATTACAAGAGATTATATCACAAGAGATGAACACATATCACTATTTCCCTACCAGAAAGCACTCTAAAGTGACAGATGAGGCTTGGTGTTATTGGTGTGTGTATGCTTATGTATATATGCATAGTTGAAGAAATTATTTTGATTTTTGTTTGGAATGAATATAGGAGATTATATTGCAAAGTTATACTACCCAGATATTTAATCATCACGGGGCAGCTGCAATGAGAGAAAGAGGAGAAAATTACTAAGAACATTGTCCCCCAGAGGAAACAGCAGTGAAATGGATTAACAGGCTGTGATACTGTTTTCAATCACACTCCTCTCAATCTTTCATTGTACTGAACCCTCCCCACCCAAGTTAGGAAAGAAATGGGAAAGGTGAGGCTTAAATTTACAGTCTTTCCAACCACAAATCACAACATGTCAGGATAATAACAACTGTTATCATTATACTTAATACACTATGTCACCATGTGCTATAACCTTTCAGTTATTTCTTTAACATTACAAAAAGACCGTGTTCTCCCTGCATAAGCTCACGGAACTCAATACAAGTGGCAGGTATAGACTGATGGTTTACCAGTAAATTATGCTCTTTATAAAAAAATAATAATTAGACAAGTTAAAAAATAATCTTTAGATTAAATGGTTTGTAATTTGATTAATATCCATTTCATAAAATAATGCAGTTTTAACAATGTTTGAATCTTGCAAAGTCTCAAATCTCATATAATTTTGGTGTGCACCTGGTTTCAGATTTGAACTTAAAATCTTGTTGTACATGGACATTTTTTAGTTTCTTGTCAATGTTTCATGTGCCAGATTTTGCTATTCCTGCAAGAATTCATCCATTTTTTAAATTTGATTTATCTGGCACAAGCACTGTTGTTCAAGATTGTACAAGAGCATCCACTGCCAGAAAAATCTCAAATGGTACGAATTCAGACAGGAACAAAGAGCCTTCTCAGTAGACATCCACTGTTAAGCCTCATAAAAACTTGCATTTTACTACTGAGTTAATGCAGCAGCCTGCCAGGGTGGACTCAGCTGTAGTTTTTCCATCTTCTACTCACTGCCAGAACTGATCTTAAGTTAACCTAGCCCACCTCATACTTTTGGCATTATAGAGAAGTATTCAAACGAAATATTAATCTTTCAAAACAGGGATGGAACAGGAAATCTGTTTGAATGTAATCTGCTTTACATTCAACAGTCAAAAGCTTATTTCTTCTAATTTCCTTAAAATCTTCATTTTGTATTATCATTCTTGTGTCTATGGAGATTCTCAGTCATCCAGAACATGGTTGTCCCAGAGGTGCTTTTTCAAAAGGCAACTGGATTTTATTTTTCTTGTTAGTATACAGCGATAAACCTTTTTTTTTATAATACATTCATTTTGCATGCTATTTTTAGCCTAGAACTTACTTGATAATTTCAGAGCTCCATGCAACTAAAATGATGATTGTTTGATCTAGTAGTTATGCCAGTTCAGTTTTAACTGCAGGCCAAACACACATTCTTTAAAACAAGTTTGCATACTAGCATTATACTTCCTCTCTGTTTAATTAGCCACTGAAACCATTAGCAGTCTTCCAAAGCCCTAGGCTTTATACTGCCTTGGTAACTGTTTCACCATTTAATCAGATTTAGTTTCTGTACAAAAACACAGTACTGTAACAGTCCCACTGAAAAGAAGCGGATAAAAAGAAGTTTTAGGCTTCGGAGTTATCTATCTTTTCTGTTTCCTCTTGCATCGGGAGTATTTTTTTTATATCAGTGGCTCTTCAAATTCTTTACTATGATAGATGATTTCTTTCAAAAGGGGTTACAAAGAATTCTTCACTGGCTTCTCCCATATACAGCTCCAGTAAATTGTGCAGGAAAAAAAAATCCTCTAACATTAAGCACCCACCCAACACAAAATGGCATGTCCTTGCAGAATTTTTAAAAATTAGCATAAACTCACTTGTTCTAGCACCCAAGTCAATTCATTACCTGATGCTTAGTTTATCCAATGGAAGGCAATCCTTGTTGCTATTCCAGCATCACAGACAGCAATCACCTTTGCTCTACTAAAGCTGATATACAGAACTGTGAAACATGAATATAATTCCTCATGTGCACCAAAGGTTTCTGAATCAAGCCGCACTACAACACATACCATCATGCTATATTGGATATTAAAATGCTTCCCAAAATGAAGATATAGTCAGGTTCCCCATTTCATACCAGGTCCTGAATAGTAGGGATTTTTTAATATGTATATTTATTTTGCATTCAGTGTTGGTGGTGCAATTATAATACAGAATTCTATTAAAGATTCATATTTACTTAATGCCTTGTACTGCGCTAAGCGTGCAGACCTAATTAGTTTTTCTGAAATCTATTGCCTAGCAACTAGGTGGGCCAAGGAAGTGTGCGTGTGTTTATCAGTGTTCTGTATCAAATATATATGCCATAATACAACTCCTGATACTGAGTTCTTAATATAGATAATTATATTTGCAGAAATACTCCCTAATTGTAAACAGAATTTCTCGTTTGGGGTACTGCACAGGTAGTCCTCGACTTACAACAATTCACTTAGTGGCTGTTGGCTGCAAAATTATAGAGAAAATAAATCTAGATAAGGTACGTCTCCAATTTTGTCTTTCTGATATCTTAATTGCCTGAATGAGATCAGTTACCATGCAATGAATATGTGCTCCAGTTTGACCCAAAACAATAAACAGTATCTATATCAGGAAATCTAACACATTGTGTTGGCCCAACACTACGCTAGGAATAAAATAAGTTAAGCATCAACAGAATACTTGTTTATAACAGATGTGTAAACAAAAGAGATAAAATTAGAATGTCCTGTGAAGGAAAGTCTGCCTCCCAGAAGCAATGCATATGTCTTGCTGTAAAGTTCATTTTACAATGTACATTCATCTATTGATGTGTTTTATGTTTATACTACATCAAACTACTTCATTTTTTTCCCCAACTGGCAAAGAATGTTATTGCCTGTCCGAAGCTTTATCCCAGAAGCAGAAGTATCCTTTATCTCAGATGAGGTCTCTGAAAATCGTAAAATTGAAATATAATCTGAAACTGCTAAAGATGATGATGATGACACTACGGAATGTGACCTCAAAAATCTATCCTGCACTCTCTCTGTAAAGACTTTGGTCCTTTGGCACAAAATCCCATACCATTAAGTTCGTCAATTAAGGTGATATGCTAATCCAGAAGAGTGGAGAATAAATGGTCATTTGACAGAGACTATTGTGAAGGAACTGTTCTGCGTAGAATCTGAGTAGAATCAAGGTACAAAATTACTTTATGTATAAGCTCTTTCATTTGTGCAATAACAAATTAGGCAGAACTTTGCATAGCCCCTTACAAAGTCCATCTTGTTGTAATACAAGACAATTGTCCTATAAGAAGTTCTCCTATAAAGTAAACCATGACCACTAGACACTAAGGATCAAGTGGGTAGTTGGGAGAGATTGTCTATTATGAAGCTGAGCAGTGTATGAGTAATTATAATCCAACTCATCAACCAGTTAGAGCAGAGGTCTGCAACCTTGACAACTTTAAGACTTCTGGACGTCAGCTCCCAGAATTCCTCAGACAGCTATGCTATGCTGGCTGAGGAATTCTGGGAGCTGAAGTCCACAAGTCTTGAAGTTGTCAAGGTTGCAGACCCGAGTTACAGTTTATAATGTTATAAAAACCCAGGAACTTGCAAAAAATTGTCAGTATCATGCAAAAACATGAAATAGCCTGCATTCTGTGGGACTCTGCCTGTCTTAATAAAACAAGACACTGTTTATGTAAAGAATTTGTTCTGTTTTGAATGCAAATGCTGGCTATTTCCTTAATATTTGCTAAAATGTTATAGAATAACATTTTTTGTGCTTTCTGTTTTGCCATAAGCAGTTATGTCAATAAAGATGCAACTTCAACAAAAGTTCTGCCTAATTTAATGTTTTGTTAGATGGCTATTCATGTGTAGCAGCTTAGTGTCAACGCTGCTAATATTGTATATTCTTGCTTTAACAAAATATGCAGAACTGTCTGGTATTTTTAGAATTAATGCAGAGAAGAAGGAGGGAGGAGGAAAAAGCCTGCAAAAGTGAAAAGAAGGGAACCTTTGCCCTTCACACTAATTGGAGAATGTAAATCATGACAGCAAAATAGGGAGTGGAAATACTAGCAAAAATAACTGCTTGGTGGGTGGGGATCTCAGATCTTAGCATTGCCTTTCTTCATGCCTGTGCCGACATTTTGTCACATAAATAAAGAGACTTTTTAGGATAAAATGCCTGGAAGTTCTTTGAGGTGTTTCATTAGTCGGAACCATGACAACATGCTAAGATCTGAGATGTGGAAAACTATGTAAAAAGTTGTACTGTATGTGCCACAATGAAAAGAATCCCAGGGAAAACCCCTGGGTTACTGCAACCTGTGGCAGACCCTTCTCAACCATGGGAAGTAATAGCTATGGACTTTATAGTAGACCTACCTGAAAGTAGTGGAAATACTGTCATCTGGAATGTAATAGACCTGTTCTCGAAGCAGGCTTATTTCATCGCCTGCAAAGGACTCCCATCTGCCCAATGACTGACCAAATTGTTCCTGAAACATAACTACCGGCTGCATAGCGCCCCTAAGTGAATAATTTCAGACAGGGGGGTGCAGTTCACAGCGAAGTTTTGGAGAAGTTTCCTTACATTAATTGAATCATCTCAAGGTTTATCATCTGCTTTTCATCCGGCCACCAATGGGGCCGCAGAAGCCGCTAACAAAATGGTGGAGCAATATCTTAGGTGCTACGTTTCTTACCAACAGACAAACTGGACTGATCTCCTCCTTTTTGTGGAGTTGGCATACAATAATTCTGTGCACAGCAGCACCAGCTACATGCCTTTCAGAGTGGCCACAGGAAAAAGAGTTCAGCCCAATACCTGAATATCCTCAGGTGCCCTCCGCTTCCCAGACACTTGACCAGTGGGTGAGGGGGTGGGATGAAGTTTGGAGAAACACAAAAACTGCTTTAAAAAAGACTTTTGAAACCTATAAAAAGCAGGCTGATAAAAAGAGGGCTCCCCAAAGAACATTCTAAGTTGGGGAAAAGGTTTATTTGTCAACTAAATATCTACGCCTCAAATTGCCCAGCAAGAAATTGGGACCAAAATTCTTGGGGCCTTTCCCCATAGTAAGGATCATCAATCCGGTCACCGTAGAACTAAAACTCCCTAGACGTTTAGGGAGAATTCACCCAGTCTTCCATTGCAGCTAGTTGAAACCTTATCGGGGCTCCATTTTAAGACCTCTTCCGAAGAAGGCACCTGGGCCCCTCGTAGTTGTGGGACAGACCCACTATGAAGTGAAACGTATTCTTGACTCTAGAATCTTTAAAGGGAAATTGCAGTACCTAGTACAATGGAAGGGATACCCGTTGTCTGAAGCCACCTGGGTGAAATCCAGTGAAGTGAAAGCTGACAGATTGGTCAAAAGGTTTCATGTGAAACACACCAACAAACTGAAAACTAGTCATTAACATATGCTTTTGTTTACATTACAGGATCTGTCCTTCCTGTAAGGGGGACCAGATGTCAACGCTGCTAATATTGTATATTCTTGCTCTGACAAAATATACAGAACTGTCTGGTATTTTTAGAGTTAATGCAGAGAAGAAGGAGGGAGGAGGGAAAAGCCCGCGAAAGGGAAAGGAAGGGAACCTTTACCCTTCACACTAATTGGAGAACGTAAATCATGACAGCAAAATTTATTTATTTATTTATTTATGAGACTTATATACCGCTTTAAGTGCAAGCACTCTCTAAGCGGTGTACACCAGTAAGCAATGTATATATATTTTACATTGCCCCCAACAATCTGGGTCCTCATTTTACCTATCTCGGAAGGATGGAAGGCTGAGTCAACCTTGAGCCGGTGAGATTTGAACCGCTGACCTGCTGAACACAGTCAGCTAAAGTGGCCTGCAGTACTGCACTCTAACTGCTGCACCACCTCGGCTCTTATAGAATCTACGTTTCTTACGTAGGCCCCCAAAATAAGGAGTGGAAATGCTAGCAAAAATAACTGCTTGGTGGGTGGAGATCTCCGATCTTAGCATTGCCGTTCTTCATGCCTGTGCCGACATTTTGTCACATAAATGTCACATAAAGTAGAAGTGTTTCATTAGTCGGAACCATGATCATAATAAAGAAAATAATTTAGAAGGTATTAAGTGCTCTTTTAAAGAAATATAGAGAAAGAAATTCAATTTGATTACACATATTTTGAAACCAACATTTATTTCTAACTTCTAAAATATTCATTTTTTAAAACAAGACAAATAAATAATAGTGGAAACATACTTAGCTTGAAAGGCATTGTTTGTTCCTCTGTGATCAAGGTCATGGCATAAACATCCAACTATCAAAGCTAAAATTTCTATTTCTGTCAGAATCTCCTGAAATCCTGCTGTCTGAAAATAGAAAAAAAAATCTATTGGTAACGTCAACAAATGCAGTCATTTTAAAGCTTTCATTAGAAATCAGATAAATGAATGTTGGAGGAAGGATCAAGATGTACCAGCAGTTACATTTGATAAGTAGAAGTCAAGATGAGCTAGTGGTTAAACTGAGATCACCTTAAACCCTGGGATGATTTGGGTCATTCTCTCTCAATCAACCTACCTCACAGAGTTGCTGCCGAAAGGAAAATGGGTGGTGGGAATGCTGGTTACATCCTTTAAGCTCCTGAAGGAAAAGCAGTATATATTGGTAGTCCTTGAGTTACAACCAGTGGTGGGATTCAGTCAGTTTGCACCGGTTTGCACCAGTTCAGCAGGACGGGTAGCTAAATCTGGAAGTCTGTCCTAGGCCTCAGAGGCCCAGGCCTGCATCCAATAAGAGAACCAGTTGTTCAGGTATTTCAATCCCACCACTGGTTACAACCATTCATTTAGTGACTGTTCGAAATTTACAGCGGCACTGAAAAAAGTGACTTGTGACCATTTTTCACACTTTACAACTGTTGCAGCAATCCCATGGTCACATGATGAAAATTTGGGCACTTGGCAACCAGCATTTATTTAAGACAGTTGCAATGTTCTGGGGTCATGAGATCACCATTTGTAACCTTCCCAGCTGGTTTCCAATAAGCAAAGTCAATGGGGGGGGAGCTAAATTTGCATAATAAATGCACGATTCACTTAGCACCTGCAATGATTCACTTAACAACTGTGGCAAAAAAGCTCATAAAATGGGGCAAAATTCACTTAGTTGCTTGACTTGCTTAACAATGGAAATTTGGGGGTCAACTGGGGTGGTAAGCCAAGGACTATCTGTACATTTAACAAACAGCTAAAGAGTTGTTCATAATTCTAATGCCCTCCATATGGAGTAAAGGAATAACCTCTAGCTTTCAGCTATATCAGCTAGAATTAGTTCATATGTGCAAAAAGTTCAGAAGTGCGCTATTGCAGTATTGCTAAATAGTAATGTTATAAATTTCTTTGTTCTACTGATATCCTGCTATTTTGATGATTTAACAAGGAAGCTTATTGTCCAAGCTGGACTATAACTACTTGGTTTCACATCAGTGAATCATTGAACAGGATGCTTTTCAGCTGGTAAGATGTCCAATAAGAACAACGACAAAAGGGAATCTTATCATAGAGGATCATCTAAATTATTTTCCTCTGCACAGGTGCACTTCAGGTACGTATGAACAAATCTCATCCCTAGCTGGAGTTCAGCGGGGATGTGAACATGACTAGATATGAGCTTTTTTATGTACAATAGAAGCCTTAGTTTGCCTTGTAAGATAATTGTTCTCAGTTTTTCATACTTTTTTTTCGTTTAACATATTACAGGTAATCCTCAACTTACAACCATTTATTTAATGACTGATCGAAATTACAACTATGATCTTTTTCACACTTACGACTGTTGCAGATGCCCCCTGATCATGTGATCAAAATTTATATATTTGGCAACTCATTCATGCTTATGACGGCTGCACTGTCCCAGGCTCACATGATCATCTTTTGCGACTTTCTGACAAGCAAAGTCAACGGGGATGCCTGATTCACTTAAGAACTGTGTTGCTAACTCAAAATCTGCAGTGATTCACTTAACAAATGTGGCAAGAAAGGTCGTAAAATGGAGCAAAACTCACTTAACTGTCTCAGCAACAGAAATGCTGATCGTAAGTCAAGGGCTACCTGTACTTCTTTTCAATAGTACTGAATAATTGCCTATATCACATACTAATGTCACATACTAATATTATGCCATTTTGGGGTCTGGGGTTCCAGAAAAATACAGAGTAGAATATTAGAGGCTTGGGTATTGGAGGTGAAAAGGAGATACGTTCCACTTCAAAGGCCCCTCAACAGGAAATATATTGTATTACTGAACCTATCAAACAGAGTTAGTTTAAAGCTAACAAAAGGAACATATCTGCCATCCTTTTCTCTTTGATGAAAAATGTGTCTAAAATGTAATAAGAACATCAAAAGAGCCGTGCTTGATCAGATCAAAAATCTATGCAGCCTGTTCTGTTCCCACATTGGCCCATCTGGAGTTGGCAAGCAGGATATGAGCAAAATACCTTTTTTTTTTTTTTTGCCACTCATGTTCCCCATAGAGCAATTTGTGAAACATGAATATGGAGAGGCACAGACTGGGTTCACATTTTGTATTATTCTATCTGCTTGTATTTGGCTTAAAGCAGTGCATGAATTCAATTACTATGGCTCTTAAATCATAGTTTAAACCATAGCTTATTGAGCAAACAAGCCATTTTGCTTCAGATACAGGAAGTAAAATCTAGCTATCGAGGCTAGTAATCCCTGATAGTTGCTTTCTATGAATCAATCTAATCTTCTTTTTGAGAGACCCAAATTAATGGGTATCATTCCATTTTTATGACAGTGAATTCCTCAGGTTAGTTAAATCCAGTGTAAAATACTTTATCTTATGTATCCTGGTTTTCCCTTCATTTAATTCCACTGAGTGCTGGGTTTTAGGATTATAAGAGGGACAAAAACTCTAGTATCTGTTTTCTTCATATCGTTCATATATATAGTGATCATCACACACAAAAAACCCTGAAATAAATTTCTTGTAAGAAAATTCCTGCAGGCCTGCAGAGTAAATGATTTAAAAAAATCACACCAACATGATCCATGTTTTTCCCTTTTTCTACTTATGTTGTGCCATCCTATACATGTGCAAACAGAGAGTATGCATTGTAATGAAGCAATCAATAATTCTATCTGATGGAAACAGCTGATCCTGTAAATGCCTCTGCTCCAGGTATTTGAACATCTAGTGTCCTTTTCTGCATCTTTTCAACTTATCTTGATGACCACAATTATGCGCGCTGTTTTAAAGGAACTGCTTCTCAGCACTGTACAAAGGCATTATGCTATTGACAATCCGATTCCTCTCCTAGTGATTCACCAAAATATGGATTTTTTTTCTTCTTTTCATTGTAGCTATACGCTGGGTCAATGTTAAATGAATAAGTGTTGTCGACTTATCTTGCTGAGGTGGCAGGAAAGATTGCCACGCCAGCATAATGCACAACATCATTACTATATAAAGAAACATGTTCAAATCTGATACCATCCTTCTCCTCACTGTCATATGATTTGTGTGCAATAAATCTTGTAATGAAGTAAGCCAGTGTTTCCCAAACTTGACAATTTTAAGGCATGTGGACTTCAACTCCCAGAATTCCACAGCCAGCATTGCTGGCTGTGGAATTCTGGGAGTTGAAGTCCACATGCCTTAAAATTGTCAAGTTTGGGAAACACTGAAGTAAGCTAATATCGGTTATGAGTGATAATTCCAAAGGCATCATTTCCAATGCAAATGCAATATGAGCACAGAAAGTTTTGCTTCCTATGTCTAGCTTAATAAAGAGGACTAGGGGGTCATATGACTGCAGTCTTCCAATAACTAAGGGGTTGCCACAAAGAAGAGGGAGTCAAGCTATTCTCCAAAGCATCTGAAGGCAAGACCTGAAGCAACAGATGGAAACTTATCCAAGAGAGAAGCAACCTAGAACTAAGGAGAAATTTCCTGACAGTGAAAACAATTAGTCAGTGGAACAACTTGCCTCCAGAAGTTGAGGGTGCTCCATCACTGGAGGTTTTTGAGAAGAGACTGGACAAGCATTTGTCAGAAATGATATAGGGATTGCTGCTTAAGCAGGGGACTAGAAGACCTCCAAGGTCCCTTCCAATTCTGTTATGTTCCCCTTACTTTCAAAATCTAAGCCTTGAAAGGATTATGCATAGCAATATGTACCGTGATAGTGGAAGAGAACTTCTTTTTGCTGGAGAATAAATTATCTCAACTCAACTAGAGCCAGAGTCTAAATATAATTATAAAGGTCATTCTTTATGCAAGGAAATGAATTACATTTTAACTGTTCTAGTTTTATGCGTTTTGTTGTTAGAGTTATACATTTAATTATTTCCTCTCTCTATATATATATCAGTTGTGAAAATGAAGAAAAAAAGTTGAAAAGATTATCTGAAGAAACAGGGTTGATAAAAAGAATGGATCTTGAGGTCGAACCTACAATCAAATTCCGTACTCACTATAGTCTCATTATAATCAATGAAAGCAGTCATGTGAGTTAAAATGATGGATGTGTAAGTTGCACTACTAGGTCTATAGCTCTCCAAGGCCAAGCCATACAGGGTAACAGTATAAATCATTAAACATATAAAAAACTGTAATGCCAGGGAGTTAGTTTAAAATTTTAAAGCTTCCAAGCACAATCTACAGATAGAGTTAAAATATTAAAAAGAGAAATAAAGCTTAGTTAAGTATGCTTTTGAAAATCACGTGCCATTCTTCTCAGATTACAAAATAACATCATGGTCTTTTCTAAGTGCCAGAAAAGTGTGATTAGTGATAATAATTCCACTGAAAATAGGTCATAAAGATATTCTAGACTGGACCTGCAGATCTATTTAACTCCGACTGATATAAGCCACCACAGCAGTATATTACTGTCAGAACCAAAATTAATATGCCCAGGCATACCCCTTTCCCCATTATAATATGATGTGGTTACATAAACATAAACAGTTATTGATGAAAGATATATATAGTAGCCTCAAAAACACGACCATAATCAAGAGGAGGCCATTTAATTGCAAACAATTAGAACTTTATTTAACAATAACCTTATTCCCAGTAGATGGTATGGAATGTAAGTTTTTATTCTTTAAGAGATACATCAACAAAGTTCTCTATGTTTTTACAAAATGATGGTCTCTGGGCTACCAGCCTGTCTTTTTTCTTATGTTTTATAACTGATTATATCTTTTAGTTTATTTGCCCACCTTTAATTCCATTCAATTACATTGCCTCCGTCCCCTCTTACTCCTTTTTCTCTTAAATTATTTTGTCTCTTTTTTCCTCAAGAAAGGATTGTGAATTGAAAAAGTCTGAAAACTCTTGCTTTAGGAAAGTGGCCAGGTAACCTGTCACCTCCTTTAGTAGATCGTGAGTAATCAACCTTTTCATCACTATGCCCACAAGGCTGTCTGTCTCCTTTACATTACAATTTTAATGAAAAAGAACATAGGTAACTAACATACTACAAATCCAAATGCATTACATCCCTAACCTCCTCAATTACAAGAATGTTTATGGGGCCTGAATCACCATACAAAAAAATTAAAATGAGATGGAGATATATATGCAACTACTGGAAGGAAAAAAATACCGTAAATGCCGGCGTATAAGACGACTTCCGCGAGTGCTGAAATCGGCGCCAAAGACGGGGGTCGTCTTATACGCTGAATCGTCTTATACGCCGGAAATACTGGTAGTTTCCGGCGTATAAGACGACGTTCTAGGAATGCGGCCCGGCTATAAAGATGGGGGTCGTCTTATACGCCGGGTCGCCTTCTCCGCCGGCATTTACGGTAGATAAAATTGTTGGGAGATGATAGAGTAGATGTGAGCATATTCCTACAGGACCATATTTATGAAAGGCTTCTTCCTGATTTATTTGCCAGCTCACAAGATGGGAGGGATATGAATGCAAAATCCTCACCATATTCTAGTTCATGGTCACCAGTCCTCGCATTTACTACCATTGCAGCATCTCTAAACATCTTGTGTAATCACAATTTGGGTGCTTAGCTGCCTTGTGCTGGGATCACACAATTGCCATTTGCAACCTTCCCAGACGACTTCCAACAAGCAGAATCAATGGGGAAGCCGGGTTGATGTTACGACTGTGGCAAAAAGTGTAGAAAAATTGGGCATGACTCCCTTAATGACCTCATCACTTAGCAATAGAAGTTCTGGTTATAGTTGCACTCCCTGCAATTATTTTTTCTAAACAAATCAGAAAGGAGGTGAGAATACATAATGGGCTAGAAATAATAAAAAAAAGTGAATCAGCCACTGGCCAGGTTAATCATTCTTCCTTTTTTAAAAAAAATCTGGATCTGCCTTAGAGATATTTGCCTTAGTTGGTTACTGACTGCTTAGCTTTTTGGGCTTTGGTTTTCAGTCAATTATCTTCATGCTGCTCGAAGCACAAAGCTGAAAACACCAGCCTGAAGATGACGAATGGGACTTCGTCGAAACGTCGCCAAAACACTTCCAATTTTATGCGGGAGAAAACCCGAACAACCAAAGACCGACCGACCTACCTACCTACCTACCTACCTACCTACATATATACATACATACATACATACATATATATACATACATACATACATACATATATACACACACACACATATATATATATATGTAGGTCTTTGGTTGTTCGGGTTTTCTCCCATGTAATACCCGCGAAAACCTATATATATATATATATATATATATATATATATATATATATATATATATATATATATTAATTTTTATCCGTGAGCTGCCCAGAGTTACTAGGGGCTGCCTCAAAACTGAAATAATCAATCTATCAATCAGTGCTGACAGGTGATGACATATGTCACATTGGATGTCATATGAGGTAATGTATTTGTATTACTATGAGTGAAGTTATCTATACAGTTCCTGAGTAAATATAGCTACTGAATGCATCAATGCTTGAGTTGTAGATATTTCTTTGCTACCATCTAGCGGTCCTCTGCATTTTTATAGCCCACATTCGTAACCAAGGTTTAGTTCCTGAGTCCATATACTTGGTTTATTGTTGATTGAGTCACTGTTGATAGTAAGCTAGGAGTTGCTTAGCTCGGAAGACCTACATAACTTCAAGATAAATGTTCCTGCATAATTCACAACTTTAGCTAGGAAGATAACAATAGATCAACCTTTTTTCAATAAGACTTGCCTTTCTGCTGAGCAAGGTTCAAATGACTAGTTATTGTACTTATCCTTTTTCTTTAAAAAATAAGACTAAGGTCAATTATTTTTGAAAGAAGAATCATCTGACAAACTCATAGTAGCTGATTCTTTCATTTGAAGTTTCTGTTCATTGCATATGTGACTTTTGTGGCCAAATGACAGCATGCAGAGGATACTTTGAAGTAGACGAATAAAGAATAATGATCTGGATTGTAAAGAAGTTCAGATCAAGTTCCATATAACTATTTTAGTTTAACCCAGCGACATTAAACACAAGGATTTAAATGACTCTAAATTAAGGAAGGCATGATTTAGTCCTGATAGGGCAGTGGTGGCGAACCTATGGCACGTGTGCCAGAGGCGGCACTCGGAGCCTTCTCTGTGAGCATACGTGCTGTTGCCCCTGCCTCACCTCCCTGCACAACCCCTTCCTCACCAGCTGCCCCCCTGGAGGAAAGTCGCCCCCAAGCATGGCCCACATGGAGCAGCGCAGCCAAGGACATGGCAGCCAGGCAGCATAGACAAGACTCTGCCCTCATGCCCCATCCCGCACAGTTCATGCTGCGGTGCGCGGGCAGACGGCGTGGCTGCCATGGTGCTGCTAGGCTACCTGGGCGATCTGTGGAGGGCCCTGGAGGTGATGAGTGGCCCTGCGGACAGGCGGGGTGGGGGACAGGTGGGGGTGGGGCAGGGGGTGGAGCGGGAGCAGGGCCAGTTTTTGGGCACTCAGTCTCTAAAAGGTTCGCCATCACTGTGATAGGGAATCTTGAACAAATGAAATTATATGTGATTTATTTGCAGCAGAAGAATATATGCAATTAGTTTGTAAATTGCCATTATAAACTGAATTTTGAATTGATGCAGAACATTTTTACCTAGTCACCATGTTCGGTTCCTAAAACCCCAGAAATACTTTCGAGTGACCCTGGGAGCATTCTTGTTTATCATATTCATTCTGGAGTCGATCAGTAGTTCTTTCAGCTCACCAACAGGGGGACACAGAAATCAGTATCCAGTTGATGTAGCCCATCTCATTCTCATCCTTAGTTCCTGTCTCATTGCTTTTCTTGGCACTTAAGAGTCAACAGTGGCTGATTGGTATGAGCAGAGCCTAAAATACTGAGGTATCTGAACCTCACCATGGAGGAAGAAGCAGACTGGAGTGGGGAAGCTGCCTACCCTTAAGCCTCAGGACTGTCAATTTTAAAATGCCTTTTTTTTTTGCCATTACTGTATACTTGATCCAAGTCTAGCAAGATTTAACAACTGAGCTGTTCAAAAAGTAGCATGAAAAGATGGGCATGGTATTGATCAGGGAATAAAGCCAAAGCCCCCTCTGTAAATGCTTCTAGTCATCCCAGAAGTGCATGGTATTGTTTGCTCTTTAATTAAGGATCAAGTTAATGCAGAGATTGACATTTTTGATCTTTTCATGGAACTGCTCTCCTTTCTATCCGAATGACAACAATATCATAGATACAGTACATCTGGAGAAGAAGCGTGTGTAAAGAAGACAAGAGGGATAGGAGCGAGTGAAAGTTTCCAAATCAATCACAAATATACTATGTTGTTGATTGCAGATGTAAAATTGTTTTGAAATCTGACACAATTAAGCATAAGGACATTACAGTGAAGCTTAAAGCAAGATGGAAAACCAGAAAAAAGGTGCATTCCTGTATATATCAATGAAAGGGTTTTTTTTCTCCCAATCAGGGCGTGCAATTCTTTCTTGTATGTATCAGTGGGGACCAGAGGATAGCAGTTGCACTATACATAATATAATCTTGAAAAGGAGTTTTTTAGTTACTTGGTCCAATTATTATGACACAACTGTTGCTTGGTTATATTATGGTATAACTGCTGCAACCATATGTCAAAGGATGCTGACAGCACTATATGTCCCAGTTGAAATTCTGAGCAAATAAAAGAGCGAATAAAAGAAAAAAGAAATAAAAGAAAATGTGAGTTCTCTAAAGGACTATATTCTTACTGCAATATTGTAACATGTGAAATGTTCTGCTATCAAGTGGACCCCTATATTACACTTTATGGCTTGATGTTTTATCCAATTAAATTAAAAACACCAAAGCATCTAGAGGCTGCTTTCAGTAACAAGCAGAAGGCAAAAATCTATAAACTGATTACCGGGACAGAGGTCATGAGGAAACAGAGTTGTGCGAAGACATTCTCAATAATGGAATAGGCAACATTTTTGCCCCTAACTCAACTATTGTAAAGAAGGCCTGAGCTGACACAGTTGTTCTGCAGAATAAGACATGGGAAAATTAGTGTGGGAAGGGATCAATTTCTATATTATTTGAAAGGCTCTTACACAAACATCCTCAGATCCACTACCAAAAGATCAAAGCTCAACTCTACTAAAACAAACAACAAAAGACTTATCTGATCCTGCTACTGATAGTTATGTTATCCAATTTAAAGAAGGCTATTTCTCTGAAAACAAAATGCATTTCCATTCCTTACAACCAGAAAGCAGCCTGAAGCAAATCTGGCCTTTGAGCTCCATCTAGAGGAAGATGTAAATTAAAATTTATATTGGCATGACACCTTTTTCAAAGTGATACTTAAAAGTTCTATAAAACATCGCGCAACGTTACGTGATGTTGCGAGTTTGACACATCTGATATAGATGATGTATAGCAATACGTGAACCTATTTTTTTTAAGTTAATTCATACAAAAATATTGTCCTTCCTTCCTTTCCTATGTAAACTAAGTTCTTATGTACTCTAACTCAGTGGTTCTCAACCTGTGGGTCGGGATCCCATTTGGGGTAGAACGACCATTTCACGGGGGTCGCCAAACAACGCAGTCCGTCATTTTCCCCCCCTTTTCCTTAGCCGTGCTACTCCCTTTTATTCTATTGGCTTTTGAAAGCCAATAGAATAGACTCTCTTGAATAGAGTCTAATTCTATTGGCTTTCAAAAGCCAATAGGAATTGTCCAGGCTGTCTCTGCCCTGCTGAGCCTGTCAAAAGTCCCATTCTGCAAACGGTGCTGCACCAGTTCAGTAGTCCTCAACTTATGACTGGTTGAGTAGTCCTCGACTTACGACCAGTTGGGGGGGGTCGCAGCATTAAAAAAATTGAGAACCACTGCTCTAACTGGTCCTGCATTCCACTTGGTTATGTTACCTTACAGATTTCTAAACCCTGAAGAGGATTTAGTGGTGGCAGAAGAATAAAACGTTATTAAAAACATTCCACCCCAAGAAGGAGGACATGCAATATGCTCTAGCCAGGAGTCCCCAGCCCCCAGGTCGTGGACTAGCACCAGTCTGCGGTGCACCAGAAACCAGGCCACGCAAACAAATGAAGCCCCATCTGCGCACGAGTGAGATGCAGGCAGCAAGTGATACTACACACCCTCCAGTCCGCTGATAAACTTCTTTCCACAGAACTGGTCCCTGGAGCCCAAAATGTTGGGGGCCACTGCTGCAGCCAAAACACATTATTTACTTCAGCACATGTCCACACACAATAATTAAATAAATTTTAATTAAATAAATTTTAATTATTAGCCATTAATATTGATTAATGTTTAGATCCTAAGCAAGAGGGATGGGAACATGATCTCTTTGGCCACTCACATACTTACAGTTAACATGGCAAACATGAGCTGGCACACATTGAAAGCATGCCGCCAGTTGTGATACAGAACCATTCGGTAATTTTTCCTCACTGTCAAAAGCCACCTACACAGTGTCTGAAATGGGAAAGAAAAATAGCATCAGGAACAAGAACAAATAGGTTCTCCTTTGCCAACACAAAAGCAGCTGATTATCTCGTCAGAGCAGATGGTTACCTCATAGTCAATTCTAAATTTCTGAACTATTCCAAGCTCCATGAACATCCGGAGGGCTGCTGTTATCATGGTATCCATATCAAGGGAAAAATCATCAAAGTGGACGTTATCTATACCAAGTTCTGACACCAGAGGGATGTTTGCTGTCTAAAATCACACAGAGAGAAAGAAAAACTTGTCAGGCACAATTCAGCAATTTTTCTACTCTCTTTTATGTACTGAAACATTCTCTAGATCATTTAGAGGATACATATAACTGGTATAGCAGCTATAACTATCTGATGCAAATCTGAAAAAAAAAATAAAATAGATTTTCTGTTTATGCTGAACTGAAGCCTCAGCCAACAAGTATTTCAACTGCATCAAGTTGCATTCATTTAAATTGCTTAATAACTTTTTGTTGTTCTTGCAATACTATTTCAGTGTTAATACAAATCCTACGGGAGGAGAAATGCAAATTCATGGCCTGGGAAAGAAAACTGGTGTGTGTGATGCAAATAAACTCATTAAATAAAAACTCGTGTGACATTCCTGATTTTGCTGGTTTCAGATCACTGCCCATACATCAAGGAAAGAAGATGCTTTTGATTGGCAGTGGGAGGGGGAGGAGGCTTACACAAACCTTGGCATGGGAAACAGCTTTATATTTATCAATAAATGCACTTGTGTGAGCAGAGGTACAATGGAAGCACAGGAAGCAGACATCATAGAAATACCATCACACAATTGGGCTGCCTTAATAGCAGCTTTGGGGAATAGGGATTGAATAATAGATTTCTTGTTTTATATTATATATATTTGTTCTTGGCAAATACTCCCTCTTTAGAATTTACTTGAGCTATAGTAAATAGAGATATCCAGAAATGAATGTAAGTTTCAAAGACCCATATAGGATACCCGTTGCACACCAAAACAACTAGACAAGGACAGTTTTCCCCCCATGCCAACACTCTGCTAAACAACTAATTCCCACAACAGTGTCTTATGACCTGGGATGTTAAACCATGCGGTAGGGCTGTATTACTATTATTCTTCTCATTTTTCTATTACTTATTCCTTCAGCATCTTATCACTATAACTTTGTTGTATCTTATGATTTATGTTGATGCTTTTATATAGTATCCTATGATACTACTATCACTAAGCATTGTATTTTATGTTTTATTATGATTGTATTTTATTATCATGATCATGATTTATCATTTATTACTTGTATGTACACTGAGAGTTTATGCACAGGAAACAAATTCCTTGTGTGTCCAATCATACTTGGCCAATAAAGAATTCTATTCTATTCTGTTCTATTTTATTCTGTTCTGTTCTACTCTACTCTCTATTTTATTCCCATTTCTATTATCTACTAAAAGCATAGCTTTAACTTAATAATAATAATAATAATAAAGTTGGACTAGAAGTCATCTAGTCCAACCCCCTGTTCAGGCAGGAAACCCTATACCATTTCTGACAAATGGCTGTCCAGTCTCTGCTTAAAAACTTCCAGTGTTGGCGCATTCACCGCTTCTGGAGGCAGGTTGTTCCACTGGTTAATTGTTCTAACTGTCAGGAAGTTTCTCCTTAGTTCTAGGTTGCTTCTCTCCTTGATTAGTTTCCACCCGTTGCTTCTTGTCCTGCTTTCAGGCGCTTTGGAAAATATTTTGACTCCCTCTTCTTTGTGGCAGCCCCTGAGATATTGGAACACTACTATCATGTCTCCCCTCATCCTTCTCTTCGTTAAACTAGACATACCCAATTCCAGCAACTGTTCCTTATATGTTTTAGCCTCCACTCTCTTAATCATCTTTGTTGCTCTTCTCTGTACTCTTTCTAGAGTCTCAACATCTTTTTTACATCGTGGTGACCAAAACTGGACGCAGTATTCCAAGTGTGGCCTTACCAAGGCATTGTAAAGTGGTATTAATACTTCACATTATCTTGATTCTATCCCTCTGTTAATGCAGCCTAGCACTGAGTTGGCTTTTTTGGCAGCTGCAGCACACTGCTGGCTCATATTTAATTGATTGTCCACTAGGACTCTGAGATCCCTCTCACAGTTACTATTATTGAGCAAGGTACCACAAATACTATACCTGTACATTTGCTTTTTCTTGCCTAAATGTAGAACCTTACTTTTTTCACCATTGAATTTCATTTTGTTAGATAGCGCCCAGTGTTCAAGTCTGTCCAGATCCTCCTGTATCCTAAGCCTGTCTTTTGGAGTGTTGGCTATTCCTGCCAGCTTGGTGTCGTCTGCAAATTTGATGAGTTCTCCATCTAACCCTTCATCCAAATAATTGATGAAGATGTTGAAGAGTACTGGGCCCAGAACAGAGCCCTGGGGCACCCCACTACACACTTCCCTCCATGTAGATGCAGTTCCACTGAGGACCACATGCTGAGTACGGCCGGTCAGCCAGCTACAGATCCATCTGGTGGTGATGCTGTCTAACCCGCATTTTTCTATCTTATCAAGTAGTAGGTTGTGGTCTACTTTGTCAAATGCCTTATTGAAATCCAAGTAAATTATATCCACAGCATTCCTCTGGTCCACTAATTTTGCCACTTGGTCAAAGAATGCAATAAGATTTGTCTGGAATGATCTGTTTTTGACAAACCCGTGTTGGCTTTTAGTAATGATTTTGTTTGCCTGTAGGTTTTCGCTGATTCGTTGTTTGATAATCTTTTCCAGAATTTTCCAAGGTATTGAGGTCAGGTTGATAGGTCTGTAATTTCCTGGGTCCTTTCTTTCCCCCTTTTTTGAAGATGGGAACTACATCAGCTCTTTTCCAGTCCTCTGGTAGTTCCCCATTACTCCAGGATCTTTGAAAAATATAGTTCAGTGGTTCTGAAATCACATCTGCCAGTTCCTTAAGAACCTTGGGGTGTAATCCATCTGGTCCTGGTGATTTGAACTCATCTAGGCTGGACAGGTGTTCGCTTACCATTTTCTTAAATCATAGTTAAGAATACATTGAATTGGGTACATTGCACAAGGTTGGGCTTTTTGTATTCTATAATCAAAATTCCCTGTAGTGATGTTCATTAAAACCACTTGCTAAGAAAATGAGAGGTGTCTCCTAAATGCAAATATTTGTACAATAATTACTGTAAACATTTCCATTTTTGAGTAAGATAGGAATGAACATTATAGAAGTATATTGCAAGCTAATATTTTATTTTGCTTATCATACTTCATCTATCATATTTAAACACACCCACACCCACAAATCATGGATTAAAGCTGGAAGCAGCAGTATAGCAGATAGATAGATAGATAGATAGATAGATAGATAGATAGATAGATAGATAGATAGACAGACAGACAGACAGACAATAGGTTCTTCACAAAATTCATCCTATGGAAAAGGATTTGCAGAGGAATAGCAGAGAGACTACTTCTTTTTAGTTTGGGGAGTGGGGAGCTGCAACATTGTACAGTAATAAACCTTGCGATCAAATCAGAAAAGGAGGGGATTTTTATATAATCTTTGTTTGGAACTCTTGGAAAATTGACTTAGAAATTAACATTCAGAAATAGGCAAATTTATTTGTTAGCGTGTCACAGGTTATCCCCTTGGAAATCTGGTCACTTGTACACAGTGGTGGGATTCAAATATGTGAACAACCGCTTCTCTGTGTGGATGCCGCTTCTGGAAGTCCATTCTGGGCCTGGAGAACAAAAAATTAGCTACCGGTTCTGCTGAAGTGGTGCGAACTGGCTGAATGCTTGTACACTTCAGAACTGCAGTTTATGCATCTCAGTTTTCTTACAATGTTTTAAAAAAAGCCAACTGTAAACCTGCCCTTCAATTTCTTTCTTTTCTTTGGTTTTTACATTACTAGACAAATCAGTGATTTCAAGCTTCAGGAGAAAATGTCAGGGTAAGTATCCAGGCCTTTACAATGTCCACATTTGCTTCTTTGACGGATCATCCATCAACCTATTTGGATATTTCCCTGTATAAAATTGCATGAAATTGTCTGCATGGTAAATCCAGAAATTATAATCCAAGCACTACTAGCTATCTTTGGCAATGACTAGTGATGCTTGTTGAACATTTCTGAGGTGGAAAAAAAAAACTGTGAATATAAGTAAATCAGACAATTTCCTGTATATGCATATGACCCTTCTACTATTCATACAGTATAGTAAAGAGTTTTCCCAGTCCCTTGTTTTATGCAAGCTGCTAAACAGTGAAAAGATAATAATAAACTAAAATCAGAAGCATGAATTTTCCTGACGCTGCAGATGAGAAAAGCTATAAGGCTATCTCAGCTGGAAAAATAATAATATATAGCAAATTGATCATAAAGATCAATGAGCAACACAAGTCAAAATTGGTATTTATGTTTTTTTCACTCTATATTTAAACAGAAGTCCAGTAATAATAAAAAAAGAAAGCACTAAATTAAAAGCCTAGAGATAACATTTTTATAAAGTAACTATTTGCTTATGACAGTAAGTCATAAAAATGCCAGAATTATGTAGGGCAATTGAAAGTTATTTGAATAATAGAGAAATATTATCTGTGTGCCTCAGCTGTTGTCATTCTCCCAGCTTTGAGCAGCAGAATAAGATGAAAACCACAGCTTTTTAATAATACAATTATAATATATATTCTATAATATTATAATAACTGAGTTATCATAAAAGATAGCTGAATATATTATTAAAATGCTTGCTTATAGCCACTGCTAATCTGAAATTCCAGCTCTTAAATATTATAGATTAGCAAAATGATTGCTGGGAGAACAAGGCAGGCACTGTATATCCTAAAGGTCCCTGAGTGAGCCATAGAATTTCTTCCTCTTCAGAGAACTTCCTGTTCAGAGATACCATCCAATAATAATAATTCACAGCCTAGGCCAGGGGTAGGCAACCTTGGCTCTTTTATGACTCATGGACTTCAATTCCCAGCTATGCTGGCTCAGGAATTCTGGAAGTTGAAGTCCATGAGTCATAAAAGAGCCAAGGTTGCCTACCCCTGGTGTAGACCTAAGGAACCAAGTTTAAAGCCCTTAACAGCATATGATTCACTCAACAACTACAGCAATTCATTTAACAACTATGGCAAAAACAGTCATAAAATCAGTTAATTGCCTTGCTTACCAACAGAATAGAAATTCTGGTGTGAGTTATGGTTGAAAGTTGAGGATTATCTGTACAAAGTTCTATTTGTGTTTTGTTTTCACTTTTCGGTGTATAATCTTATTTTTATATTAAAAACATTTATATAAAGATCCCATTGTTTTCACATTAGAATATTGTGTTGGTAATGCTAGATTTTAGATATATTTTGAATCTAGTAGGTTTTGCTCTTATTAATAAAACGGTCTTAAAAAGTCTTGTTGGTGTATAATGGTTTATAACCAAAATGAAGATTTGAGTACTGAAATACCATTCCCCATTAATCTTTCAGCTATTAATAAACAAAAAACTTAAAAAGTGGGAGCCTTCCAGAGAAACCTCTTCCCCAGAGAAGGCATTCCAAGCACATTAGCATAAGCAAAGCTGACTGCAAATGTGGCTTTGTATGTATACATTTATGGCTGTTGTATGTCCAGGCCATGGTTTCCCCAGTTGCAATGTATGGCTGTGAAAGCTGGACCAAAAGAAAGGCTGAGTGCCAAAGAATTGAGGCCTTTGAACTATGGTGCTGGAGAAGACTCCTGCGAGTCCCTTGGACTGCAAGGCGTTCAAACCGGTCAGTCCTAGAAGAGATCAACCCTGACTGCTCTTTAGAAGGCCAGATCCTGAAGTTGAAACTCAAATACTTTGGCCACCTAATGAGAAGGAAGGACTCACTGGAGAAGGGCCTAATGCTGGGAAAGATTGAGGGCAATAGAAGAAGGGGACGACAGAGAATGAGATGGCTGGATGGAGTCACTGAAGCAGTAGGCGTGAGCTTAAATGGACTCCAGAAGATGGCAGAGGACGGGAAGACCTGGAGGAACGTTGTCCACGGGGTCGCGATGGGTCGGACACGACTTCGCAATTAACAACAACAACAAATGTGTATTATTTACGCTGAATATCAAGATGCAAAACACAACTGTGTTCACTACATCAGTTTTGTAATGCTGACATGGGTAGAATAAGGAAATAACCTGGAGGGCAGATCTGATTCAAACATACTAATCTGGCTTAATATTGTCTGTGAACTTGCCTCAGTAACTTCTGCAACTGCCTGCTTTTTTTCTTTTAAATCATACATGAAATGGATTCTTCCCCACACCACAGAACTATTTCCATTAGTGGCAACCCTTCAATTATTTATGCTGCTTTTTAGTTGCTCAGGTAATGTTATGATTCTGAAAGGAGAAATACAATTTTGAATAAATAAGCGGGAACCGGTTTGGTGTACTGGTTAAGTCACAAGGTTAGAAACCGTGAGACCATGAGGTTTAGTCCCACTTTAGGCACAAAGCCAGTAGATGACCTTGGGCCAGACACTTGCGCTCAGCCCAAGGAAGCAGGCAAGAAAAATCCATTTCTGAAATCTGCCCAAGAAAAGTGCAAAAACTTGTCTAGGCAGTCATCAGGAGTCAACAATGACTCAAAGGCACAAAAATCAATCAATCAATCAATCAATCAATCAATCAGCCATCATGAGAAAACAAGACAAGTGGTAAAGATAAAATCCTCTTTAATAAGGTTTCCTTCATATTCATTTTATACACACAGCTGTAGAGAGAGGACGCAAGGAGGAAGAGTAAATTACGCACAAAGCAAGATATGACAAGGACTGAAGTATAATTACACAGACAAAATGTGTAAGAGTACATTTTTTAAAAAGGCAAGCCAGACTGTATGATAAATATATGTCTTTTCATATTACAACTCATGTTAGATTTTCTATTGTTATAATGGATATTCAGCATTTTATACAAAATTATTTTATTATTTAATTTTTATTAATAGAGCTAAAAAAAGAAAAAGGAAGGAAGGAAGGAAGGAAGGAAGGAAGGAAGGAAGGAAGGAAGGAAGGAAGGAAGGAAGGAAGGAAGGAAGGATCTCCCATTCTATGTATACAAATGACTTCATTGCATTTGTTGTAACAACTGGCATCATCTGGAAACAGGAATAGTTTACTACAACACTGCAAGAAATAAACAGCCAATAGGCTTCTCTTTCTGCAGTAAGCAATAATGGCTGCAATTATGCAGAACAAGCAGGGACATCTCCAGGTTTAACATACTCTTTTTTTTTTTCCTCCATAGGAAAAGTGCTTGTCCTCGTAATGAAAAATGTCTTCCTTCTCCCTCCTTTCCTTTCTTAACCCACTGTGTTGGCAGTCATCAAAGACCTCAGCACTACGACTCTAGTATCCAGTGCCTTTTTTGAAAAAAAAAAAAAAAGGTGCCAGAACTCACACACGTCATACAACCCGCCTTGCCTACCCTACAAGGTTCCATCCAAAAAAGGTGCCGGAACTCCGTTCTGGGCGTTCTATGACAAAAAAAGCCCTGCTGATATCTATCTCAGGAATAAGTGAGCCGGACCAAAAAAACTACATGTATTTGCCATACCTCAATTAATACAGCTCTCATACCGCCACAGATGTGCAGATGATATTACTGATCTTTGCACTTAGTCAGCTGCTATTTTTTTTCCTTTTTGCATGTTTAAAAAATAACAGTGCACATGAACCAGACGATATACACACCCTCACACCAAGAAAGCCCAAGTACACCTTTTAAAATCTTACCACAAACGTCTGAGATTTGAAAAACCAGCTTCTCCTTGCTGCTGAGAGAGATAGGAGGCAGAAAGGGGAACAGGAACAAATATTCTTAAAGTCACTATATTGCCTATAAGGCATTAGATGAATTCTAGCACACCATAACCCTTTCCCCAAGTTGCATTAATCCTGGTGTTATATGACACACTGCTCAACTATAATTCAGACTACATAGAGGATGCTAGATTGCAGAAGGCAAAACTGGCTCAACAATACTATATTACAGTAATAAAATCACTGGTTTTTACATATGGAGGTCATTATCTTGTTCAACTTCGTTCTGTGCAGGCCGTTGCAAACATAAATATAAAAATATAATTAAACACCATTAAAAAGCAAAGCAAAAACTATGAAAATGGCAGCAAATAATTAATACCACCCCCAAAAAATGTAAAAAAAAATATATCTGCCTATAAAAAAAACAAGGGACCTGCCAGTAGCATAATCCCAGGTAACATCATTTATTCAACCACATGATTTTTATTCTAGATAACTGTAGTTTTTAACTGTACTGATAGAGTTTTTGTAGCTCGGCGTTAAATTGCAGGGTCCTTGCTCTCTGAGCTTAGTTGTTTTCTTGCAGACACCTCATTATCAAACAAGGTAATATCATCAGTACACTGATGGTGTTACTTGGTTTGGTAATGAAACATCTACAAAACAGCCATGGCTATACTTACCTAGTCACATGACTATGTATTATCTTACCAAATATGCATCAACAACTTTCAATATTTTGTAGATCAAACACAAATAAAATCTAAATGCTATTACTAATTAACCCACCCAAGTAATGCTATGGAATGGATTAAAAAAAACATTTTTTTTCAGAAAAGTTCCTGACCTCCTTTTTGCTCAAAGGAACTCATAAGCTGTAAACTTCTTAGTACTAAGTTCCAGTTTATTCTGCCACTAAGAACTGATAAACAAAGCAGATCTCCATTGCTTGCCTATAATAATGGTCAACATATAACTAATTATGCTGTATTCCCCCTGATTTATTTACTATTCCTAACAATATTGTATGAGTAGTTAGCTGAATTCTATATTTTATTATTTCTCTATTTTGTTTTATAACAATATTCACACCAATTTTGTATGAATTTACAAATATCCTTCTCTATATACCAGATATATTAAGATATATTGTTATCATTTTCATATGACTAATGTATCATAGATGATAGCATATGCCATACTTACACAGTATTTTATTTTTTTCCTGAAGCACTATGAACTAAAATATTTGTGTATATTTATAAGTATGTAAATATATTTACAAATTTTAATATTTATGCCTGTCCAAATTAAATTTCTTCCCTAATTTTTAACAATATCATTCTGTGCATTATGTATGATGAGAGAATTCTTCTCCCTTACTCCCAATAAGGCTAATTCTCTATTAATATTTGTACTTCCAATGCTTTCAGAGAGGTTTGGCAGGCCAAAAAAGCAAAGATGGTGGCTGTAGCCATAAAATCAAAGGTTCACTCACCCTTTGGCATTTGTTAACTGCATCATGTATATGCATCGTGCATATAAAAAGGGGGCAGAACTTTGAGCAGGGTCAACATCTTGACTTTTTGAGACCCTTCCGTGGGCCCTGGATACCTTGTATCTTTTAAGTTTCAAAGACTGATACTAGAATAGATGCTTCCAGTGTGGCCAAAACCACCCTCTGGACTTTATTACAAATCTTCCCCACTGTTCTCATAATGACAAATAATTTCACCAAAATCTGGTCACTTAATTCCCTGTACAGGTATCCTCACCACCACAGCCAACCTTTCCCTCTGCATGGCTTCTAGTTATATAGACTGCCTACTTATATTGCCTCAGATTGAGGAGCTGAGTTTACCTCCAGGTTCTGGAAGACTCTGTTCAGACTCTTGGAAATCCAAATCCATTTGCCCATCAAATATCACCCAGAAGCAGATAAGTAGGCAGAATGCACCAATGAAATAATGGAACAGTATTTCTGTTGTTACCCCAGCTTCGAACAGGACAACTGAGCCCAACTCCTACTTCTTGTTGAGCTAGCCTACAACTTCTTCCACCCCATTACCCCAAATTTTCACCAACCATAGCTACCTCCCTGTTTCTTCCCTATACCCAGCTTCTTCTCTTTCCTCCTCACTATCAATTTTATATTATCAGTGCTGCAGGCTACCCATGCTTGATTCTTGACTTCTCAACAAGCCTGCATGCAGATATATGCACCATGCCTGCATCCTGTCTTCCTTGTATTCCAGTATTTATCCTTTACTGCTGAAGCCAGAACATAAATTATTAACCAATGGTAAATTATCTTGTTTCTTTTGCTTACAGAACTTAGTCATGTCTAAACAAGGACTTTGTTGCTCAATAAAACATATGATGAATTGCAAATAACTTCTTAACAAGGCAAAAGAAAGTAATTGGATTCATAAATGCATTAGAATGTATATATTTTTTTTATTCTAATATCTTTGAAAGGCTAAGCTCTGTGTATTCCTAGGCATCTGTGTTTTTCCAGACTTTCTGGAGAGACTACAAGCTTCAGGTCCACCAGGAAGTTAATAGGGAAAAACTACATCTATGCATGTCTACTCATACCTTGACTAGCTAAATATGTGCATAAGGCCAATTTGAAAAAGTATTTAAACATTTAGATGGAGAGAGAAGAAATACAACTATTTTTTTTCTATTTTCTATTAGATCTTAAATCTGAGATTATAAAAGCAATTTATCTGCAGACATTAGAGAATGGTAAGACTAATCTGGAGCTGAAAAAGCCTCTCATTTTAATTTTCAAAATTAAAACAGTTGTTAAGATTGCCAGTCCTTATCAGCCACCACCCCTTTGACTTCAATTGCAGATGTATGAGACACCATTAAAAGGAGAAAATAGCTTAAGTCCCCATATCACATTATATCCCTGAATTGCTGTTAATTGGATTACCACAAAATATGACTGTTATGGCTTAAAACCAGGATGTTATAGCTTTTCAATAAACCGTATCTAAAGTACTATGATTGAAATAGTCTGTAATTTTGCTAGTCTGTTGTCAAAGGAAGATTATTTGCATTTGGTCCTATATTTGCAAATGTTAAAATGTAATTTGCCCCCAACATATATTAGAAACATTATCTCCTTCAGCAGGTACTATAGCTCCTACAACTTTGTTTCTGTAGACAAGAGGCATTTTCTCATCAAATAGCTGGAAATACACTGTATATGAAATAAAACAATTAATGATGGTATCCTGCCCATCACTGCAGCTTTCTGCAAGCCGGGCTAACAAATCTGAGATAGTCAGAAGAGTAAATACATCCTTCAATACCCCTAGGGAGCCATGCCCCATATGGAGAAAATCATAATTTCAATCATATTTAAATTAATCATATTTCAGGACCTTGACTTGATTGACAATGGGAGCTAAACCTTGTTAGATGGAAAATAAATCACCAAGCATATTATCTATGGATATTACCATATCAGTCATCCAGGTCATGGTTGTCTCAAAGGTGCTTTTTTCAAAAGGCAATTGGACTATATTTTTTTCCCTGAAGAAGATGTTTCGCTTCTCATCCAAGAAGCTTCTCCAGTTCTGACTGAAGAACCGAGGAAAGAAACTTCTTGGATGAGAAGCAAAATGTCTTCCTCCTGGAAAAAAAAAACATAGTCCAGTTTCCTTTTGGAAAAAAAAGTACCTTTGAGACACCAAGTATATTCAAACACAGAACGTGCATTTGCTTGTTAAGCATTATAAAACACAAATGCTGCCCTGTGAAATAGGTTTGATCTTTTATGCTTTTGAGCCTCCATCAAATACTAGGAACACATGGGCTTGAGATGCAAAATGTAGTGTTAAATCACATTGTAATAATTGTAAGAATTGAGGCCTTTGAACTACGGTGCTGGAGAAGACTCCTGCGAGTCCCTTGGACTGCAAGGTGTTCAAATCGGTCAGTCCTAGAAGAGATCAACCCCGACTGCTCTTTAGAAGGCCAGATCCTGAAGTTGAAACTCAAGTACTTTGGCCACCTAATGAGAAGGACTCACTGGAGAAGAGCCTAATGCTGGGAAAGATTGAGGGCAATAGAAGAACGGGACGACAGAGAATGAGGTGGCTGGATGGAGTCACTGAAGCAGTAGGCGTGAGTTTAAATGGACTCCAGAAGATGGTAGAGCACAGGAAGGCCTGGAGGAACGTTGTCCATGGGGTCGTGATGGGTCAAACACGACTTCGCAACTAACAACAAAAAAATAACATGATTGTGAATTTACCCTTAATGTAAGCTACTTTCTAGGGTGGAGATGGGAACTCTGAAAGTGCAAAATAATTGTGCCTTGCTTTCCAAATACAGAGAACTTGACATTATTGTTCCCCAGTTTCTTTGGGGGTGCACTTGAAAGAATCGGCTCTTGTTTTGCAGCTGAAGATAAAACATGTTTAACTCAGTGAGACTTGTTTCAGGCACCTATGCATAAGATTACCCTATGTTTCTTGCTAAAATTCCCATACCTCTCAATCTGACAATTATATATGATGGCACTTCACATTAATCCAATATTGCATTTGATATATGATATGAAACGGCCATCCTAAAAAGAAATGGAAATATCATGAATTCTTTTTTTTTTTTTGAAACACATTTTATTGGTTTTTTTTAAATCTTAAAAAGAGGTGCTCAGGACACACCGTGGTGTTTGGGTAATCAAACATTCAACAATAGAACCATATATAAATAACTCAACTCAATACATTCAATGTCCCCTCTCTATTTCCCTCAACTAGCATAATACGTTTAAAATATTCCATTTCTAATTTAAATTTCTATAACTGCTAAACCTGTTTTAAAACTTTGAAGATTTACAATTACCATAATCAAATTTAACTTTAAGTCAACAAGTTATCAATTCAGGTATCCCTTCCAGCTATATTCTAATTCTTAATCTCTTATATCCCTCATTTTATCACAAGTCTCATTTATTTCTTCTTCCACTACACAATACATATCCTAATTAAAATAAAATATTAATCTACCCTATATATATATAATCCATCAATCGATCAATCTCTCTAAAATAACAAAATTGTGAAAGTCTTAACTCATTTCAATTCATTAAACAAAATTCAAATTTCATCCAATTGATTATCATGCCTTATCACATCTATATTATCATACAGAAACATCATCTTTCTAATTGAAAACAATTAATTATTAAAACAATCCAACTCTAAAAAGCCAGCATTTTTTCCATTCCAATACACAATAATTTTCATGAAAATAAACCTATTATTCCAAAAAGTGCATTCTTAATCTAATTAAATCATCTATTCTAATAATCAACCTTTTTTCTTACTTCTAACTCTGAATCTTAATCCTTATAACTGTTCATGAAACAACATTGCCTTTAAATCCATTACATAATTTTAAATTCCTCTTTTCAGTCTTATTCTGGCTTTTTTTTCTGTGCCAGGCAGGTTTCCATAACCAAGCTTCCCTCTCTCATTATTGCTTGTAGTACCCTTTGAAACAATAGGCATCCCATCATCTGCCTTAGGCATCTATTTCTCTCATCCTTAAACCTTCGTTGCTTTAAAGTTTCCAGTCTCAATCTTTGATTCTTCTGGTCCTCAAAGCTGTAGATGGAATATTTATAAGATAAAGTAACTTCCTCATTTATCTCAGTTGTTTCCTCTTCTAGTATGTTTTGATTTATAGAATAGTCAGATGTAGTCTGGAGATCAGTTTGAAGATTTGAAGTACAACTTCTGGATCTTAATTCTGTAGTAAACTCTTTCATTGTAGCACATATTTCTGCAGTGGCCTCATAAATCTTTTCCAATATAAGTTTGCCATTTAATTGTAAATGAGCTTTCTCCATTTTGATAGTAATTAAAAAGAGTCTCTTTTTTTCTTCTTGTGGAGGCTGTGTTTAATAAAAGTTAAACAGTTTCCACCCTCACAACTCTCACTGCTGCATCAGCTTATCTTTTCTCTTCAAAAGTAATTTGAAGGTCCATCTATATTCCATCTCCAAAAAATAGCCAAATGTTTCAATAATAGATTTTCACCACTAGATGTCCTCAGTAAGTTGAAAAAACACTTTTCCAGACACCATTTTTTCCCTTTTTCTTTCTTTTGAAATATAATGTGAAAAAGAAATAATCTTCCAGTATAAAATGATAGTACAGCTCTTAGAAAAAAAAATTCTGTACCCCAAAACATATGAAAATAAAGTATAGTCTTTAAAATTTTATTGTATTCTTCTGTAACACCTTTCTTCCCAAGCATGTAGAAGCTGCTTTTTCAGTGCCGTTATAACTTTAAACAGTCACTAAGCAAACTGTTGTAAGTCAAGGACTAATTTTATCGGTTGGGGGTCACCACAACATGAGGAACTGTATTAAAGGGTCGCAGCATTATGAAGGTTGAGAACCACTTGTCTAAATGTTCACAATCCTGACCAGTAGCAGAACAACAAGAAACACATAAAACAGATATCTCATCCTCAAGTAAAGAGAAAAGTATCTGAAAAAATCCCTGGATAAATCTGCTCTACTGAAACACTTGTATTGGTGTGTTGAAGAATGGCAATAAAATCCTGAAGAGGTATGCAGTGATGCCAGAGACTAATAAACTATATCTTGTAATATTTATAGTCTTATTAATACTGAAGTGACCCCAGTTATGGAGCATCCATCACTGTAATTCACCAGTTCAAGAACAGTTAATCTCACATCACAAAGCAGAAACCTTAGATTATCTATAGGCATTGTGTGGTCCTTTGAGGCCTATGAGGATGTCACTAATTTAATCTTCCAAGATATAATCAATAAACTCAACAACAACTAAGTGGGAGACTTAGATTGCTCTAGAGCAGGGGTCCCCAACCCCTGCTCCGGGGACTGGCACCAGGCCATGGCATGCTAGAAAGCGGGCCGTGCAAACAAGCAAAGCAGGATGCAGGTAGTACATGAAACCACATCCCCTCCGGTCCGCAGAAAAAGCTCTCCACAAAACTGGTCCCTGGTGCTCAATAGGTTGGGGACCTCTGCTCTAGAGTTGATGATTTCTGTGGATGTATGAACAAAAGTAACATTGGCAATAGTAGGAGTGCCATGGCCTGATCTGATAGATTCTCCTCAGATTGAATGACCAACTTCTGCTAGAAGCAAAACCAACACTACAACAATTTAGGTCCATCCCCCAGCTCCTCTAGACCCATCCATGACACCGCTGCCTCTGATCTGGATCACAGAGGTTCCTCACCCAACCTACAAGCATAATTGTTTAGATAGGTATCAGCAGAAGGCAGGATTGTGGAGAAGTCTCTGGCTACACTGAGAGTTAGGCAGACCCAGTGTAGTTAAATTGTAAAGAGGGCCAGAGCAAAGTAGAGCTGCCGTGTTAAACCGGACTGAAAGAACTGATGTTTAAAAAACAGCTTTGATTGAAACAGTCTCTCTTGTGGAAGCCTCATGGAATCTTTGCCATGAACAGTTCTTGAAGCAGTCTGAAACTAGAACCAAACTGCTTCAGAAATACACCTTCTTTCTCAGACACTGGTGAAAGTTTTCCTTGCTGCCTTCTTCTGATTACATGCTCATTGTTGCTTGCTTGTAGAAGCCTTTAAGGCAGGGGTGTCAAACTTGCAGCATCATGTGACATGTCGCGATGTATTGTGACTTTTTTGCCATTGCCGGCAATGGGGTGGGCGCGGTTTCGCTATGATGCATCCGGCCTGCAGGCCGGCAGTTTGACATCCCTACTTTAAGGTGTATGATCTCAGATTTTATTTACAACCTAAGCCTGATGCTTTAACTACCATTGATTACAGTTAAGTGTTTCTGGATGCAAAGCCTGGACAAGTCAGAGAATTAGTAGTTACTGCCTGCTCTGTCAGCACCTGTATATTGACCTATCCTGGAAGGTAGTTCATTGCCATATTTCTTCTTCTAGTGTTTGCATTTGTCAGATTGGACTAAAACTTGCACTTTTGAATTAGATAAACAGTTGAGCTTAATCACCATTAGGAGATTTCGCATTATCACCTCTACCAGTGGAACTTTGTCTGCTCAACTTGGCAATCCTCCTCCTTCTGCTTTGCAACCTTAATGTGAAATAAGCCAGTTATTAAGTTGCAAACTCTGGTCAATTGTGACAGACATGGACTATCCTGGACCACGGAGTTGACTGCAAAAAAAAGGAAAATGACCTGAGCCAGGAAGAATGACTCTTCCTGCCCAGTTTAGTCAAATACGTTCCTTACCAAGCTGGCTGTATTATAAGACTGGCCTCTATAAGAATGTAGCTACCTGCCACGCCCTTGAAGAAATGGTACTTTAATGCACGTGAAACTCACTCAGATACTAGTTGATGAAACAAAATAAAGACTATATAGGAGAAATAATAAGTATACCAAGAAAAACATAACAGAACTTGAAAGACACCTTCAGCTTGTCCTTAGGTACTAAAGCTATAGGACTTGAAAAGGAATTGAGGCAAAATTTAACATAAAGGAGAAAGGCTTTTACAAAAGGTCTATTCAACCCTGTAAAAGTCTACTCTGTAAAACAGAAGGCAACCAATGTGATTTTCAGAGGCCTCTCCTCCTCCTCCCTGTCTCTGTCTGTATGTGTGCCCCTCCCTCCTTGAAAGAGAGGGAAAAGAGAGGCAGATTCTAAGGTCAAATTCTGCTAATATGGGAGCCTAGGAGAACGTGTGGCCTTGCAATTATTCCTGTTTTCAACAGTACATAGAGTGTGTTGATTTAAGAAAGCATCGTTGATATGACTACTCTGTATTTACCATTGAATCAACAAAAAGATTTCTTTAGAGTTCTCATTTTTAATGGGTTGAAGTAAAAAAAAAAAAAAGACTGCTGGTCCTGCCAACATTAATTTGCTGCAAATGTGAAACAATATTCCAATCTCAATTTACATGAAAACTAAATTGTTTTGAATATTGTGCTTCTGACAATCCTGGAAGTAGTCTGTACTACTCTGTCCCTTAACATGGAGCAAGGGTGACTCCTAGTGGCCAAACAGATGTTTGAATTTTAAAATGTTCGGACGTAATTTAAAGCTGTATTAATTAGAAAAACCGTAATGAAACTTTATTCATGCTTTAAACTAGTATACTTAAAACAGTCGATGCATTACTAAAGAAGACATTTTGAATATTTATTTTAAAGATCAAAGTAGCAGTGGGAAATAAAGCATTTATATTAATATTCAGCCATTTAGTTTATCAAGATGACAATATATATTTGAACCAATATATAAAATATTCTATTTACATGTTTCATTATTAATCTAGAAAGTAGTATACAAACGTGATATGAAAGCAAATGTCTGAGTGTGTACAGTGTACATGATTTTCTTTTTGGACTCAGCAGAGGTACCAAAAAATATTTCTGAACCATTGCACTTCACATGTTGCCCTGATTTCCATAATTGCTTCTCTGAAAGGTGATGGGAAATTATGAAATTCCCAAATATCTGGACAGTGGAAAGTTGAAAAAGGCTGACACACACTTTTTTAAATAATGCAAAATCCTCCTAATTCTTAAATGGGAGTTTATAATGGATTCATTTCTCTTCTCTGCTGAGCAATTTCTTTATTTTAAAGATTTTGCAGCTGCTTAGTCCCTGCATTTCTTATTTTATCTGTATTAATTTACAGTCAATGCCCAGCTTTGCATCTGCTTACTCCAGGCAAACATAGCCATCAATTAGTGCTTGCCTACCTGTAGTCTGTGTGAAACAACAAGCAATAGCAGATCTATCTGAACTGCATTTTGTGAATATAAAAATTAGAAAATTTCCACTCACTCAATGTCTGATTAAAAAAACAAAGATCCAAAGTTCACATTACCTTTGATGTCTCTGTTGCTTCACTAAAATGTTTCTGGGCAGTACAAATTTAGATGACCATTGGATGGCAACAAAGAGAAACAGAAGCATCTCATCATGAGGGCTCCTTGGTGCTCTCTGAGCTTTTTTTCTTGTTTTATTACCCAAACTAGATAACATCATCACTACATCTCAGAGCTAAAAACATTCTCCTTTATTAACATCTCATTGTTAACAACCTAGAGCAGTGTTTCTCAACCTTGACAATTTTAAGGCATGTGGACTTCAACTCCCAGAATTCCATAACATAAGCAGGATTCTACATCCTTATCATAATATTATGGCAAGTTAGCCTGTCCCTAGTTGCGCTAGGAAAAACAGTATTGCTAGGGGGCAGCCATTAAATGATGATCTTAAAGAGGTAAGCAGGGTCAAGCCTGGTTAGCACTTCTATAGGAAATACCAAAGCTGGGAAGTGGAAAGCAAAAAAAAAAAAAAAAAGAGTGCAAATCAATTTTTTTAAGGATGCCAAGAAAATTATTCAAATTAGTGTCAGTAACAGCTGAGCTTCACTCAAAGGGAAAAAAAACTACTTGTATATTTTATCCACAGAGTATTATGTGTGACAAAGGTTTTTTTTTTTAATTTGATGCTACTTTTAAAACAGACTCTGGGCATCTAATATATCCTAGTCTAATACATACATGAAAGGTGCTAAGATTTCTCAGTATCAAGGGAACATTTCAGTTGATAAGTCTAAGTGGAGTAACTGATTTCTTTGTTGGCCGTACTTTACAGAGCAGACTACATGAATACTGTACAAAAAGATTTATTAGGGATGAAGATCTACTGCTTAGTCAATCGTTTTATTTGTTTTCTTTCCATTTGGGACAGAAGAAGTGAGGATGAGTTGTTTTCTCCCAGCAACCATAGCTTAAACCAGTGGTTCTCAACTTTTTAATGCCATGACCCCCAACCGGTCGTAAGTCGAGGACTACTCAGCTGGTCGTAAGTCGAGGACTACTCAACTGGTGCAGCACCGTTTGCAGAATGGGACTTTTGGCAGGCTCAGCAGGGCAGAGACAGCCTGGACAATTCCTATTGGCTTTTGAAAGCCAATAGAATTAGACTCTATTCAAGAGAGTCTATTCTATTGGCTTTCAAAAGCCAATAGAATAAAAGGGAGTAGCACAGCTAAGGAAAAGGGGAAAAAAATGGCGGACTGCATTGTTTGGCGACCCCCGTGAAATGGTCGTTTGACTCCAAATGGGGTCCCGACCCACAGGTTGAGGACCACTGGCTTAAACAAAACCTCAATCTAAACTTGACCTATGCTGGAGGACCCAGCATAAATGCGATTGTTTGAATTGCTGGATTTGCAACAAAGGAAACTGTTTTAGCTCTTGACTTTTTTTTCAGGCAGAATAATGGCATGACATCTTGTGAGTATCAAACAATTTTGCTCTTTTCCATGGGCATTAAAAGATTCATATCTCCTGTGTATAAAAAGCACATCTGCCTTAGTGGAAAGATAGTAGAGGGCAGAAGAAGTGTGAGAAAGACATTGAGCATGCCTATGGCAAAGTTAGATGTATGTAGGCATTAAGTGTTATATATACTGTATGTACCCTCTTGGAACAAGATGTATGGACCAGATGTGTTGCCCTATATATATGGCATTTTAGTTAAGGATTGTCTGTATGCAAGCACTGTATGAATTCATTCTTCCCAATTCATCCCTTTGCTGCCTTTTCATCTAATAGAAGACTAGGGTAGAGAATACGACTCCATTTGTTCATATTGATTCTTAGACAGATTGTTTCCTTCCAGGGCAAAAATAATTCCTCTTTGACAGAAAAATACACAATCTCTTTCTTCATTCTTATCTTTTCATCACTCTCTTTTCTAATACAAATAGTAACATACTCTGCTGACACAACACAGTTCATCATTTGATGAAGTGATACTTCATTATGAAGCAGCTCTACCTGGATTCAAGACGTGAGGAAAATAGTGTTATCCAAATCATCCCTCACTTCCACCTATGGGTAAATTTGGAAGTAGAATTTGTATCTTTCTATTTTCAGTCAGATAACCAAGAGATGTGATAGAAAAGAAACCCATATCTTATCTCCATCTACTGTTACAAGAACTCAGGTGTGTGAAGTGATGAAATCACACTATTTTTCTGTCCCTATCAATAATAGGCAATAGTTCAAAGAAAAAAATGGGAAGCACTTGCAGCCTCACTGAAGCAGATCTAGTATTTTAGTAGCTGCCACCCACAAGGGGAATGTGACAGAAATAAAATTGGGCATCCTGTGCTTCTTGTGATGCTTAATATTGGCTTAATAATTTTTGCTAAAGTAATGTTATTAATATTTTAATAAGGAAATAACCACAATCATATTAGAATTCATAATATACCCATAATAATCATATATATTTGACAGTCTAAATCAAAGGTGACAGAAAGCCAGAATATTTTGCCTTCTGCTGTGAATGATGCAATGATTTCATCTAATTTAGGCTGTTTCCAATCAGTTTTCTCTCAATTTTTAGGTGACAGCACTATGGTTTTCTTAAGAGATGGAATCACAATAAAGGAAAATCCATTACAAATGGCCGTGTAACATATTATAGCAAGCTAAACCTGAAGAACAAAGCTAATCTGTTTCCACAATATGACACTGAACATGCAACTACGATATCTAAGGAGAACATAAAGGGTCATTTTGAAGTGCTAAACCTCAAAGTGGTTGTTAAGGATGAATGTGAAAAAAAAACTGCCAAAAACCAAGAAGCAGAAAGAAAGAAAGAAAAATAAGATGTCAGAATAGTGGACATTGCCTTGAAGAGAAAGAACCTAACACCAAGACATATAAATATCTCAGAAAGGAACTTTAGAAAGAATTCGTTTGAAGAGACTACAGGCAGGCATCTCTGAAGACATCAACTATGGAAACAGACATGGAAAAACAAGAGAACTCTTCCAAAAGATTTCCAAACTCAGAAAGAGATTCCAATCTTAAATGCATATGCTAAAGGCTTCCAGTCGACAATAACCAAAGAAGATCAAATAAAGTGGAAGGAATATATTGAAATACTACAGGGGTGTCAATATTTAAGATGCCTTTGAAGATATTACCTACTTTACAAGGTACTCTAGTATTAGAAAAAGTAAGATCGGCACTCCAGTCATTACCAAGTATGAAACTACAGAAACGGCTGGAATACCCACAGTAATATGATGAGTAACATACGAATAATCTATAAGGGTTCTAATCAAACCATGTGAGAAAATGCAGAGAACAATAACAAATTGGAAAAGGTCAGTCTACATGATGATAACCAAGAAAGGAGACTGTTTGACAGTATTCTAAAAGTTAGAATAAATAATACCTAGGCTCGTCCAACATAGACAACAAGGAAAAGGAGCTTTTTCCAGATGGTTTCAGAAAAGGGCAGGGAAAAAGAAACATTGTTGTGATTCATGCTGGATAATTGACAGAAATAAAGCATATCAAAAATAAGTCAGAATTATTAAGAGCCGAGGTGGCGCAGCAGTTAGAGTGCAATACTGTGTTCAGCAGGTCAGCGGTTCAAATCTCACCGGCTCAAGGTTGACTCAGCCTTCCATCCTTCCGAGGTAAGTAAAATGAGGACCCAGATTGTTGGGGGCAATGTAAATATATATATATATATATATATATATATATATATATATATATATAATATATAGTAGGTCTTTGGTTGTTCGGGTTTTCTCCCGCGTAAAATTGGAAGTGTCTTGGCGACGTTTCGACGAAGTCCCATTCGTCATCTTCAGGCTTGTGTTTTCAGCTTCGTGCTTCGAGCAGCTGCTCGAAGCACGAAGCTGAAAACACAAGCCTGAAGATGACGAATGGGACTTCGTCGAAACGTCGCCAAGACACTTCCAATTTTACGCGGGAGAAAACCCGAACAACCAAAGACCTACATACAAACACCCGCGAAAACCTCAGAAATATATATATATATATATATATATATATATATATATATATATATATATATATATATATATACACACACACACACACATACACATTGCCTACTGGTGTACACCGCTTAGAGCAGTGATGGCGAACCTATGACACGCGTGTCAGTGCTGACACGCGTAGCCATTTGGGGTGACACGCGCAGGATTTCATGCGATTTTATGCAATTCATCCTCGGCTCCTGCACGCCGAGGATGAAAGAAAATTTTTTTTTGTTTTCGCCACGGAAGAGAAATCCCCACGGATACCTGGCGGGTCACCAGGTTATGTGGGACTTGAACCCACTAAAACTCTCCCATTATGACTACCGCCCCCCTAGAGCAACCGTACCACTACGGTCTTGGATCCAGGAAGGATGAAAGAAATACGCTCTGTGCTGGAGGAACGGGGGGCGGGACGTGTGATCTTCCCCACCCACACTCACTCATTCACTGTGTCCCCGCCGTAAACTTCAGCCTGCGCCACCGCCAACTGACAGGCAAGCACAGGCACAGCCCCTTTATCAGCGCAGGGGCTGCTGGTAAGGCGTGCGTGCCGTGCGCACACACTTCATCAGCACGGCTGAGAGTACGTTAGGGAGGACCCCCAGGAGAGGAGCACAGGAACAGTGCGCACCTTTCTCCAGTCAGGTCGCAATTAGTGAGTGCCACACAGTAAGGGGGACCTGTGAGCGCCATTAGCAGCAACTATTGGGGTGCCATGGACTTGTAATTGCCCACAATAACTGAGATAAGTGAGGGGGAGGCTGTGTTAGGCTAGTTAACCCCTAATTGGCTAACAAGCTATCTATAATTCTATCTGCTGTCACTGGCCCACTGATGGAGCACCCAAAAAATAAAAAACAAAGGTTAAGTAAAGGGAGTGGTAGTAGCAGTGGCCGACCCTTTCAAGAGACATGGAGCGAGATGTATGGTATTATAGAAAAAAATGGCAGATCATTTTGCGTTCTATGTACTGAAACGGTAGTAAGCAGAACGTGGAATATAAATAGACATTTTGAAACTAATCATTCCCAGCTCTTGGAAAAAAGTGAGGATGAAAGGAAGGAATACATTTCCAGGAAGCTACACCTTTATAAGAGCCAATCTAACTCCATCCTTAAATTTATAAAAGGCTGTACAAATTTAACATCTGCAAGTTTGAGCATTGCTCACTCCATAGCTCAGCATGCAAAAGCACTTAATGAGGGAGAATTTATTAAAGAAACTCTCCTAAGATGTGCGCCACTTCTATTTCACGATATGCAGAATAAAGATGCAATTATTAAGAGAATATCTGAGTTACCACTCAGTAGAAATATCATAAAAGACCGAATAATGAGACTGAACACAAACGTACAACATCAATTAAAGAGAGACATAAGGAATTGTAAATATTTTTCCATCTGTCTTGATGAAACTACTGATGTCATGTCACATGCTCAGTTGGCCATTATTGGTCGATATTCTGATAGTCACACAATGAGAGAAGAGTTGATAAAGTTAGTATCAGTTCCAACAAGTACATCAGGAAGCGAAATATGTAAGGTTGTTATGCAAACATTCTGCGACCTAAGCATTGATATCTCTAAAGTTGTGTCAGTGACGACAGATGGTGCCCCAAACATGGTGGGGAAAAAAGTTGGATTTGTGAAATTGTTTACAGAAGCTATTGGACATCCGATTGTGCCTTTTCATTGTATTATCCATCAGGAGGCTTTATGTGCCAAGGCAGGATTCACTGACTTAAATGACTTAATGTCAGTTGTTACAAAAATAGTTAATTTAATAGCTGCTCGCCCCCTTCACAAGCGAGAATTTTCAGCACTTTTACTGGAGGTTGATTCCACCTACAGTGGACTGCTGATGTACAATAATGTAAGATGGCTGAGCCGAGGCAAGGTTCTTGAGCGCTTTGTGGAGTGCTTTGAAGAAATTAAGGTATTTCTTGAAGATAAGGATCTGGGAAACTTTCCTCAGCTCAATGATGATAAGTGGGTCAACACCCTGATGTTTTTTACAGATCTCTCTGTACATGTTAATGAACTGAACTTAAAGTTACAAGGTTTTGGCAAAAGTATTGATGTTATGTTTGGATACATAAAAGCTTTTGAAAGTAAAGTAAAAATTTTCAAGCGAGATGTAGAAACTAAAACGTATAAGTATTTTCCTCGAGTACAAAAGCATTTTGAGAAGGCCAGTGCAGCTGTACGAAATGAAGTGGAACTCTTGCATATGAAGTGCCAGCATGTTTTAGACTCGTTACTTGACCAGTTTACTGATAGATTTAGTCAATTTAGAAGCCTAGAACAGACCATGAGAATAATTAAATATCCTGATGTAGTAGTCTACAATAGTTTGGAATTAAATGGTTTCCAATGGACGCAAATATATGATTTGGAGATGCAGCTTGCAGAATTTCAAGACAACATCTGGGCTCAGGTGTTTGTCGACTTGAGGTCAAAGCTTGAGAATCTGGAAAGGGGCCGCTTGGAGAATCAAGATGAGTGCCACTACGAACAGGAAATTTGGAGTGCCTGGAACAGACTACCAGACACTTTTAGCACCCTGAAAAATATAGCAACAGCTTTACTCACAATTTTTCCTTCTACGTACTTTTGTGAGACCTTATTCTCAGCATTAAATAATATCAAAACCAACAAAAGAAACAGATTGACAGATGAGGTTAGTAGCGCTTGCTTGGGCCTGAAGTGTACAAAATACCAACCTTCAATTGAAGATTTAGCCAATGAAATTCAGCAACAAAAAAGTCACTAATATGCAGGTTAGTTAAAGAATTTGCCCTCCCCCTCACTTATCTCAGTTCACGGCACCCCAAACAAGTTCAATAATATCAAGGGCAACATACGAAATCGACAGATTGATGAACAAAGAAGTTACTAAGCAGGTATGTTAAATAATTTGTTTTTGGTTTATTAAATACAATTATATATTGCAATTATACATTTTTGTAGTTTAAACTATAAATTGCGCAAAATTGTGTTTTTTTGTCGAAGTGACACACCACGCGAGTTATGCTCGATTTTTTGCCGAATTTTGACACACCACGCCGAAAAGGTTGCCCATCACTGGCTTAGAGAGTGCTTGCACTTAAAGCGATATATAAGTCTCATAAAATAATAATAATAATAATAATAATAATAATAATAATAATAATAATAATAAATAATGTTTCATTGGCTATATAAAGGCTTTTGATTGTTGTTGATCGTGTGAAGCTATGGAATGGGTTTAAAAACATGGGAAATCCAGAATAACCCCACTGTCCTCATGAGAAACCCTTACACGAGCCAGGAAATGACAAGATGAAACAGACTGGCTCCATGTCAGCAAAGAAGTAAGACAAGCCTGTATCTTCTCTCCTTATTTATTCCACTTATAAGTTATAAATTGGATATATATTAAAAAAAGCTGGACTGAAAGAAAATGTATCTTTAAAACTGGAGGAAGAAGTTAAATTATAAAATACCTATTTGGGGGATTCCTGGACAAGCAATTCAGGGGGTTTCTAAGGGGGTGAATTTTGATAATATTTCTTATAAAGAATTACTTATTTGGTCGGGTACTGATTGGCAACTAAAGTCTGATTGGCAACTTCTCGCACAAAAAAAAAGATCTCGCAAAGTTGGAATTGATTGATTTAACTTTTTAGTCCCACCCAGTCTGCCGTTACCACTGAAGCCACGCCCACCCAATTGGCCACACCCACCCAATGGGTCATGCCCACCCAGCACCTGACAATACATAAGTGAGTTTTGGGTTGCAGTTTGGGCACCAAGTCTCTAAAAGATTTGCCATCATTGCTCTATATGGAAGATATTTTCCTGTGCTATTTTTTAAAATTTAGCTAAAGTCCTTACATAAAAAAGAAAGAAAAAAATGCATAATCTCTTACAAAAAAATTGTACATCTCAATGTATTCGATCTAACAAAGTTTTGCAAAAAAATATGTTAAAATCTTTTGCTTGATTTCTACAAAACACAGAATACCATATCATTTTTTATTTTTTTTACTGATGCAAATCTCTGGAGCTATACAACACATTGCTGAAATGTATATACATGCACAACAACCAATACATAAATGCTTCACCATATTAGTGTTGAATGCTATTTCAACAAATAGAAATGACTTTTGAAGCAGTAATTAATTACAAGTCCTATTGATTATATCTTTGTTTTGTGTTTGGGCTTAGCAAAGGTCAGAAGTGCCTAACCAAAAATATTACATATTGAACCAAAGATGTATAAAACAAGTGGTTCAATATTTTGTATCATAAGATTCTCCAGAGTATTATTTGCCCTACAAAAATGAATACAAACTATAAATAATATAACTCATCCATGAATTATTAATTTGTTACATACACATCATTCCCAGCTGCACAATTTAGATAAGCATTTTTTTTCCACTTAACTGTAAATACTTTAAGAAACAGAACTGTTCACATATTTTCTTTGGAAATGGACTTGGTTGAAATTTAAGACAAAACTAATTTTTCTTAGTCTCAGGACTTAAAGAGCACTTACTTTTTCTGAAGTAATTTTACAAAGCTAGTCTGTACATATCAGTTACAGTTTTTCTAGATGCTGGTCTAGTATCAGATATCACTTAAAACTGTGCTTTATGCTAGAGCCAGAATTTATGATCCAAAACATGGCTTGAATTACCAACACTCTAGCAAATAATGGCTGAAAGAATTCTATCTAGTTTGTTGGTTATCTGAATGTACAATATCCATATTCAACCCCCCTATAACCATAAACCACATGTATCTATGGGGCAGAGAGTGGTATAGCCTACAAGGATTGGCAGCAATCCTGAACTTGTTATTTCTTGTATTGCATATTAGCTTGTTCCTTGTGCATGGAATTTTCTTTCTGGATTTCTAGTTATTTCACTTTAACAAAATGTTGCTATGGTTTTTTTTAATGTCCTATTTTCTGGCTTCCTTATTCATCTTTCATCTCCTTTGCCTTCTATCTTCTGACCAGTTAAGTTTCTCTTTCCCTTCCTACTCCTTTCTCTCATATATAACGTATCACTGAGATAATGACCTTTGCAAACAAGGTATTTTTTATTATAGTACTCTGCACACATTAGGCACTTCCATCAATATACAAATATGACGATTAGTCACTACAATGGAACGGTCAACTAGTAGAAAGCAGATAAAATTCCTATACCAGTGATGGTGAACCTTTTAGAGATCGAGTGCCCCAAACTGGCCCTGCCCGTATTCTACCCCCTGCCCCGCCCCTGCCCCGCCCCCACTCCACCTGCCTGCAGGGCCACTCACCGCCTCCAGGGCCTGCCGCAATCGCCCAGCAGCGCCATGGCAGCCACGCCTTCTGCCTGTGCCCCGCAGCATCAACTGTGCGCGATGGGGCGTGAGGGCAGACTCTTGTCTACACTGCCTGGCTGCCATGTCCTTGGCTGCGCTGCTCTGCATGGGCCATGCTCGGGGGTGACTCTCCTCCAGGGGGACTGCTGGTGAGGGAGTCGCGGGGGGGGCAAGGTTTGGGCAACGGCATGTGTGCCTACAGAGAGGGCTCCGAGTGCCGCTCTGGCGCCTGTGCCATAGGTTCGCCACCACTGTCCTATACCATATCAAACTAGGATGACTAACCTATATTCCACAGGCCATATACGGCTTCCAGTTCCCAATTTGCACCCTCCCATCGTGCTGCCCCAGATTATAGCAATATGTACAATTGTTCTCACCACAAACTATTATAGCACTTATCACTAAATAAAATGTTAAAATGGAGGAACTACATCAACAAATTTGGCTTTGCACGTCGCATGTAACCATAGCTTTGCCTACAGCTTTTGGACATCACACTAATGTAAAAATACTGCAACTCTCAAATCAAAAGTTTACAGTACTTGTCCTCAATGCTATAATTTGCTTTATTTGATTTAATTTGCTTGTGGCAGGGTGTTTATTTTTTTTATTATTGAACGTATGTATACCTCACTTTTCTGCTTATATAAGCAGTCTAGATGCCTTACAATCTCAATTCAGACCCGATGGTTTCTAAGCCACAATGTTCATTATACTGAATGAACTTTACCAACTGTGGCTTATTCAACAAACCTCAGTTATTGAGCACACCATGACCAACCATGGCTAAACACAATATGTGAGCCAAGTAAAAGTGAAAGACAGAAAATAGAAAGTTACAAGTGCATTTATTGAGGGAGGAATAATGCAGAGCCAAAATCATAAAATCCAGAAAACCCTAGCAAGAGTCATCATTTGATCACAAACATTTCACAAACACTGAAGAAACTGCATAGCAACCGAAGAAATTGAATCAGCAGTCTATTTCTATTACAGATTCAAATATATTTTTATTAAAAATTTTGCAGAATAAGTGAAATATCATTATGTTACCTTAAATTTGTCAAGTTCTGCCTTTGAACATGTTGCATGATAAGACAGCACCTGATCCAGAACAAATGGGGGGGGGGAGAGAGAAATGGTTACAGGTGAGAAGCTAAATTAGTCTTCTTAAGTCATCAAGGAAGTGAATATTACAATGGTTTATTAGTATCTCTGCAATATATATTATCCATGAAACTACTTACCCTGGTGGGCCCAATTTTAAAGAAAACTAGAATGCCCATGATTCTACTTCTAGATTAATACAGCTACTCATCTATGCCTACTTCGAGTTTTTAAGTGTTTTCAGCATAATTTGCAAGGCAAATTAATAAATAAGTCATTTAAATTATTTTTGATCCTGGCAATAGTACCAACCACCATTGTACAGAGATATAATTGCCCGGGAAAAAGTATCTTGAAAAACTGAGGGGTTGCCGAGAGGCACCAAACATTTTGTTTTTTTTGTTTTTTGTTTTTTTTTACAAATCTTAAAAATGTTTCCTAATAGTTTGTTTTTAAAAGTTGAATTAAATGATTGAGTTACGTACAGAAACTACTCATACCAAATTAAGAAATTAGATAACAGTCTAAAAGAGTTTTTTTAAAAAACTCTAAAATCTGTCTCACTTTGCAGGAATAAAACTGTAATAATGAGCCGATCATTTAGACATTTTTTACAATGTTTCTTCTGTTTCTTCAGTCTTTTTTTTTTTAACAAAAAGATTGTTTTTTTCACTTGTTTAATAGAGAGGAAGTCAAAGTTCAGTATATATAACTTTTTTTGTTTTCTTTTGTTTCTATTTTCAATATTAATTTCTTTCCAGTCTGCAATTCCTGTTCATTTTCTATATGCTATCACACTGCAACAATTCAATACTTGTATATGTATTGGCATTGTTGCCTTCTTACCAACCCCTTTCCAATTATATATATAGCATCCTTCGAATCAGTCTCATAAAAAGTTAAAAAAAAAAAAGCAGCCTGATTTTCAATAATACTTACATCAAGAGCCACAGATTGCTTTGCCCAGGACTTCTTCACTTGATCATACATTATAGTATTATTGATGCCCAAGCCACAAAATATAACAAAAGCCTAAAAAAAAAAAGAAATCTAACTTTAATATAGGTGATTTCAAAATCTAATAATACTGAATGGAATAAAGAAAGCAATGTTCTGGTTCCTAAGGCGTGCATGAAATAGAAAACCCATATTGTGTGTGACTGAGAACAAAACAGTCCGATTTAAAATGCTACTGTGTTACAACTCAAGGAAACATGGAAACAATTAAGTTCTTCCTTCTCAGGACTGTATGAATACACAGAGTGGCAGTCTATGCAGATTTTGGCGTGTCAGTTTGCAGAAAGATTAGTTTTAATTTTTTTAAAACCCCCAAAATGAGAAAGAAATTTGAAATTTCCTATACAAGTTTCAGAGATTCTTGTCCAGGGGGCAAGGGGGAGTGCTGACTTTTTCCCTATTTATTGTGAGTTTTCTTGTAGATAGTCAGCAACACGTACACCCGACATCACAATTCTTATTTTTCATTTTCAAGATGAGGTTTTATCTTTTTGGGCAGCCTTGCAATAGCTGGCTTATGAACATATGAATGAAGAAATAAATATGCTTCTCTATACTGGAATGAGAGAGAGAGAGAGAGAGAGAGAGAGAGAGAGAGGGAGGGAGGGAGGGAGGGAGGGAGGGAGGGAGGGAAGGAAGGAAGGAAGGAAGGAAGGAAGGAAGGAAGGAAGGAAGGAAGGAAGGAAGGAAGGAAGGAAGGAAGGAAGGAAGGAAGGATGGATTGCAGGGAAGAAATTTTACAAGGAAAATACAAAATTGCTTCCCTAGACACTGGTGCTTAAGTGTATCTTCTAAAACCTCAGCTTCTCAGAAAAAGAACAAGAATGAGTCATGCATGTATGCTTGATTGGGGGAAAAAAACCTCCTCTTTTTACTCCAAATGCCAAAGAAACAAATACTGGACATCGCAACACCTTTTTATAGCAAAATACATCATAGCCTGCATCACTATTGCACAGAAACATGAACAGAGTTCAAGCCCTCAGCAAAACTCAACAATTAGCTGAAACCAACCAGTACAGACTTTTTATATGAGTTTGTGCCCTACAAGCTCAATAAATTATGATTGGTTGCATAGCCAGACATATGTTTAGACTGGATTTGGCCTCTTTATCCACCTATTGAGTCCTTCCCAAGAACCTAAGATAGGCAGATATTGTTTAATAATATTAAAGCTATAATTATTACATTATACGTGTTTCATATGCAAACATAATTATTTATTTTTAAGCCAAAATGGAAGAGCAAAGTTTGGTGTGTTTTCAGAATAGCAGATTCAACCTTCCACTTCAGTTTTACTATTTTATTGTCTCATTATCACTCAAACAAATGCCGAAGCACTACAGCAACACAGGTTCTAAAGATAACTGCCACCACTAATATACAGTTAGTCCTCAAATTGCAACAACAGTTCATTTAGTGACTGTTCAAAGTTACAACTGACCATTCTTCATACTTACGACTGTGGTAGCATCCCCATGGTCACATGATTTACAATCGGATGCTTGGCAGCTGACTCACATTTATGACGGTTGCAGTGTCCCAGAGTCATGTGATCGCCTTTTGCGACCTTCTGACAAGCAAAGTCAATGGGGGAAGCCAGATTCACTTAACAACCATGTTACTAGTTTAACAAATGCAGTGATTCACTCAACAAATGTGGCAAGGAAAGTTGTAAAATGGGGCAAAGCTCACTTAACAAAACATAAATTTGGGGCTCAGTTGTGGTCATAAGTTGAAATTGTACTGAAATCAAATAATCCAAGAAGATTCTATTAGATTTTTTTATTTGCCACACGTGTTACAGGAAGTCATGTATAGAAATATATATGCTGCAGTGAATATTATGTAATTAAACTGCATCAATTTGACATGTCTTACCTCAAAGAGTCGCTGATCAGCATCATCAAAAGGTTTTCCATCAAGTCTATTCAGCACCTGAGCAACCCCTTTACAAGGAATTAGCAAGCATAGTTAATTTTATATTTTAAAGGAAACTGTGTATTCACAATGATAAAACGTATACGTAAATAAATTAATGAAGGAGATATGCCACAAAACAAGAACTCAAAATTCAAAAACCATAAAGCATAATACTTGCATTATAAATTATAAATGCTATTATATCAACAGCCTCTGATACTGGATTACTAATATATTCATCAAGGCTTGAATTCAGCTGAATGAAACAACTCAAAATAGTAGCTTCCCCCCCCCCTTCCATACTGGCTGAATTAGATTTAGCTCTGAGTGTCAAACTTCATGTCAACTTATTGTACAAATATTCTTTGTGTATCGCATTTTTTAACATAACAAATTCCATGAGACAATAAATTATAATTAAATTTGGAAGCGGAGCGATCTGTTGCTTGCCAAACTTCTTCCTAATCCTCTTTTAGATATTGCTGGATCAGTAGTTAAAACGTCAGAAATAGGGTTTTGTTTATTTTTTCAAGCAGAATTTTATTTATTTTTAGTATATTACTACCATTAATAATTAATAAATTAATTACTAAAACAGCCAATAGTAAAGTTTCGTTACAGTTCTAGATAGTTTTCTAGATTGTTTTACCATTTTATATGGACATATACAATATCAATATAAATTTAATTTGCAAATGTACAAAATAACAGTTTCTTATTATTACAGTACTACTGCAGTAATTGATAGTGAACTATATCATATCAACACATTAACACATGTTTTATATTTAAAAAGTATTTTTAGTATCTTACCAATTATTTGGTGACTGTTATTCCATATAGGTACGCAGAGTACAGATCTTATATGAAAACCAGACATCTGATCAATCTAGATAAAAAAAATCATCAACTATCATAACATATGATTTAGTCTTAATCCAAAAGGTATTTAGGACCACAATTGGGAACACAACTTCTATCACTAAGTGAGAAGAGTTACAGCTGATTTACAAACTTTTTGCCGCAGTCATTAAGCGAATCATGCAGTCATTAAGCAAATCCAACTTTCCCCATTGACTTTGCTTGTTGGAAGCTGCCTGGGAAGGTCACAAATGAAGATCATGTGACCCTAGGTCATTATACCATCATAAATACACACTGGTTGCCAAATGCCGAATTTTGATCACGTTACAACTAGGTGCTGTGACAGTTGTAAATGTGAGGATCACTTTTAAGTCATTCTTTCAGCACTGTCGTAACTTTGAACAGTTGCTAAATAAATGGTCATAAGTTGAGGACTACCTGTACCATCATTCCATTGCATATTTGAAAAAAAAAGTGCTAATTTGAAATAATAACACAATTACTTGGCAAAATGATATGTATCTATGCATCTTAATTGAACACATCTCAGTTGTACTAAAAAACTTTCTTCCTGAACTTTGGTGATCCTTTTTTAAAATCTGTTTTGTATTTTAATAGTCTTTGCTGCTTTTCATCATTTTAAGCAAAAATTTATGGTATATGGCAATGGTGGCGAACCTATGGCACGCGTGCCAGAGGCAGCACTCGGAGCCCTCTCTGTGGGCATGCGCACCATTGCCCCAGCCCCGCTTCCCCCCACAGCCCCCTCACCAGCAGCTCCCCCCAGAGGAGAATCTCCCCCAGGCACGGCCCGTGTGGAGCAGCACAGCCAAGGACATGGCAGCCGGGCAGCAGGGACAAGACTCCGCCCTTGTGCCCCATCGCGTGCAGATGATGCTGTGGGGTGCGGGTGGAAGGCATGGCGGCCATGGCATTGCAAGGTCTCCTGGGCGATCTGCTGCAGAGGGCCAAGGAGGCAGTGAGTGGCCCTGCAGGTTGGCGGGGCAGAGGCAGAGCGTGAGCGGGCTGGGGCGGTTTTTGGGCACTCGGTCTCTAAAAGGTTCGCCATCACTGGTATATGGAGTTCAACCTGTGATTTTTGCTGTGCTGTAAATTAAGTAGTTGCTGGACCCATTACTAAACTATAAATAAGTTTCCAAAAAGTTAAAGGAACTTCAGAACTAAACTATATAATAAATTTGCTTACAATTCAAGAAGTGCAGGAAAGGAACAGAAACAAAATCTGATGGCAAATTTCAGTTCTTAGCTTTCTTTTATACTAATCAGATGTTATTTTAATAATAAAGAATTTTTGTCTTCAATAATCATTGTTCCTGAAAAATTGACTTTGGAGATTAACTATTAAAGAGCAACACAATAGCATGAAGAATTAATTATGGCTTTTTCTGCCTCATAAAAAACAATATTCTTTCTCCAAATAAGTTGACAGCATTTTTATTAATGCACTCTTTAAGGGTATGTAAAACAAAAATTAATCAGCTGCATTACATATTAATCAAAAGAAAATATGTGAAACTGTAATTCTACATTCAGTAAGAATATTATATGCTTTATTCCAGCCCGCCTTTTGGCAGGAAATATTGCCTAGGCATTAATGTCACCTTCTCAACAACTGAATTTATTACCTCCAGCAGTTCTTCTCTATAAAATGGTTCTGAGCACTTATTTCAAATATAATAAAAAAATCTATTATGAAGACTTTTAGAGACGTTCCTTGATAGACTTCCTATAAACAGAAGACTTTGTAAAAATGTCACTTTGCTCTTTTAGCTTTGTAGGGATTGAACTGCTGTAAATTCTCACCTAATTCTGCACCAGGCTCTCACCCACAAAGACATTCAAACTAAACTATTTTAGGGCTCTTTGAATAAAGTAAAGGAATTAAAAATGCTATAATTGTAGGAAATTTTGACACTTGCAGCATCTACTGTCAATTGTGAGTTGGTATTTCCAAAAAATACTGAAGGCTAAGAAACTGTGCAATGGAGCAAAATCTTAACAGACTGATTTGAATTGACCAGGCAATTATTTCAATGCAAAGATCCAACCCTTATTTTAAGAATGGCTAAATCAAATGGAGAAAAGATGCATTCAGAACACAAATCTTCAAAAGAATTGGGGATGGGTGGGAGGTCAAGAGGCAATCATGACCATGCAATTGAAGCCCCATCCCATGTACTGTATATCTGTGGACGTTCAATACATGTGCAGAAGGACTGTGGATTCAAATATGTGGTCACCAGCACCATCTTGACTTTTTTTTTTAAACACACCATGAGGATGTATCTTTAAATCTTGTAATTTCTTCCAGGTCTGTGATCAAATCACAAAAGGTATTCAGCTGCCATTACATTAAAAAGCTATTGGGGTACTTATATAGGTCAAAAATGTCTTACTTCTGCATCAAAGCGAGGATCCTGATAGGCATCACTGTTGTTCACTGGAAGGCCGGTGGAAGCTACAAGTTCAGCAATGCTGTTATTCACTAGCCAGTCTGAATAAGATGCTGATGGTTTCTCCAAATTGTCTTTGAAACTATTAAAAAGAACAAGGGAAGAAAGAATGTAATCACTATTGGTTGAAGACCGACTTTAATATATATATATATAGAAACCATGATCTTGTTTCAGAGTAACATTTAAAATTTCAGAGCAGCTTAATTGAATTTTGATAATAAAAAATGGGCAGATAATTTGTACTTATTTGCTCTCAATATTTATATCTATACACAACTGGGGAAAATTGTTAGAGTGACACAGAACAATGATTTACATTTTCCTTTAGTTATGCCTTTTACTCTATTTTGTAACACATTGTCTTATTATTATTCTATATGGCCTATTGGCTAATCAATAAATAATAACAGCCACCACCATCACCTAGTTCAGGGGTAGGCAACCTTGGCTCTTTTATGACTCGTGGACTTCAACTCCCAGAATTCCTGAGCCAGCATGGCTCAGCTTGGAAACATCTTCCTTTCCCCTCAGCATGGCTGGCTCAGGAATTCTGGGAGTTGAAGTCCACGAGTTATAAAAGAGCCAAGGTTGCCTACCCCTGACCTAGTTTCTTCTAAAGAACTCAGTGCATATAAGGGCCAACACCAGTTAAAGAACCAGCAACTACGACTTGACATTGTTGTGAACAAATAAATAATAAGTGTGGGATTTCCAAATATAGGAATGAAGGCGAATACATATGTCCCAGGATAATGTTGCAGGATCCAATATGAGTTGGTCACCAGGATCAGAAGTTTAGTCTTCTGAGCTTTCAGATTCATGCTAGAGCCCATCCTCAGGGAATTTCTCTCTAGGAGAGTGTGTGCTTGGGCTATTCTGGGTGTATTTATATGGTGCCTGTTGTGTATGAGTCTTTAAATGTTGATTGATGTATTGATGGCTATAAAGTTATTGGTTGTTATTTCCTTGTGCTGCCAAGCCCTCCTAAATACTTGATAAGCTGGTGGTAAATTAGCACTCCTGTTGACTTGACGAGGGGCCCATTTCCCAGGCTTCAATCACTTCCCTTGGCTGTTTTTGTGGCTGCTCATCCAACAATCTTTGAAGCTGCAAAACTGAAGGCATGCCCTTGTTCACTGCAATGTGAGAGATCAGATACAATATTCTGGCTCTATTACTCATTCCCTCAGATCAGTCACATATCTCAAGCTTGAGGTAAAATTCTTAAATCCTGGGCTATGTTTGAAGATTTCTTTCATCTCTCGCACACATTTCTATTTCTCTTAAATGCATAGTTTTCTAGAGTCCTCAGGCATCTGTTTTCTGCCTGCCACTTATTCCAACTTGCAGCTCATATTTCTCCCAGACGAGGCCAGAAGTAAACCTTTGAATGACTTAGGAGAAACATTTGTATTTGGTAAACACATCTCCCCAGCAATGTAGATTAGTCACCATCAAAGGAAGAAACTGTCCATTCCAAAAGCAATCTGTTTTTTGTTGGGTGGGGGAAGGCTCTTACAATTTGTTTTTGCTTCTCTTTAATCCTTTATTTCTCTTTTTTGCTATTATTTACCTTGGCTAAATATAATGGCATCAGGGGTGTCCTTAGTACTGACTCAAATATGTTATATCCTGATAATTTGATTTCTTGGAACTAGCTAATAAAGGTTTACTGTATTTTATTTCCCCCTTATTCTTGATTTCTTTAAATTGTTTTCTGTCTTGGTATCACCTTTTTATTTATCTCATTGAAAAACACTACTGATCTCATAGTTCCACAGAGGCAAAGATTGTTGTTAGAACACACATATATTTATTCTAATGTTAGTTTACTTTTCTGTCATATTCTCATCTTGTTTATTCATTGTTTTATTACAAAATATTAACGCAGAACTGATTGATGAAGGGTCTTTTTTCTCTTCCCTACCCTCCTTGGAATTATAGTAAAACTAATATTCTTTTTATAATCCTTCATTTTTTTATTTAAACTGATTGTAGCTCTAGAACTTACTAACAAAAGGAATTTATCTCCATATTTATCATGTTGCACTAGTGAGATTTTTACAAAGTGCAGCATATGTTGAATTGAAAGGTAGGATTACAGGCAAGAGCGAGCTAGGACCTGTTTTTCAGGCCTTGTTTGATAATGAAATTTATGGAAGTCAACCATACAGCTGTATTTCACAGCAGTAAGATTTGACTGACAGACCAGAAGGACCAAATCCAAATCGAGGTCAATTCCCAGCCAGACTTACTGGATCTGAGATGCTTTCTTTATGGAATTTGGCTTTTCATTTAAATATACAATGCCCCATCAATAAACTCCAGATCATAGTCTAAATTGTATCCTTTGCTTTTCAAATAAAGAACTCAGAAATCTGTACCTGAATAAAATATTACTGAAAACAAAACCTAGTTTCAAAAATAACATAAAAGATGCATCTACAGTTTTCTCTAGCCACTTCTTTCTATCCTGAAACCTTCCTTCCTTCCCTCACAATGTGTAAATAAAAGAAAGAATAACTAGGGGCAAAATATATTACGTTCTGTTCTTCCATTTTCAGGACCCTGAAAAAAAGGACTCTAAATCTGTTTTTTTCAACAACTTTCTTTTCATGATTGATTGCTCTACATAACACACTCAAGGATTACTGCATATTACTAAAGATATATAGAAATAACACGAATGTCAAATGTTTCCAATGCAAATTATTCAAGAAAGATTACAATAACCAAATCTAGAAGACATCAGAATCCCTAATAAGTTTAGCTATAACAGAATTGGAATCTCCATTGGGGAAAAAAATTAAGGCAAACAGAAAGAGACGCATGGGGGAAAAAAGGTGATTAGGGCAAAAATTACACGGTCAAGGCAAATTTTTCAGATTCAACACTACTTTGCAGTGTTCTATGTTACAGTGAATAGCAGCCCAACGTTCTTAGCTTGTGTTCCAAGAACAGTATCTATATCAAATTTATTTCTGGACTGTTATTTCTACGTAAAAGTTAGAACCAAATGTACATGCTAAATATTCTTAGGAATTATATACCGTAAGTCAAGCTACATACTACAACAATTTCCCAAATTTCAATGAACCCCTAGATCTGTACCTTTTGTTTTATGATAAACATATCTTCATTTCTCCTCACTGCTCTCTTTGTAATATGTTGTATATGAGATACAGAGACCTTACATAAACCTGGCCAAATAAGTATTAAAAATATTTCAAGTATTAAAAATCTGGCTTTATTTTTTTAAAGAGGTGATTTAATTAGTACTCATCTTGTCATTAAGGTACTCCACTATTTAAGCTGGCGGGTGGCAGGAGAGAAGAAACAGCCCAAAATTTTAAACTACCATGATAATGTTTGCACAGCTAAATAATATTTTCATTGCTAAAAATGAAGTAGAAATAACCCAAAGCGCATGGAAGTTGGCTGGAAGGAAGAAGATTGTATAGCTCTTCAATAATCACATCAATCAACCTATTGATACGATGAAAGCATCTTCAATTTGTTGAAGCTAAGTAACATGGATGTGATTAATAAACTAGATGAAGTCCATATGGAATGCCCTTGACAGAAGGAGACTTAATCAAATCTTTTAGATAGCTAATTATGCTAAAATAACATTTTATGTAATCATGTCACAGTTGTGCAACTGTTTCCCACATAACAGAAATTCAACCAATTATACCATCTGAAGAATAATAATATTTTCTCTTCTACAACATATTGAGCTCAAGTGCATTAAAAATATATGATGCTCTTACAACAGTAGAACAAAAGGAAAGAAATTATGATAGCTGGGTGTTAACAAATGAAAAATTGTGCAAATAATTAAACAAATAAAAAGGATCTCTTATCTAGATTTCTAGAATGAAGTTGAATTTGAAAGAGCTTTTCACAGACAGAATTTTGTCCTATAATCTAGGTTTATTCCGAAAAAGAAGATTAATTATAAAAGAATAAAAACTAACCTATTTTCTGTATCAGCTATGCACTTTGGAGACATCAATTCAAAGGACTTGGTAAATTTTACCTCCTGTTAAGATAAAAAAAATGTGCAAATGTCATACATTGACAATTTATTATATAACATTAGAAAAATACACAATCACATTATAACAAATAAACATGTGCCCTATTTATACTTAAATCATAAAGCATATTCTTTTAATCCTATTTACATAACATAATCCTTATCTACTGTGAAATTATTACTAATCTGGCCTAGAAACCAGGAGGTAATCTAATCCTGCCTCTTGCAAAAAAGTCAGGTAGGTGACTTTGAATCAGTCACTCTCTCGCAGCCCAACCCACTTCAGGAATAGTATGTACTGTATATCTGCCACCTTGAGTTACTTATAAAGTAATAAAGGTGGGATAAAAATGTAATGAACAGAACAGAATAGAATAATTATTCCAAAGTATGATTTCAAGATAATCAAGTCTGTCTTGAGTATTGTTTTTGTTACTTGAGTACCTTCATATAATGTGAAGTGAAATATTTTATAGTACTTTCCTATTAAAAAGCATTTTAAAATATTCTTTCTGTATCTTTTTACACTTATCTTTTTCTTCAGTTTAGCACTTAAAAGAGCATATATAAAATTCCCAGACAGCATCTTATTCTGTCAATCACACCAAGATCTAAAGTTAGCTTAACTTCAACTTACTCTACATTGTGCTTTCTAACCATTCTCAATAACAACTTATGACCTTAATAGGGAAATTCCTTACAATCACTGACACAATATATGTTCAATACCCTAGCTCTTATTGTAAGTATCCACAGTGGAAAGTAAGTGATAAAAGATTTTGACATCCTAATACAGTCCCCATGATTTACATGACGTTATCAGATATCAGGAAACAGGGTTAAAAAGCAGGATTTTTGTTATGTATTGCACACATATAATCATTCCTTTATCACCATGGTTGCTGCAGATATCCAGTGCTTTTTTTGTAAAAAAAAAAAAAAAGGTGCCAGAACTCACACGTCATACAACCCGCCTTGCCTACCCTACAAGGTTCCATCCAAAAAAAGGTGCCGAAACTCCATTCTGGGCGTTCTATGACAAAAAAAGCCCTGCAGATACCTATGGCTTTTATAGCAGTACTTTATAAGGGACTGTGATATGTTAATTGAAGTTTGGAGTACTGAGTGGACATTTAAGGCTACTTGGGACTGCCTTGAAGAACAGTCAGAAGCTTTAAGCAGCCAAGGAAGCACAATTATGGGCATGTCTCAATATGTCTATGTGACACCCCTGCTTCGCAAGCTGCATTGGTTGCTAGTTTGCTTCTGGGTGCAATCAAAATGCCAGTTATGACCTTAAATAATAATAAACTTTATTGTCATTGTATGTGTATACACAGTATACACATACAATGAAATTTACGTGACACCCAAAGACCAGGTCCCACACACATAATCCCCAAACACACTCCCACCCACCACAATTCCCCAACCCTAAAACCACCCAAACATCCATCCAACAGATCAAGTAATACTGTCCAACAGTTCACTGATGGTGGCCCTTTAGTTCATCATTAAGTGCAATTATAGTTCTGGGATAAAAACTATTCAGAAAACGTGTGGTCCGAGTTTTAAGTGTTCTATATCTTCTGCAAGAAGGCAACAGTCCAAAGAGATTGTAAGCAGGATGGGAAGAGTCTCTGAGAATGTTATGCAACTTCCTCAAACAGCGACCTTACACTGCATAGGGCCTATGCAGGGGTCCCCAACCTTTCTGGATTGGCAGCCCGGTGGGAAAGGGAGGGATAGGCACCTTTATGCACACATGTGCACACACACAAATGTGACTGCATGCGAGTGCACGTGAATGGAGCTGCAAGCATGCGCGCTCCGCAAATGGGACTGCTAGCCCCGGCTAGCCCCAGCACAAGGTTCGCAGCTCGACTAGCACTGGCGCAAGGAGGGGTGAGCACGCACGCACTGGCCAGGCACTCATGCGGCGTGGTGGCCAAGAGGCAACAGCCTGGTAGTGAGCTACGGTCCATAGTTTGGGGATCTCTGGTCTAACGGGTTGAATAATTAGCTATAATGCCTTCAAAAATATTTTTTAAAAGATAGGCTTCAATAAATACCACCAAGTATATGATAAGAAGCTAATCTTTTTCTCTACTTTAACATTATAGAAGGGCTGGAAATGTACATTCAGTCCTCTCTTGGACTTATCATTTTCCCAGATTTAAAGGTAAGTGGAGGAAAGAATAAAGATTGGTTGGTGGGCTAAGTAAAAACACTCCCAAAACCTAAACTGTATAATAGAAAATGAGCAACGCTTCATTCCACTTCTACTTCTGCTGAATATTTAGTTTGTTTGTTTATCATATTTCTTAACAACCCATCTCCCTTTTTCCTATGAAGTAGGAATGTTACTGTATAAAGAACAATTGTGTTCAAGAGTCTACACTCCCATTCCACTCAGGCTTTTCTCTCAGCAATACCAGGTACCTTGAGCATCCAATTGTTCATGATTGTTCCACCGTACTAGCTTTGCAGCTATCGGTTTCAGCTTAATCAATCAAAAACTTAGTACTGTACAAATTTTAAACTTTCTACTAAGTATATGCTGAATAAATACATGCAAACATCATGACACTTATATAAAATACACTTTCCAAAGTGTGAAATATCTACTTACTGGTGATTCAATGTCGTCAAGAAGCAATACCAAGCAACGCTCACATTTGAGTAGAGTCTGGGCTCGATGCATAATTTTTTTCACAATTTTCTCCAGATCTGTCTGTTCTTCAAAGAGATCATTAACCACCTCCAGCAAGGCCTTCATACATGGGATGGAAATCAATCACAATTGGTTTCCAAAAGTAATGAATAAATGATTGTGTAATATTTTTTTAAAAAAAAGAGCTATGAAAAGAACCAGTTACTAACACTCTGGAATACTGGCTACTTGTAAATTAAACTTAGATGCACAGCCATTCCATATGTACCAGGACATGTACATATGGAATGTTCTCAGTTTAGTTTCCCTGTAAGAGGCTTGAATACATTTCAACTATTGATTAAACTATTTCTGACTAGGGAATGTTCTAGAGCAGGGGTGTCAAACTGCTGGCCCACCCTAGCTCCAGCAATGCGAAAAAAGTCACGATACATCGCAACATGTCATGTGACGGGATGAGTTTGACACCTGTGTTCTAGGGAATATTAGCTTTCTGTAAGAACTAGCAAAATAATAATAAAAACAATAATCTGGTTCCAAGTAAATACGCTAAGTATAATCAAGTAAGTTTGATCTAAACCTATGCAACCTTATGCTGAATATGAAATCATTTTTTTTTCTTTCATGGCAATTTGAAAGTAAAGGTGCAAAGCATTAATTAATCTCAGAGCTACTTAGCTTCAGATTGTAATGTCTAATTTAGGGGTTTCATAAGGCAAATTATAACGTAACAGATTAATTCTCAGTGGCAGTCTACTAAATTTTTGAGATAAATTAGATATTAAGTGATCTTGAAAAGTATTAGTAAAGAACAAGAAAAAAGCCCAGAATAGCTTTTTCTGCATGTTTCAAAGTAATTATGTGAAAAAAAGAAAAAAGAAACTTTTTTTCAAACAGAATTATAGCCTTGATAATTATGGTAGTGAAGCTGAATAGATTTCAGGCAAACCAATACCATGCATTTGACATAGGATTTATTTCAGTTAAGAGTGCTGTAGAAAACAAGGAGTAAGCAAACATGACACAATCCAGTGTGAACACAAAACAGCATACTGATACTGATTTCTACTCTTATTCATACTGCACTAATTATGGCAGAAGTGGGCAATCACCAGTTGAAGAACTGCGAAGATTTTTTTACAGAAAGATGCTAAAATTGCTAGGAGTGGCAGAGGAAAATTCTCTAATCCTGGTTTTTTTTTTCGCTTTGGGGGTACTTTCAAGGATAGGATTGGGCCCAGAACTGCCGACTACTATATGAAAGGGAAAAATTGGTGAACTAATATAAATGCAAGAGACTGGGCAGATGGATAAACTTTTAGGATTCATGTTCTGCACAAAAATACATTTGGAGGGATTAAGGGCTGCAAAAAGGATGAGATATTTATTTATTTATTTATGAGACTTATATACCTCTTTAAGTGCAAGCACTCTCTAAGCGGTGTACACCAGTAAGCAATGTATATATATATATATTTACATTGCCCCCAACAATCTGGGTCCTCATTTTACCTACCCCGGAAGGATGGAAGGCTGAGTCAACCTTGAGCCGGTGAGATTTGAACCGCTGACCTGCTGAACACAGTCAGCTAAAGTGGCCTGCAGTACTGCACTCTAACTGCTGCGCCACCTCGGCTCATTGTCATATGTCATACAAGTGGACAAAGAAAATTTCTGGATGTTCCTTTTTAAAAATTTGTGATTTCATTATTACATAGGAGATATACAATTTTCAAAATGGTATGTCCAAGGAAAATAAAAGCCTATCCTTCCTCATGTTTTCCTAATGCATAGAAAAAAAAGTCAACACAGGGATAACTTTCTACCATGTTCATTTAGTTATGATTTTATGATCACACAGGACAACTTGTAGGTTGAAGAAGAAATAAATTAAATTCTAGGTATTAGGAGCATGAACTTTTTGCAAACTAGGTATTTAAAAAATGCATTTTAATACCTAGTAGATTTAGTATCATATAGACTCTTGTGTTTTAAAGTCCACTACTTAAAAGACAAAATGTTATTCTCAGTAGTCAGTTTTGGTTCAGTGGACTCTGTTTCACAAAAATATATGTCAGTGATATATCAACATAACTACTTTTTAAAAGCTGTTTCCACAGAGTAAGATATTGTTCTTTTATTTCTCTAGGGAAGTGTTTTTTAAAGTGTGGTACTAGGAGGTCCCTCAACACTCTCTAAGCAAAATAAAATCAAAATCAATTATTTGCTACCCTATGTTAAAAAAATAATACCATATTAAAATCCCACCAAAAGATCATGAGATATTTAATATGGTAAATATGGCAAAAATATAACCCATACAAACAAGAGATTTTTGGGGGGGGGGTCCCCCAAAATTTGTAAAAGTTGGAAAGGGCCCTAAGAGAGAACAAAACATTGCTCCAAGGCAAGTGTAATTCAAGATTTATATATTTATTTATTATTTCATTTATACACTACCAGACTGCTAGATTTGAGCATGGACAAAGTGATAAGAAAAAAACATGTAAAAAATTCCTGACTGCACTAGGAAAATGTAACCCGAGGCATAATATGTATTTCTGAACTACATCTCCAAGTGTTCATTACTACTTCCTAGAGTTGAGCAATATCTAGAATGCCAAAAGTTACATTATGGGTTCTTTCAGAGTATATAGAGACTTGTTATAGGCATTCATTTCCAAAGAGCCTTCTTTAGAATCATCTTTACAGCCTTCTAAAAAATGGTACTTGGTTTAATATTAAAATTTCTAGGATAGATTTACACTAAAAAATATGCAAGGCCAAGTTTTGGTACATTTGTGTCCTAGAACAGAGGTCCCCAACCCCTGGGCCAGAGCCCACCACAAGGCTTTGGCCTATTCGGAATTGGGCAATGCAATGGTGGGAGCACGCATACATGTAACTCAACTTGTCTAAGATTACTATTGTGTAATTTTTTCCTTTTTTTATTTTTATTTTTTGGAAACAAACACAAAGCAAGCAGCAGTGGGGGAAAAAATGAAGGATTAAACAAGATAAACATGACTATGTCTGAATCCACATAAATTTCCCAAATGAGGCATAGCAAAACAAATGCATGAGGAAAGCTTACTTTAGAAGGCTCCCCCCCCCCAATCTTATTCTCCCTGCTTCCCACTGTGCTCACAAATATCACCCATCTGGTAAAGAGACAGGAAAATCAAGGAAGCTGAAATGTCAAGAAAATAAGACCAAAAATTTTCTTTCTGCTTTAGCCAATTTCTTAACAGCAACACACTCTGGACAGAGTGTATATTGTATTCTCTTAGGTTATGCACTATAAAATCTTGATAAAATGTTATCAGTTGTTATTTAGTTTAAAAGTGTTGGCACAATAGAAATAGAAATTGCTGTAAATATTAGCAAATAAAAATATAAGGAAGCTACACACATCATTTGGGTGTAAGGAGAAGAACGAGAAAATAGGAAGCAGATATTCTACAGACCTATTCATATTTATAAACAAGCAAATTCCACTATTCAGCACAGTTTATTCCCAAGAAAATGTGTACGAAGATGCTAACTCATTACTGATGCAGTCACGTATATTTTCAGGATCATGCGGCTGTAGCAGAAATCTCTCTGCAGCAACTACACAATCTTAAAAAATAATGTGGCTGTTTTAATAAGCTGAACAGAGTGCTACAGTTTTGTTCCTGTATGTTTCAAAGCACATTTTTCCCAACTGAATTTAAAGAACTGCACACACCACTTCATTGGATAAAAATAAATATAGCAGTATTAAAATATAAATATAAATACAAATTAGGAATAATATCAATTATGTTCATTTTTGTTGAAACTATAAAGTGCAAATAGTTATGCAAATCATGTCTTGATCTTTTATCATATGGTAAAACAGATGGCATATGAAATAATATTAATGATGATTATTCTTGTTGTTATTCTGACTTACTCTGCTTCTATCGTACTCCTTCCGGGAAGCAGCAAACAATTGAGCATTGGATATGGCAATACCACAGAAGGGAAGGTACATTTCCATTACCTAGCACACAGAAAAAGACAAGGCCGTCAAACGTTTTTTTCTGAAATTACATGTGTATCCACAATCTCATTTTCACAAAAGATATATCAGAATAACAACCAGGGTCTGGCATCAAACTTATTTACAGCTTTCTGCAGAGTGAAAATTAGAATTCCGGATAAAAGAATCCCCCCCCCCCACTCACTGCTATAAACCATGGAAGGAGAATCAGGCCCAGCTCTTTCTATACACAGTTTTGTAGACTGCAATTCAACTCTGCAGATGTTTTCTATAGGATGTTTCTTAATTATGCCAATGATTCACCAGGACAAGATTGTAATGGTAAGAATTTTCCTCCTAAAATGCATAATTGTAGGCTAGGCCTCCCAGATCTCAGGAAAAAGGAGGAAAAAAACCTCTGGCAAGAGAGCCAGTTTGTGTAATGTTTAAGGTCCTGGCCTAGAAACAGGAGACAGTGAACTCTATCCCATCAGATTATTGTTGTAGGGGAAATAAGAGGAGGAAGAAATACAAGGTATGATTTCTTCCTTGGTTTATATATTGTAATAAAAAGGCAGGTTAAAACATTATGATAATAACAATAACCCCCAGTGAAGCACTACCTTGACGTGGTTGTGGGCCTTGCATGTTCTGAAGAAGATGAGAACCATCATGGTTCAACCATCATGGACAGGTCACACCAGAGGAGCCAGACAAAGAGTGTCTCTCCCATAAACAATATGGTGAGACATAACCTACAGAAATTTCTACCAGACAAGTCATGGGTCCACAAGAGCCATGCTAGGTGTAGGAGTTCCTAGACATCTGGTGACAAGTGGGCTACAAGACTCGTGAGTATTAGCTGAGCAACCAGGGCTAGCAACTGTAGGACTACTGGAAAAAAGTTGCTTATTCACCACAATTATACAATGACTGAAAACAAAAAAAAAATATGATTTGCTATTATAAATCAAGTCCAATGAGAAGTTGATATCTGGAAAGTTCTTGAAAGAATAACATTCAGATTCTGAAGTAACACAACAGATCTACATCAGCTTATTCCATGAAATAGAATTCACAGAAGTAGAACTGGAAGTACATCTACCCAGGACAAAGAAATTGAAACTTTGCAAGAAGTAGCTTAGATAGTAGAGACAACTAAGGGGGAATAAGTAGTAGAGGAAGCCAGCATCACTAGTGAACTGTTCTCATTCCCAAACCTGGCACCTTCTCCTTTACCTTCTCAAAAAGAACAAAGTACTTGAAAAAAACAGAGGATCTTAAATGGAGAATACCTGAGTTTTTAGAGCAGCACAAAATCAACAGAATATGGTTACCTGAATTGAATCTGGTTACAAAGAAACCAAACCCCAAATACAGTAGTATTAAAAGATGCCAATATTGTAATATCAATACAAGCATCAATTTACTGGAATAAACAAACCAAGGGATATAGAGCACTGCTGCAGTTATAACTGAAGATCTTGGATGCAAAATCAACAAATAAGGAAAAAAGGCAAACAGTGAATCACCAAAATAGAAGATCAGGTTAGAAAATAAGATCAGTATGCTAAGATTGGATGCAAGCAAGCTAGAACACATGGGGGGGGGGGGGAAGAGAAGCTGAAGAATAAGGAGATCAAAGAACACCTGATCAATAAATATCAATACATAAATTTAATATAAAATAAAATAAATCCTTCAGACTGACAACATCAAGGACATTGAAGTCAAGAAAAAAGTACTGAATATATCATTAGAGTGAAGAAGATCTTAAAGTCCAATCTCAGTGCAGGAAATTCCATCAAGACAATTAAGATATATACAGCTAGCATAGTGGACTGGACTCAAACTGATCTAGCAGCTCTGGAGAGAAAGACCAGACAAATAATCACAATGAACCATGCCCCTCATCCATGCAGTGACGCTGGCAAAGTCTATTTACTGAGAATAAGTGGGAATGCAATTTTGCAAGTACACCAGACAAATGAAGAAGAAAGGGGGCATTGAAATAAAATCTGAAGGACAATGATGCACTGAAGCTAGTACACAGGAAGGCTTAGTGTATACCAAAGAGATCAAACTGGCCTATAAGAAAGACCAAATGAAGAATAGAAAAAAGACATGGCAAGGCAAAGTATTATAAGGCTAGTATATTGAAAAAAAAACCCAATAGGCAAAGAAAACCACAAGACTTGGCAATGGTTAAGAGCAGGAAACTTGAAGAAAGAGACAGAAGGGCTAATTCTGGCTGCAAAGTTTAAGGCTTAAAGCAAATGCATATAAAGCCAGAATAGAGAGGGCAGCAACAGAGAGCAAATGCTGTCTCTTCAGAGAAGCTGAAGAAACAGTAGAACGCCCAGTTAGCTGTTGCAAGAATATTGTACAGACTGATTACAAACAACAGCATGTCAAAGTACCAACAATGGAGCATTGGAATATTTGCAAGAAATGTTACTTGCCTGCAAGCAAGAAATACCATTTGCCTACAAGCAAGAACTGGTGGAACCACGAAATAGACAAGCTAATAAAGAATAAAAAAAACCCAATGGGCTCGGGGACTTTAGAATTCAGACAGAGAGCACCTGCCACATAACACTCCAGACTTAACAATTGTTGATAAGAAAGATAAAAATCTTTGGATAGTGAATATTGCTATACTTGGATATAGCAGAATAAAAGAGGAAGAACTAGAGAAAATCACACGATACGAAGATCTGCAAACAGAATTATTGTGGCAAAAGAAGGCAAAAATAGTACCAATTGTGATAGGTGCATTGGGTGCAATCCTAAAACACCATGAGCACAACTTACATTATTTCCATTGACAAAATCACCATCAGTCAGTTGCAAAAGGCAACTTTACTTGAAACAGCTTATATCCTGCAACGATATCTTTATTATTAAATAACATCTGTCTATCCCACCAGGTCCTTGAGAAGGACTCAGTAGGTAGACAAAAAATGCCAGATCCAGTCTAAACATTTGGTTGACTATGCAACCAATTATATATTTTTAAATAAGATGTTAGGCCACTGTGCTCCAAAACAACACCTCAAAAAGTAACTAATCCAAGAGAAGGCCCCTTGGCCAGCTTTCTCCTATATCAGTGGTTCTCAACCTTTTTAATGCTGCGACCCCCAACCGGTCGTAAGTCGAAGACTACTCAACCGGTCGTAAGTCGAGGACTACTCAACTGGTGCAGCACTGTTTGCAGAATGGGACTTTTGGTGGGCTCAGCAGGGCAGAGACAGCCTGGACAATTCCTATTGGCTTTTGAAAGCCAATATAATTAGACTCTATTCAAGAGAGTCTATTCTATTGGCTTTCAAAAGCCAATAGAATAAAAGGGAGTAGCACAGCTAAGGAAAAGGGGGAAAAAATGGCAGACTGTGTTGTTTGGCGACCCCCATGAAATGGTCGTTCGACCCCAAATGGGGTCCTGACCCACAGGTTGAGAACCACTGTCCTATATTGATTTTTTAAAAAGTTTAAAAAAAAACCTCATTCTGAGTGCAAAGCAAGTCAGAATGGATTTTTTTTTATTAATAAACACCAGTAAAGCAGAGCAAAACAGAACTTGTTCAGCAGAAAACTGAGATGTATACTAAACACATACTATTCTAAAGAAAAGAAATAATATTTAAACGGGAATTTTTTTTAATGCTACCTGAGATGTTTTTGATTAAGGTGCTACTGTGTGTATCAAATAAATACAATTTTCTATGTAAATACTATAGGATGCAAATCACATATGTGCTTATGTGGGAACAAGTCACATCAGAATCCGAATCAAAGGAGCTTATTTCTGATGTATAGGATTACATTGCTTATTTTCAGTCTTTAGGTGAAGTTTCCCAGAAGGTTAATACAAACTGCCATATAGAAACTGCATAACATATAAGATATGCATAGTTGTAAATTTTATTAGCAATGCCATTAGGTCACAATTTTAATAGTTTTGTATCAAAAATGTTTACCTTATGGATACTAGCATGAAAAAAGTCCCAGCTTGTTCGAATGATAGTCAACAGGATTGCACTGATTGCTTTTGATGATTGAAGCTTTGCAAAATAACTGAACATTGCAGTTTTAGCTTAAGTTTCTTCATGCACTGCCATTGCCAATGTAGTGGAGCTTATTAGAAAAAAATGTGCAGCAAAATAATTTCATTTTTTATATCTACATCAAAGTTAGCATAGTCCCCTCCCTGAAAAAAAATCTGCAAATAAATCAGTAGCTGCTCAATGGACACATAATATATTAAACACTATACTTTGATACAGTTTGCCAAAGAAAACTCACAACAGGTAATAGAACTTGACCAACTTTATCTGGGCTCAGAAACTAAGCAATACTGGGTCCAGTTAATGCTTGGACAGGAGACCTGCAACGAATACTAATGCTGTGTGCTAGATTAGGAAACAACAACAACAAAAACAATAATAATAATCAAGAAAAAAGAGATAGCAAATCACTTCTATATTTCTTAAAAGAAAACTACTTGTACAGCATATCTGTGAAGTCACCAAGAGTAGAGCTTGACTTGAAAGAGATTCAACTCTTCTTTCCCTCGTAAGTGTTGAAAAACATTTTCAATAGATGTAAATTAATGTACAGAAATTGTTAATGTTTGTTAGGTAACTTCTAATTGTTTTCTTTATATGATTTCCTATAAATAATTCAGTACAGAATTAATGTATGCAAGTACAGTTCAGCAGCAAATATAGGAAGCTCAGAAGCACACTTTAATATAAGAGAAATTCTAGGGATACAAAAAGGCTATATTGAAAAATAGATATTTATTGAGAATTTGATTTATCTACAAAGATTAGTAGCGTGTGACTTTCTAAAACTACTACAAAGCCAGTAGAGTTTACCATTTCAGAGGACTACACAATCATATTGGCAGTGAAGAGAATTTTGAATAATAGAAAAAGGCATTCTTAGTTTTATAAAAGATTCACATACCATAAAATATATATTACATGCTGAAATATATTTCTAAGGCTTTGTACTTTTGTACCAGTGACAGCTAAGGCCTTATATATTGCTAGGGGCTATAATTATTGTGTCTTCTTTTTAATCTTTGGGGGATTTAGGAATACTTTTAAATTTTAAAAAAGGATTATTAAGTCTATCCTTAAACTTATCAGTAAACAAAACTACAGTCAAAGAAAGTAATGCTTCCTTCTTATATGTTCCCTCTCTTTCAAATATTTGAAAGAGCAACTGCCTTTCTTTTTTTTATACATTCAGTAATCTTCTTTTGTGCTATATTTCCAACAAAGCAAGAAAAGGGTTGGGAAGAATGCTAGCAAAAAGCTAATTTTCCTTCATAAATATATTATCTCTATAACTAATTCATACTTGTCCAAACTTGCCCACTCCGTTATGTAATATCTTCCTAAAAAAGATACAGTAATACACATCCACTGATCACCTAAATCCAGAATCCAGAGGCTGGAAATCAATTGCAATGTGGTTAAATATGAACATTCAGCCAAACTGCATTACTCTATGGCATCTACACGTGTGTTACTGGCAATGTTCATAATCAAGACCTCTGATGAAATCAACACACAACAAATATATATGTCTCTAGGGAGAACCCTATTTTGATTCTCAAGACACCAAGGCAACTGTTTAACCTGCACCTGTGTGTTTTAAACTCAAGTCCACTAATCCTGTAGATAAAGAGCGACATATTAATCTTTTTATATCTATTTCATCAGAAATCTTGATTCATATCATCTTAGCTAATGTATTATGCCAGCTTGTGTTCTTCATTCAAATCTTTAACTTAACTCAATCTCTCCTGCCTGAAGTTTTAAGATCCAGGTGTCATGGTTCCGACAGATGAAACTCTTCAAAGGACTTTGAGGCATTGTTAACCTTAAAGAATCTTTTATTCAAGTAGCATAATATTGGCACTACGTAATCGAAGCCAAAAACTGAATTCCCCTCCCCTGGGCACATAATATCAAAGCACAATTCCCTCTTCCAATTAACAGTCATAAATCACATTCCCCAGTTAGCTTGAAGCGTGGGCTTCCTCTCCAGCTCACCAATTTTTTATTAGCTCTGGACTCAATAACCTTGTTTAGTGTTGTTATGTCTAACTCAGTGGTTCTCAACCTGTGGGTCGGGATCCCATTTGGGGTCGAACGACCATTTCATGGGGGTCGCCAAACAACGCAATCCGCCATTTTTTCCCCCTTTTCCTTAGCTGTACTACTCCCTTTTATTCTATTGGCTTTTGAAAGCCAATAGAGTAGACTCTCTTGAATAGAATCTAATTCTATTGGCTTTCAAAAGCCAATAGGAATTGTCCAGGCTGTCTCTGCCCTGCTGAGCCCGCCAAAAGTCCGATTCTGCAAACGGTGCTGCAAGTTGTCTGCAGCGAAGGCGAGCTGTCTGGAAGTTTCCACCCCTCCCTGCTGAGCAACTACTAAAAATGTAAGTAAAAGAGGGCCGGGGGTGGGAGGTGGGAGGCCAGCGGACGCAGGGAGGGTTGCTGGCACGCGTGGGGCCCGGCGGGTGCCTTACCTCCCTTGGACTGGGCCAGCTGGTGGCCCAGCCGGTGGTCGGCCTGCGCCATCTCTGTTGCTTGCCAGCTACGCCTCGGCTGGCGCAGGGGGCGGCACCATGCATGCGCGGCGCTCTCGGGCAGGGAAAGTCTTCGACTTACGACCGGTTGGGTAGTCCTCGACTTACGACTGGTTGGGTAGTCCTCGACTTACAACCGGTTGGGCTCGCGGCATTAAAAAGGTTGAGAACCACTGTTCTAACTGGACTCTCATTCACATCCCTCCCTCCCAGCATCATCTAACTCTAAAAGCGAAAAGGAAAAGATGGCTACATTTCCATCTATTGTCAATGCAAAAACATCCAATGTTAGCAGCACCGACACCAGGAAGATATTCAGGAAAACCTCTTAGGAGACTGTTGAAAGAATACAGATATCATAATCCCTACAACAGAACCACCTGAAGGTTATTTTGCAAGAATATCAGGTTTGAATCAGTTTGCTTAAGAAGCTTTCAGTAATTCTCTGGGATGCCTTAGGTGTAATACTCTACAGTTTACAATATCAGTTTGCACATAGGTTTGCCTCAAGGCATTTGGAAATGTTGATAACAAATACAAGATGCCTTTTTTAAATCTATGAATGGACTGACTGGAAGAACTATGTTTGTGTTACTGAGGATGGTGTGTTGAATCAGAGAACCAAGATCAGAGAGATCCTTATAATGGCATGCTAACCTCATTACACTAGTAATGGAAAACTGAAGTGGAAATTTGGTTCCTGCACGTGAAATGTGTTGCCTCAAGGTCCGTTGTCTTACTATCTAAACTGATGCACGGCTTTGTTATTTAAACATTATATGGCACAACTTTTATTCCCCGTGATTTTAGTGATCATAACCACTAAATTATTTTTAAAGTCTTTTTGAAACAAGTCTTGTAATGAATATTTCTTCAAGGTCTATTTTTAAACCTGCTACTAATGCCACTGGAGTTTGAGAACATAAATCTTTCTGAGCTTCCTTTTATGTGCTTCTAAGTTATTGCTTCTCCAGGATTTGTATGTGGGTGTAGTTAATGTATGATAGGAAAGACTGAAACTTTCAATCACATAAGCACCGAACAAGGAAAAAGGGAGTGCATACAGGATTTGGGGGGAGGGGGCATTCTTTTGCTAGTAATTGATCTGTGGAATATGAAGGCATAAGAACTGCTCCCCCAGGAATGCACCATGTTTTTTGACTTCTAAAGCCCTGAATTATATACTTGCTGCAAGTGCAGGCTGATTGTTTTCCTGATAAGACAAACTGTCCATTCCTAGCTTATCAAAGGAGCTGATAAAATAACTAGTAGGATGGGAATGTTTCCTACCAAACCATGGTGCTGCAGTGGTTAGAATGCAGTATTGCAGGCTAATTCTGACTGTCAACTGCCAGCAGTTCGACAGTTCGATTCTGACCGGCTCAAGGTTGACTCAGCCTTCCATCTTTCCAAGGTCAGTAAAATGAGGACCCAAATTGTTGGGGGCAGTATGCTGACTCTATAAACCGCTTAGAGAGGGCTGTAAAGCACCATGAAGCAGTATATAAGTCTAAGTGCTATTGCTATTACTACCAAACAGAAACTTGATTGAATACAAGTAGTCCTTGACTTATGACCACAACTGAGCCCAAAATTTTTGTTGCTAACTGAGTCCATTTGTTAAGTGAATTTTTACTACAGGTTACCAAAGTTTGTTAAGTGAATCACTGCAGTTGTTAAGTTAGTAACATAGTTGTTAAATGAATCTGGTTTTCCCACTGACTTTGCATGTCAGAAAGTAGCAAAAGGGGATTATCCAAGCCTGGGACACTGCAACTGTCATAAATTTGAGTCAATTCCCAAGCATTTAAATTTTGATCACATGACCATGGAGATGTTGCAAGGGTCGTAAGGGTGAAAAACAATCATAACTCACTTTTTTCAGGACTGTTGTAAGTAAATGAACTGTTGCAAGTCGAGGACTACTAGTAAAACATTAGTTTTGTTTATTAGAAATTTCCTCTCACATTTTCCTATATTCCACTAAAATAGGTAGTCCTTGATTTACAACAGTCCATTTAGTGACAGTTCAAAGTTACAACAACACTGAAAGAAGTGACTTATGACTGTTTTTCACACTAAGATCCTTGCAGCATCCCCGTGATCACGTGATCAAAATTCAGATGCTTGGCAACTGGTTCATATTGATGATGGTTGCAGCAAACCAGGGTCATGTGATGACCTTCTGACAAGCAAAGTCAATGGGGAAGCCAGATTGGCTTACCAATTGGGTTACTAACTTAACAACTGCAGTGATTCATACTTAACAACTGTGGCAAGAAATATTCTAAAATGGGACAAAATTCGCTTAACAAGTGTTCTCACTTAGCAACAGAATTTTTGGGCTCAATTGTGTTCATAAGTTGAGGCCTACGTGTACTCCTTCTCCCATATCCTGTTTCTTCTGATTTTAACCTAAGGCAGAGAGGCCTGCCCACCTTATGTTGCATATTTTTAGGTCTTTAAAAATGAAACAGCAGTTGAAACAAATAGAAGATTAGGTGACTGGAGGCTAAAGCATATAAGGAACGGCTGCTGGAATTGGGTATGTTTAGTTTAATGAAGAGAAGGACGAGGGGGGACATGATAGCAGTGTTCCAATATCTCAGGGGCTGCCAGAAAGAAGAGGGAATCAAGCTATTCTCCAAAGCACCTGAAGGAAGGACAAGAAGCAACGGGTGGAAACTAATCAAGGAGAGAAGCAACCTAGAACTAAGGAGAAATTTCCTTACAGAACAATTAACCAGTGGAACAACCTGCCTCCAGAAGCGGTGAATGCTCCAACACTGGAAGTTTTTAAGAAGAGACTGGACAACCATTTGTCTGAAATGGTATAGGGTTTCCTGCCTGAGCAGGGGGTTGGACTTAATGATCTCCAAGGTCCTTTCCAACTTTATTATTATTATTGCTATGTTGATGATAATGACGGTGGATTATTTGAGGGACTGCTTCATCTCCATTCCATTTGCCAGTCCATCAGGAAGAAGAAGGATGTTGCAACAGCCATCTGATAAGGAGCAGCATCTGGCGGGTCCCTGGAGAGGGGCTTTTTTGTGTTGCCTTTGCCTTATGGAACATCCTCATCCCTGAGGTAAGGTTGGCTCCATTCTTATTAATTTTTGCAAGTGCCTCAAAACCTGGCTTGGTGATCAGGTCTGAGGGCCCCAAGGGATTGATGAGTTGTTGAAGCAGCTCCAGTGTTGTTTGTTGCTCTCTCCTTGACTTTTTAATTATATTATTAATATTTTAAATTGTTGATTGTTTTAGTATCATTTTTTTTACTGAATGCAAGTCATGTTCTGTAAGATAGGCAGAGATAGATAGAGAGATAGATAGATAGATAGATAGATAGATAGATAGATAGATAGATAGATAGATAGATAGATAATTATATCACGAAGTGGTATAAAATTATTATGCCATGAAGTGATATAAAATATGAGATGTATAAATATGTATAAATATAGTATAAAATTTGGATGCACGTGTGGCATGATCATGCCAGTGATGAATGGTGCATATCTTATATGTTATGGTGTTGGTGTTTTAGTAACAGGCAATCATAGACAGCAGAAAATTGGTAATTTAGAGGGCAATAACAATGACAATCCCTGAAGATATCAATAGCAATAATACTTAGATTATATACTGCTTCACAGTGCTTTATACCCCTCTCTAGGCGGTTTACAGAGTCAGCATATTGTCCCCAATAATCTGGGTCCTCATTTTACTGACCTCGGAAGGATGGAAGGCTGAGTCAACCTTTAGCCAGTCAGGATCAAACTCCTGGAGTGAGCAGTGAGTTAGCCTCCAGTACTCCATTCTAACTATTGCGCCACCATGGCTCTTTGAGATGAGAGGATGAGAAACTGCCAATCCTCATTTAGTGGGCAGAAGACTTCCAGTCCTTTGATAGCAATAATGAATTCAGTGGGCAGGAAACTGGTGATTCCAAGTTAGCAAGCACAAAATCATAAGCTCTTCAATGAGGTTCTCTACAGCAGAGGTCGCCAACCTTTTGGGCACCAGGGACCAGTTCCGTGGAGAAACTTTATTCTGAATTCAAGAAGGAGAAATCTTCATAATCCCCTTTTAATTTAGATTAATACCGCTTGACTTTGTATTATTAGTTTTATTTATTTGAATCTATGCTATGTGCACTTCAGTAGAAAAATGAAACTGTATGAATGGTTTGAGCTCCAAGTATCCCACACAGCATACTGTGCTTCCTGGATCAATGAATAAAGTTTACAAATCTAGATGATAAAACTCTATGAGGGAGGGAAAGAAACAGAGGTTTTCAAAGGGACACAACTTTGAATTTAAAATACATAAACTCTAAAAGCTAATTTGCCCATTTCCAACTCAAAAGGGGGTAGCAACAGATTTAAAATATGGATTTATTGTATTTGTCAGTTTAATTCCAAGCGACAAATATTTTACCTACAGTTCATCTCTATGGTCTAAAACTATGCAAAGAACATATTATACATGCCCCCTGTCTTTAAAAGATGACTGTATTTAAAATAACATAAATGTTTTGTGTTTTTAAGCATAAAATATTGGTTCATAAAAGAAAAAGAGTTTAAAGCAGCTTATAATATGTAGCATTGATCAAAGGTTGTGTTTTTTTAGGGCATTCAGCAAACCTGGTCTGGCCCCTTCTTTGCTTTTTGACAACATAAAGTTAAATCTTCTTTGTTCTGAATTTCTCTGCCAGCACAGTGGCAACCCCTGAAGAGGAATAATAACAGGGAATGGGATGATAGTCTAGTGATGGTCAACCTTTTAGAGATTGAGTGCCCCAAAACTGCCCCCACCTGCCCTGCTCTGCGCCCCGTCAGCTCCACCCCTGCCCCCACCGCCTCGACGGCCCGCCATATATCGCCCAGGGGGCCCAGCAGCACCATGGTGGCCATGCCCTCCGCCTGTGCGCCACAGCATCATCTGCATGCAACGGGGTGCTAGGGCGGAGTCTTGTCCCCACTGCCCAGTTGCCATGTCCTTGGCTGCGCTGCTCCGCACGGACACCCTCAGGGGCAACTCTCTCCGGGGGGCTGCTGGTAAGAAGGGGCTGTAGGGGGAGGCGGGGCTAGGCGACAGTGCACGTGCCCACAAAGAGGGCTCTGAGTGCCACCTCTGGCAGGGTGACGCTAGCACTGGCGGAATCCTCAGGGGTGGGGCAGGGTGGCACTAGCACCGGGACATGGGGGTGGAGCAGTGCTAGTGCCAGTGGGATGTTCGCTGCTAACGCAAGTGTGGGATTGTGACTGCATGCGCGTGTATGCATACACTGGCTATCCCTTCACGCTGCCCGGTGGCCAAGCGACTGGGCCAGTAGTGGGCCGTGGCCCACAGGTTGGGGACCCCTGATGTACTGTATACACCTTCTACCTTGGAGTTCTTCAACTACAGAGATAAAGCTGTTATACGTGTCTTACAGTATAACAGAGTTGGAAAGGATCTTGAGATCTTCTAGTCCAACCCTCTGCTCAAGCAGGAGACCTCATGCCATTCCAGACAAATGGCTGTCCAATTTATTCTTAAAAACCTTCAGTGATGTAGCACTCACAACTTCTGATTACTAGTTCTAACTAACTAACAGAGATATCAGAAAAGGGTGCAACAGCAGGGTATATGGCTTGCAGCATGTAGTTTATATAAAGCTTGAGACAAAGAAAGTTGGCCCCTGAATTTTGGAGCAGTAAGGCAACGGCAACATTTCTATCCCTTTCCTCTGTTCCTTACTAACTAAGCAGACTGGAAGTTTATTTACAATGATTTCTAATGAGCTTATTTGCCTTTCTTCTGGGTAATTTTATGAAATGCACAGAGTAAAACAACAAAACAGAACAAATGACTGGATGAACATTCTGTGAGTACAGCACTGTGAGCAATGTTATGAGCTTACATCCTGCAAAACGTTACACACTGTTATACAAGCATAACAGGGTGCCAGTACTAAAGCTACCAAATACAATGTTTATAACCTGTATTTTTAAGGCTGTCTTTCCAACTGCAAATTAAATTAGAAATACCTACACAAATCTGTATATGCATCTATTTGGAACTCATATATTCAACACATTATAGTCATCCAGAGACTTTTGGAATGGACAGCCATGATAAATTTAAATAATAACAAAAAATAAAAATGCTTGTTTGATGCATGCTGTGCTGCAATAAATAAAGATTGCCCTTTCATATAATACTCATTTATTTAAATAAATAAATGATTACTTTATAAAAAAGCAGTGTTAATAATCATTATGCATCATAATCTGGAAGAATTTAAACTGCAATAGTCCTCCTCTGGAGCAGTAGAGTCTTGGAACCTCTAGTATGAGGGCAAGAATTGTTGTCAAATGTACAGATATAGAATAGGTGGAACCTAGTTCAACAGTAATAACTGTGAGACGGATCTACCGTAGGAGTCCTAGTGGACAATCATTTAAGTATGAGCCAGCAGTGTGCTGCAGCTGCCAAAAAAGCCAATGCAATCTGTATCAACAGAGAGATAGTATTAAGCTAAAGGTAAGTATTAGTATTGCTCTATACTGTACTGGGAAGACCACTGGGAAGAGCAACAGATATGATTAGGGGACTGGAGGCTGAAGCGTATGATGAACAGTTGTGAGAATTTCCAAGCTCCTGCCCACCAGTTCGAAAGCATGAAAATGCAAGTATATTAATAGGTATCACTTCAGTGGGAAGGTAACATATATCCCTTTGGCATATAGACATGAAACAACTGACAGGGAATCCTTTACCTTTGGTCTAATGAAGAGAAGGATTAGGGGTGACATGATAGCAGCCTTTTTATCTCTGAGGGATTATCACAGAGAGGTGGGGATCAACCTATTCTCCAAAGAAGGCAGGGCAAGGAAGGACAAGGAAGCAATGGATGGAAAATTATCAAAGAGAGAAGCAACCTACAACTAAGGAGAAATTTCCTAATAATTAGAACTAGTAATCAGAAGTTGTGAGTGCTACATCACTGAAAGTTTTTAAGAATAAATTGGACAGCCATTTGTCTGGAATGGCATAAAGTCTCCTGCTTGAGCAGGGGGTTGGACTAGAAGACCTCAAGATCCCTTCCAACTCTGTTATACTGTAAGACACATATAACAGCTTTATTTCTGTAGTTGAAGAACTCCAAGGTAGAAGGTGTATACAGTACACCAGGGGTCCCCAACCTGTGGGCCACGGCCCACTACTGGCCCACAGTCGCTTGGCCACCGGGCAGCGTGAAGGGATGGCCAGTGTACACATACACGCGCATGCAGTCACAATCCCACACTTGCATCAGCAGCGAACATCCCGCCGGTGCTAGCGCTGCCCCGCCCAGAGTGTCCCACTGGCACTAGCGCCACTCCACCCGTGTCCCGGTGCTAGTCCCACTCTGTCCCACCCCTGAGCATCCTGCTGGCGCTAGTGCTGCCCCCGAGTGTCCCCCTGGTGCTAGTGCTACCCTGCCCCCGAGCGTCCCGCCGGCGCTAGCGTCACCCGAGCATCCCGCCAGTGCTAGCACCGCACCGCTCCTGAATAGGGCAGTACATGAAACCACGCCCCCTCCGGTCCGCAGAAAAAACGGTCTCTGGTGCTCAAACGGTTGGAGACCTCTGCAGTATACCATATAGATGTCATGCTTTGAAAATAAGTATTATGAAACCAAAAAGCAATTAATACTGGTATAAATCCACTAAGAAAAGTCTTCATTATCTATAATATATTACTAACTGAAAATACACTAAACTTCTTTCATAGCTTTAAAAACACATATTGGTTTTACCCATATAATACTAAACAGTGTATGTGTATCATTTGGTTTATTCTTTTTTCTGTAACTACACATATATATTGATCACTAGCTGTACCCAGCCACGCATTGCTGTGGCTCAGTCTGGTTAAATGAAAAAGAAAGAAAAGAGAAAGCACACGTTTGTAATATGTTTAATTTCACAATACTTGTGGGCATACAATATTTTTTGTTGTTCCATTGTCTGTGCAGATATAGAGATTGTCTGGTTTGCCGTTGCTGTTTTTCAAAAAAAGCATGTTTTTACCTGTCACAGGTGTGACATCTATATAATAGTAGGTATATACAAACACGCGCGTATTCGAATGCAATGTTGTGTCAAAATTTCAAAGCAATCGGTGAAGAAGTTTCGGAGATTTAAAATTTTGAACAAATGAACATTTACATTTTTATTTATATAGATTACTTCTTGGCATCTGTATTCACTGATTACAACTAAACTGAATGTAAGCATTTTGGAGTCAGAAGGAGTGACAAAATTTGCAATAATCATGACCGAGGTCAAAAAGTTGCAAACAAGGGGATTCTATAGGAAAATAGGATTAATGGGACCATTCAGAGAAACTGAGCTGCCAAGAAGATAACAGCAACAATGAGATCTCTAAAATATTATCTGTAAGCTATTTTTTTTAAAAGTTACAGAATAGCTGGGATATAAAAATCATCTGGATAAGTTCCACTTATGCTAAAAAATATTTTATCTTCAGAGATTACCTCCATACTCTTCTCCACTGTATCAGACAGCATAGGCAATTATCAACAGGATCCTTAATAAAATGAGTTGCTTTGAATTTTTAGGTTGTTCTCATGTTTGAATTGTTCAATATCCCATTTTTAACAACCCCAAATTGTCCCTTATCTCTATACATTGCATATTAACAAAAGAGAAGGGGTAGGTTTTGCTTGCTTTTTGAGAAATAGTGTCTGGGACTTTTATTTCTTTAGAATTTTTGATAGACCTACACAGCTGTTTCCATTATTACTGAAAATGTATGAACACTTAGCCTGGGATTGTACAGTCCCATCCAATGTAAACTCTTTGATTTCTCTTTTAAAACCTAGGAAAACACCCAGGTCTGACCGTTTTATGCCCAAGATCCTGAAAGTCAATGTGTCCTTGTGGACAACTCTTTTGGCAGCATTATTTATACAATAAAGAAAATAAGTTCTTGGACTTCATCCTGAACACAGCAACTCCTAATTATAAAATGGCTGAAAAAATATTGTCTCAATTATAAGTCTTTTATTTGCTGTCAATAACTGGGAAGCTATCAGATATGTGGGTTTGATGTCTCTGGGTCCTAAACAGGCCAGTTTTCGAAAAGGGGAGTCAATTCTGCACTTCGGTCTTAAATCTTTAACAAAGAAGTAAATGCTAGTTTCATATAAAAATTTGTATTTCATGTCCACTCAGTTGAAATTTATTTTTGATTCTATTTCTAGAGAGAAATTGTGATAGAACATTTAATTACCTTCCTTTTGATAAAAGATTGCTGCACTTAATTACTTGTCTGTATCAGAGTGCCAAGATTCAAGTCAGATGTGGTTCTGGTGTGCCCTAAATGCCAGAAGAGAAGTTCAATAGAGTTGTATCCTTGTTCCTAATGTTTTTATCTTATATATTCATAGCCCTTTTACCTCTTCTATTTAACCCATTTTCTTTCTGAATGTAGAATCCTACTGTTACTGTATTTTGACAACACTGTACTTTTGTTGATGATTAGGTTAAAATGCCTCAAAAAGGCTATTTTTCATTCTTCTCTATTTCTGGAAAAGTGGTTCAAAGGCAATCAGGCACCAATTAAAAGTGGTGCAAAGGCAATCAGTCATTTCTTCTTTAATAAATAAAAGGGTTAAGTTATACCTGCATCCTTGCCAAGTTTCTAAAGCTTTGCCACAGCGTCTGTGCAATGTCCTTGTGGCTGAATTGATTGCTAACTTTTTGGTAGTAGATATAAAGATATGTAAGAGTGTAATTGATCACAAGGTTGGGCTGTAGAGTTGTTTTATGGGAGTCAATAAATTAGTAGCATCTTACACAATAACATTTGTAACAGCTTATAAACTACAGATAGTCTTTGAACTGCAAAGATTTGTTGCAACAGCACTAAACAAACGATCTTTATGACTGGTTCTTGAAGTTCCATCTGTCCTAGCACCCCTACAGTCCTGTGATTGCAATTTGAGTGCTTAGCAACCAAATTGCACTTACATCCAGTTGCAGCATCCCATCATCATGTGATCGCCACTTGCAACCCTCTCTGTTGGCTTCCCTAGAAAGTCAATGGGAAAGCTAGCAGGGAAGGTCACAAATCACTGGGGCAAGTCTCCCTCACTTAGGTACCCTCCACCACCCCCTCTGCGCTTGTGCTGCACTGGCCACTTGTACACCCCTGGGCAATCTTCCCAGCTCATGCCTCTTTCACCTACCATGAAATTCCACAACGTGTGCCATGCCTCTCACACATTCCCTTGCATTCTCCCCAGACCACACAGCACCTTTCAATACACTGCCTCACACCCTTCTCGGACCTCTCCATGCCGTTCATACACCTTCTTACGCCCTCTCTGACCCACAGTTTGTCTAGGCACTCTTCTGTTCCCTCCCATTCCTAGAAGTAGCCACTTATCTGCCTATCAGCCTGGGACTTGCAACTTCTTGCCAGCTTCCCCACCGATTTTGATTTTGGGAAGCTGGCAGGAAGTTGCCTTGCTCAAAAACCATGGGATTCAGTTATTCACAGCATCTGGGATTGCCGGGATTGCCATTGCTAAGTTATCTGGTCATGCTTTAGAATTGCATTGTTTAGTGATAAAGATTCCAATTCCAATTCCAACTGGAAGATGAGGACTACCTGTATGACTGGAGTTTAAAGGAAAAACCATTAAACAAATTAACACATCAATGTGTTTGTGGTTTTATTTCTATTTTATTATATGTTATAAAACTTATAGAACTAAAACTTCCTTTGTATTTTAATCAGTTCATTATGGATTATTTCTGTATAATTTTTTTGATTTTGGGAAGCTGCATTTATGACTGTAGGGATGATGTTGATGTGATGTGTTAAAATTAAATTAATAACAGTTAAATCCATTTGTTTTCACATTAAAAAATGGGCCATTATTTATCCAAAGTATATAATCGTCCAAACTACTAAACAATCACCAAAGAAGACTGTTCCAATTCAGAAAGAGAAGTGACTTCTTTAGAACATTATATAATTGATGGAAAATGCAAATGCTTCCAAACTTTATTACTACAATTATTTTGCAATCAGAAAAGTGCATTGTGTCCATTTTCATTGTACTTATATATATTTGTTTCCGAACATTTTTTTTAAAAAACAAGCATTTACAAAAATAATTAGAGGGCCGTGTGGGACTTATTTCACACATTAATTTTCAAGGCTGTGCAACGCACATGAAAGAAGTATGTATTTTGCCAAATGCACCAGGAAGAATGAAGTACCTCCCTTGGATATGTTGAAATGCAATATCTTCTACAAAATTGATTATTTTATTTGTTGTTTATTTTGAAAATGTATGTAGCTGCCCAACTCATTCATGGCAACTCCAGGCAACTTACAGAAGTAAAACCCGATATACAAAACCCAATAACCCCCCATTTCCCCTGGCAATAACAATTAAACATACCACTTGATGGGCTCCCCAGGCCTGTTGGCAAAACCATGACTTCAGGGCCTTTCCAAAGAGTATCAAGTTGGAGCCCAATGTTATCTCCATGTATATGATGTTCCACAGGGACATTAAATTGCAAGCCACCCACAGCTCTGCATATATGTGTAAGTTCAGCCCCTTTACTTTACGGGCAGTCTTGTAGAAACATAGCCAGTCTATGCATGTGCACACGAGGGATATCTTGCAGATCAGGGAAGAGGGCTTTGCAATAGACACCGCTGTTTTAAAGAGATGTTTCATAAAATATGTAAACAAAGGGTGAATCAAGTGTTTTCTATAGAAACACTTGATTCACCCTTTGTTTACATATTTTATGAAACATCTCTTTGGAATAACTTCTGTCAAGAGGAAGCTGTTATCATACACGACTCTGTTGTATCTTCTTATATGAGATAATGGAAAATATCTGGTTTTAGGTTAAAGAAAAAAAAATGAGCTGTAATTTGTCAACTGGTACAGAATTAAAGGAGATAGTGAGGAAAGTGTTGTGTGAAGTGATCCTTTCAAAATAAAATGTGGCAATATATTCCATCCCTAAAATTTACATGGAATTTTAAGTTCACCATGTTGAGTGCAATTTTTTTCACATCAACTACTGTATTATGTCTAATAAATGCTGATGAAATTGAAACAACTCACTGCTACTAAAGCTGTTGAGTTAGATTGAATAATTAATGGAAAAAATCAACTTAATGTTACATGGATCTATTCTGGTTATGTATAACATTGTATTGTATTGTACTGAGAACAAAGGAAGAGTGGACTTTTCAATTTCATGTTGCTGAAATAAATGTGACAGTACTGTAATTTGTAAAACTCTTGAGTAGTGAAAATGTTTGAGTTATGATAGCTTTCATCCACTTGATGGCAGTGTGAACAGGCTAGGCCTGTTTCCTCTATTCAAGCTGGGAATGTCAGGGAGAACTGTAGGGTACAAAGTGCTAATAAAAATCTAGACTAAAATTCTTAGATTATTGGAAATAACCAAGCTAACTTGTGCAAATCTCATACACTACGTCATTATAATTACAGAATTCATATCACTTCAAAGTATTTGAAACATAATTTTAAAAAGTTAAGTTGAAAATAATAAAACCAGGTTTATTTAATCTGATTTATTTAACCTCAGAGAGAATGAATGGTTCATTTAAAAATGAAACTTCTAAAAATTATTAACAAAGATAATGTTTCATAGAGACTCTATATTTCTAGTTTTTCAATTTGTATTTTAAAATTATACACAAGTGGTTTAACTGAGAGATCTGTTGATTGGTTAATAAACTGAGCCCTTTCATCAATTCTACTTTACTATCCAACTAGTTAAAATTTATTAAGTATACATCTCCCAAATTTTGAAATCTCAGCTTAGAGAGAGCTATATTCATCCCTTATTTTAAAAAGTTTATATTTAATCATCTCAGTCTTATTCTTAAAAGAATCTTGTCTTCATAGGCATTATTTTGGGTAAAAAAAAAATCCTATTGGCTTCATACCTATTGGGAATGGATACAGATTTCATACAGCATAATTAGAATATGCAGTCACAGTCCAATAACTGCATTTATTAATTTTATATTTTAAAAAGCACTAAGTCAGCAAATGCTAATGTATCACACCAAGTCAGCATGAATAGAAGTCAGCATGAATAGAAGAGATGTTAGATTAACCTTATCCCAGTTTTCCATTAGATAACTACCTTGTCATATTGTTTAAGAGCTGTAAACATATCATGGTAGCAAACCATTTAATAAATAGCCCGTGATTTTTTGATTAGTATACTGGCTAAGTATAGCCTAGATAGCATAATTAAGTAGATACATAACTGATTCAAAAATCATATTCCAAAAAGTGCTTGCCTCATTATCATTTTTATTAACAAGATTCGATCCTGGGCCTTGTGCTGTCCAATATATTTTAATAATTTTAATGAAGAAGTAGAGGGAATTCTTGACAAATTTCCAGATGGCATGAAACTGTGTGGGAGTTAATATCCTAGAAGATGGTAACAAGATTCAAAATGATCTTAATAGATTGGAAAAAGAACTGAGACTAAGATAACAACATTTAACAAAGATAAATACAAAGTTCTTCACATAGTATAGAGGATTCAAATTGATAGACACAGCTTGGGGATATGTGGCTTGGCACATTTATTTATGTAAACAGTATTTATGAAAAGGAATAGTAATTGGTAACAAACCTAGTATGAGTTAACAGCAGCAATAATGGCAAATGAATTTTTAGGCTGCATCAACATAAGTTAATTTCCAAAATCAAAGGAAATGATACCTCCCCTTTATTTGGGGTCAGACCTTCCTTGAGCATCAGTTTTTAAAAAAATATTCAGGAAAATTGGTTGTACAAAACATTCAAAGTAAAATACTAGTCCTTAGCTTACGTCCATACATTCAGTAACTGTTCAAAGTTACAGTGGCACTGAAAAATGAACATATGACCAGTACCCAAAGTTCCAGCTGTCACAGCACCCCTACGGTCATGTGACTGCAATCTGGACACTCAGGTGCGACAGTTTCTGACAACATCATTGCAACATCACCAGTCACATGATCAGCATTTGCAATCTTCCCTGCCAGCTTCCCACAAGCAAAGTCAATGGGGAAGCCAACAGGGAAGATGACAAGTCACTCCTGCCCTCTTACAGTCTTTGCCAACTTTCCCAGATCCTCCCAGCCTCCCCCAACTCACAGGCTGCCTTTGTGGGTCCTCTCAAGCTTTCCCTGGCCTCCCACGACTCACTGCGCCAGCCTGTGTATCTTGACATTACTGGGGAAACTAGGATTGTCAGGATTGCGGTTGCTAAGTGATACATCCTCCTTCACTGATTATGGATGATCATTAAGTAGAGGTTGGTCCACTATCTATCAAGATACATTTGCATTTTATCCTCATAAGAACAACTCTATTAGGTAAGTTGGGTTGAGAGAGAACGATTGGCCCAACGATTTACCCAGTAAACTTCTTTGGTTGAGTGGAGACTTGAACTTGGGTCTCCCCAGGATTAGTCTAACACCAACATGTCAAACCTGCTGAAGCTTTGCTGAATCTGACATCTGATTGCATTTCACTGTGCATGGCCCTGCACCTTGACATATCTTCACCTCTATTCTCTTTGTTATTTATTGGCAAAGTTTGATATATTAAGATTATGCCCAAAGTTATCTCACAACATATTAAAAGACTAATCTAGTAAGTTTATAGCTCAGCATCACGGAGAATAAAGCCTATCAGAAATTTTAAAAACAGAACAAACAAGGACAGACTTCTGTTCCACAGGAGAAGCCCTCCAATATTAGCCTACAATCATTTCATTCTATCTCAATTACCTAAAATATACACTAACATTATTTCCTTCCACCATTTCTACCTGGCTCCTTCAGCCTCCTCCCAGTCCCTATATCAGTCATGGAGCACAGATTTGAGTTGTAAAAACATTCAAATTTCAAGTTCAGGATCTCTAATAAAGGTCACTATTCTGCATACCTAATCAAATTATTAAAACCTACCTACCTGGTTGCCACTATTCAATTAAGATTGCTTCCTTCAAATAATCCAGCGGGGCGTCTCTTCAAAGTTGACAAGCCAACAAGGATGGTCAAGAAATGATGTCTACGGGGGAACCTGTTTCATTCAACTTCCAACCTTCAAGCAGAATATCTCATCAAGCAGCAAAAAGGCACCTTCATACTGTTATGTCATGCAGGTCTGAATCTGGAAAGCACAGTGACTGTTTATCTGTGGAACCCTATGAGCTTGGTTGTTTTCAGGCAGACATTTCATTATCCAACTAGGAACATTTCAGTGCATCCAGTTCATTCTTTTCCACTGGCACATTTAGGTAGTTAATAGCAGTTCAGTTTTTGCACATAAAACCTGGCAAAACCTGCAGAGCAAATTACTCTATTAGGCTTACTTATTCAATTTTGCAATTAATGTTGCTTGGCAGTAACAGTAACTGGGAAAGAAAAATGAGCCAGCAGTAGCACAAGATTATGATGAAAGTTGCAGTAAGATTAGAAAGGGCAGTCTCTTTTGTAGCTATAATGATGAAGCTGTACACTGCGAGCCACAGAATGTAGAATCTTTTTATTACAGTCAGGTGTAGCAATTGCTACTTCCGTTCTCAGTGGTAACAAGTAACAGAAATGCTGCACAGATCTCTGTGCTTAAATAATCTACAGCACACAAGTTGGTAGGAAAGCAAATGCTACAATAATTGACTCACTGATAACTTTAAAAGTATCCAAAATGACACATAAAATATTATTTCTAACATTTATTGGACATTCAATTAATGCTTGGTTTAATAGAACATTACCCTCCCATATATTAAAAAGGCACCCAAATTGGAAAAATACAAGTTTTGCAACAATTTGCTATGAAAGTTAATAAAGAAAAGCAGAATTTGCAGCAAAAACACATAAAACAAGTTGGCAGTAGCAAGCATAAAACAAGTAGCAGGAATATGCCAATCCAAAGGAAAATCAACAAAAACCTTACCCTGAATGTGAACTATCACTTGCACTATTCTGTTTTTGTAGGTATATTCTAATTTTGCAGTATATTTCTTGACTCCTCATTTCAGTGTCCTCAATGAGATGGGTAGCTATATAAATTGAATGAACGACAGAATGACTGACTGACTGAATAAACAAACAAACGAACGAACAAGTAAATGTCAGTTCTAAGCCTGATTAAACTAAATCTAATTCATTCACTTTAGATGCTGCCCAGAAAGTGGTTGCTATACCTGTTGTCATTGGGTTTTTTTTAATGCTGAGGACACTGACTTTCATTAATAGAGCCTGCAGCTCATTTCCATGTTCAACTATCAGAATAGTGTTGTCAGCATAGTACTATCATTTATGTTTCTTCCTCCAGTTTTAAAGCTTATCTTCTTTCAATCAATTTCCCTTAATAGGTATTCAGCATATGGTAAGAATACACAATAGGAATACATGGCCTTGTCTTACTCTTTTGGCAACTTGGGGCTGGTTTGTTTATCCGTGTTCTATCTGCACTGTGGCCTCCTGATTTGTATATAGGTTTAACATGAAGACAGTGAGATGTTTTTCTAAGCACATTCCACAGTTTGACAAGACTGACACAAATGCCTTTCTATAATCAATGAAATACCTACTGACTTCTTTTTGGTATTCTCAATTATCCAGCATACATCAACAATAATGTCTTATGGTTGGATGTAAGCTGTAAGGATGGGTCATGTGCACGCTCCTCTGTAAAGTGCATGATAAATAAATGTCTTACATAACAATGAACAATTCAGCATTCTTCCTAGCAAGTATGTTATATTTCACTAATGTAAAAGAAAAATTGCATTGGAGTAAGAAGTAAGAAATTAACTGCTTGATTTTTCCCAAACTTCAAAAACACTGAATACATAAGCGGCAAATAACAGAAATACAGAGTTGGAAGGACCTTGAGGTCTTCTAGTCCAACATCCTGCTCAAGCCGGAGATCCTATATCATTCCAGATAAGTGGCTGTCCAATCTCTTCTTAAAAGCATCCAGTGATGGAGCACCCATAATTTCTGAAAGTAAGCCATTCCACTGATTAATTGTTCTCACTCTTAGGAAATTTCTTCTTAGCACAGGGCTGCTTCTCTCCTTGATTAGTTTCCATCCATTGTTCTTGTCTTCTGGTGCTTTGGAAAATAGGTTGACCCCCTTTTCTTTGTGGCAGCCCTTCAAATATTAGAACACTGCTATCATGTCACTCCTACTCCTTCTTTTCACTAGACTAGACATACCAATTCCTGCAACCGTTCTTCATATGTTTTAGCCTCTAGCTCCCTAATCATCTTTGTTGTTCTTTTCTGCACTCTTTCTAGAGTCTCCACATCTTTTTTATAATATGATGATTTATAATATGGGTTCAAAACAATTGTCACACTTTGATGTACACTAATATACATTTCTATTTGCTTTGATGATAAAACCAATTCAAACAGAAATAAGGTTTGAAATAGAACTGGTAATATGGGAAGGCATTTCTATTATATTTCTATTATGAAACCTTATTCCAGTAATATTTAACAATATTCTGAATGTATCAGTAGAACTGAGAGACACAGGTTGTTTCAAAGTATGACATTAATTATAAATTGTGCAATATATTGCTATTTTTAATTAGCATATGTGACTGTAAACAATAGCACACACTTATCTTTGATATTCCCCAAATACGTTAAAGCGTTAAAATTATTATGACTGCAGTAATAAACATAATGCCAAGAAATGGCTGCATGGGAAGAAAATATCACAGGGAGCTTAATTGGCTTTAATTTTTATGCCAAGCAGCGGAGTGAACTTCATCAATTAGCAAACTAGCTAGACAATAGTTTTATTTTAGTTGACTAAATTGCAGTGCAAAGCTGATGTATCAGGTCTTACATTTTTTTTCTATTTGTCCGCTGCAAGCATGACAGATAGGGAGAATTGGAATAGTTTATAAAGGCCACTTTTAAAAAAAGTTGTTAAAATTAAACTATCAGCAAAACAGGCCTATTACATTAATTTGTCAACAAGAAATATATTTTATGCAATGGAAATGTAGTTTTCAAAGTTATTTGCCAATAAAGCACGTTTAAGTACAATATTCTAGAATTCATTCCATTTTTTGGTCCAACCCCCTGCTCAGGCAGGAAACCCTATACCATTTCAGACAAATGGCTGTCCAGTCTCTTCTTAAAAACTACCAGTGTTGGAGCATTCACCGCTTCTGGAGGCAGGTTGTTCCACTGGTTAATTATTCTAACTGTCAGGAAGTTTCTCCTTAGTTCTAAGTTGCTTCTCTCTTTGATTAGTTTCTATCCGTTGATTCTTGTTCTGCCTTCAGGCGCTTTGGAGAATAGCTTGACTCCCTCTTCTTTGTGGCAACCGCTGAGATATTGGAGCACTGCTATCATGTCACCCCTAGTCCTTCTTTTCATTAAACTAGACATACCCAATTCCAGCAAGTGTTCCTTATATATTTTAGCCTCCGGTCCCCTGATCATCTTTGTTGCTCTTCTCTGTACTCTTTCTAGAGTCTCAACATCTTTTTTACATCGAAGTGACCAAAACTGGATGCAGTATTCCAAGTGTGGCCTTACCAAGGCATTATAAAGTGGTATTAACACTTCACGTGATCTTGATTCTATCCCTCTGTTAATGTAGCCTAGTACTGTGTTGGCTTTTTTGGCAGCTGCAGCACACTGCTGGCTCATATTTAAGTGACTGTCCACTAGGACTCTGAGACCCCTCTCACAGTTACTACTATGGAGCAAGGTACCACCTATACTATACCTGTACATTTGGTTTTTCTTGCCTAATGTAGAATCTTACTTTTTTCACCATTGAATTTCATTTTGTTAGATAGCGCTCAGTGTTCAAGTCTGTCCAGATCCTCCTGTATCTTAAGCCTGTCTTCTGGAGTGTTGGCTATTCCTGCCAGCTTGGTGTCATCTGCAAATTTGATGAGTTCCCCATCTATCCCCTCGTCCAAATAATTGATGAAGATGTTGAAGAGCACTGGGCCCAGAACAGAGCCCTAGGGCACTCCACCACACACTTCCCTCCATATAGATGCAGTTCCATTGAGGACAACACACTGAGTACGGCCGGTCAGCCAGCTACGAATCCATCTGGTGGTGATGCTATCTAACCCACATTTTTCTATCTTATCAAGTAGTAGGTTCTGATCTACTTTATCAAATGCCATATTGATGTCCAAATAAATTATATCCACAGCATTCCTCTGGTCCACTAATTTTGTCACTTGGTCAAAGAATACAATAAGATTTGTCTGGCATGATCTGTTTTTGACAAACCCATGTTGGCTTTTAGTAATGACTTTGTTTGCCTGTAGGTGTTCGCTGACTCGTTGTTTGATTATCTTTTCCAGAATCTTCCCAGGTATTGAGGTCAGGCTGATAGGTCTGTAGTTTCCTGGATCTATCTGTTCCCCTTTTTTGAAGATGGGAACTACATCAGCTCTTTTCCAGTCCTCTGGTAGTTCTCCAGTGCTCCAGGATCTTTGAAAAATATAGTTCAGTGGTTCTGAGATCACATCTGCCAGTTCCTTGAGAACCTTGGGGTGTAATCCATCTGGTCCTGGTGATTTGAACTCGTCTAGACTGGACAGGTGCTCACTTACCATTTTCTTGCCTATCTTAATTTGTGTTTCTAATCTGTTTTTTATGGTATTATTTTTGATAGGTTGGACTATTTTTTCCCTTTGTGTAAAGACAGATGCAAAAGACAACTTAAATAGTTCTGCTTTCTTCCTGTTGCTTGTCACCTTCTTGTTACTTTCCCCCACTAATGGACCTTTCCTTAACTTTTTTCTTATTTTTTACATATTGAAATAAGCTTTTTTTGTTATTTTTGACTTTGGTCACAATCCTTAGTTCGTTTTGAGCCTTAGCTTTCCTCACTTCATCTTTGCAGGCTCGGACTATTTGTTGATATTCTGCCTTAGTTATGTGCCCCTCTTTCCACTTTTTATACTTGTCCTTTTTATCTTTCAATTTATCAGAGAGTTCTTTATACAACCATGCTGGTTTCTTTTGAGAGCTGTTATTTTTCTTCTTTGTTGGGATTGTGCTAGTCTGGGCTTTTATTATCTCACTTTTCAAAATTTCCCAAGCTTCTTGAGTTAACCTTAATCCTGCTCAGGTTCACTAAGGGATAAAGAATCACAACATAATTTTCCTAGTAGCCATGTACTTTCTGTTAAATTATACTCATTTTTTCAAAACCTTTTTGAAAAACATGTTTCTCATTTTCCTCCTTCTTTAACCAAGGTCTCGGAACAATTTAGTCTTTTTGCATATTGATCCCAGTTTTAAGTTTCTGTCATTTGCTTTCTAAAAGCTTTATATTTTTCATGTTCCTCACTGGTTGCCAATGATAAATTATTCTTACATAATTAGAAGCCAGTGGAATTTGTAAATATTACATTAATGTCTTATTTTGAATGGATCCATCTTCAAAATATTTGTGATGAACTGTATCCATGAGTTGTGGTGATAGAGCTCTAGATTTTACGTAATATTATGCCAAATATATATTATTATACATAACTATGCATAGGAGTATTGTAGGCTGACTCTGCCCATTGCCAGGAGTTCAATCCTGACCGATTCAAGGTTGACTCAGCCTTCCATCCTTCTGAGATCAGTAAAAAGAGGACCCAGACTGTTGGGGACAGATAATATGCTGACATTTTAAACAGCTCAAAGAATGCTGAAAGCACTGTGGAGCAATATATAAGTCTAAGTGCTACTACTACTGTTATGTAGATGGCTGATCTATACACAGTTGTTTTTTAGACTGTTTAGTTTTTGTTAAATTGAATAAATTCAAAACATTTCAGTTATTCATGAATTATCTCAAGAAGATACTTATCTATAGGAATAATTATCTGCAATTGTCTGTAAGAATATAAAACAATCACTTATAAAAGAAGGGGGACAGGGGTGTGTAGCTAGCCACCAGAGAAGATGGTGTATTGAACAAATTGATCTCTTCCAGACCCAGCTCTTTTGATAAGTTATGTTACTGTATTTGACTATTAGGGAGCCAGTCTTATATAATGGCTAAGGCATCAGGCTACAAACTGGGAGATAATGAGTTCTAGTCCTCCCTTAGGCACAAAGCCAGCTGGTCGGCCTTGGCCAGTCATTCTTTCTCATACCTCGGAAGGGGGTCATAACAAGCCACCTCTGAAAACCTTGCCAAGAAAACAGCAGGGACTAATCCAGGTAATTGCCAGGAATCACTGACTTAGAGCCACATGCACAAAAAATGACATCCAGTTGGCAAGGTAACTAATAAAAGATGTTTAAGAAAGATGATTCCCCAAAAAGCAGAAAGTACACCCCATTCTAGCAATAAACAAGAAATCGAAGAGGAGGATATAGTTCCACACAGGAGGAGAAAATTGAACACTGTCCAATCAATGCTTTGAGCAACTAAAACAAGAACTGAAGGTAGAATGGAATGAAGTAGCTAATACAATCCAAGAGAATATGGGAGGTACATTGGAACAAGTCAACAAATAGCTAAAAGAATCATCTACTCAATTAAAATATACAATGGAATTTCCTTGAAACAAGAAAAGTGCAAAAAGATATTACAGATATTAGACTGGACTTGACTAATGTTCAAGTGAAGAAGAGAAGAAATAATTTGAGAATTAAATAAAATACTGCTTTACCTGGATACACGGCACAACAAAGACTGCTTCCGGAACCCTATCTTAAAAGATTTTTTTTTGTCTACTAATTTAATCTATCACAAGTTAATCACAGGTTAGACAGAAAATTTCTATAAAATAGTATATTATTAGGGTAGGCAAAGCAATAAATTATATTTTGGTTCCAAAAGTATATTTGAATCAGTCCAGTTAGAGATTGTATCAGTACACATTTAATTTTGAGATTTCATTTGGACAAACAGATCTCATTTACTCATTATTGGCATTTTAATTGTATAATTTTATACAATACTATATAATTTACAATTTATTAATTTATCTCTCAATATCTTTACTGGTATATTAAGAATTCCGGTGGCGTTTGCCGTGCCGATGGCGGCTTTTTCCTTAGCTGCCCGTCTCGGGATCGTGTAAGAGCCGGCAAACAGTGATGATCAGCTGTTTTGCAGCTCGGAACTTTCTTCCCGGGCAAAGGGAAGAAAGTGAGCTTCTCTCCAGATAGAAGTTGAGCTCCTCTTGTCTCCCAGAGATTATTTTCTGGGAGACAAAGGGTGAGAGCTCCTTCGGAGTCTGGATCAACTCCGCATCCCAAGACGCCTTTGTTCTCCGAAGGAGAACGAAGCTAGACACTGCTTCCACATCTGCTACATAAGAAGAACTGTAAGTAAATTTTAAAGCAGACGGAACTGTTCAGGAAGAACAGAACAGGGTTGAATTTCAACTTTAACTCATGAAGAAATATTGTCTTCCTCAGCTACTATTTTTGTGATTGGAGTGAAAGAAAATGGCAGAGGAATTTTGTTTCTTTGTTTGAAGACTTTCACTTTTACTGGGTAACAAAGTTTCAACAATTTAATAGACTTTGCTTTTTTAAAGAGTTTCTTTTTTTTACTTTTTTGGGGGAATTGTCTTTATTACCCCTTTATTTTATTCTACTATACGAAGTGGCTTTTTTCCTTTTCTTCATCTCTTTTTTTTAAAAAAAAATGGCTTCAAAACGCCCTGGAATTTCTTCTTTGCCTAAAGCTGCAATTTCCTCTCCAGTAACACAGACTATACAACAAACTAAGCCTAAGACTCCACCACCTCCCCCCCCACCTCCAGCACTCACACTTAAAGATATACAGACTGTGATTCAGGATTCTTTGGAGAAAGCTATACAAAAGATCAGGTTTGAGACAGCAGAGCTTCTGGAACAGAAAAATCAACAGATGAGGGAAGATATTCTGCTGGCTCTTCAGGGGCTTGCAGCCCCTGTAGAAAGGCTGGATGACAGGGTGGATGAGGTGGTTGGAAATGTTGAAAGTTTAGAAGGAAGAGTGGAAAGAATTGAAAATAATGTGGATGTAGCACAGAATGAAATTATAATGTCACAATACAGAGATATGGAGTTTGCTTTGAGAATAAGAGGGCTGAAGGAGAATGAGAAAGAAGACTTGAAAGAAGAGATTGCAGCAGAATTAGCAGCCATTTTGGGATGTGGAATTGAAGAAATGCTGAGAGATATTGAAATTTTTTTTAGAGTTAATTCATGGATTGCAAAGCAGAGAAATCTACCAAGAGATGTGGTTATCTATTTTTCTAGAAGATCACTTCGTAATGAAATTATACAGGTTTTTTACAAACAAAGATTTCAAATTGCAGCTCAAGACGTAATAATTTTAAAGGAAATACCCTCAAAAATTCTGAGAAGAAGAAAGGACTTTGCCTTTTTGGCTGAGGAGCTTAAGAAGCGTCAGATTCAATTTAGATGGGATGTACCTGTAGGCATAGTGGTGAATTATCTTGGAACACGTTATAGACTAAATACAATTTTAAAAGCAAGAGATTTTTACATTTCTGTTTTGAAAGCAGGTGCGCCACCATCTCCAAGATCTAGAAGAAATGAAGAACAGCCGGCTGCAGGAGCAAAGTCACCAACAGGAAAAGAGTTGTTGGTTGAATCAATGCAACAGTGTTTGGAGATGAGAGAAGATCCAAGGGAACAGAGAATGACTCGTGCAGCTCATAAACGTAGAGAAAAACAACAACAAAAGTTTGATGCTGGAGTTACAACACAGGCAGTTACTTCTGAGCCAGTGGGAGGAGCAAGACCGAAGAGGTCATCAACTGCGGATTTTGATACAGTGTTCCAAAGGCTTCAAGCCATGAAGTATGACAAAGTTCCTGACATGGAATGTTAATGGATTGAATTCACCACAGAAAAGAAAGAAAGTATTTTACTATTTGAAACAATATAAGAATGATGTCATATGTTTGCAAGAGACTCATATTGCTTTAAAGGATGAAAAATATTTGGTTAACTCCCGGCTGGGAGTACATTTTACAGCCTCTGCTCTGCAGAAAAAAGCAGGAGTAGTTATTTATGTGAGGAAAGATTTACTACCAAAGTTAATTGATTCTGATCCACAAGGAAGATATGTTATTATTGATTTATTATTAAATGGCAAGAGAAGTCTTGTCATTGGACTATATGCTCCTAATCAGCAACAAAAATATTTTTATAACATGATACATCAGAAAATAATTCAATTGGATTATAAATCAGTAATTATGATGGGAGATTGGAATGGTGTTTTAGATTCAATTAAAGATAAGAAGGGTTCTTCTAAATATCCTTATCATTCAAAACTACCTAAAGCCTTTTTTGATTTGAAAGATGATTTGGAATTCAGAGACATTTGGTGTGAACGGAATATTGAAGAAAGGGGGCGTTGCCTTACCTGAACGCCTTTTCTCAGCAGGATGATGTAGAGTCCAATGGTCGGGTTCTATGACAACCTTCCTGCCCGGCAGACTGGGTAAAAACTTTGGCCACACCCTTCCCTTGGGCGTGACCCCAGTTTTGACTTAGGCGAGAACTGTTTGTTGGATTCGATACGGTAGCTCCTTGTCCAGTGCCTGCCTAGACCTAATACCTGGGGGGGCTTGGACTCTACATCATCCTGCTGAGAAAAGGCGTTCAGGTAAGACAACGCCCCTTCTCCAGCAGGATGTCTGTAGAGTCCAATGGTTGGGACATACCAAAGCCCTCATGTCCCCCTGGGAGGGAGTGTCTAGGCCACTGAATCCTGAGCAGATACAACTTGCTGTAGCACTCTTCTACCAAAGGCAGCATCCGCTGCGGCAAAGGAGTCTAAACAGTAATGCTTAATGAATACGGAGGGAGAAGACCAAGTTGCGGCCTTGCAAATCTCTTCCACCGATGCTTGTGTGGACCACGCAGCCAATGTGGCTGCGCTGCGTGTTGAATGGGCAGTCACGTGTGGGGGCACTGGTAGTGCCTGCGAGACGTAGGCTTGGGCTATACAGGCTCTGATCCACCTACCTATGGTAAAAGATGACACCTTCTTTCCCATAGTTGATGGTTGGAAGGAAACAAATAATGCTTCCGTCTTACGGAAGGACGAAGTGCGCTTTACGTAGAAACACAACGCTCTACGTACATCCAGCTTGTGCCATCTCTGTTCTAGTCTATGTCTGGGTTTTGGGCAGAAATCAGGAAGAATCAGTTCCTGAGATCTGTGGAAGATGCTGTTTACCTTCGGAATAAATGCAGGGTCTGGTCTAAGAACGACCTTGTCCTTGAAGAAGGTGCAAAGATCCTTCCTCGCTGACAGTGCTGCTAGTTCCAAGATTCTTCTCGCTGAAGTAATAGCCACTAGAAAGGCTACCTTTAACGATAGGTGATAAAGAGAACATGAGTCAAGAGGCTCAAATGGAGCTGATGTCAAGGCTTGAAAAACTTTGGGCAAGTTCCATGACGGGTACCTGTGTATAACAGGAGGTTTATTATTGGCGCACCCTTCAAAAAGGCGCTAATCGCTGGATGTTGCGCCAGAGAGGTTGTCACAGGAAAGTACAGTTGAGAGGGCCGATACCTGTCTACGAATAGTGTTGACTGATAGGCCCTTATTAAGTCCTTCCAATAGGTAATCTAGAATATTGGGAATAGATACTGAGGTTGGATCTAGGTGAAGTAGGACGCACCACCTGCAAAAACCTTTCCATGTTGCATCGTAGATCCTGTTTGTCGAAGGTCGTCTTGATGCTTGTATGATCGATATCACCCCTGAGGAATAGGATTGTTTGGCTAAACTTTGCCACTCAAATGCCAAGCGGCTAGTTGTAGCCACTGAGGATCTGGATGTAAAAGTTTGCCCTGACTGAGCATTACTCGGTCCGGGGGAACCCTCCATGGGGGTGATATTGAAAGATCCACGAGGTCGGCAAACCACGGGCGCCGTGGCCAATGTGGAGCAATCAAGATTACTTCTGCACCTTCCAGGATCAACTTGCGTATGGTTGCCGGTATTAATGGCAGCGGTGGAAAGGCGTACAGAAGTTGCGCCGGCCACCGACACCTGAGAGCGCCCGTTTGGGGTCGGGAATCTGGAGAAGAACCCGGGGAGTTGAGTGTTCTTGGGAGTGGCAAATAGGTCCAGATGCGATTGTCCAAACCTCCGGGAGATCTCCTCGAACAGAGCTTCTCGTTACTATGGGGGAGAATTGACGTAGAGCCAGGTGAATGGCCCGAAGCTCCAGCCAATTGATATTGTGAGTGAGGTCCTCCTGATTCCACTGGCCCTGCGCTATCTGAGTTCCCAGATGTGCTCCCCATCCGAATAGGCTCGCGTCTGTCGTGAGCGTGATCCGGTTCGGTTCCCTGAATATACTCCCCTTGAGCATCATGGGGGATATCCACCAATTCAGTGATTTCAGTACATATTCTGGTACCAAGACCCTCCTGCTGGAGGTACTGAGGCTCCTCCTCTGATAGGGGAGGAGGAACCACTGCAACTCACTTGAGTGGAGTCTTGCCCATGGGACAATGCCCATGCAAGATATCATCTTTCCCAGGAGTCTCGAGAGCTGTATCAAAGGTACTCTCCTGTCTTTCTGAATTTGATGAGCCAGCTTGGAGATGCTGCTTCGACGCTCCTGGGAAAGATATACCCTGCACTGGGAGGAGTCTATCACCGTTCCTAGGTGCTGTAGCTTCCTTGAGGGAGTGAGATGGCTCTTTTCTACATTGACTGAGAATCCATGTTCTTGTAGAGCGCGGATTGTGGTCTGGAGGTCTAATTTTGCTTGCTCCTGTGAGCTGGATTGAATCAATATGTCGTCCAGATAAAAGTGTACACACACCGGCATCAGCCTGAGGTGGGCCGCTATTACTGCTAGGATTTTGGTAAATACCCTTGGGGCTGAGGATAGACCGAAGGGTAGTGCCCTGTATTGATAATGCCGGTGTGCGTAGGTAAATCTGAGAAATCTTCGGTATTTGGGGTGGATGGGAATATGCAGGTATGCCTCCGTGAGATCTATTGAGGACAGGAGGTCGCCCTTCCTGACACTGGTTAGGATGGATTTCAGGGACTGCATTTTGAACCTCCTGTAATTTACGTAATAATTCAGGCCCTTTAGGTCCAATATTCCTCTCCACCCTCCTGATGGCTTTGGTATCACAAAGAGGATGGAATAAAATCCTCTTCCTTCCTCTTCCTTTGGTACCCTTTCTATGGCCTGAATTGACAAGAGGTGTGCTATGGCCAAGGTTATCAGCCTTGCCTTGTGTGCCTTTTTGGAGATGGGACATCTAATGAATCGGTTTGGTGGGGGAGAACAAAAGTCCAAGGTCAGGCCATGCCTGATTGTCTCCAAGACCCAGGCGTCGGTAGTGGTCTGCTCCCAGACCTCGATGAAATTCCCTAACCAACCTCCTATGGGAGTGTCCTGTCTGGCGTCACTTGGCGCGTTTAAAGGGTCGGCCTCCCGATCCTCTAAAGGGACGCCTGGACTGAAACTGGCCTCTGGCTCCCCTGTTTGGGCGATCCTGGGAATGATCCTGTCTTGAATAGAAGGATCATGAGCCTCTAGACCAGTCCCAGGATTGCCCTGATCGAAAGGGCTGTGCCCAGTCCCAGGAATTGCCTGGGCAGAAACTTTGCCTCCGGAATGCCTGATTGCCTCTCCTGTCTAATTTCTTTGATGGATGGACTAGAATTTTCCTTTTGTCCCTACTCTCGCTTACATGTGGATCCAGAATGGATCCAAACAAAAATGACCCACTGTACTTGGACGTCGAAAGACACCACTTGGCCTTCAGATCTGTCTTCCAATTTTTGAGCCACAGTAATCTGCGAGAGGCTACTGTGGCTGCAATCGATCTTGCCGCATACTTGGTTGTGTGAAGTGAGGCGTCCGCCATAAATTGTGATGCCGCCAGTATCTTGGCCAAAGTTTGGTGAGCTCTGACCTGATCTGGAGGTACAGTGGTTTGTAGCTCGCGCAGCCACATGATACACGCCCTGGCGAAGAATGATGATGTTGCCGCCTTGGCCGCCCAGGCTGCGGCCATGTGGGAACGACGGAGGGAGTGCTCAAATTTCTTTTCCTCTGGTTTCAAGGCCTCCGCCATCTCCCCTGGAATCGCAGAAGTAGAGAATAATGAGATCAAGGGACTATCTATTGCAGGGACATCTAACATGCCCGAAAAGGAAGGAGAAACATTGAATAGTTTCCTTTCCACACTGTTAGGTGCTGGTGGTGTTGCTAGGGAAACCCATTGCTCCTCTACCGTGGTGCGGAAAACCTCAGGACAAGGGATGTACTTGTCCTGTGGAACTTTCTTGGCAAAGAGAGGGTTTGCCTCCTTTCTAGTAGAAGGATTTTCCTCCTGAACTGAGGTCAAATTGACCGTAGAGACTGCCTTTATCAAAAGTGATTTCAGAAGAGCTGGATCAAAGAGGCCAGAGCTTGTTGCCCGCTCAGGAGTGGTTCCCTCATCCTCCAAGAGGGGCATATCAGACATGTCTAGGTCTAGTAATTCTCCCTCTCCTATTTGAGAGGAAGTTTCAGAAATGTTTGTAGCCGGAGCCTTGTTTCGTCCCCTATGGGATGGTTGAAAGGCTACTTGGCCCTTACAAGCCATAAATTGGGAAAAGGCATCCTGCATGAATGCCTGAAATTGGGCAGACCATATGTCCTCCTGGGCTTTATCCGTGGGCGCCGCCGCAATGGGAGTATGGTCTGGTGAGGAGGCAGGTGAAGAGGAGTGGGAGGAATCCAACTGTTCGGTTTCCCCCAGAGGAGGCCAAGTTCTGAGAACCTCCTGGGGGGGAGGTTCTGTAATAGGGGCCACCAATGGGGCAGGGGAAACCATGCTTGTCCCATTGGAACTGGTTTTCTGGGCCCTGGCAAACTGTCTTTCTAGAGCCAAATGTCTCCTCGAGGCCTCTCGCTCAGCTGTTTTGGATGGGCCCCTTTGAGTAAGGTGCTTTGTCTTGGCTTTCTTCTCCCCCCCCACCTCAGATTCAGAGGATCTGCGTTTTTGTTGTTGTGGGGGGGGGGCAATTGGGGGCCCTGCATAGCTGAATGCAAGACATTGTCTGCCATTGTGACCAGGTATCCCGAGTAGGCAATACCTTGGGTGGGGAATAATTGTACGCAGATCGGTTGCAGATGAATGAAGCCTGCAAGGCTTATTCTGCACAGAAAGAACAATGGCCGGACAGACAGGTTCCTTTGGGAGGAAGGATCCTGTGGGGCAGTGACTAAAGGTCACCCTAATGGAACAGTGCAGAGTTCAAATCTTTCCTCCCTCTCCTTCACCAAGGCCCATGGAGATGGCCCAGGATTATTAGAATATTTATTCCCCTATATGTGGCTGTTAAAACAGACCACAGGGTGCAAGCATAATCTAACCTTCACTCTTTTTTGCTACCTCTCTCTCTCTCCTTTCTATTATTGTTTTATTTTTATTTTATTTATTTATTTATTGAAACTGTATAAGCTGTTGGTAATACCTCCGAGTGAGTGACCCACCTAAGATGGAGGCTACAAGTATTACCCCCAAAATGGAGTCTAGGCTGAAGGCCACGCCTTCCAACTAAACTGTTAAGGATGAACCACGAGGTTCAAAATGGCGATTTTCGCCCCAACAGTCTTTCTGCGGCTGAGGTAAATTGCGAATTGCCTTAAAAGGGCACGGGTCTTTGTTTTGTGCCCTCCAGGAGCGCCACGGCTTCCCCAAACAACTCTAGCGAGCCTGGGGCTAAACGGGGATACCGTATAGAGGGGAATCCTCTCCTGTTTACTGGTGATTTTCCGCCTCTCTATCTAGCCGTCGGGAGCTCTGCAGCTCTAACGGACTCTGGGGACTCAGAGTTTCGCGCGCCCCAGCTGATCGAGACCACGAAGGTTCAGCGAGTGCTCCCAAAGGCTTCCGCAGCTTCTCGTACTACCTTTTCCTCTTTTTTTTTGATACTCTCACCACTCCTCGGAGCGACGCCCTCAAGGAACGGCGATCTGTCGGCCGCTCGGAGCCCCGAGCCACAGCTGAGAGGAAATACAACTCACTGTGAGTTTCCTGATTAGGATGACAATTTGGCAGAGAGAGAAGGGGTTATTAGGCCTAAATATAGAAATCCTTTGTCAGGAGCTGAATTTCTAGCTGCTAACGGGCTTCGAGACTGAGTCAAAACTGGGGTCACGCCCAAGGGAAGGGTGTGGCCAAAGTTTTTACCCAGTCTGCCGGGCAGGAAGGCTGTCATAGAACCCGACCATTGGATTCTACAGCCATCCTGCTGGAGAAAGACTTTGCCTTCTTTTCGGACAGGCATCAGTCGTACTCCAGAATTGACTTTTTCTTAATTATTAATAATCTCTTTTCTAGGGTGAAGAATGCCAAGATATTCCCAAGAATATTATCAGACCATAGTCCTGTATGGATGGAGTTATCTATTGAAGATGGGAATAGAAGGACTTGGAGATTGAATGAAAATTTATTTAGACATGAAGGGAATTTACAGAAAAGTAGAGATTATTTAAAGGAATTTTTTCCTTTGAATATGCATAAGGGTACTTTGATGCCAATGGTATGGGACGCCAGTAAAGCATATATGAGAGGGGTTTTGATTTATATGAATAATATGCATAGACGTAAACAGATGCAGAAACGTAAAGAGTTGGAAATAGAGATTAAGGCTAAGGAAAAGGTTCTGACATTAAATCCATTGGATAAAAACTTAAAGGCTTCTATTAGTTTGCTTAAGGAGCAATTTAATATGTTGATAGTTGATCAGATTGCAATTAATTTGAGGTATATGCAACATAATACATTTTGCAATGCAAACAAATCTGGTAGGTGGTTGGCTTACCAGCTACGAAAGAAACAGAAATCAAGGATTATAGAAAAAATAAATTATAAAGGTAAAGAAGTTTACCAACAAAATTTGATTAAAAAGAGTTTTTTAGATTTTTACCCAAAGTTATATGCTAGAGAAAATATACAAGTCTCAGACATAGAAAAGTATTTACAGGAATCACATTTTCCTAAACTTACTACTGATCAAAAAGATGAGATTAATGGTTTAATTACTTCGGATGAGATTATTTGAGCTATTAAACAATTGAAAGTTGGTAAGGCTCCAGGTACAGATGGATTAACAGCAATTTATTATAAAATGTTATCTGAAGAAATGATAGAACCATTGAAGGAACTTTTTAATAATATTTTATTGGGAGCAGAGGTACCTCCATCATGGAGAAGGGCTTTTATATCATTGATTCCGAAGGAGGATCAAGATTTGACTCAGCCCAAAAATTATAGGCCTATATCTCTTTTGAATACAGATTATAAAATTTTTTCAAAAATATTGGCAAATAGATTGATGCAAGTTTTGAAACAATTGGTTCATAGTGACCAATCTGGATTTATATCTGGAAGATATATGAAATATAATGTTAGACAAATTGTTAACTTAATTGAGTATTTGGATAAGAACAATCAAATCCCTGCGGCGTTGATTTTTTTAGATGCTGAAAAAGCTTTTGATCAATTAGATTGGCAATTTTTATTTAAAGTAGTAGAGGAAATGAATTTTGGGGATAAATTTTTAGTTGCCCTTAAAGCAATTTATCAACAACAATCTGCACAAATCATAGTTAATGGGGGTTTAACAGAAGCATTTAAAATTGAAAAGGGTACAAGACAGAGATGTTCTTTATCCCCATTGTTATTTGTTTTAACAATGGAGATTTTACTTATTAAAATTTGGGAGTCACCTAGAATAAAGGGAATAAAAATAAACAAGAATGATTATAGGTTGAGAGTTTTTGCTGATGATTTAATTGTGACATTATCTCAACTGACAGACTCGGTTAGGGATTTGGTAAAAATTTTAATTCAGTATGTGAAGGTTTCTGGTTTTAAGGTAAATAATAATAAGACTAAAATATTATCGAAAAATATGTCTATGAAGGAAAAGGATGTTTTGATTAAACTAACAGGTTTTGAAATAGTGAGAAAGGTTAAATATTTAGGAGTATATATCACAGCTTCTAATGTTAAATTGTATAAAAATAATTATGAGATACTATGGGCAAAAGTGCAAAAGGACTTAAATGATTGGAAAAAACTACAATTATCTTTGTTGGGGAGAATTTCAGCAGTTAAAATGAATATACTTCCAAAGTTTTTTTTCTTGTTTCAAATGATACCAATTTTGAAGAAAGATGTTAATTTGGAGGAATGGCAGAAAGGGATTAATAAGTTCATTTGGGCAGGGAAAAAGCCAAGAGTTAAATTCAAGATTATACAAGATATATGGGAAAGAGGAGGACTTAAAGCGCCTAATTTAAAATTGTATTATGATGCGGCGGCTTTAACTTTGGTTAGCGATTAGCTCAACTTAACAAATAAAAATATTCTTTCTCTTGAGGGATGGGATCTATTATATGGATGGCACGCTTATTTAATTTATGATAAAAAAGTTGATCAGGTTTTTAAAACCCATATTTTGAGAAGTGCCTTGTTCCATGTCTGGAAGAAATATTATTATAGGTTAAATTATAAAATTCCAATTTGGGGGATTCCTGGACACCTGATAGAGGGAGTATCCAGGGGAGTGAATTTGGATAAGATTTCTTATAAGGAATTACTTAGTTTGGTTGGGCAAGATTGGCAATTAAAGTAATTGATTGAGTTGAAGCAAGAAAATATTGTACACTCTTGGTTTCATTATAATCAATTGTTAGTGAGGTGGAGTTTAGATCAAAAGGTTGGTATCACCTTAGAGGATGTGAATTTGGTAAAACAGATTAAAGATCAAGGTCGAACTCATATAAAAAGAATGTATAATGTTTTAATAGAATTGGATTCTGAAACAGAATTAGTTAAAGACTGTATGATTAAATGGACGCAAAATATTCAAGAGCCGATTTTATTGGATACATGGGACACAATTTGAGTTAGAAATGTAAAATTTACTCAGGCGCAGAATTTAAGAGAAAATTTTTATAAAATGTTTTATAGATGGCATTTAGATCCCCAAAAGTTGTCTTGCATGTACCCGAATTTACAGCCAAATGTTGGAGATGTGGAAATTTAGATGCAACTTATTTTCATATTTGGTGGACTTGTAGAGATATTAAAGCTTTTTGGGTTAAGATTTGGTGGAATATTCAAAAGATTTTTAAGAGAAAGATAAAGTTTACTCCGCAATTGTTTTTGTTGGGTATTATTGTAGATTTTGATGTTAAAGAAATTAATTTGATGTTGAACCTTATAACAGCTGCAAGATTATTGGTGGGGCAATATTGGAAGAAAAACTTATTGCCTACTTTGGAAGAATGGATACTTAAAGTGTCTAATTTAGCAGACATGGCAAAAATCTCCGCCTATTTGAAGGATCACTCACAAGAAAAATATATTATGGTTTGGAGAAGATGGATTGATTATATTCAGAAGAAATATGAGATTGAAAAGTATTATCTTGCTTTTGAATAGATTCTAGATAATTATTATTAGTTTTAATTATTTTATTATTTTTGACTTAATTTGTTAATATTTGTTGGGAGAAGGAGTTAAAGTGTGTTATGGTTTTGATTGATAGTATAGTTGATTAATGTTAGTTAGATTATGTTTGTTTATTTTATTTTTTATCCTGTAATCAGCTCTGGGAAGTGGGGGAGGGGGGAAGGGGTGAGGGGGTTTATATTGTAATAAATTTATAAAACTTTTAAATAAAAAAAATAATTCTATAATCAAGATCAGTCAACATAACCAAAGCCTTGCAGTCAATTGGCAGAGACAGTAGCTTCTATAATAAGAAGGCACTATACAGTAGAGATTGAATTACAAATAGGTTGCCATCTGTCTTTGCTTAAATGACTCTATCTTAAATTTTTCTTAATAGGAAGGATATAAAGCAGGCATGTCAAACTCGCGACGTCACATGATGTTGCGTGACGTATCAGAGCTTTTTCACCATTGCCGGCAATGGGGTGGGCGCGGCTCCAGTATGATGAAACTGGCCCAGGGGCCGGCAGTTTGACACCCCTGATATAAAGGAATCAGCATCTTGGTATTAGGCTACTTTTGACAAATGACTAACCAATTATTGTTCCCAATCTAAAAGAACAATCTCAATTACTGGAATTAGAATTAGGTGAACCCTGCAGGAGTTTTAAACAAATATTGTCATATTAATTTAGGAAAACAAATTCAAAAAATGAAATTATTCTTGGATGTTATCTTTTATTCTTCTTCCTTGCCTATTAAGAAACATGTTAAAAGTGAATAAAAAACATTATAGATCTTTAAAAAAAACCCAGTGATCAGAACAAATCATAATTTTTTTTTGAAAGCCTTAATTTTTCCCTCAAGAAAGGGAAAACCAGAAGCATCTTTGCCTAAACATTTGTTGTAAAAAGTAGGGACCCTGTCCTGAACCCAATTCCTGATAATTTCATAGACAAGACTTTCTTACCATAGCAACAGTAATGCCTTTCCACTCTCTTTTTAAATGATTTTTTTTCAGCTTCCCAACCCAGCCTACAGTTTTGGGATTCTCTGGCAGACTCCCTCTAAATCAGGGGTCTTCAAACCTGGCCCTTTTATGACTTGTGGACTTCAACTCCCAGAATTCCTCAGCCAGCATGGGAATTGAAGTCCACAAGTCATAAAAGGGCCAAGTTTGAAGATCCCTGCTCTAAATTCTATCCCAATTCAGTCCTGCTTAGCTGCTGATCCCAGAGACCAGCCAGGTAGAGCCATTTAGCTAAGCAACACACATGGTAAGGCAACATTCTTGATATACCCATTTTGTAAATGTTGAAAACTGAAGCAAACAGAGACATTTATTCTAGCATTTTGTAAAAATTCTTTTCAGGTATCAGCTAAACCATAAACTATTCCTGGTGGGACAAGTAGGCATAGTTTCAGACAGTTTTTCTTTGGAGTAACATGGTAAACTTTGTGCTGTTACACCACAACTCATAAGCCATTCCCACAGAGAAAATATAGCGATCTACAGTATGTGTGTTCTAGAGCTCATCACTAAATTTCCTATTTCCTTTTGAAAGAGATGTTAGTTCCTAAACAGGAATTTAATCTTCAAAATACCATATAATTGCTGACATAATCAGCATCAGCAACATCTAAGACTGAAGTTTATTCTCTCCACTTATATTAGTTAAGGATCAAAGTTCTTTACAACGCTTTTTTCATTTGTATCAATCATTTTCTAGAAGTAAAGATCAACACTGGTAATATATAATAGGATTGTTTTTTACAATTTGTTATGTTTCCAGTACTATCAATATTCACTGAACTTTTATTTATTTGTATCCTGCCATTATTTTTATAAATAACTCAAGGCAGCCAACATATCCAACCCACTTTCCGCCTCTTATATTCCTACAACAACAACAATCCTGTCAGGTGGGCTGGGCTAGAAAGAGAGTGACTGGCCCAAAGTCATCCAGCTGACTTCCATGGCTAAGACAGGACTAGAACTCATGGTCTCCCACTTTCTAGTCTAGTGCCTAACCCACTGGACCAAACTGACTCTCACTTTTTGGAGACAACTTTATTGTGCCACCAGAACAAATTTGTACATAATAGATTTTATATCAATTTTATTGCTTGCTCATTCTGTCCACATAGCAGAAAATCTGGTTTAACTCAAGACACAGTATCTTCCTCCTCCTCCATTTTACAATGCTATCTTGCCATACGTTAAATCTTTCTTTGATGTCATGTCCAAAGAATTTACTCCTTGAGATGTTATTCTGATTATTCCATTTTCCCCCTCCTAAATTGCCTGTCAAATGTTAGCCAGCATCTGAAGGGTTTTATTGGGATTCATTAGAAAAATACAGAAATTGGACAGAATGAGGATGGAAACTGCTTTCCTGGATTACTACAGAAGGACGTTTATGAGCTCGAAGGTCTGAAAATCTTAGGTATAACTGATGAGGCATTTGCAGATGTGTGACAAAGCTAACAATGGTTTAACTTGGATGACAGAAAGAAGAATCACTAAATTTGATAAGCCTAGCATTTCTACCCCTAAAATGAATGGGACCTAGTGATAACATCTGGACAGGAATAAAGATAGCATTCATGTGATAGTATTCATATTTATGTCAGGAGGACATCATGAGCTAGTCACAAAGGATATATTTTATTTATTTATTTAGTATAATTTATATGCTGTCCATCTAACTTTGAGAAGAGACCTGAAAAAGAGGGGGTCACCAGTAGAAGTCCTAAAACTTTTTGATACGATTTGTAAGCCAATTCTAGCTTACAAGGGCTCTAAAGCTGGGGCAAACTATGCGGAGATCAGATTAGCATAGCTACATATCGACATATAATTATTCTAATTGCAATCTGTATTGGCATTAGAATATAACCACAGGGAGTTGATATTTCTGGCATGAAGCAACTGCACTGATTCATCCAATACACAGAAACATGTTCTCTCTATTCAACATGTTCATTCTCCTTTTCCTGATTTATATGAAAAAGAGCACAAATGTTTATAAGACTTTGATTCTCACTACAGAAAATTTGATAAGCCAGCATCCTAAGTTTCCTACCCACTATGCGCCTCTTGAACAGGTGTACATAGCGTCAGTCTTCTAAAAGATAGGAAATCTAAAACAAAATAAAAATAAGCAAAAGGGAAAAATAAAGACCAAACTCGTATATAAAAAACTCCATTTTAAAGAATGCATTAAAGCTTAGCCACATGAAATAATATTAATCAATCTTTTCATTATGTTGATAAAGAGCCAGTTCATACACAGAGAACAAACAATTCTCCAATTTTTATAACCCAGGGTAGCGCTGACTTTCTGTTGTAAAAATGTGTGAAGTTTATGCTTAGTAACTCCATAGCTTTTCACCAATTGATTAATTCCACTTTTAAAGCACATAATTGCAAAACACATTACTTTAAAAGTATCCCTCAGACTACCACTGCAGCTTTTCTTTTATGCATCAGCATGATCTCCACTGCTGGACCTCCACAATGATAGGAAGCCATAAAAATAACCATGCTCAAATCTTTATTTATTCCTGGAAGCTCTTGAAAATATCACGATAGAATTTGAAAAGAAAAATCTTAATAATTTCATCCAACAGCATCACTGAAAATTTGAGCGAAGAGATTATGGGTAATGATAAAATGAGGACACCTGACTGCACTACAATCTGAGATTGTTATAATTACACTACAAATTATTGTGGCATGCTAAAAATGGAAAATCAATATCCCCTCCCTACTTTTCAGCAGCTAGCTCAGAACATAATAACATTAAGTAACTCTTCACCCAATACTGCTGAATATTTGTTATTAAGAAGTTTTTTATAGGGCCTAAATGTGTACATTTTGTTGCTATATTATATATTTTTAATTTTAAAAAATGTTTATGATTGTAATGTTCTTACTACAACCATGTCTTAATTGCTCTAAACAAAGGAAGAATGAAACATGTGCAAAAAAATTAGTATATCCAAATTTCACTGGTTTGTTTCCAAATTAAGCTTTCATTTCAAGGGGGCAAAGAAACAGAACAGAACAACGATATCAGGAAAAGTTTTCATTCATCATAAATATATGCATACTTTCAGTGGGATCTGGTTATTGATATTAATTAAGATATTCATTAAGAAATTAAATTCCTATCCTATCCAAAATATACCATTAAAAATTGAAATATCTCCAGATTTCCATTTCTGATTCATTTCTCTATGTGCATCTGTTTTCATTTCTATAATAATAATAGTAGTAAAGTTGGAAGGGACCTTGGAGGTCATCTAGTCCAATCCCCTGCTCAGGCAGGAAACCCTACACCATTTCTCTTTTCTAATAACATTTCCTGGATCAAGTGTTGGATATATCCAGGACAGATAGCTTGGAACCTTTGAAGTCCACTGATCTAGATGCACCTGGGTATACGCTCCGAAATTCCACTGAAAATTGCTCCAGAATTGTGAATTTAAATTTTAAAAATGTAATATAAAAAGTAACTACTTAACCTGTGGCTGCTGTTGCCCACCGCTATCTTCACCCAGATAATGGTTTTCTCTTGCTCTGGTTTACCATTTGGGAGGTAATGGGTCAAGAGATATGTTGGTTGTTGGCTAATTTAGATATCTCTAGAAGAACAGCTTATTGGGTGACTGTTTGTAAATGCTGTCTTTATTTAAATAAACAGGTCAGAAAAAGAAAAAAGTAAATAATGGAGGGCCTCTTAAAGAGGTATCTAAAATTTTACACAATGTGTTCAATAAAGAGTGACCATATTTTATTATAATCATTCATACCTGATCTATGTATATAAAGAATTTGTAATAGTTAATAAATAGAACAATTTCAACAAATAAGTGACTTAACGGCTGACTATTAAATAATTTAATTATAATTTAATATTCCAATTCTAAGGCTGTCTGTCTACACAATAACTTTGGGTAGTTTACAAGGAAATAAAATGAAATAAAGTAAGAATCAAGGAAGAAAGATAAGACTAACCAGAAAATCAATCCATAACAGTAAAAAAATACCTAAACCAAAAAACTGAAGTGATTAAACCAGCCATCTTATCCCAGGATCTGGGAGAATGATCAGGTTTCCAACAAAATTCAAATTAAATAATGCAATGCCTATTAATATCCTATAGAAAAATAATACTTTTCTATACATAAAGAGATACATCTCTGCATACATATTTGAGAGAAGAGATCTACGTACGAGATCTTTTCCATATTATCAAACAAAAAGGGCAGAAAATCTTACTTTTTCATCATCATCAGTAAAAGGAATACCTCCAGGAGTTTTATTTATCACTTGTGCAACTCCAGTGATTTCGCCCTCGCTGTTTCTTATAGGCATGCAGAGCAATGACTTGGTCTTGTATCCTGTCAGTTTGTCAATCTTGTCATTAAAGCGGTGGTCCTAACAAAATGGAGAAGGAAAATATTAAGATTAATACTTATATGCTTTTAATATGTTCTACTCTATATTCAATCTCTCTCAACTCAATCTATACAATATACAATACAAGGGTATTGTTAATACAATGCAAGGATATTGTTATGGGGAATGACTGAAGAAGTGGTTTGCTACCCTGAGTTCCCAGAGGAATGGTGGGGTGTTAAACAAATGAATAAATAAATACACTAATAAATAACAAAGTTGCGCTACAGATAACTATATACACATACAAAATGATTTTAAGTAAATGCTATTTTCTTGTGAGAAACTATGGGAAGGAGGAATTCAGATTATGTGAGAAGAGACAACAGAGCCCAGATATAAGAAATACAGGAAAACATCCTACAAAGAGATTCCATCTTAAATGACTCACTATAAATAAAGGAAATTTACTGTTTTCAAGATTATGTTTCTTGCCCTGACTAGCAATAAGCATAACTATTGGAAATCCCTGTGGTTTTCACTCTATATTGGCTAATTATGTAAGGCACCACTAAAGAAGGCTGATTTTTTTTTTCCAGGTTTCTGTGCAAATCTAAAAAAGAAGACATGAATGCTTGGACACATAGCTTTTGAGTCAAGATCTTAAAGCAGCCACATCTTTTTTTTTTAGGCACACATAAATTGGACTGATTTAACAAGTAGCAGAGAGGTATTGTGCTTATGCAAGATCAGACTCAAGTTTTTTTTTTTTTCAAATAATGATTGAGGAGTGGTCAGCTATTAAAAAAACAATTCTTGCATAGGCACAAGCAAACAGCTTCTGTTACTGAAACAGAGCCTAGTAAAAACTGCATTCATCACTTGCCCCCAAATGAATGGATTCTAGTCTGTTATACTGCACGGATAGGAAAAAGAGGTGAACCTTGATTTTATAAGTAGAACTTGCATTTGATAGACAATAGTCAACAGAATTCTTTCATAAAGACATTACAATAAATCTTTTGCGTCCTTGGAAATCTCAGAAGTTTTTCAACTAGTTGATCAATGGTCCTAATAACTGCATTTACCTTTATTATCTATACATTCCTTTATTCATACCAGTATTAGAACATACTATTTTCTACTGAAATGTTCTGAATATAGGTAGTCCTTGCTTAGCAACTGCCTTATATAGTGACCATTCACAGTTACAACGATGATGAAAAAGTCACTTTTGTTAATCACTCCTTGCACCTGTAACCTTTGCAGGTCTGTAAAGCAAAGGAAAGTTGAAGGAAGATCATAAACACAGTTTCACTTAGTGACTATTGCACTTAACAAACAAGTTGCCCGTCTCAGTTATGATCAGTAAACAAGGACTACCTATTATGCTTAAAACCAGTGAAAGATCTTTTAGCAGCAAGCTTTCAGCACATCTACCAATCACTCTTTTGTAATTGAAGAAATCTTCTTAATAGTTCCTGTAAGAAAGAGTGCTTCTAGACAAGGCTTTTATGTGCAGACCCACTGACTCATTAATGGAATTTAATGCAATGCTCCAAATGATGTTTTCCATTTTTAATCCTCCTGTGTTTTTCCACTACTTATTTCATCCTTTTTCCTTGTGATTGAAATCCATTAAGGAGAGCACATTGCAATAACTGCATAATATCTTTTGTTTAGTAGTGTTAGCAACTCTCCATTTAGGAACAATTTTTCTCCATTTGGAAAGAACTTATTTTGTTTATTCTGCTGAGAGGAGGCAAAATAATCAAGCGGCAGCTGACAAGGAATTTCCCAGCATACAGGAGCATGATTTAGCAAGCCATAAAAATTAAATAAAATATCCAAACCTATGTGGTATACTATGTGCAGATATTCCTTATCTAGTATAGTATTGTTCTTTTAAACTAAAAGGACCATTTCCTTCAAATGACATAGCTCTAGAAGATGCTTGGACTAAATTTCCTTTTCTGAGGACAACCTTTGTAAACATAGACCATGGGTGTCAAACTCGCCACGTCACGTGACCTGTCGTAATGTATCACGACTCTTTTTGCATTGCCGGCAATGGGGTGGGTACGGCTTCAGTATGATGAAACCGGCCGATGGGCCAGCAGCTTGACATCCCTGAAATAGACCAAGAAAAACATGTCTGTTCCTATCAAGGGGAGGTAGTGAACTGTTTATTCATATATTGACACAGATACTTTGATGCTATCAAGGCCTCATTTAAGCTTTAGTGCAATTTGTGGAACCAGTGTTTCCATTTGTCTAACCTGAGAGTATCAGATATATCAGAATGGACTTAGGATAGCCAACCGTCTTTTTTTTTTTTTTTTGCTTCATTTCAGTAGGGCATAAGGATTCCATAATCACATAAAAAGAATGTGAATCATCCACATTAATATCCAAATTTGACAACGCCTGCAATAATTTCTGTCTGGAATGCAGTTGTATTCAGTGTAGCCTTATCAGAGTAGTCGCCTTACTGATTAGGAGCAAATTTAACTCTAAAAACAGCATACTTGTTAGCCATTTAAAGGGAGTCCAATGTACTACATTTTCATGTACTTGTCAATTTTGGGTTGTCTTGGAAACATTTACAGTTTCAAAGACATATTATCACTTGGGCTATTCCTTAATCTCTTTTTCTTTTTCATATTTGCAAAAAAATTTAACTACTATATTATCAAAATTCTACTAAGTCATGAATCAGCATGGAGCTCAGCAGGGGAAATACCGCCAACATTTCATTTAAGTTGAATGAAAACACCTACAGAACATTTGGCATGCTTTCAATCCATGTTTCTCACATGGCATTGACCAACCAAGACAAGGCATCCTTAACCCATACCCGCATATTGTTCTTAGGAGCTTAACTCCGCATTGATAATAAATCCAGTGCCAAAAATTTGCTCAAGCAGACGCTGAGGATCTTTTAAAGGATGAGTAATTTTAGGTGTACAAACCACAGCATTGGTTTCTATGCCTAAACTTTTTTTGAAAGTAAAGACTCTATATTAGAGAAATAATTGAGGAAAATCTGTTTAGCCGTAGCTTGGCAGTGAAGCTAAGACTGCACTGCATGTTCTTTGCCCAAATGTGTTTTTATCTATTTGAGGAAGATTACTGCTTACTTACTTCACTGGGTGAAGCCTTGAAGACTCGCCATGAGAAAGCATGAAAATAAAGCAACTTTAAAATAATATATACTATGTTTTCAGTATCAGCTATGAAGTCTTAAATCTGTAGTATTTCTGCAAGACAGAAATGATGCATTAGTTTTAGTTTTAAGAAAATAAATATTTATGTTTAATAAATTAGGAACTGAAATGTGTTTTATGGAACTGATCTTTTATAGCTAGCTAGCTAGGTGCATTATGTTCAATTAATTACTTATCTTTTGATATTGTTGATAACTCATTCCATACAAATTTTACAGGCTCATTAATAATGACAATAATCGTGCTGATCATACATGTTGATAAACTTTTTAGAAAATAATTATCAACAAAATGCATACTTTTGTAGAGAGAATAATAGTTTCCATTAAATCATAAATACGATATTTAAAAATATGATAAAACTAGTCTAACGACAATTATAGAGACTTCATTTACTTTCCATGTTTCCAAAGAGATTTTATTACTTAGGCCGGTAACATTGTGTATCCTAATTTGCAAAGGATGGCAGCACTTTAATTAATTTATCTTAATTGTATTAAATACGCCATCTAATATAGAAGAGAAACAATGTACAGTAACTTATATTCATATTTTCATTAATAATATAGTTATGAAATAAGGATTGGCTTAGCATATTAAAAACAACATAGAAGAAAATAATTTATCATAAAACAAATTAAGCTAAGCATGAGGCATGTGAAGGATTTAAATAAAAGCTCCCTGAAAAATAAAGAAAATCCTTTCAATCGAATGTGGGTTTGTTGGTTTTTATTTAATTTGTATACTTATTTCTTTCTAAATAATGTATATTGCACTTATCTTTATCCTCAACAATCCTGGGAGATATTTAATCTGATAAATGGTAAATGGGTTTGTTTAATCTGGAGTCACTGAAGAAACCACAACTGAATGGGGTTTTGGAGGACAAGAGGCAATGTTAGAAAGCAACCATTCTGGTTAATAAATGTTTTCTAACCGGCCATATCCACATTACCTTTTGTAAAAGTGGCCATATGTATTTTCAGAATCTCAAATTTAACATTATACTAAAAGATTAGGAGTACATATATGCACACTATTCTTATGACCGGTATTCTATTTTGGGGTAAGAAATACTATAAAAAGCACAAAAGAGAAATACTGTAATAACAAAGAAATTAGAATGATATGAAAAAGAATAAGAAATATAGCTAAATCACCACTTACTATACCTCTTTATTCCTTTCTGAAGCAAACCATTCTTGCTACCATGTCTCTACCAATTCACATATTCCCTTCTGTTAATTAACTTTCCACTTCCCTTATCAACTCTTTTCAACTATAATTTTCTCAGCCTTCTCCTTTCTCTCAACCATTATTACCTCTTTGTTTATGTATAAGTAGCTCTTATGGCTTATGTCCATTCATTCAGTGACTGATCAAAGTTTGTTGTTGTTAATTGCGAAGTCGTGTCTGACCCATTGCGACCCCATGGACAATGTTCCTCCAGGTCTTCCTGTCCTCTACCATCTTCTGGAGTCCATTTAAGTTCAAACCATTTGCTTCAGTGACTCCATCCAGCCACCTCATTCTCCGTCGTCCCCTTCTTCTATTGCCCTCAATCTTTCCCAGCATTAGGCCCTTCTCCAGTGAGTCCTTCCTTCTCATTATGGTCCAACTTTCACATCCATACATTGCAACTGGGAAAACCATGGCCTTGATTATACGCACATTTGTTGGCACGGTGATGTCTCTGCTTTTTAGAATGCTGTCTAGATTTGCCATAGCTTTCCTCCCCAGGAGCAAGCGTCTTTTAATTTCTTGGCTGCAGTCCCCATCTGAGGTGATCTTGGAGCCCAGGAAAATAAAATCTGTCATTACCTTCATTTCTTCCCCATCTATTTGCCAGGAATTGAGAAGGCCGGATGCCATGATTTTGGTTTTCTTAATGTTGAGTTTCAAGCCAACTTTTGCACTCTCCTTCTTCACCTGCATCAAGAGGCTCTTTAGTTCCTCTTCACTTCCTGCCATTAGAGTGGTATCATCTGCATATCTTAGATTGTTGATATTTCTCCCGGCAATCTTAATTCCAACTTTTGATTCATCTAGCCCTGCCTTTCTCATGATGTGCTCTGCATATAAGTTAAATAAGCAGGGCTTAAATGTGGATTATAAGATATTTGTAAAAATTTTAGTAAATAGGCTTATGAGGGTTGTGCATCACCTTGTGCATAAAGATCAATCTGGGTTCATAACTGGAAGGTATATGAAAAATAATGTCAGACAAATTATTAATTTATTAGAATATTTAGATAAAAATAACCAAGTTCCTGCAGAGCTGATATTTTTAGATGCCGAAAAAGCCTTTGATCAATTGAATTGGCATTTTATGTTAAGAGTAATGGAAGAGATGAATTTTGGTGAAAAGATATTGCAAGCTCTTATGGTAATATATCAAAAACAAACGGCACAACTTATCGTTAATGGAGGTTTGTCAGAGGTTTTTACAATAGAGAAAGGCACTAGACAGGGTTGCCCACTATCACCGTTGCTGTTTGTCTTAACACTGGAAATATTGTTGATCAAAATTCGTGAGTCGCAGGAAATTAAAGGAATAGAAGTTAATAAAAAAGAGTATAAGTTAAGAGCTTTTGCGGATGACTTGGTCATCACTTTGTCGCAACCTACTTATTCTGTAGTAAAATTATTACAGTTGATTCATAATTATGGTTTGGTTTCGGGTTTTAAGATTAATGTTAATAAGACTAAAATTCTACCTAAAAATATGACTAGTCGGGAGAAGCAGACTTTGGTTAATTTGACGGGTTTTGAAATTGTTAATAAGGTAAAATATTTGGGGGTGATGTTATCTGTTTCTAATGCAAAATTATTTAAAAATAATTATGAAAGGTTGTGGGTTAGGGTACAGAGAGATTTGAAGAATTGGGAAAAGTTGCAATTATCCCTTATGGGAAGAATTGCAGTGATAAAAATGAATATTCTACCCAAGTTTCTCTTTTTGTTCCAAATGATACCGATTTTGAAGAATGAGATCAATTTAACTGAGTGGCAGAAAGGCCTTAATAAATTTATTTGGGCAGGGAAAAAGCCAAGGGTTAAGTTTAAAATTATGCAAGATTTCCGTGAGAGGGGAGGACTCAAGGTGCCGAATTTGAAATTATATTATGATGCGGTGGTTTTAACATTAGTTAGTGACTGGGTAAATTTGACAAACTCTGATATACTTCACCTAGAGGGATGGAATCTACTTTTTGGGTGGCATGCCTATTTAATATTTAATAAAAAAATGGATTGGGCTTTTAAATCTCATATCTTAAGAACTTCTTTACTTAGGGTTTGGAGAAAATATTATAAAAGTGATTTTAAAGTACCATTATGGGCTATACCTTGGCATGCAATAGAAGGAATAAAAAGAGGGGTTAAAATGGATACGGTGTCTTACAGACAGTTACTTAAATGGGATGGTCAAAACTGGCAGTTAAAATCACGGGAAGAGTTAGCACAAGAAAATATTATTTATTCTTGGTTCCAATATAGGCAATTATTAGATAGATGGAAGATGGATTGTAAGGTGGGTTTTCTCAGAGAAGATGAAAATCTTATCAAGCAAGTGAAGGATCCAAGACAAACCCACATTAAGAGAATTTATGGGGTTTTAGTTGAATTGGATTCAGAAACGGAACTAATTAAAGATTGTATGATTAGATGGGCGCAGAATTTTGGCGAGCCAGTTCCATTGGATACCTGGGAAACTATTTGGGTGAGAAATGTCAAATTTACACAAGCACAGAATTTAAGGGAGAATTTTTATAAAATGTTTTATAGATGGCACCTTGATCCACAAAAAATGTCTTTTATGTACCCCGACTTACAACCTAAATGTTGGAGATGTGGTTGTATGGATGCTACTTATTATCATATTTGGTGGTCGTGTAGAGAGATAAAAGCATTTTGGATTAAGATATGGTGGAATATCCAGAGAATTTTTAAAAGGAGGGTAAAATTTACTCCACAATTATTTTTGTTAGGTATAGTTATTGATTGTGATACAAAGGAGGTTATATTGATGTTAAATTTGATTACAGCTGCGAGGCTGTTAGTAGGACAATATTGGAAGAAGGAATCTTTGCCTACATTGCAGGAATGGTTTCTTAAAGTGTCTCATTTGGCGGAAATGGCAAAGATTTCGGCTTTCTTAAAGGGACAAACGCAAGAGAAATTTCTTGCTGTTTGGGATAAATGGATAAAATTCATACAATTTAAACTTGATATAAAAAAATATTATATAGTTTTCTCATAATTTTTAATTATATATACATATATTTTTCATTTTATATTCTTTTTTTAAAAATATATATTTTTTTAATTTTTTTTAATTAAGCCTATATTCTGCTCTGGGAGGCCCTGGGGGGGGAAGGGGGGGGTTGGGTAGGGGTGGGGGAAGGGGGGTTTTTGTTGGGTAATGTTTGTTTTTTATTTGTATATATTGTTTTTTTGTTTCTGTATTGTCTTTTATTTTCTGTAAAATTTATAAAACTTTTTAATAAAAAAAAAAAATGAAAAGAAAATAAGCAGGGCAACAGTATACAGCCTTGCCAGACTCCTTTCCCAATTTTGAACCAATCAGTGGTTCCGTGTCCAGTTCTCACTGTTGCTTCTTGACCCGCATACAGGTTTCTCAAGAGACAAATAAGATGGTCTGGTACTCCCATCTCTTTAAGAACTTGCCACAATTTGCTGTGATCCACACAATCAAAGGCTTTAGCATAGTCAATGAAGCAGAAGTAGATGTTTTTCTGGAACTCCCTAGCTTTCTCCATGATCCAGCGTATGTTGGCAATTTGATCTCTAGTTCCTCTGCCTCTCTGAAATCCTGCCTGTACTTCTGGTAGTTCTAGATCCACATACTGCTGGAGTCTAGCTTATAGGATTTTAAGCATAACTTTACTAGAATGTGAAATGAGTGCAAAGGTGCGATAGTTTGAACATTCTTTGGCATTGCCTTTCTTTGGAATTGGAATGTAAACTGACCTTTTCCAATCCTGTGGCCACTGTTGAGTTTTCCAAATTTGCTGGCAAATTGAGCGTAGCACTTTTACTGCATCGTCTTTTAAGATCAAAGTTACAATGGTGCTAAAAATGGACATATGATTGGTCCTTGAATTTTCAGCAACCACACAATCGCGATATGTGTGCTGAGGTGCCCAATACATAATTACAACTTTGTAGAAAATTACAGTCAAATAATCACCATTTGCAATCTTTCCTGCTGGCTTCCCAAAAACAAACTCAATAGGGAAGGCTCCAGCAAATCATTCCTGCTTTTTCTCCAGGCCACAATACACCCCTGTTCACATGCCTATTCCACCAGCCTCCTGTGACTCACGGGCAGCTTATGTCAGCCATTCCCTGGTCTCCCACAAGACCTGTGCTGGCCATCCCAGGTCCACCACTCTTCCTGACCTCCAGAACCCCCTATAGCACGCTCCTTACCTGGGACTCCCATCTCTTCCAGCTTAACGACTCATACATCTTGGGGCTATGATGTCAGCTAAAAATTGCCCAAGATTATTGTCACTAAGAGATGCTATAATGTGACATTGTGCTTTGCAACTATATTACTTAGTGATAGCAAGCCTGATCCCTGTGCATTCTTCCCTATGGCCAAACTATCTCAATGTATTTCCTTCATGTCAGTAACTTATTTTTGAATTCAGTGTACATTCATTTCCCATTCATTCTTGAACTTATTGTTATACTGTGCAAATTCTTAAGTATCCCATTCTGACTGCATTCAATTTTTTTTTAATCATGACATACTCAACTTTATATAATAAAATGGGCAGGAACACATTCTTATATACAACGTATTATTTTCTTTCAAGAAATAGTTATTCTTCATAAAAGACCACATGTTATTTATTATCTTTCTATCAACATTTACACAGTTTAAAATTCTTATTGGTCTACCAAGAGACACAGATTCATCTATTTGCTCTAGTTTTTTGCTGTTTATATATAATTTGCAATCGTTCACTCCATTTTCCTTGTCAAGCATAATTATCTCAGTCTTCAATACATTAATTTCCAGATCCATATTCTTGTTGCATTATACAGTTTAATATCTACTAAAAATCATTTTGTTTTCAGTCAATAACAGCATTATCTGCACACAAATTCATGTCTCTATCCAATACATCTCTAACACCACAAGGATGAATGGATGTATGGATGATGGACAGACAGACAATTATGGTCAGTGCCCAGACATTAAACACATCGCATATATAAAAATAATATTAATTAATTAAATTAAGGATGTCAATCTCAATGTTGCATATGTTACATACTACACGACAGAATTTGATTACATTTAAAAAAACAAACCACCTCAGTCTTAAAGAGTTGTAAATAAAACTGATCCAAATGACTAAGAAATTTGTTTAAATCAGTACTTAACAATGGCTATCATCATAAAGCAAGCAATACACCTGTCTAGTGCTTTTAATGGTTCTTGTTCTATCTAGACATAGTCTAGATTCAAATGGAATGCCCTAATATCTCTCTAAAATTACAGATTGGCACACATAAGCATGATTTTTGTATTCATCCATAAATGCATAAATACATTAAACAACCAAGGAAACATTACATATCCTAATCTTATTCCCAGCTCAATGTTGGACATTCGTTAAACAATGCATTTATTTTGACACATATTTTATTTCCACTATATAGTACTCTCATCACATTCAGTAATTAAACTTCAATTCTGTATTTGGGCAAAATATCCTGCAACTGGAGCCCGGCATATACTTTCTATAAATTAACAAAAGTGCAGTAAACTTTCTCACATTCATATATTTCCCCATAATCTGCTGAGAAGTGAACCTTTGTCCAATACCTACCGTACCTAACATAAAGTCATATTGCACTTCCCAAATTTGCTTTCTACTATGTTTTATACGCTTTCAATCAGAATTCTGAGAACATGTTCCCAGGCACACGTAATAAACTAATCTTCTAAGTTTTTGCTTTCACTCTTGTAGCTTTTCCTTTGTACAAGGGAACAATAAAAATATTCTTCTAAACGCCAGGCAGAAATGCAATCTCCACATACCAGTAGTCCTCATTTAATGAGCATAATTGAGACAGGCAAATCTCATTAAGTGAAGCGGTCAACAGAGTTCCTTGACTACAACTGTGTTTACATGTTTATAGCCATTTGTCTGAAATGGTATAGGGTTTCCTGTCTGAACAGGGGATTGGACTAGATGACCTCCAAGGTCCCTTCCAACTTTATTGTTGTTGTTGTTGTTACTACTATTACTACTACTACTACAGGTTTCCATTCCTTTACAGTATCTGGGGGAATATGATCCCAAACAGTGGAGAATGTTTCCACAACTCAGCTCCCGAGCAAGCAGAGAAAAGGGTAAATCTCTACTTATAGCCCTTTTTCCTCCACTCCCTCAATCTTTGGAATACTCATCCCAGTGCTGGGATAATTAGTAAGCAGAGAATGATGTCTGTATTTATATTCATTGGAGAACAAAGTGTTAAAAAAGAGCATGTAGGCACACAATGGGGAATTCACATCCAAAGGAATGCACTGGTGTGCTAGGAGCTGTGCTTAAGAGAAAAAAATGAAAGACTTTAATTTAAAACTGTTTTCACTATGATGTGTGTGTACTATGGCTTCCTGACCTGTCTCTAACATCATCACTGCCATAAAAATTACTAAACTATTTCTTCCAGTGTTACCTGACTTCAGTTTCATCCCAAACAATTTAATTGTTTTATTTTTAATCCCAGTCTAAGGAAGACTCCTTGTTTAACCCTTTTCATCTTCTAGAATATTTTTTAAAATTCCATTAAAATCTTTTTGCATTTTCCCTGCTTCTTTTAATCTTAATCATTGCATTTCAGCTATTTTTTCTGCATATATAAATGTTACACAATAGCTTTCTCTTATTCTCGTTTATATCCAGAAATATAGCTTTTATAAATGTATTTTTAAGTATTTACCTTACTTGAAACCCAATTCATAGCAGAATACATTGCAAGTACTACAGTTACTTTTGCCTGGAATTTCCAGCATTATGTTGGATGATACTTTCAGATTTGGCAGCCAGCCTGGCCAAAGGAATTCAAGAATTTTTAGTTCAACACATTTGGAGAATATCTTATTATAGAAAGCTGCATTTATGCTTTCTATCCATTTCTATTTGAATAACATATGCTGAGAAACAACTCACAATACAAATTAAAGATATGTGAATGTTGGATTTCTACAAATATGTGCAGATTACCACACTTAAACAGGAGCTTAAATTATCCACTGGAGCTTTCAAAACTCCACAGGGCTATACAGCAGGTAGAAAAAGTTCCTTACTCTTTATAACTTCTCTTACTCTACTATTCTGTAGTACTTCCAGGAACAAAATATTTCTACCTGTACTAATGAAGTCATCAAAATTGAACAAAATGACCAGCCACATACAAATCCAAGATGAATTTTATTTATGTGTTAAATTTATTTGCTGCCTATGGGGCTATTCTACTGTTGTGGTAAAGTACTTGAGAAATGAAAAGAAGTGTAATCCTAACAGTAGTAAAGTAATGAAACAATAGAATAAACAATGAAAAAGAAAACAATGATACAGTGTTAGAAAAATAAAATATGAGTGGGTGAGGAAGCAAGGAGCTAGGTGGGAATTAGCTGAAAAGAGCAGCTCACACCCTGCTGTGCAAGATACATTTCTAATCTAAACTATCTATTATCAAAATCTATACCCAAGAAAGGGCAGATGAAACAATTGAGTGACATGTGAGAAAAAAAAGCTACAAAATTAGAGAGGAGAGAGAAGTTCTATCAAGACTTTCAAAAGAATATGCTCCTGAAGAATTAATTATATTAATTAAACCTAATTAATATCAACTGCATTTAATATTATATTATTGTAAATTATTGGGTTTTATAATAGTCTAAGTTGTGTGTCCAATGAGGTCTGTGAATGTATGAAAAATATCCTCCTCCAGATGGTTGGACTATGCTTCCTGTAATTGTTATCCCCTGGCTATGACGGCTAGAGGTTGATAGCAGCTGGACTCCAAACCAAACGGAAGGCTTCAAGCTATCTAGTTACTCATGTGTACGTATGAAAAAAGTGCAACATCTCAGCTACTGTAGAATGTTAGCTGCTATTCTAGCTGTAACTCACAGCAAAACAGCAATGATGATAAAGGATTAAAAGCTGCACATCTGAAAGCATTTCAACATGTCACAGAAATAGAAAGCAGAACCTCAATAATATGTGAATCAGCAGTGAATGAGATTTTATCATTCATACTGAGGCATTTCAATTATCTATAATGCAGAAAAGAATGCATCAAATTTCTACTTGGAAGTATACAGTAATGCCTATTGTATATACTCTGGAAAGAAAATAAAATATTGAAGAATGATAAATAGTATTTACAGTTAAAGTTGTCTTACAGGGGCAATGGAAGCATAATAGGGATCAGCAATGATGGCCACAAAGCTCATGTCTGGTACAATTTTCTGCTGATGCAAGAAGAAAACCATAGAAGCGCAAACAATGACAGCTGCTAACAGTTTTTAGCAACATATATAAATTTAATCTGATTCTAACTTGTTTCCTCTTACGTCAAGAGGAATAACTGGCAGATAGATATAATTATTACTCGACTCATTTTGGTTATCATTTCATTTCCTTACCTACCACACATGCATACCTTTGCACTCTACTTGAGTTATGTAAGTATTTTCAACTAATATCAATGGACTGAGTAGTGTATTTGAAAGGAAAGGGTTTTCTGAAAGTAATAAAAGGTGATGTACAAACTGAGGGGTCCTTGGTGCTCTCTGAGCTTGTTGTTTCCTTGCAGACATTTCATTACATAAACTAGGTAACATCGTCAGTGCTAGTGATGTTACTAGCACTAGCACTAATGATAAGATAACCTTTGTTGTCATTTTTACACTGTGGGCACAACGGCACACATCAAAAATGAAATTTAGTTGCCTGCTCTCAAAGTAAAACACATACATGACACACACCTAAACATACTATGAACAACATATGTATAGACCCACATCCCTACATATACGTAGCAATAAATATTAAATATTGTCCATCCTGAATATATAACGGAAAGAGGAAGCTTGAGAGTTCGCAAGGTTAATGCTGTATGGAATAAAACTCTGGCTGAATCTGGATGTTCTGCTTCAGATACCATGAAGCCTCCTCCCAGAAGGTAAAAAGGAAAACAGGTTGTGAAGAGAATGTGTAGTGTCCCAGATAATTTTACGGACCCTGCTCAAGTGCTTCTGTGCTATGTCCTGGAGGGAGGGAACTGCAAGTGATCTTTTCAGCCATTCTCACCACTCTCTGCACTGCCTTCCTGTCTGAAGCAGTGATGCCTCCAAACCAGACTGTGATGCTGTATGAGAAGGATGCTCTCGATTGTCCCCCTGTAGAAAGTGGTCAGGACAGGGGAAGAAAGATGTGCTTTTCTCATGCGGCGCAGAAAATGCAGGCGCTGATGTGCCCGCTTCACCAGTTTCTCATTGTTGAGCGACCAAGTCAGCCTACTCGTTAGTTGCACACCCAGGAATTTGATGCTGGTAACCATCTCCACAGGTGAATCATTTATACACAGAGAAGTGTGACTGTGCCTGCCTTTTCTGAAATCAACAATGATCTCTTTGGTTTTTCCGGTATTTAAAACTAGGCTGTTTTCCTTACACCAGTTCACCAACCCTTCAACCTCCTTGCGGTAAATTTCCACCCTGTCATCCTGAATAAGGCCCACTACTGTTGTATCATCTGCAAACTTCACAATATGGTTGGAGGCAAACCTAGCACAACAGTCATGGGTCAACAGGGTGAACAGCAATGGACTTAAGACACAACTCTGAGGAGAACCTGTGCTCAAGAAAATGGTATTAGAGGTATTTGTTCCAACTCGCACATATTGGGGCCTGTTGGTAAGAAAATCAAGAATCCAGTTGCACAAAGGAGTGTTTAAGACTAAAAGGCCCAGTTTGTCTACTAGATGCTGGGGAATGATTGTGTTAAATGTTAATGAAACATCTTCAAGAAAGCAAACAAGCTCTGGAAACGCTAAGAACTTTCATTTCAATTCTAAGCTACAAATATTCTCCTTTATTGATAATGTATAAATTATATATCTTCAACAATTTGTATTAAAAAGTATTAATTTATTAGAAGGTATATAACTTATATTAAAAATCTGTGGCCTTATGTGGATGAAAAAAAATGGAGTATTCATATATGTGAGAAACTTACCATGGACTCTGGAAAAAAACAAATGCAAGACGAAGAATTTCATTCTAAGGACAAATATGAGAAAATAACAATTGTTTCAATTTATGTTCTAAATTATCATAAACAAAATCTTATGGTTTTTTTTATTTCTTCTTGAGTTTGCAGCGGAAGAGATTTGATTCTTACAAATAGCAACAGAATCCCTTCTTTATATTTCAACAAATGTAGATAATCTAAAAGGACTTTGGCCGAATTCCCCCTAAATCTCAGATGATATTTTGCTATTCTGTCCCTCAAATGCACATAGATACAAATATCCCTTAAAAAAGAAATTCACTTATGATTTTTTTTGTTCATAAAACTTATCCAAGAATAGACTTGCTTTGGATTTCTTGCTCATTGCTTACTAACCTTATAAATGTAGAAAATGCACCTTTCACTTAGCAGATCATAATCCAGTAATTGTCAGTTTACACAGAGGAACTCTTTGCCTGGAAAATGTGCAGACTTAATGGTTTATCATTACAGCAAGAAGATATTAAACTAAAATATCAAAATATACCAAAGAGCTTCTTCCAAGCTAGTTTAACTCTGATGAATTCTAGCAAATCATTTATGAGAAGATCTTTATTTCCTTAGTATCAAATAAAAAGCTGCTATTAAATCAGAAAACTATATTAGTAAATGAATCCAAACAACTACTATAGAAATAAGATATAAGCAGAATCCACTTTTGGATGCAGCACAAAGGATCAAAGTGATTTTTTACCAACTGGCTTTAATGGATATAAATGGTAGCTATAAGATGAATTTTGCTAGACAGAAATACCATGAAAAATGTAACAAACTTGGTTTATCAAGTGGAAAAAAGAAGACAAATGTAATAACATTATTAGAGATGATAACAGATGTTTCAACAATGGAGAAGATAATCAATTTATTAAATATTAAATAAAATATTATTCTATTATTATACAACAGATACCAAATCCAGAACAAACTGAAAAATATTTAAACACAAGACAGTTCACCAGACTTATAGATCAACACAGGAAGTTCTTAATAAACCAATTACCAAAGATAAGCAGAACAGATTGAAATTGAATAAATCTCTGGGACTTTATTGTTTTTATGCAGTTAATACAAGACTTTCCAAGGATAACATATCTGATATTATCCTTATATATCAAAGAAATACATGAGGATATCAGATATATTTTGAATGTAATAATAATATAAATCAAACAAATCAAAAAACAGTTATGGTATGTCTTTTCTTGATGTGGAGAAAGATTCTGATTTTATATTTCTTATTTAAAGTCTCTTATTTTTGAAAATCATGAATTGTAATTAAATTTTTATATGGATTCAAAGTATTTATAAAGGACAAATAAAAAATAATTGTAAATGGACTTCTGGCATAAAAATGTAGAATAATGGGAAGGATGTAAAATAATTGTTTCTTCTTTCATTCATTTTATTGTCATTAGAACCATTGGCAAAGAAGATAAACAGGAAAATAACATTTCAGGAATTAAACTATCAAATCAAATACATAAATTATTTTCAGATGATGTACTTGCAATTATCCATACAAAACACTCTCTAAATCGGACATTGGAATACCTACAGCAATGTAGTTCATCATCAGGATTCAGGTTAGCAAGACTATCTACCATCAAATTGGTATTGACTCTTAACTATTGGATGCATGGATGAATAGATAAATTAATAGAAGTACGACATGAAATTGTGATATGAAATTTATCTGAATATAAAAAACACTATTTATAGAAAGCAAATGGTTTGATGTTATTACAAAAAAGATGAGCTATCTTGGAATTTAGAAAAAATAAATATTTTTCAAAAGATATGAGATTTGAAAAAATATGGCAGATAAGGTAGACACCCCTAGAATAAAGAATACTAGGGTATAACATCTTACTAGTATATTTCCCCCCTGCTCCTTTTAAGGTACCTTTGCAAAATGTTATGGCATTTGAAGGTCCTGGCAATATATTTAGTTAATACTATGGAGATGTTTAAATGAATTCTTTGAAGAGAATGCATTAAGGCTTCTAAGGTTTTCTTTTCTTTTAAGTCAATAAAATACTATATGTCTCCTGCACTTTGATTACATCACTGAACAGTGTGTAAGAAATATTTTCTTTTTGAAGATGGTAAAGGATCTCTTTTTCCCGAAAAAGAAAACTCAGTTGCTAGTATGAAACATAGCATTCACATAAAAAGGGAGCTGCAAACACTGCCTTTTATTTTGTTTTTCAGGAAAATTTATTTCTTCAAATTATATTAATATGCCTCTAAAAATGCAGAAGTGCTACGTTTCCCAGTACTCGGCCTTTAAATGACTTACAACTACCGGTAGTATGCCATACTCATACTGCATAAAGGTAGAGGCTTTGCCATTTCACTAGTCAAAAATGACAAAATAAATATACAAATGAAGAGGATTGCCTTTTATGTCAGCAAGCATTCAGGTTTTCGTCATGCTTGCAGAAAAATGGGGGAGGGGGAGAAATCAATCCATTGCAAAAGAGTTGTTATATACAGCATTAATGTGGAAATTAATACTCATATAGCATTTTCTTTTCCTAGTGCAAAAGTTACTGTGATTCCAACCAATAATCACTTAAATATGTTTTGCTCTCCTGATACTGGCAACAGGCTACCTTATGGTATCTCTAAGATATGCAAGTCTGACTAGAGTACATATACAGGTGTGTTTCCCACTGGTAATATGAAATGTACTGCTGTAACACTAAAAAAGAGAGTGAGAGAGAGAAAGACTCTTACTTTGCTTTAAACAAACAATGGACTTTTTTTAATATGCCAAAGGGAAAGGGAAGTAACCCTAAATGATGAAACCAACATAACTAACATAACTGCCCTCCTATGGAAGAGACCAAGCTTTGGTTTCTATATTAAGTACAAGGAATTTATTTTTGTTTTCTCCTTTCCCTCTTTCTTGAATTACAATTGTCTGGATCTTTTACTGTTATAAAATAGATTTTCAGATTTGACTGCATGAAACAAAGTCAGTGTGAAATCTAATATAAGCCCAAATATGACTTTTTTTCTGATTTAAAAGAGTAAATAAAAGGGATTGGAAATTGCCTATACATTGTACAGTTACAGCAAAACAAAACCAAATAAACTGTAATGGTCATATTAATAGAAAATACATTATTATTCTAACCACTGGTGGCAGAGTGGTTAGAATGTAGTATTGCAGCTAAACTCTGCCTACAGTCTGAAGTTTGATCCTGATTGGCTCAAGGTTGACTCAGCCTTCCATCCTTCCAAGATCAGTAAAATGAGGACCCAGATTGCTGGGGACAATATGCTGATATTTGTAAACCACTCAGAGAGTGCTCTAAAGCACTATGGAGAAGTATATAAGTCTAAGTGATATTGCTATTTACGCACCATATCCTTAAATCTGCCTTCTATCCAGAAGATCCCATTGCACTTTACAAGTCACCAAATAAAATATACAGTGAATTCTAGTCTCGCCTTAGGCATGATGGGCCAGTCCTTCTCTCTGTCTAATTTACCTCACAGAATTGTTGTTGTGGGGAAAATAGGAAGAGGAAGGAGTATTGTGTATATTCGCCATCTTGAGTTATCTATAAAAATGGTAAAGGTAGGATATAAATTAATTAAATTAAATTAAATTAACAAAAATCCCTAATAGAAAGGCACTTAAGTGATCAAAAGCATGATCTGGCTCTGAATGCTACATTTTGAACATAAGAAAAAAAGCAAGTGTTCAGCTAGAGCCAAAAGGCTGGGGATGAGTCAGGTATTACCCTGTCCTTCAGGGAAATTATATTCCAAAATCATGGTGCCACTAAATGGATTTCCCATATCTCCACTTAACATACCGTATTTTCCGGCGTATAAGACGACTTTCTAAAGCATGGAAATCGGCGCCGAAGTCAGGGGTTGTCTTATATGCCGAGTCGTCTTATACGCCAGAAATTACGGTAGTTTCCGGCGTATAAGACGACTTTCCAGGCATGGAAATTGGCACCGAAGTGGGGGTCGTCTTATACGCCGAGTCATCTTATACGTCAGAAATTACAGTAATTATCCCAGTCAAGGGACGCTAAGAACTCCCCCTCCTGTGTATATCTTAAAATACCAGCAGATGCATCCTAGAACTGCTTCTATATGCTGACATCTGAAACTGTTAACGGTCCTCAGCATCATCAATGAAAAGTTGAAATTCAAGCCAATTTTGGAAGAATGTTATGGATGGGAGCCTTATTGTTGCATTCTGTTCAGTTACAATCTCCAAGCTACTTTCAACTATACCTATGTTTTTAGCACTTGCAGCAGAATGAAAACATGATTGTGAACCATAAGTGCAGATGCTGTTTTTAATGCTTCCTTAATTTAAAGCAATGCTGAGGTTCTTATATCCTGTTTGAAGAAATTTTGCAGAGGGAAACAAAGATGGTTGAGAAGAAAATATTAGTAAAACAAAAGCTTAGTTCAGGAAAACAGAAAAGTGCAATATAGAATCTCAATACTGTCCCATCTTGACTTTCTTTGGAATAAGAGGAAAGGAAGAGAAAATGTTGTCAAGCTTTTTCAAGGTTTATGTTGTTGTAGTCTGTTTCAATAAATTGGAGAGTTAATATGTCTTGTACTACATATTTGTTTCCTGACCTGGCTTATCTTGACACATAGAATATTTATTTCATAGCCCTTTAGGATACCCATGTTGCCTGGGGAGAAAAAGAATGTTTTATCCACAGTGGACAAATATTTATAGAATGTTTTTTTTTTCTTTCCCTACTTTTTAAAAGCCATTTCCTATGAATTGCTGTTTTTTTTTCAATTTCTTGCTCTCTCCTTTGTATAAAATTAAAATCATTCCGCTTTAGGTTCTACCTGACACAAATATAATTTAAAAAGCAGTAAATGTTGAAATCTAAGGTAATACTCTGTTGAACAAAGAATATCTTTTAAATAACCTTCCCAATCTGGAACACTTTAGAAATGTTGGATCAGTCCCCATAATTTCAATGACCAAATTGATTGGAGAAGACAAATCTAAAAAGTGTAAATCTGCTTCAAAATCACTGAATTTCCAAAGCGTTGTCCTTTGTTAAGATTTTACAGGTACCCACTGCCTGTGTCAAGATATAATTAGAAGAATGCAACTAGGAATAATGTGAGCTATTATGAAACATCCATGTTAGTAACAACCTTTGCAATAATGTTTTAAATAGAGAGGAGGATCTACAACAACTCCATTAGGAGATGCCCTATTCCAACAATAGTAGTTCAGTTCAAACCTTGTAAGTTTTTTTTTTTAAATGGAACAGCAGTTGTAATTCATCACCCCAAGAAAGTAAACTGGGTAAGCCATTTTGTTTTAACCCCAACACTACAGGTTTAATTGCCAATCTTACTATAAAGCACAGCGGCTAAGATAAAAATAGTGACACAATATTAATTTCATGGCTTCATATGACAAAACTAACAATAGAAAATATAATCCAGTTTTACTATTGGCTAAACAATATTGTCTATCATAAGTACCAGCAACAAACAGCATCAAGGCCAAATTTAAATTAGTTACGCTCAGGGCTTTTTTTCTCATAGAATGCCCAGAACGGAGTTCTGGCACCTTTTTTGGATGGAACCTTATAGGGTGGGCAAGGCGGGTTGTATGACATGTGTGAGTTCCAGCACTTTTTTTTTTTTTTTTTAGAAAAAAAAGCACTGCTTATGCTTACTGGCAATCAAAAGCAATAGAGGTGTGTACATTCACAGACATGTGTGTGAATGATTGTGACCCAGATTTAATAAGTCATTCAAACTGCACTCTGAAATTTCTTGAGTGGATAGTAGGAATTATATTTGGAAGAAATGGACCAATGACACAAAAAGCATTTCATTTTCTTTGCCCCGTTGTAAAGCAAGTTTTCTAGCAAAAAGCAGGTGTGTAGAAGGAAGGTTTATTATTACTTACATATTATACATATTGCATATTATTACCTACACTATGTATAAAATGTATTGGTAAATCAACAATTTAGGTTAGTGGTCCTTAAACTGGGGTGTAATTCCCCCTAGGGGTGTAATTTGGGCATAATGTGCTTTTCAGTGAGTCAAGAATCCATTTTCAGATTGCTATCATGAAGATGTGGCGTGAAATAACAGAGTTTGGGTATTTTTGTGGGCATAATAACATTATTTGAGACCAGAAAAATATTAATTGGGTCAAACAGTTTAAGAACCACTGATTTAGGCTGGGTATATGTAGTAAATCAAGCTCCTAAAAGAAAGAAACACCATACATAAGATTCCAGGAGTTTTATGCGCCTTATTATGAGATCAGTATCAAATAGTTTCCAAAGAGTTTTCTCTTTATTAGTAATCACTTTAATGATCCTGGATCAATTGATATTTATATTGATACACAAATGAACTGCTTTCTAGCAGTTAAAGGCATAAAATATGTACGGTACATAAAGAGATTCTTTTGCCATGAATATTTTTGTACACCTTATTTCACCTGTCTCTGAAACAATTTCATATGCCAGCAGAAATATAATCCAAATCTAACTGAATCAAGTGTAAAACCTGTGATGGTTTCAGTGTTAAACTCATCAGGATTTGAGGAAGAAAAACAGATGGTTTAAAAATGGGAAAATGTGTCCAAGTCTGTCAATTTTTCTGTGGAATACTTAATATTCAACATTAATATTTATTATCTTATCAATAGAAGATAACATACTCTATTATTCTAAACTTAGCATCCTAAAACATATTTACGTCATGATGCATATTTAAAGTTTAAATTTAAATAACTATCCTGGGCAGAAGATAGAATTTGGGATTTTTTATTTTTGCCAATATGTCTTTAGGTATCAGCAATGCTGAAATGTTTGTTCTTCCAAAACATTTAAGCTTTATTTTCAATATCATTATTCTTCTAAACCTCATGGAAAATAAACGAAAATATTAAACCTTCTCCCCATATCTACCTGTTATTCTGATTATATATTCATTTCGTGGATAAGCAATTAGCTGTGTTCAGTACTAAAGGATATTTTTAAAAAATAACAATTGCTATTAATTTTTAATATGAGATTAACAATGATCTGAATGGCAACATCTCTTGTTCATTTGTGTTTGTTCAATACTAAAGAGTACTTCTAAACTAAACCTCTTCATTTTTTGTACACAGTATTTCCTCTTATTTAGATAACTGTCAGTTCTACTATATCTGTTAAGGGGCTAGAACAGGGATCTCCAATCCCCGATCCATAGACCAGAACCGGGCCATGGCATGCCAGCAACCAGGCCACACAAACAAGCAAAGCCCCTTCGGCGAGATGCAGGCAGCATATAAAACCCCTCCGGTCCGTGGAAAAACCTCTCTTCATGGAACCGGTCCCTGGTGCCCAAAAGGTTGGGGACCTCTGGGCTAGAATATAAAATTGTGGCATACTAAAAATTGCCAGTTGACAAAAAATAAAGACTTTTCTTTGATTATCTAAAAACAACATTCATATGTGAAATGCAGGGCGCATAGAAATATATTGGCTTTTCCAGGAGTACATTAGATCAAATGAAACTTACTACAATGAGCAAGGGCATTAAGCATAAAAATTCTTAATAATTTATCAGAGTAGAACTGCGTTAGACCAAGGCGAAGGCAGGCTTTCACTGGTTCACTAGGAGTTCTGTGAGAGTTTGTAAAAAAAACACTGCTTTTTAAACAGTGCATTTTAAACTTAATACACTGTGCAATGCTAGCTGTAGAGGTATTTTTTAATGCAGGGATTTCTTGAAAACAGAACATTATATTTCAAGGTTTCCTCCAGGATAAACAGTTGCGAAAGACTGAACCAAGGTGTATTCTGATGTAATAGTTTCTGCTCTCTCGATTTTGAATCTTTATGTATTCATTCTTTTGTCCTTTCTGGCACTTCATAAAATATTAGGCTGATATGCCACGTGCTTCACAGAGCCTTGAGCTTCATATTATCTATCACTCTGATGGCAAATCCTGTCAAGAATATATAAAAAACTAAGTAAGAAAAAATGTAATGCAGTGGAAAAAATCAAAATGACCTTCAGATGAAACATTGTGTATAACATTCTACATGGGATAGAGAAGATAAATTTCGGTCCCAGGGAGGGTTAAATACAATGCTGGCTTCTATTTTAAAAAAAGAAGTTCAAAGAAGACAAAGAAAAAACAAGGTAGCCTCCGTGGAGAAGGCAAAATATTTGCCAATGCAATTCATGCAGTAGTGGTGCTACACAGATATACTGAGGCACACTCAAAATTACTCATGCTGCTGTATCCTGGACTAGCCATAGCTTCTGAGTTGTCCTCAAATGCAGCTTCATGTAGAGCATGTTACACTAATTCAAGCAAGAGTTCACCGAAGTATGGCTGACCATGAGCAAGGCCTCCAGGGACAGGTATAATTAGCACACAAGAAGGATATGTGCAAAGGCCCTCCTAACCACGACTGTCATCCACCCCTCAAACTGGAACTATGATTCCATGAGGAGCCTCAGATTGCACAGCATTTCTGATTAGGGAGAATGGCCTCATCTAGAAGATGAAAAATCTGTGGAACTGCTACTCAGTTTCATCAGGATTATGACTAAGCCTATTCCTCTCTATACAGATCATCGTACTGAGACGAAACACTGACAGTATCACTTGGATGATCAAGGGCTGAGATGTATCCAGTGGTGGGATTCAGCCAGTTCACACCAGTTCAGTTCAGCAGAACCGGTAGCTAATTTTTTGTTGCCCAGGCCCAGAATGGACTTCCGGAAGTGGCATCCACACAGAGAACCGGTTGTTCACATATTTGAATCCCACCACTGGATGTATCATATTGATGATACCTAAACCCAAGTCCCTGGATGAACTTTCCTAGCAGTAGATGTTAAATAGGAGAGGAAAGAGTGTCAAATTCTATAAAATTCCTTCAAAGTAACAACATAGGGTTAGATTCATAACAATATTCAAACAAACACCCAATAAAAACAAAACAAAAAGTACCTGGTTTCCTTCATTGACCACTCTGAAATTCTGAGACTTCTTCAAATCTGTGATTCTTTTAATATTTCATTTATCTCTTAGTGTATTGAGAGTAAGTGTGAGCTGGTTAGAAATTACCTATAAGGTAAAGGGTTAATTCTTATTCTTGTAGGTGCTAAAGATGCCTCACTACACAACTATTCTGTCATTTAACTTAATTTCTTTTCTGGGGAAAAAACCCTATCATTTTCGACTGCAAATCTGTGGGTGGCAACGGCAGCAAAGAGGTACAAAAAACGAACTCTTTGCTGGTAGCTCTACAGAACTAATAGTAGGAAAAATGGGAGTTAAAATTAAATTTGTGGAATGTAACAGTTTGAAAGGGTCCATTAAAACCAACTGTCTATCAAAGTGCAGAAATTTAAAAGAAGGCATCCATGTGACAAAATTGACTAGTTCCATCTGACTACATTCAGTAAAATGGAACCTACTATCTCTCCAAGATAATTGTTTTATTTCCTGCTCTTTCCTTATTAACTGCTCCAAATATTTGGATATTATCTCCCCCAACATTAAAAAAATCTACTTCCCTGTAACTTAAATCTATTATTTTATTTCCTATATTCTGAAGCAATAGATAATAATCTTTATTTTCTATGATGTCATGTCCATAAGTGACTACAGAAGATAAGGGGCAAGTGACAAAATACGTATCACAATGGAAACTCTGCATGTTGAGGATTGATAGCTACCCTATATGCATAAGGGTGAAACTTGTGGGACGATTTCATAAGACGTTTTACCCGTTTGACTTAACAGTGTTTAGGAACAGATGCCTATGGTAATTTCTTTTTCTACTTTTTTCTTTTCAAAACAAAATATTCCTAAATTGCTGAATTTCTCTTGTAAAAACTGAAACTTGGTTTCTATTTCCTGATCATACCTGTTCCTTTTCACTATTATCACTGGACTAGGTATACCAATCCTATACATTAGCATTAGACTTCTGTCATCTCAATAAAGTATTTTGGTATTTGCCTATTAAGTTTAATTATTTTCTGTCTTTTAGCTATTGTACTCAATTGTGTCAGTATCTATAAGTGCCCCATGGTAGAAATTTACTTACTAATAACCAGGGCTTTTTTTTCTCATAGAACGCCCAGAACAGAGTTCCGGCACCTTTTTTGGATGGAACCTTGTAGGGTAGGCAAGGTAGGTTGTATGACGTGTGTGAGTTCCGGCACCCTTTTTTTTTTTTTTTAAAGCACTGCTAATAACTCAGTCCTCCATATGCGCTGGGCAACAACAATGCACTGAAAGGACACTAAGCTGGGTTAGATTTTTGCAATCCAGGTACTATCTGGTTACCTGCAAGGAAGTAATACACTAATCACAACAGAGATGGAGTGTGACATATAAGAAGTGAGTACGCTGATGTTTAGATGGAAACAATGTCCACAATGAAGATCCAAATTTGGTCTTTCTTTTGCCATTGTAATCAACATGTTATTATTGGAACCCAGCTATTTTTAGTGGAACAGAAAATTTTTGAGCAAAATTCCTTTCCCTGATGTAGAGTAATTCCATACTCTTTATGATAAGAAAGCTCATATTTGCTTGACCTAGCAGCATTTGTCCTCTTTAATCAAACCAAACACTTTTTAATAAACATAATGCTACTTGTTGAAAACAATAGGGACAGAAGTAAATCCACAGGTTTACTTTTAGCAAGGAGAAAAAAGCTGTAAAATTGATCAAGCACTCAGCTTTCAGGAGAAGAAAGCAGTTTTGATAAATTATCATATACAAAAGTTTCCTTCCACAGTGAATCTCTGACTAAGATCTAAGACCACAGCTCTTTGTGTAGAAGCAGGTGAATAATTAGAGACAAATGAGTCTTGATATAGTTCCAAAACAAGAATAACACACAGAGTGTGCTATAGAGTTGGGTTAAATCAATGACCTTATTCTATTAGATGAAAAGCCAAGTCCTAACAATTGACCTTATAAAAAATGAACATACGGCAGAACAGATAATAAATATTGTAACTTGCCCCAGATCTTAATGCAAGTATTTTGTAATCCATCTGTTCCTTTCTGTCTCTTAAAGCAGGAGCGCCTACATTCACAGTGAGACTATCAGTCAGTAAATAAATGTATTCAAGTTTCATATTGCTTCGCACAATTTTATCTATTAAAATTGTAAGCAGAATAGGAATAGCTAGCTCTATACAAGTAATTTCACAGACTAGTCAGCCTTCTAACTAATAACTCTAAATTTACAAGTACAACCAAGAAAATAAATACACCATTGAACAAATGAACCCAGAGTTCTTACTCGAGGACTAAATGACTAGGCTCAAATCATTCTGCTTTGGACACAGTGTGCCAAGATCTAGCTCTCTGGTGAAGAATACTGGGGGAAATAGAAGGAAAGAGAAGAAGGTTACCAGCAGCAAGGTGGATGGATTCAGTTACAATGGTGATAAGTGCACCATTGGAAGACCTGAAAGAACAGGCAAAGAATAGATCATATGGAGAAAATGTAGCTGCGTGATTGCTAAGAGTTGGAAATGACTTAATAGTACATACTATCTGCATTTAGGAAAACAAACTATATTTGGGAGTGAAAATGACTTTATATAGATTACTAAACAATAAGAATCCAAAAGTAAAACAATATGTTCTGGATGGTGATTTACAGAAAAATCAAGATACAGCCCCTCCAGTCCCTTTACTATAAGGGTAATCTACATGAAAGCCACTTATTCTAGCCAACTATCTTGTCTGTTCTACATAAAAAAGTGTTTTCATTGATCAGATTTAATTTATTGCCAATTATAATTCTAGAGGTATGGTATAATAATATCCCTTTACAAGACTGTCTTTCTTCCTGCTAAGGAGGATCAACTGAGCCAGCTTTTCATATTTTACTAGCACTGTCCTATATACTAATCTAGGCACTTCCACCTAATAATGTCTTTATTAATCGGTCCCTGTGTCAACCACATAAAATAAACCTCTTTTTTTCTACAAGTGGATTTGTCTGTACAAATAACCAGGAGGTTGATAAGAATTCACAGGGTCAATGAAAACATCTACATAATATACAAAGCATTTTAAAAAAGCAAATACCATGTTAAGGAACATTAAACCAAGGATTAAAAAGTAGTTCTGTGCAATGTTTTGGATTCAGTTTCAAAAGGGATATGTGAATTTATCTGCACCTCTTTAAAGCAGTCAAATCTTTTCTTGGGATATGTTAGCTGCAGAGAGCAGCATGTGATCCTGGGAATAGAGATGGCTGTTTTAAAAAGTTAATCTCAAAGACACAGATATCTGCTCCTGATGCTGCTGATCATGTTGATGTGGGAACACTACCTTTGCTTTGTGACATCAAGGCATGAACTCCAACCTTTCCTATTTGCATCCTGATGCTGCATGTAACAGTAGAGCTTAAGTTGCAATTGATGTTTTGTCCCTTGCTTCTTCTAGATGCCTATAGACAAGAGTTCTATGTTTACATTCCCCTATTTTCCAATGCATCTTTTCCAAATTATTTCTGGAATGATACCTAGCGATATTAAAAAATAAAAACCAAAATGCTTTTATATAAATCCATGATGTGCTCTTTACATGCCATGTACTGGCCAAACTATCCCATCCCTACAGCTAGAATTAAATACAAATAAATGCAATCAGAAGGGCAAACTGAGCCTTTTATTTTTGCATAATGGTTATTACATGCATATTGTCATTTTGGCATCGTTGTGGTTTGCTTTGGATACACTGATAGGCACCTTCATTGGTCCAAGATTACTATACCTAGAGATCCAACTTTTACTTCTTTGAGGGATTATAAGACTAATGATTACTAATCAAGAAATCTATTAAGTTTAGCAAACAAAACAAGAATAAACTTCTCAATACTAATTGTTTTAAGAATAAAATGGATTACTTGTGTTTTGCTTCCACCTCTAATCGGCCATTGAGGAAAAAATAAGCATGACTTATCTGAGACTTTAGTTTAATCTACAGGATTCTTTGACCATAAATCATTACACAACTGCTGCCAGCTATATCTCATTCATCTGAATCCTTTAATCACACACATACAAAGGGAACCACTCCCTCTCTTTTGGATACTCTGATGGCAAACACAACAGAACCCCTGGATAGTCTCTCTCTCTCTCACACACACACACACACACAGAGGAGCAAGGACCTTCTTTTGGCTAGTCTGATGACAAACACAACACACCCCTTGTAATTTCATACAGACATACAAATACACACACAAAGGGGCCAGGGACCCTCTTTTTGGTACTCTTGATTGCAAACACCCTTCTCTGACAGCAAGTTGTATTTATACATGAACGCATATTTAAACATAAATATGAAATTTCTCCCCCTCCCCAACTCGCCATAAAATATGGAGAACCGTTCCCAGATAACCGGCACCAGGGGGAGACTTCCTCAATTTCTGCAAGACATTATGCTTTCACCTAAACAGATTTCTTCCCACGATGCCGTTCTGGATAGGTACAGAATGAATTTCAGCAGGATTTTGTTTCGGTTTTGTTGGTTTGTTTGCTTTTTTTGTAACCGTCTAACTGGAGGCCTTAAGTTTTATAAAGTTATTCTGCTATCGTTAAGACCGCGTGCGGCGAATCGCCGAAAGGTCTGCTGAACGGCAGCCGTACCTGGTAAGCATCGGGCATGTTGACGGTCTCGCCGCGCTCGGCCACATAACCGACGACGCCTTTGCCCCAGAGCTGCTGCATCTCGTTGGAGTTCTCCGTGCTGTAGCAAGGCAGTACCGGGGCGCCCCCGTGCACGTCGAAGACCCTGGAGACCAAGCTCTTCTTCCCCCCGCCGCCTTCCACCAGGAAAAGGGAGCCCCTCTCGGCGTCCACCATAAGGCAGACGAAGATGAGTATCTTGTAACTGAGCGCGCTGAGGTCCAAGTCGTTGGAAATGTCCTTGACGAGCTCCAGAAAGAACTGCCGCTCGTTGTGCTGCTTCAGGTAGCGCTTGTAGTCCAGGGCGGTGGGCGGATACTGGGGCAGGTTGACCCGGGACTCGAGTAGAGCGCTGAGCAGGTGAGCCGTGGTGGGCGGCAGGGAGCTGGCTTTTCTCAGCAGCGCCCTTCTCCTGGCGCTGCTCAGCGGCTCCTGAGTCCTGGCGTGGAGGTGCTCGTCGTAAGTCAGGTTCACGTGGATCGCCTTGGAGCGCGCGAAACTTTTCCTCAGCTCTTTCTGGGACGCTCGGTGCTGCAGCCCGCCGGCCGTCGGCTCCAGGCTAGGGGGGGCTGTGGACGAGGGGCCGCTCCGAGGCGAGAGGCCGTTGTGATGTCCACTTAGCTGCCTTTCCGCCCCACCGTCGCTAAAGTCAGGCGCTCCTTTGCTAAGGAGGGCGGTTCTCCTCGTAAGCCACTTCTCCACCAGCTCCGGGTGTCTGTCTAGGAAGCCTTCCACTGCAGCAAAGTCTAAGCCGGCGGGGTTTGCCATGCTCCAGTAATCTCACCTTCCTCACCCTCGAAGGAACTTTTTGGCGCTACTTATTATGCCTCATACCGCAATCTCCCTTTATCAATAAAGGCGGCGAGAACTCTTAAGCCACTAATTCCCACATCCCGAGAAGGTACCAAAGCTGGCTACGAGGCATTAACCCCTTCACGCGGTACATCCAAAGCCGTGCAGGGCGCTCCGCCGAATAGAGAAACTCAGCATTGAGCTCTGCATCTTGCTGGCCAAGGCTCGGCTTTTTCGCTCCATTTCCTGTTATTTTGCTAGCGATCTACCTCTTCCCTGCCCTCTGCAAGCTCGTCTCCTTCTTTCTCGATTTTACTTCGGCGTGTCAACATTGGTCGCAAGCGCGCGCGCGCGCGCAAACACACACACGCGCGCGCACCCTTTGCTTCCCGCGTCCAGGTGTTTCTTGCGGACTTCTGCCCGTCCCTCCGCTCCCGAAATACCCAACCTGAGTTGCCGCGAATTTTCCGGGGACGGGCGTTAAGCCCTGCTTACTAACTAACTGCTCCTGCCGGCGACGGCGGCTGCGTAACCCGCCCTCATTTGTTCAGCTGAGCACTGAACAAATGAGGGCGGCGAGGGGAGGGAAGGGCGCACGAGCCGAGGGAGGGGAAGAGCTACAAAGCAGCGACGGCGAAACAGGCAGCGTCTTCTCTTCTGCCTTGAGGCGGTGTGTGCTGGAATTCGTGCGGCAGAATGAATGAAGGCGTCAAAAGGGGAGGGGCGGGCATCGATCGTTGTTCTCCCCCTCACCCTTCTTCTCATAAAGCCGAAGCAGGGATTGCACCGCCGTGAAAGAGTATTTGGCTAATGGCTCACAAATAGCTCTCGGCGTTGCTCCATTAAGACGATCAGGCTCGGCGATTAGATGCTGCTGAGCAGAAAATGGAATTGTACCGGGGGGAGGGGGCAAGAGAGGAAATATTTTGAATGCGGGTAAAAAGGATATCGGTAGAGATGCTAGGGATAGGTGCGCGCGTGCGCGCGTATGCGATTTGTAACTACCGCACGCGCGTTTATGTTTGAGGCTATGAGTTGTTCTGTCTGTGCATAAGTTTGTTAGAGGGGGGGAAAGCCGAGGGATTTCAGAAACTGTCAGGCCTTTTCACCCTCCCGACACATCAGTTTTAAATACAACTGTGAAGACTTCGACCTTGCTGTTTTTTAATGGAATGGTTCCAAATTGGAAAACTTTCCCCCCTCCCGCCCCCTTACGTTTCCATTAATATTTAAAATGTTCTGTTTGTAGGATGTTTCAAGGAAAGAAGCTTTGACAATCTGTGGGTTAACGGCTGTAGTTTGTTGCTTTCTTCTCACTTTCCTGTAACAGTGTATAATTCCATCCTCTAGTGCAGACATCATTCATACGAAATGAATCCTACAGCAGGAAACCCCCCCCCCATAAGTCAGCTCAAAAATAACTCCACTAAATGGAATTGAATTCCTTTCAAGAAGGCAGGCGTGGGCTTCCATTCTGATTTATATGAATAATAATTATGGATCATCACACAGTCAGCCAGATGTTCAGACTGGATTTGGCATTTTGTCTATCTATCGAGTCCTTACCCAGGACCTGGGATAGGCAGATGTGGATGTTTGATGGTATTACAGGTATCGTTGCAGGATGGAAGCAGTTCCTAGTAAGGCCGCCTTTTGCAATTGACTAATAGCGAATTTGTCAATGCCAGTGGTGTTCAAGTGGTGCTCCAGTTGTTTTTGGATTGCACCCAAGGCGCCTATGACTATTGGTACTACCCTTGCTTACTTTTGCCACAGTCTTTCTATTTCTATTTGTAGGTCTTTTTGTATTTTGTTATTCTGCTGTCTCCAGGCACTGCCACGTCCACTATCCAGACTTTTTTGTCTTTCTTATCGACAATTGTTAAGTCTGGGGTGTTATGTTGCAGTGCTTGTCTGTTTGAATTCTGAAGTCCCAGAGCAGTTTAATTTTATCATTTTCTATGACTTTCTCTATTTTATGATCCCACCAGTTTTTGCTTACAGGCAAATGATATTTTTTGCAGATCTTCCAATGCACCATTGTTGCTACTTTATCATGCCGCTGCTTGTAATCAGTCTGTGCAATTTTCTTGCAACAGCTTACCAAGTGGTCCACTGTTTCTTCAGCTTCTTTGCATAGGCGGCACTTACTGTCTGTTGCTGTCTTCTCAATTTTGACTTTGTATGCATTTGTCCTTAAGGCTTGGTCTTGTGCAGCCAGAATTAGTCCCTCGGTCTCTTTCTTCAATTTTCCTGCTCTTAGCCATTGCCATGTCTTGTTATTATCTGCTTTCCCAGCTATTTTTTTAATGTATTGGCCATGTAGTGCTTTGTCTTCCCATGCCTCTATTCTGTTCTTCATTGGGTCTTTCTTGTAGGCCAGTTTGGTCTCTCCAGTAGTTAGTAAGCCTTCCTGATATACTAATTTCAGTGCATCTTCATCATTGTTCTTCAGATATTCTTCCAAAGCCATTTTTTCTTCTTCAACCATCTGATGTAGAATTCCACGCCCATCTATTTGTCTTGGTAGATAAAGTCTGTCAATGTCACTGCGTGGATGAAGGGCGTGATTCATTGTCATTATTTTTCTGGTCTGTCTATCCATTGCTTTTAGTTCTGCTTGAGTCCAGTCCACTATTCCAGCTGTGCATCTAATGACTGGAATTGCCCAGGTGTTGATTGCCTTTATGGTATTTCCTCCATTGAGTTTGGACTTTAAGATCTTCACTCTCTTGATGTATTCACCTCTAATCTTTTTCTTGACTTCAGTGTGCTTGATGTTGTCAGCTTGAAGGATTATTATTATTATTATTATTATTATTATTATTATTATTATTATTGAAATTAATGTCTCCTGCACAAAATGATTGCTGATAAATATCACTGCCTCCTTTTCCCCTAAAAGAGAAGGCAGAGGCAAGATCTTGAAAGCAGCAGCTTTCTGTTCAGTTCTCACAAATACTTAAAGATAATGACAAAAACCCAGTCAGGGACAGCTGACTCGCTTGTACAACTGGGTGCTCCCCCAGCTGGCTAAGCATGTGGTTGTCTTTCCACAGAAATGTGTGACTGCTAAGGTCTGTTGAACTGCAACCATGCAGTTTCCATGCCTCCTCCCGCAGTGAGACAAAAATCTGGGCAGCTTCACTGAGATGGACTGACGTGGAGCTATTCTTATCCACATGTGGAGGAGCACGTTTCATAGCTAAATTGAAGTTATGGATCTCAGCATGTGAGGCTGCAAGGACATGAATGAAAGCCGTTTCCAATATTCATGAATGAGATGTCAGGCCTTCTCCACAGGCACCCAGTACACAGCAAGCCTTTAGTTGAAATAACTGAGAACTTAACAGCTTGGAAGGGAAAGAAAATAAGACTGAAGCTCACCGGGAAGTGTTTTTGTGCTAAAGCTCAATCCCAGAACAGGTTGTTATTATTAAGCAAATAGTACATGTGCAGAGTTCCTTTCTCAGATTTTTCACCAGTGATTGTAGAATTGTAGAAGAATCCACACTTGTCTGACCAAAGAAATGTGTTCACAAAGCAGATTGAGCTCCAGATTTTAAAATAATAAACTCCGAGATGATGAAGAGATCAAAGATGGACATATGGAACTTGATGAAGCTGAGTTGATATTTAGTGGAAGAGCACAGGGCAGTCTACAAATTTGGTCAGTAACAATAATTGAAATGAACAAAAGAATGGTCACTTCAAAAACTCTGACCTAAATATCCGTCCCAGATTATATAGCTGAATCAAGCAAAACAGATATAAGAAAGGAGAACAAAATAAATACCAGCTTCTCAGTGCCATAACATTTGTGATTTCACTGAAATCAGATTTAACTTGGATCTATATATCTGCCCTATTTATATTGCTAAGAATCATTTCCATTTTGCTTGCTTGGCTAGCTCACTTGCTCACTGCAAGATGATGGGCTTGCAAAGTAACCCCCTCTCCAGCTATTAGCTTTTCCTGGAGAATAGCCGAGCAGGAGCTGCAAAGCCTCTAGAAAGTTGCTGGTACTATCAAGGGGTTCCTTTTTGAAGCTTGCACCATGTGGAAAGAAGTTCCAAACAGGCCCTGCTGGTAAATTTTGTATGCCACAATGTTTGTGACCTTCTGCAAGAGCAGGCCCATTTCATCCTATTCTTTTCTTGCCAGAATCATTTTCCCCATCCATAGATGTTCAAGTGCCTCTCCACTCATCTTTGGAATAGACAGAAAATTGCTTTGGTATGGAATTGACTATCTCCCACTGTTGATTCTGATCAGGTCTCTATTCTCTCTGTTCCCAATCACTTACACACAATTCCCCTCCAAGGTAATGGATGACAAAGCTTAATGGATTTTATATGTCCTAGATCAGGGGTGTCAAACTGCCACCCCACGGGCTGGATGCACCATAGCAAAACCATGCCCATCCCATTGCCTGTAAAAAAAGTCACGATATGTCACAACACGTCACGTAACATTGCGAGTTTGACACCCCTGCCCTAGATGATTTTAGAATAAGGCAGAAAGGAGTTATGCACAGCTAAAGGTGCCTCAGATATGGGTTGGGGATCACATGTAGTCCTCAGGATATAGCAGAAAAAAACAGTTGCCAAGACAAATTTGGGGTGCAAGTGATGAAAGGCAATTTATTGATAATATGCTCGGGAAAACCAAAGATACTGTTGCTTCTGCTCTGTGTCTTTTTAAGAATCTAAGGCGCCCAGGAGCAGATGTATTTTGGAACTAGGATGTGATTGTCTCTTATCACCAAAGCAGGTTGATTGCATAAGCCATTAAGTGAACCGCTTATCTAAAGTTTGGGTTACAGTAAGTCTTTTTCAGCTTTCTCTCACCTAGTGCTTTGTTGGCATCTTGGACCTTAAGTTTAGTCATTATCTCTGATTATGCTAGGAGAGTCATAGATGCTTGTTGTCAGGGCTTTTTTTCTCATAGAACGCCCAGAACGGAGTTCCGGCACCTTTTTTGGATGGAACCTTGTAGGGTAGGCAAGGCGGGTTGTATGACGTGTGTGAGTTCTGGCACCTTTTTTTTTTTTAAAGAAAAAAAGCACTGTTTGGATTTCAAGAATGCCTAGTTAACTGAATGTGGTTTTACTAAGGAAAAAAATCCCACTGATTCCAATACAACATTTTCCCTTTATAAGTATACAGTGTATTTGAAAATTAAAGAAATGGCCTGTGATGCATGGTCTTTGAAAGTCTTTTATGATCTCTTGTCCCAAATTTCATTTATCATGTTTTTGGCTCTCTTTGTTGCAAAACATATTTGTATGGCTACAGCAGGAATCTATGCTTTGTCATAGAAAGTCTATTGTGCAGACTGGAAATAGGCATACTTAAATTAGTTGGTTTAAATGGACTTGAATAGAGCTGGAAGGGACTTTGGAGGTCTTCTAGTCCAGCCCCCTACTCAAGCAGGAGAACTTATACCATCTCAGACAAGTAACCGTCTAGCCTTAAAAATTTCCAGTGATGGAGCGCCCACGATTTCTGGAGGCAAACTGTTCCACTGGTTAATTGTCCTCACTATCAGGAAGTTTCTCCTTAATTCTAGGTTGCTTCTCTCTTTGATCAGTTTCCAACCACTGTTTCTTGCCCTGCCCTCTGGTGCTTTGGAGAATAGCTTGACTCCCTCTTCTTTGTGATAGCCCCTCAAATACTGGAATACTGCTATCATGTCTCCCCTATTTCGTCTTTTTTTCTTTAGACTAGCCAAACCCAAGTCCTGCAGCTGTTCTTTGTTTGTTTTAGTCTCCAGGTCTTTGATCATCTTAGTTGCTCTTCTCTGAATTTTTTCCAAACTCTCAACATCTTTTTTGTGATATGGTGACCAAAATTGGCTGCAGTATTCCAGGTGTGGTCTTACTAGGGTTTTATAAAGCGATACTAATATCTCGTGTGATCTTGATTCTATGCCGGTTTATACAACCCAGGATTATATTGGCTCTTTTGGCTGTTGCTGCACACTGCTGATTCATGGTTAAGTGATCGTCTACTAGGACTCTGAGATCCTTCTCACAGTTACTGTTTTTAAGCCAGGTCTTGCCCAATCTGTACTTTTACTTTTGATTTTTCCTGCCTAAATGTAAAACTTTGCTTTTCTCCACATTGAAACTCATTTTGTTGGATAGGGCCCATTGTTCAAGTTTCCCAAGATCTTTTTGGATCCTGAGTTTGTCTCCTGGGGTGTTGGCTACTCTTGCCAGTTTGGTGTCATCTGCAAATTTGATGTTCCCCTTCAATTCTCTCATCTAAGTCATTGATGAAGATATTGAAGAGTACTGGCCTAAGATGGAACCTTGTGGTACCTGTTGAGTCCTTGGCGAAAAGCAGACACGAGAAGCAGTTGTAGTTCTCAGGCTTTCTTTTATTCTGTGTTCAGCTTACAGGTGAAGGCTTCAGCAACGCCCAAAAGCTCCCAGCCTCTTATATAGGCAATTCCCGGGTCAATGTGTTACTTTTCCTGCTCCAGCACTCGCGCATTCGCACAGGCGCTGGCAACAGCCTGTCTGGTCCCGGGCAGCTTGCACCTGCCCAGGACTGCCTGCAAACGCCCCGAGCCCGTTTGCAAGGCTCGGGACATAACACCCCTTTCCCCCGGGCTAAGACTACTACCAACATACAATTATTTCTTGATGCAGTGTTCTACTCTCCAGTGCTCCTACTGTTTACTGGCTTTTGTTTGGCCAGCAATGTTATGTAATCCTCTTAAGTATTTAGGAGATTTCCTTGCTCTCTGTGACCTTCTCAGCTCTGGGTTTCTGACAGGTGTTCCCTGACTGAGGGGAGACATGAGCCTGTTCTCCTTATCATGCCTTGGTGCCTTCCAAGGACTGTGCCCCAATGCCTGGCCTGCTCGCTCGCCCACCGGGCTCGTCAGGCCAGGGCTTCTGTCACGTTGTGACCTGGTTGACCTGCCTAGCTGTAGGCCCTCGGGCCCCTTGAAGTGATAGCCACTGCTGGGCGTCTCTGTAGAACCTCCTAGGTCCGTCCAAGACCTGTCAGGAGGCTGTCCATTCTCTAAACCCCGTTCTGTGTCCGGGCTCGTGTGGGTTTCTGTACCTTCCCAAAACTCAGTTACTCCCTGATTTGGGCTAGAGGTGTTGCGGTCGGGACTTGGTTCCTCGACCACCTCCCTGTATGTTTGACCCCCTGTAAGACTTGGGGTAAGGTCAGGCCAACTCTGGGGATTATGTGCCAGCTCTCTTGCGGGGTATGATTTATTGGGATGCTCCCGGGTATCCTCCCTGACTGGAGTACTGTGCTGTGCAGGTGAATAGTGATTGGACCCCCGGGGTGACTCCCTGGCTGGAGTAGGCGTGAATGCCTGGTAGTTGGATAGGCTCTTAGAATTCCTGTTTGGGGCACTCGCGGAATCTTGGAATGGGCCGTTTGTGGCTCCATCGTTGGAGGTGGGCAGCAGCTCGTGCCCCTCCCTTTGCTCTAAAGGGTCCCCCTCCCCCCCGGGAAAAGACCCAGGAGTGTCATCTGAAAGATCCCGCCTAGGGCGGAGTTGGTCGATGTGCCGACGCAGGACACGACCGTTGTCCAGGGCTACCTCGTAGGATAGAGGACCTGTGACCCTGGAAATAGAAGCGGGGACCCATGTATTACCAGGCCCGTAATTGCGAGTCCAAACCGGGGCACCCACAAGTAGTTGTCTAGGTGCCCGAGGATGTGAGGTAGATGAAGGCAGTCTGTCCGGATGCAACCGGTCAAGCTTCGTAGTAAGTTTGCGCCCCCAGCGAAGTTCAGCTGGGCTTCTCCCTGTAGAAGTGTACGGTGTGGTGCGGTAAGAAAGGAGAAAGTCAGCCAACCTGTGATGCCAGTCCCCATAGGTGAGTCTTTTCAAGGCGTCCTTTGTGATGCGGACCATGCGTTCAGCCATACCGTTGGTGGACGGGTGGAAGGGTGCAGACATGGCATGATGAATCATGTTAGCCTGTAAGAAAGCTTGGAATTCGGAGGAAGTAAATTGAGGGCCGTTGTCAGACACGATGACATCTGGGAGTCCGTGTGCAGCAAAAATCCCCCTCAGTACCTGAATAGTCTTTGCAGTGGTGGTGGATGAGACAGGTACAACCTCACGCCATTTTGAATGACTGTCAACGAGGACCAAGAAGAACTGGCCCTGAAAGGGCCCAGCGTAGTCAATGTGCACCCTAGACCATGGGGACTGTGTATCCTCCCATCTATGCACAGGAGCTTGGGGCATCTCTGGGCGAGAGCGCTGGCACAGGTGGCATGCATGCACCTTAGCCTCAATGTCCTTATCTAAACCAGGCCACCACAAGTGGCTGCGCGCAAGGGCCTTCATACGAACAATGCCAGGATGACCCTCGTGGAGGGACTCTAAGATCCTAGTCCTCATTGATGTGGGAATGACAACTCTGTTTCCCCAAAGCAGACAACCCTGAGAAGTGGACAACTCGTTCCTTTTGGACCAGAAACTCTGAAACTCAGGACTAGGGCAGTGCTCAGGCCATCCAGACAAAACCCAAGAAAGGACACGTGAAAGTGTGTGATCTGTGCCTGTTTCAGCGGCAACATCCCTGGCATTCAGAGGGGACTCGGGCAAGGCTTGGATGAATAGAATGTTGACAGCTGGCGCAGGGTCAGCTTCTATTACTGGCAGGGGCAATCTACTGAGGCCATCAGCATGGCCCATTTCTTTCCCAGGCTTGTGGAGTAAGGAAAAATCATATGCAGACAGAAAAATAGACCACCTAAGCATTCTAGGGGACATGATTTGGGGAGTTTGTTTACGTGTGGTAAACAGTCCCAACAGAGGCTTATGGTCAGTGAAGACCGTGAAATGCCTGCCATACAAGAAATCATGGAATTTTTTAATTCCAGCAACAACAGCCACAGCCTCCCTGTCTATCTGAGCGTAGTTGCGCTCAGCAGAAGACAGTGTTCTGGAGTAATATGCAACAGGAACCTGAGTTCCATCAGACCTGAGGTGGCTCAGGACGGCTCCTACCCCGTAAGGGGAAGCATCACAAGCGATGCATACAGGGACTCATTGAAGTTTGCAAGTACACTGTTAGAAGTGAGTAAGGCCTTGACCTCATTGAAACTAGCCTCATGTGTTTGTGACCACTGCCACACTGCTTGTTTGTCTAATAGCCTGTGAAGAGGCTCAGCTACACTAGCTTTATGTGGAAGAAAGGAATTGTAGAAATTCAGGAGGCCCAGAAAGGCCTGAAGTTCGGCCTTAGACTTTGGCCTAAGTGCTTCTAAAATGGCAGTTAGTTTGGATTCAGCAGGGTGAATCCCAGCAGCATCAATTTTGAACCTCAGAAATTCAGTAGAAGGCACCCCAATTTTGCATTTGTCTTTTTTAAGCTTGAAGCCTGTTTTCTTGAACTTTAACAGAACAGCCCTTAGCCTTTCAGCTAGAACGTGTGTGGAGTCTCCTGCAATTAAGACATCATCAAAGTAGGGGCAAACCCCCGGTATGCCCCGTAGTGTGTTTTCCATTACGCTTTGGAAAATCCCAGGAGCGACATTCACTCCAAACTGTAGCCTTTTTACCTTAAAGGCTCCCCTGTGGGTCACAATAGTCTGAGCTATAGCAGCAGCATCATCAACAGGCAGCTGTTGATACGCTTGAGCTAGGTCAAGCTTTGCAAAAACGCGCCCCCCTTGAGGGAGGCCAGAATATGACTGACCACAGGAACAGGATAGGCATGTTGCTGCAATGCCTTATTAAGAGTGCATTTGTAGTCAGCACAAATGCGAATGTCCCCATTTGCCTTTAGAGGCGTGACAATGGGGGTCTCCCAAGGGCTGGAATCAACAGGTTCTAGGATTCCCTGTTGGATCAGTTTGTCTAACTCAGTGTCAATTTTACTCTTTAAAGCAAAAGGGACCCTTCTTGCTTTAATTCTAATGGGAGTGACAGTGGGGTCTAGTTTTAAGGACACAGGGGGTCCCTTGAATGTGCCCAGCTGGGGGCTGAAGACATCTGCAAATTCTTTGCAGACTTCCTGTAGGTCGAGTGTTTGTAAGCTGTTGAGCCCCGTGACGTGTATCCCCAAGGCTTCAAACCAATCGAGTCCTATGAGACTCGTTCGTTCACCCCCTACTACTAATAGGTCTAGTGGACCTTCAAAATTCTTATACTGTACGTTAAGGGTGGCCTCCCCCTTAACACACACTCTCGAATTTTGAAAGTCTGTTAACACAATGTCAGAAGGCCTTAATTTAGCCTGAGTTCCACTGCCGGAACAAATCTTCCTAAATGTATGTAAGGATATGATTGAAAGGGCAGACCCCGTGTCTAGTTCCATAGTTAATGGAACCCCTTGTAGCTTCACCTTGAGTGACAGCTTTTTCTTGATGGGCTTGTGTGTGCCTGTCCTGAAGATGCTTCTTCGCAAAGCGCAAAAACCTACCCTATTCTGGCTGGGGACCCTGGTACCTTTCAGGCGCAGTTCTTCCTGAGGTTGTACCTTTCGTCGGCCCAGACACACAGCTGCAATATGTCCTTGTTTCCCGCACGCCCGGCAGATAGTGGAGCGGAACTTGCAGTCGGTTCTCCTGTGGCGACCTCCACAGCCGATGCACTTGAGGGGAGCTGTGGAGCTTCCTTTCTGATTCCCTTCCTTCGTGGGGTGGAGACGGTCGACTTCCTCGTCCAGATCCTCCTCGGAGTTCCCTTGGACGTCCTCTTGGTGCACGGATGCAACATCTGGACTGTTCCTGATCGGCCGCATGTTTTTGACGGTGCCACCTGCTGCTTCTTCTGCGGTGACCTCTCTTAAGGCATCTTGGAAGGACAAGTCTTCTTTGGCGAAAAGCCTCTGTTGTAGATCTCGATGCCTTAAGCCGCACACGAATCGGTCCCTCAGTCGTTCTTCGAGGTCCTTGAACTCGCAGTGCTTGGCGGCCTTCCTCAATGCGGCGATATATTCTTTGGCCGACTGTCCGGATCGTTGATCCCTCTGCTCGAAGGTGTGGCGCCATGCGATGACGGACATCTTGGGCTGGAAGTGCTCCTTCAATAGCTCCTTTAGATCTGCGTAGCTGACAGACTCTAATGGGACAGGTGCTGCAAGGTTCTCTACGATTTCGAAGGCGTCTTGGCCGCAGACACAAAGCAGGGTGGCAGCCTTCAAGCTATCTTCCCTCACTTGGTTCACTTTGAGATAGTTTTCCACCCTGGCTACGTAGGACTCCCACCGCTCTGGATGTGAGACGTCGAACTCCGAAAGCCTTCCAACCTTTGCCATTTTCAGGAGACGGGTCTATCAGCCAGCCTACCCCCGAATGCGCACTGGATTGGCGGGTAGCTGCCGAGTCAACGCCGTTCCGCCGCTCAGGACTCACTTGGGTAAGCTTACACCTCTTCCTTTCCAGGCGATGTAAGGCATCCCACCTTCGTCGCCAGTGTTGAGTCCTTGGCGAAAAGCAGACGCGAGAAGCAGTTGTAGTTCTCAGGTTTTCTTTTATTCTGTGTTCAGCTTACAGGTGAAGGCTTCAGCAACGCCCAAAAGCTCCCAGCCTCTTATATAGGCAATTCCCGGGTCAATGTGTTACTTTTCCCGCGCCAGCACCCGCGCATGCGCACAGGCGCTGGCGACAGCCTGTCTGGTCCCGGGCAGCTTGCACCTGCCCGGGACTGCCTGCAAACGCCCCGAGCCCATTTGCAAGGCTCGGGACATAACAGTACCCCACTGCTTACTTCTCTCCATGTGGATGTAGTGCCATTGAGGACTACTTTTGAGTATGGTTTTCCAGCCAGCTACAGATCCATCTGATAGTGATGTTGTCTATTCCAGCTTTTTCTAGCTTAACCAAGGAGTAGGTTGTGGCCTACTTTATCAAATACTTTATCTTAAGTATACTAGGTCCACAGTATTTCGCTGGTCTATTAGTTTAGTCACTTTATCGAAGAATGAAATAAGATTGGTTTGGCATTATCTGTTTTTAACAAACCCGTGCTGGCTACTAGTTATAACTTTGTTTGCTTCTAGTTGTTCACAGATCTGTTTTTTGATTATCTTTTCTAGGATCTTCCTAAGTATTGATGTTAAACTGATTGGTCTGTAGTTTCCTGGGTCCGTTTTTTTCCCCTTTCTTGAAGATGGGAACCACATCAGCCCTTTTCCAATCTTCAGGTACTTCCCTGGTGCTCCAGGATTTTTGAAAGATTTATCTTAGATGTAGTTAATTCAATATAGAACTGGCAGGCTCATAATCTGGCTTATAAATGCACGTTAGGAAAAAGGAATACTTATCTTCATCCATGCTCCAGATATTTAGCTCTAGAAAAGAACTGGACAAATAGGACTATTTTACCAGGATAGTCACTTGTTCCATTGATTTCACAAAAAAACCCTGCTCTGAATAAAAAATAACAGTTGAAATGTACAGATTCTCTGCATGTAAAGCAAACTTGCAAGTGCTACTGTGTTACCTGTAAGGTGCCTTGTATTCTGCTTCCTTCTGCAATCCTTGTCAGACTTCAGAAATAAGATGGTCTGTCATATGTATCTTGGTGAAACCCCATAGTACCCTTCCACTGAGATAGGACTTTTGGTTGGAGATAGTGATGTGAGCTCACATCTCTCCTCTTCCGATTATTTTCTCCTTAAACTGCATTAAATCCTGTACTGCCTGTACAATATTTCATCAATCTGGTAAATTAAGGATGTTTATATTGTAATATTTCACTATAGCTGATTGCTTTGCTCTTATTATGTCAACTAAAGCCAAGAAATCTTCTGTTGCAGCTCCAGCTGTGTCATCCCATCTGTTCTTTCAAAAGCAGGAGGTCTTCCAGACAATTTATAATTTTATGTGGCAGGAAATCCTGAATCTGTCTCTTTTCTTCAAACAACAACTACAGAGACTAATAACACCCTTAAGCAGATCCAATACAAAGTCTCTAACCAACAGGATCAAATAAAAACCCAGGAGAAAACAATATGGGATAATCAATGTTGTGAAAAATTGCATTAACTTCCTGGTGTCTCAGCTATACAGAACAGAACAAAGTTTTGTGATTGGCAGCAATAATGTTCCTAATCAAATTTGCTTGATGGAATTAATGGAGAATTTTTCTTCTTTTTCTGATAATTTCTTAATTGAAACTGAACATGTGAACAAATTCTTCAAGAGGTGATAATTAAGGACTAGGATTAGTTCAAACATTTTTGCTGCTCAATTTCTGCTTGCTCCTATAAAAGGAGATTTTGGATAGATTTAGATAAAAATAAGTGAAATCTCAGTTAGAGCAGGGTCTTAAGAAGAATAACCAATCTGGGTTATACTATAGATGTGTACTAAGAGAAGCTTTTCAAAAGCCCAGTGTCTTGCTATATTTCTGCACCTGCAACATTTTATGTGCTTTTCTACACTTCATATCAGAAAGCAAAAAATTCAAATATTGCACTAGCCTCAGCTTTTAAATGGACCTTAAAGTCAACGTGACTTAATTTTATTCTCAATTATTGAAGTTAGGAAGAGCAATACTGCCTTTATTATTATCAACTTCACTATGATTACTAATATTTCTCTTTAGAGGTCCAGGGTTATAACTGGCATAAGTCATAATTTATTGATACTAGTGTATTTATTTATTCCAATTTATATGTCCACTTATGCTAAACATGTGAATCTGGGTATCTAACAACAATTTTTAAAAAAAACCAGTAGAAAATACCCCAAAGTACAAAATAAATTGGAACTTGTCAGTGGAGATAAAAGCAACAAATAGAAAAGCTATCAATACAACCATTTCACAGGTCCCAACTAATTGAGCCCCATGCCCAGGATCACAGCCACATCTCCAGGGCCTTGAAAATAACCAACAGGTTGGGGTTAAACTGATCTCCCAGGTGGGTACCAGGGCAAAACAGGCTCCCTTCCTGGGTCTTCCTAGAATGATTGTACTCTTTAATGAATGGAAACCATAATATGCCTCTCCGGTTGGTTCTCACGCGATGGGTAAACCTCAGAGAGAGAGGTGGTCCTGCAAATAACTTTGCCCTATTCCTGGAATTATTTATTACATTTATTTGCTGCCCATCTCAACCACAAGGTGACTCTCGGTTTACAGTGTTTTACGGATGATAATCAGCACCTTGAATTAAACCAGAAACATTGGCAACCAGTACAGCTAATGGAGCAGAGCTGTAACGTGCACAAGTCGATAAAACGTCCTTAATACCCAGCGTATTTTATGCCAGCTACAGCTTTCAGATGCTCTTCAAGGACAGCCTAACTTACAACATATTGCAGTAGTCCATTCAGCAGGTGACAAAGGTATGAGCAGAGTCTCTCTGTCCAGGGAAGGATGCAATTGTGATGCACAACACAAAGCTATGCAAAAGCCCTCCTAGGCACAACTGCCGTTGTTCTTTGAACAGTCTGCGGGGGTTCTGTTGGGACAATGCAACCCTGCCCAGAAGAAATGAAAATGCTGGTAAAAGTTCTAAAGTTTCTAATTTAATTATGGTTATGATCAAAGTTAATGATCCTAAATTAGACTTTTCTGACATACAGTATGCCATATTTAGAATGATATACGCAGATCTCATTTTCTTAAGTTCTCAAACCAAACAGATATATGGATATTACACTATTTCATATATTCGAATTTGTATAGCCCCCCCCCCCATCTTACTTATGTAACTCTGGGCTGGTCACAACAATTAAAAAAAAACAACCAAATGTAAACAGGTTAAAACATAAATGGATTCCTCAGTTAATGACTCAGCGACTGTTCGAAGTTATGGCAGCGCTAAACAAATAGTACAGGTAGTCCTCAATTTACAACAGTTCATTTAGTGACCATTCAAAGTTACAATGGCACTGAAAAAAAGATGACTGTTTTTCATACTTATAACCACTGTAGCATCCCCAGGGTCACATGATTAAAATTCATATGCTTGGCGAGCAGTTCGTATTTATGACAGTTGCATTGTTCTGGGGTTAAGTGATCTCCTTTTGCGACCTTCTGACTAGCAAAGTCAATGGGGAATCCAGATTCCCTTAATAGTCATATTACTAACTTATCTAATGCAATGATTCACTTAACAACTGTGGCAAGAAAATGGGGCAAACTCACTTAACAAATGTTTCACTTAGCAACATAAATCTGGGGCTCAATTGTGGTCATAACTCAAAGACTATCTGTACGTATGTCTGGACCCTTCAGTTATGGCCATTGCAATGACAGTGCAGTCACATGATCAAAATTCAGGCACTTGGCAGGCTGCCTGCACTTACAACCTTTTGGGGAAGGAAGGAAGGAAGGAAGGAAGGAAGGAAGGAAGGGAGGGAAAATGTCTTTATTTTTACAGTAGTGTTATCCTGTGTGGTGTTTTTACTTATATCAGCCAGTTTTTGTGTGACCTGAAAACTTAAAAAAAAAAAAAAAAAGGAAGCTGAACTGCATGTGTCATTTTAAAGGTCGACACTATACATCCCTCCTTGCAACATCACTGAGCACTCCTATTGTCTTCCTCCTCAGTTTGGAGAGGAGCAGGTATGACACTGTAAGCTTTTCAAAGACTTCAGAAGTCCTCTGAAGCATTGTGAGAAGGCAGTGTGTGTGATTTGGAGAGAAGTGCTGATGGCCTCAAGAAGAAGGCCTGGTGCAGCCAGCAGCCACCTAGCATAGGGCCAGGTCGGATGTGCCTTGTCAGCAGCAAGAGGAAGACGACACATAGATGGGGATAGATGGGGAACTCATCAAATTTGCGGATGACACCAAGCTGGCAGGAATAGCCAACACTCCAGAAGAAAGGCTTAAAGATACAGAAGGACCTGGACAGACTTGAACACTGGATGCTATCTAACAAAATGAAATTCAATGGTGAAAAAAGTAAGGTTCTACATTTAGGCAAGAAAAACCAAATGTACAGGTATAGTATAGGGGGTACCTTGTGCCATAGTAGTAACTGTGAGAGGGATCTCAGACAATCACTTAAATATGAGCCAGCAGTGTGCTGCAGCTGCCAAAAAAGCCAATACAGTGCTGGGCTGCATTAACAGAGGGATAGAATCAAGATCACGTGAAATATTAATACCACTTTACAATGCCTTGGTAAGGCCACACTTGGAATACTGCATCCAGTTTTAGTCACCATGATGTAAAAAAAGATGCTGAGACTAGAAAGAGTACAGAGAAGAGCAACAAAGATGATTAGGGGACTGGAGGCTAAAGCATATGAGCAACGGTTGCTGGAATTGGGTATGCCTAGTTTAACGAAGAGAAGGACGGGGGACATGATAGCAGTGTTCCAATATCTCAGGGGCTGCCACAAAGAAGAGGAAGTCAAGCTATTTTCCAAAGTGCCTGAGGGCAGGACAAGAAGCAATGGATGGAAACTAATCAAGGAGAGAAGCAACCTAGAACTCAGGAGAAACTTCCTGACAGAACAATTAACCAGTGGAACAATCTGCCTCCAGAAGCGGTGAATGCTCCAACATTGGAAGTTTTTAAGAAGAGATGATGTGGGGTTTCCTGCCTGAGCAGGGGGTTGGACTCGATGACCTCCAAGGTCCCTTCCAACTGTATTATTATTATTATTATTATTATTATTATTATTATTATTATTATTATTATTATTAAAGATCAGCTGAGGATGCTAGGGCCTGTGGAGCGCAGGGTGGCAGGGGTAGGTGGGGCTTTGCACCATAGCACTGAAGTAGCTGGTTATGGTGCAGCATATGAGGTGGCAATCCTTGGCAGCAATGGCAGTACTGGGGGTACTGCAGCTGGCTGAGACTGCTGAAGCCCTGGGCCTCTACTTCAGCTCCAGTGCTGCTGGTGCCACCATTGCCAACAAATACCAGTTGGGAAAAGAGCCACAGGAGCTAACTTCTTATAGACTTATTTCACTTCTCAATGTGGATTATAAATCATATGCAAAAAATGCTGGCAAACTTATGTACAAATCTATCGTAAATATGATTATTTACAGTTTGGATTATTCTTTTAGATCTTTTATTCCAAAAAGAAATATATGTATACCTATTAAGAAAAGGTTAAATATCATACATTTTTGGAAAGCAAATAGGATTCCTTTAGTTAAATATTCACTGGATATATTGAAGGTATTGGATTCTCAGGAGGGGACTATTTTTTAAAGCAGGTATTAAAGAAATTTAAATTTGGACCTTATTTTCTTAACACGGTTAATCAATTCTACATTAACACAGACACACAGATGAGGCTCAACAATTATGATTGTGATTTTGAGAGGAATTAAATGAGGAGGCAGCCATAAACTCTTTATTTAATTGGCTTTAGAAGTCTTAACAATTGCATGGCAGGCTAACAATCAAGAGATTAAATTTGGGAATTGATATTTACTAATCTTATTTGCAGGTGACATGGTATTTACATTGTTGATTCCTAGCTATTCAGCCAAACATATTAAGAAGAAACCTTGGACTGCACAGGTATTAGGCTGCTTATTGAATTTTCAAAAAATATTTGATCTATTTCCACTCAGAGAGAGATACAGTATCTAATGCTTTAAGAATCCCAACTGCATTCAAATCCTTAAAAATACCCATGGATCAACATTACTAAGAATATTTAAAAAGTATTTGGTAATAATTTTACATTTACATTTAACTTAAGTATCCCAGGGTCACCTTGTGGCAAGATGGGCAGCAAATTAATTAATTAAACAATTAAACAAACAAACAAACAAATAATTTTAATGCAGCCTGGGGGAAAAAAAAAAGAAAAGTCAGACCAAACAAAATTTGAATACTTTACTGGATAGCAACTGTTAAAATGAACGTTTTTTCAAGTCTTAATTTCTTGTTTCAATCCCATCCATTAGAATTTCCAGACGAAACATTACAATACTATAAAAAAAGATTGGAAGCTAGTTTTACTTCTAAGAAACTAAGAATCAATAGAAGATTTTACTGTATGTTGACCACAAAAACAAGGAGGCAGGGAGGTTCCAAATTTTAAAAGCTATTACCAAGCAGCACAAATCATCTGATTCCATTTGTATTAGAAGACTGCCTAAGCATTGAATCACTGCCTGACATCTTTAAAATGATATACAGTATTTTTTCAGCCTAAGCTAAACAAAATTTAATAATGCCTTTACCAAGGCTATTTTTCAAATGGGGAGTGTTTTACATTGATAGGTAGCATCTCCCCTCTAGCATCGCAACCTTTATTTTTTTTGAAGGAAACATCAATATGGATTAACCCAATTAAAATTATCTAAGAATTATATTTTTATAGGATAAATGGCTTTATACTGATACCAGCCAGTGTAATAAAGGCAAAATTGAACGCAATACAGGTTGCCTTGGTTTTTTGGCATCACTTTTAACACTTCCCTGGATAAAAATGTTAGGCATTCTGCTACTTGACTATTCATGGAGAACTTAATATAAAATTATTTGGCACTATCAAAAGAAATATTGCAATGTCCAAGATCTATATGCTATTATTGCAAATCAAGATGGGGATGCTCATTTGGCTGAAACAGTGCTTAGGATATTGATTTAAGCAATTCAGTAGATGAACCAAAATGACAATTGTTATGGAAATTAGATTTTCTTTTGGCTACTATCCAAGATTTGCAGCTGAAGAAGTTACACACATAGCTTTTAATCCCTGCTTAATTAGCATGTACACTATACAATCAGTCTTCGAACTATTGGAGGGACTATACACAAAAGGGACCTCTTTTGTGGACATGCAATAAGTTAGTAATCTTCTGCTACAGAATTTTTAATGAATTTGGTTCAGATTTTTTTAGTTAAATCAGAATTATTACAAAACAAAGGGTCTTCAGACATAGGTATTTGCATCTATTAATATGATCCAATGTTTCACTTAAAAATAAGGACTAATTAACTATTTACTTATTGCAGCAAAATGTATTACTCAAGACTTAACATTTCTGGAGAACTTAATAATTGTTTTAAAAATTAAAAAAGGTTTTTAATTGCTTTATTAGAAAAAAAACATGATGAAACAATTGGAGAAGGTAATAAATAATAGGTATCTCCATGACCTTTTTTATTTTGTCTGTTCTATTAATTAAATAACACACAATCACTCTCAAAAATCAACTTTCATGAAGCTTTATCTAAGCTGTCTATCCACCATTACTAAACTTCCAGTTCCTTTATTTTTTTTTATCTGAAACTGAGAAGTCTGTAATAGGAACAGCTATGCATACTGTAAACAAATAAATGGAACAACTGACTTTCATTGGGATATGGGTATGTGTGTAAAAAGAAGACACTATTTTCCCTTAATTTTTAAAGAAATATTTTTTTTATTTTCTTTAAGACAATAACTAATAAGACCCTGCCAGAACAATAATAAAACACCAGACTGAAAATTTTGGTATTCAGAAACTACAATGTTTCATGAAGAAGTTTCCTTTTTTAAATATGCAATGAGATCTGCTCTTTCATTTTTATTTTTAATGCCAGCAAAGATCATTTTTGTTCCAGGAATATATTTCTTTGGATCCTCTAAATATTCCATCAGTGTATTTTCATTCCAGACAATACCTGAAAAATATATATAATTATACAATATCTATTTCTATTAATATAATAGTAATCAACCAATTACAGGTTTTAAACCAAAGTATCTACAAAAAAATTAATTCAAAAGCTAAAAAAAGATTGTCAAGCAAATTCCAGTTTTGCTTATTGTAAGATCTCATTTAACATTCAGTACATATCTGGTACTCTGTTTGGCTTTTGAAGCACATTTTAATTATTAACTGGTTAATGCTAATTCCTGAAATAGTCAACATTTTAGTTGTATTATTTAAGTAAACACTTCAGTATCTAGAACTAGGTTTCTGATTTTGATATCAAAAACCATATGTCATATCTTTCTAATATAATCAAACAATTATATACTGTATATTATTACACAATAAAATAATCAGCATTAAATAGTAATAATTAACAAAACATAACTAGAATAAATTGTCAAGACTGACAACCAAACTAATCTTATTTATTTTGTGTCAAACCTTTCACTTATTTTTTCGTCAATTCCTCCCCTAAATATATGGGATATATATTTAATGCTGTATTCAATATTATACTACAACTCTCCCATGTAATGGAGTTTCCCTTTGATGCCTCTTCACTGCAATCCTGTATATGTCCCCAAATTCTAGTAGATTTATTTATAATGTGCTCATAAATAAGTACAGTAGAGACATACATAGAATAAATTGAGAGAATTAAGTATGACAGTCTATAATATGATATAAAATGGAGGAAAAGCACCTATTGTGCTAGTCGGTACTATTCTGTCAGAAACAGATAAAGCTGGATACAGTCCAACTCTTTCTAAATCAAATCTATAATAACTTCCCTTCTTATCCATATTTAGGCTTATTTAATTTGAATTTTATGTTCAAATAAATGTTTCAAGTAAGTACCAGTATACCCTTGGAATTAGAACTCAAACATAAAAAACATGAAAGGAGTGCTTCCTGCTCAGCAAAACATGCGAATAATCTTATGCAATTCAAGTAACTTTCTCTAGACAAGCAAACTTAAGTGATAGCAATTAACAGTCTCTGCCTTCTTCAACAGCTGAAAATAGGTAAATGAAAAAAAGAAAAAGAAAACCCAACTGTCACGGACTATGCCCAATGTAAGATGTGTCAGTACTAAACTGAAATAGATAGATACTGGTGTATAAAGAATCTAGCCACCCTCTGTATAAGTTGTCAGAATAAACTAACCAACAATGACAGCAGGGGAATTTCAGCAATCTGATTTAGCTATCACAATGCAAGCCGTTACAGCACAAAAAGAAAAAAATGTAGTTAGGAGAGATCAGAAACCCAGTTCAAATTCCTGCTCAGTCATTAAAGTAATTAGCTGAGTTTCCTGTAGGGATATAGTATATGAAAATAAACCATTACCCTGAACAATTTCATGGGATATAAACACACACACATACAGAAGCACACATATCCATCCCATGAAATTGCTTAAGGTAATGGTGTATATATTAATATATATACTGTATATATTGTGAATAATGATATAGTTCTATATTGCTGTACAACAGTGAAAAAAACAATAAGACACTGCACTGCAAAAAAATTGTAATAAGTTTTATTTTCATTACATTCCAACAATGTTTTTATTTTATTTATATAATCTCTGTATGCTGCCTCCATCCAAGACTCAAGGCAGCTCACAGCATAATAAAAATAATAGTCCAAAAATATTCAGTATGTAAAACATCATATCTTTGTAACATTATGAAACATACCAACAATAGCATCAATATTAACAATCAGACGGCCAATGAATTGCTATTCTTAAATTGCAAGACTTTTCATTCTTTTAAAAGTCTTTTATGGTGCTTATCTCATCTAATGATTCTAAGAGGCTCACAAAAATCCATAAAAACAAAAACAGACCCCAGGCACCAGTCAGTCTCTCAGAGCAATCCCATCTTAGCCTAAAGCTTGGGGGAAGAGCCAGATCTTGGCATACTCTGTAGTATCCAAAGTTCCAGAATAAGGAAAAACAGCTTGCTTCAATATTAAAACAGAAGGAGCAATTTTAACTTTGGGTAGGGAGCAAGTTGTTCCAAGGGATCATGTCCTGGGTGGGTGGGGGCAAAATATTGAGGAGTAGGTACCTACTACTTGCTTTCTTAGCCACCCCGTATTAAATGGGGATTCTGCTGATGGTCGCAACTGTAAGATGGTTCCTAAAGCTATAAAGGGCTTTATAAGTAATAACCAGCACTTTCAACTTGATTTGAAAGCAAGTTGGCAGCCAGTGCAAATCTCCTGATGAAAAAGCTGTTGTGCTGTAATGCATTTCATCTGTCAGCAAGCAGGCAGTTACACTTTGCACTATTCTGAATAACCTTCAAGGGCAACTCCATATAAAGAGGACCCAGTATCTCGCTTCTGAATATAGAAAGCTTAAGTCAGGCACTATGATTGAAAAATAGCAGGCCCCTTTATATTCAGCGAAGATTTCTTTCCCAGATGGATCTAGAATTGCAGCTTAATATAACTAATATTTTCCCATTAAGTGACATTTGTAAAACAATAAAAATCTGAACTGACACAGGTTCCTGGCCAGCTCAAACTACCCCTAGTATATTACAAACTGTCAAGCTCCACCGTTGATCTTTGCTACATAGGACTGAAAGCAAGGCACCGTTCTGACACAAATTCTTGTAGCATTGGCCTAAGTAGATGCATAGCACACCATAAATAGAATGCACTATTAATCTAATAATATCTTAAACATCAAATATAAATCATAGATACTCCTTAAAGGAACAGAATATGCACCTCCACAGAAATGAAGAATCTCTCAGATACTGGTGACTAACAACTTCAGTGTCCCTTACTATTAGCATACAAACCAAGGATGTTTGGGATATAGTTTGCCAAAATTAAGAGTGCAGCAGATTCGTACTCTAGCATTATATACAGTATATTAGAAAGTCATTTTAGGAAGACATCCAACAACTCTATTTTAAAATGGGAAGTAATCACTAACTGCCATTTTTATTTCCCTGATTCTGGAGCCAATTTTAAAATAACTCAATATTGACCCAACTTTTTTATAATGCCAATTTCATCAAATTGCTCCCACCGTTATGCCTATTTATCTACATAATTTACCTTTATTCTTATTTGCTTCTGTATAAGAAAATCCTGCAGAGTGCCCTGTTTTCCGGCCAAAGAGTCCCCAGAGATTAGGGCCTGTCTTGTGCTTTCCACCTTTTTCAACTGTGTGGCATTGTGAACATTTTTGAACAAAGATCTTTTTACCCTTTTCAAAATCACCCATGGTAATCTGTGGGGGAAAATGTATAGAAATGAAAGTCTGACAAAATTTTAAACCACTATTTTAATGTATCTATTCCCCCAAACCTCATTTATGGTATAAACCAGAAATGAAACAAGATCTAATATTTTGGTACAACAAATCTCTATAATCAGTGTGAAAAATTAAAACCAAGCAGTTAGATACTACTCAGATTATTTAAAGAAAGATTCATGAGATTTATTTCCAAATAAAATGTACATTGGGTCAAATTATTCCATGTAGGCTGGAATTTTAACAATACTTTCAAAGAGACAGACTCCCTGTACAGGTAGTTTTTGACTTACAGCCATAATAGAGACTGGAATTATAGTCACAAATTATGCTGGTCATTAAATGGGTCATCACCTGATCGACCTAATTTTATGACATTTTTGTAGCAATTATTAAGTGAATCACCATGATGGTTAGGCAATTCTGCAGCTGTTAAATGAACCTATTGTCCGAAATGGGCAGAAACTAGAAATGCCGATTTCCAGCAAAAAACATCATAAATCGATCACATGACTATGGGATGCTGCAAATGATCGTAAATATGGGCTTGTTGCAGAGTGCCAAAAATGCAGTTATGTGGTTGCGAGGGAGGAAATAGTTAGAACTTTGTTTGGATCTGTTATAACTTTGAACGTTATTAAACGGCCGTTTTTGTATCGGACTTCTGTAGACAACCACACTTGATTCTGAATATAGACATAAAGGAAGATGTCTTACTGTCAGACTGTTGATGTAACTGGTTCATAATTTTCAAAACCAATAAGATGCTATCTTCCAGAGTTTCAGAATAGGTTTTTCTTAGAAATATCCAAATACTGGGGTTTTTTTCCCATACGCGAACCATTATTTAGTTATACAGTAATTTTAAATTACTCATCATTCTTGCAGGTACCAAAAATATATGATTAAAATAATACATTATTATTGTTGGTTTAATTGCATATTGCTTCTCTTCTTGAAAAAAAAATCAAACTGAAAATCCTAAGCTCAAAATGATAAAAACCATTGCCATGTTACATTCTAATAACCGGTGTGTACAAGCATTTTTACTTGGTATCCAGAGCTTCATAATGTAGAGAAACCCTGTGGGACTTCCCCAGGATATATCGTCCATAATAGTGGTACAGTGAGATACCAGTGTAAAGAAAGGTTCCTTGAGGAAAGGTTACATTTGAAATACAAATAGTCCTCGACTTACGACCACAACAGAAACCAAAATTTCTGTTGCTAAGCGAGACAGTTGTTAAGTGAATTTTGCCCCATTTTATGACCTTTCCTGCCACAGTTGTTAAGTGAATTACTGCAGTTGTTTAGTTAGTAACATGGCTGTTAAGTGAATCTGGCTTCCTCGTGGACCTTGCTCATCAGAAGGTTGCAAAAGGTGATCACGTGACCTTGGGACACTGCAACTGTCATAAATACATGCCAGCTGCCAAACATCCAAACTTCGATCACATGACCGTGGGGATGCTGCAATGGTCATAAATGTAAAAAATGGTCATTAATCACGGTAACTTTGAATGCTCACTAAACAAATGGTTGCAAGCTGAGGACTGTCTGTATGGCTTTCCCAAAATTACAACTGTTAATACAGAAGAGTATCATTTTTTTCATTTCAATAATCTTAAAGTTGAGGTAAATGAAATAAATATCTACTCTTTCAAACAACAAAATATAGTTTGAAGTGAGAAATATCAACAATATTAATACAAAGGCAATATGGGAATAAATGTGAAATGAAATATAGATTATTCATCAATTAATTATAATTCGAAGATATTTCTTGAAGTGTATGTATTCCAAAGGAATGTCAGTTCTTCAAATGAGTATACAGAAAGATTGGGACAAACACCGGAGGGTAGGACAAGAAGCAACGGGTGGAAACAAATCAAGGAGAGAAGCAACCTAGAACTAAGGAGGAGTTAGAACTATCAGTGGAACAACCTGCCTCCAGAAGCAGTAAATGCTCCAACACTGGAAGTTTTTAAGAAGAGACTGGACAGCCATTTGTCTGAAATGGTATAGGGTTATCTGCCTGAGCAGGAGATTGGACTTGATGACCTCCAAGGTCCCTTCCAACTTTATTATTATTATTATTATTATTATTATTATTATTATTATTATTATTATATACAGAAAATCCAGTCCTATATATTTATTATTGAAGTCCCTGCAAGCTATTAATTAACTGTAAGAATAAAAGTAGTAATACTGGTATACACTACATACAATCGATAATACAATTCAAAGGCTTTTTTTGCAATTATAATTTCACAGTCTGGAATGTAAAATAAAGGAAGAACTATTTAGTGTTTTTCTGTTCCTTCTATTTACATGTTTTAAATCTACGCCAATTCTCCTGGAAAATTAATTTTCCTTTAAAATGCAGTTAAGTTTCAGCTCCATGTTTTTAACTACAAAATAAAAATGTTTAGGATTGAACCTGTTATATATGTGAGGATTCAAGTCACAGGTCTGGACTCACAAGCTAAGGATGGTTGAGCCAGGTTCAGTGGGAGACTTCCAAGGAATTCACTGAAACAGTAGGAGTGAGCTTAAATGGACTCCAGAAGATGGTAGAGGACAGGAAGGCCTGGAGGAACGTTGTCCATGGGGTCGCGATGGAGCGGACACGACTTCGCAACTAACAACAACAAAAAAGTGACTAGTGTAGCATATATATATATATTTTTAAAGTTTAGGGCAGTGTTTCTCAACCTTGACAATTTTAAGGCATGTGGACTTGCTGGCTGTGGAATTCTGGGAGCTGAAGTCCACATGCCTTAAAATTGTCAAGGTTAAGAACCAGTGGTTTAGGGAGATGTGCTATAAAATTACAGAATTTAAAGACTGTTCTGGGGAAATTGGGAAAGGGTTCTGAATAACTCTTTAAATGGCTAAGTCCCATTATAAAAAATAACTTGGCTTTTGCATAGGTTAAGACCTGTCTTCCTTTCAAAATTCTGTAAGCGTGGATTCTTAGAAAACTTTCACATAGTTTCTTTTCATAGTCTCCTGAACAAATGTAACAAAGTTGTAATTAAGGAATAGACCTCTTTTAATTTGGTAATTAATTGCATAGAAAAATACCCAGATAGTTTTCACAACTGAAAGTTATGCTGGGACTAGCTGATTCAGTATTTCCTTGTGGAAAAAAAATAAAGAAAATAATAAAAAAGTTAAAAATAAAGCTTCCACTATTTTATTACCTTTATCTTTGATATTTTGACGATGCCTAAGACTATAGGCATGATAATTTAAAAAAAATAATATGAAACTGTAAAGGATTTAGAAATAATCAAGATAAGGAAAATCTTGAAAAAAGTGTATTTGAAGCATTTTAACAGAGGAAAAAGAAAGAAACTTGTTGACTTGTGTGGTATACTCTACATAGGACCTTCTGATTTTTATATACACCACTACAATCCTCATCACACCATAAAAATAATTTGTCATTTCATGCTGCACTATTGAAAAATGCACAGGATACACAAAGACTTGGTTTTTTTCCTAGATGAAAACAAGTTTCAATAAATTGTGAAAGATTACTAGCAAAATACAACAGCCATACATAAAACTACAGAGTGTTCTGTATAAAATAGATAGGATAAAATAGAATAACAGAGATGGAAGGGACCTTGGAGGTCTTCTAGTCCAACCCCCTGCTTAGGCAGGAAACCCTATACCATTCAGACAAATGGTTATCCAATCTCTTCTTAAAAACTTCCAATGTTGGAGCATTCACAATTAACTGGAGGCAGGTTGTTCCACTGTACAGGTAGTCCTCAACTTATGACCACAATTGAGATAAGAATTTATGTTGCTAAGTAAGAAATTTGTTAAGTGAGTTTTGCCCTGTTTTATGACTTTTCTTGCCACATTTTTTAAGTGAACCACTGCAGTTGTTAAAATTAGTAACACGGTTGTTAAGTGAATTTGGCTTCCCCATTGACTTTGCTTGTCAGAAGATTGCAAAATATGATCACATGACACTGCAACCGGCATAAATATGAACACATCTGAATGTAAATCACGTGACCATGAGGCTGCTACAACAGTCCCCAGTGTGAAAAATCATCATAAGTCACTTTTTTCAGTGCTGTTGTAACTCTGAATGGTCACTAAATGAACTGTTGTTAAGTCGTGAACTACCTGTGTATCTGAGGAATTAGTCTCATCTGAGGGGAAAAACCTATACACATTATTCAAAATTAAGATGTAGTGATGCATTAATAATGGCATGGTGATGATTTTGGCTTCAAACACGAAGAGTAGTAGGAACCTAAAAAAAAAATTATTGGAACGCCTTTTAGTTCAATTAAAAAGAAACGATAGGAAGCGAGGGAATAGGGAAGGGCCACAGGAACCGGGCCTTCTGTCTGTGCGGCTGTGTCATCGGTCGCCGCGAACGGAGGGAGAAAGAGGCAGCACCTCTCTTCTAGGAGGAAATACGGAGAGCGAAGCATTTCACAATAGCAGGAAAATAATAGGCAGGAAACCCTTTCCCGCTTTTAAACAGCGGTCTCTCTCCCTCCTGCCTACCTTAAATCAGAACCGGATCAAGTCACTTTCTACGCTAGCCTGGCCTTTTCTCCTTGCTCAAGCCCGAACCCTCCCGCCAAATCACGTCAAATCGAACTGGCCCTGAGATCACACTTTTCGCACGCATTTCCAGCCGCCGGCCGCCAAGTTAGCGAAGCCAATTGCGTCATAATAGCATCGGCAAATCAGAGCCAGCGTGCCATGGCTTGTCGACTGCTGATTGGGCCATTTTAGCCACCGAACGACCTATCGACTACAAGAACCGCCGCCGTGCCTCGGCATCTCAGTGAAAGAAAAAAATAGAACGTTTTCGCTTTCAGCAGTCAGAGGAACATCGCTGTTGTCAGATCTTTCCTCAGCTGCTTTTCCTATTTTTTTTTTAACGTACCAGCCGTATATTGGACCGCAGAGTCCACTGGAGTTGGATAATGGCCAGTAAACAAAACAACAGTAAATAAAGGGACCTCGTCCTGTCACAAAAGTGTTTAAACCTGGAGAATATGTTTACGTTCAAGCACAAAAGAGTTTTCCTTGCCAACGATCATATCGACCTTTTCCCACAACAGCTGCAACAGTGCTCCGAGACCCCCAAATTGGAAATTCCAGGAAACTATAAACTCGTTTTCCGATTGACTGCTTCATCACTGACAAGAATCGAGAATCAGGCGAAGTAGCCTAGTTATTTTCCCATCCGTGCAGGGCTTGCAGTAGACTGGACTGCAAAAATTCGCCTGACCACTAACTGGCAGCAGAGAGACACGGAAACTCCTCGTGCGGATTTTTCCAGACCAGGTAAAATACCCCGCCTGCGTTTGTTTGGACCTTTGGAGCCCGGAAAAGCAAAGCGGAAGAAGTGATGCTAGTGAATCTGTATGATCCTGGTAAGATGGCGATGCTGATGATGGCGGATGCTATCCAGAACTGGTGAAACCGGTGGATGAACCACATTCCCTCTGAGCTTTTGGAAAACTCCCTTCCATCCCACAATTGCCTTTCGCGCATTGGAGAATGACTCCGAAATAAAAGATCCAGGAATCTTCTCTCCTTTCCGTGAGTCCTGTAACTCTGAAGACCTGCACTTCGCCCGCGGGGCTATGCAGGCGATTTATGGTAAATAGAAACGGAAGGATGCGTTTCTGTAAAGTAATGGACCTCGTGGCACTGATGTAACCGAGCATGAGATGGTTACATTCTTTGACTGATAATATTTGAAGTGCCTACATCAGGGGTAGGCAACCTTGGCTCTTTTATGACTCGTGGACTTCAACTCCCAGAATTCCTGAGCCAGCTGTGCTGGCTCAGGAATTCTGGGAGTTGAAGTCCACGAGTCATAAAAGAGCCAAGGTTGCCTACCCCTGGCCTACATCTAAACTGTTGAGGTCTAGCATGAAGAACGATGGAATGCATGTATTTAGGACCGGTAACTGCAAAAGTTGGGGCGACCACTAGCTGGCAGCAGGGAGATGCAGAAAAATCCTAGCTCTGCCTGTCTATGGAGCTTCTCAGTCATCCAGATCATGGTTGTCCCAAAGTTGCTTTTTCAGGAGGCAACTGGACTTTCTTTCTTTCTTTCTTTCTTTCTTTCTTTTTCTTTCTTTCTTTCTTTCTTTCTTTCTTTCTTTCTTTCTTTCTTTCTTTCTTTCTTTCTTTCTTTCTTTCTCTTCCTTCTTTCCTTCCTTCCTTTCTTTCTTTCTTTCTTTCTTTCTTGAAGATGTTTCACTTCTCATCCAAGAAGTTTCTTCAGCTCTGACCGGATGGTGGAGAATGGAAGGATTTATATTCCTTGTAGACAGCTGGTCATTTGCATTATTTTAGAGATTCCTTGGGATCATTTGGAGGTTTTCAGTGTCCTCAGGGTCACCTTAGTAATGCAAATGTGTGTGTGTTTTCTGCCCTGTTCCTGTAGTCTGCAATGTGTTCTGGAAATCCGTTCATACTCCCGCACCATTTGAAGGGTGTTCATCCCAAAGTGCAACACAGCCAAAGATAAAAAAAGCTTGGACGGCTCATAGAGGGGAACAAATATTCTATCAACTCCCCACAACAATGTCTCTAGAAAATCTGAGACTTAAAAGTAGAAGAAGATGAATTTACGATTTCATGCCCATAAATTTAGAACTAGCAAAAGGCTTCAAGATGGCAGTACAACACACTTGATCTAGTGAAACACTAAGATCAAAATATCCAGAATCATGGACCTTATTATCCTCTGCTTCACCACCTACACTCAGTTTGATGAACAAATACAACAACAAATCAGAGGAAAACCCATAGGATCATTACTCTTCAGGCTCATAGAACAGATCATAATGCAGTGTCTAGAACAGGGGTAGGCAACCTCGGCTCTTTTATGACTCATGGACTTCAACTCCCAGAATTCCTGAGTCAGCATAGCTGGGAGTTGAAGTCCATGAGTCATAAAAGAGCCGAGGTTGCCTATCCCTGGTCTAGAATCTAGCATTTCCACACATACAATGAAAAGTATGGATCCCATATCTAGTGTGTGTGTTTGTAAACTTCATTTAATAATGAAGTTTGCATATTTATGTATGTGCTTGACCTGTGCCAGGGCATCCTCTCCAGCAGGCAACACCCAGATAAGCAGGGATAAGAAGGGATTAACACCAGACAAAAACCAAGCAAAAAACAATATTTAATCGAGAAACTATCAATAAGAAAACCACATGCCCACCAATATTGGCAGGGCAAACTACTGTATATAAACCCCATCCTCAGTAGCACTATTTTGTCTTAGTTGGGTAATGAAATGTCTGCAAATAATCAACCAAGCTCAAAGGTACCATAGACTCCACAATTCAATTCTGAGTGACATATTCTTTTTGAAGCAGTTAAATAAATTATGAAACAAGCAGACTTGGCTAAATCTTTCTACTGGCAAAGTATGAGATAATGCCAATTACTGACACTTTTGGGGGGAAAATGCTGTCCATTAAAACAATGTTTCCTTTAAATGAGAATCTTAGTTTCTTTGAATTAATCACTTTAAGTAGTTCCATTAATGCTTTCACCGGATACATTCATCTCAGGGGATGGCCAGCTCAAATACAAGTTGTAGGCAATAGATACTGTACATACAAAACCTGACTCTCAAAAGGGCTTGTGCATGTTTGTGTTGATTTTCCTAATCACATCTGATTTTATAGAACCAGAAGATGGCACTATAAAATTCATTTCATTTTTATCAATTCTCCCCCCCACAGGCTATTAAGTTCTGAGCCTTATTTATTTCATAAGAGGGAGGATACTGCATAAAAGATAGGGAATAGCATCATTAATTAGCTACACTCAGGCAGGAAGGCAAGGCTAGTATTGATCCAGAGATCTTCTATAAGAATAGATTTATGACCTCCTGCCTTTCACCCCTGTCTCAGCCCTGCCACTATAGAAGACTTCATTTCTCACTGGTGAGAATATTGAATGCTAGGCAGAGGGTATGGTCAGCCACTACACTTCTTAATAAAATCCAATTCCTAGTAAAATCTTGGTCTTATTTTTCTTCTTGTGGACATTCAAATATTGTATTTAAGTAGACTGTAATTCACAAATGATGGTGTATTAAAATTTGTGTGAGCTTCCAAATAGGCATTATTAGATCTCAACATCAAATTGTTGAAAAGGAAGCAAAGAAGTACACATAAGACAATTTGCATTTTCCCAACTGAGAAATGCTTTTGCTGTGGCATGTAACTATTAATACTAATATGGAGGAAGACGCACTGCATCTGGTAAGTCAAGACTCCTTTGAGATGAACATCAAATATTGGCAAGTGCAAGCAACCAAAACCACTCGTAAATAATTAAAGTAAGCAACTTTATTGTTTTTGACCTAACTTACAAGAATCTGCCCAAATAGCTTGTTTTCCCATGGGAACAACCAGATAAGTTTCATGGATCTTAGGAGAGGTGAAACTTATGCCTCTTGTGGCTGTGCAAGAACTCTAAGCTAAGCCCATGCTTGACCCCATCCCTTCCAGCCTAGCTGGCAGTTTCCCAACAAATATTGACTAATTGAGGAAAAGATCTTTTGTACTAGCTCATACAATTTTAGGTGAGCCTTATACTCAGATTTTTCTGAAACCTGTTATCAAATATCTGTTGCTTGAAATCTACAATGGCTTTCTGATAGCCAAGTAAGATCAAATGTTTGTTGGGGACAACATATACCTTTAAGTGCAATGAATTCTTTTTTTCCAGGTGTGGAAGAAATTAACCCATAAGAAAGTGAGAAAGCTATCCAGAAGAATCACTGTAAAGATGAATTTAAGCCAAATATAGGACTTTAACAACGTTGACACCAAGCAAATAGGTGGGGAATCACCAGGGGACTTACAATAAGCTTCTTAAAAATTTGACTGAGTCCCTTCTACAAGTCTTATATCGTAATAATTAATTATCTGGAGACTGTATAGCAGCTTGTTTATTTTGGTGGGTGATACTTTGTATGGGCATGATTCAAAGTAGCATTGGTGGTCCATGGGCCTGAGCAGTAACAGCAACTGTATTCTCAATGGCTGGAAAGATGACATTCAGTTCAATTTAGCATATTCAGAAGCCATTAATTTTCTAGCGGTGACTGGCAGCACCTTTAGAAAAGATGACTACTTTTATCATAGCTCTCTTCCTGGATCCTTTCAATTGAAATTCTTTGGCTGATATACAACATACCTTCCCTGCCTTATTGGGTGAGACAGGCTGATGTGATGGGATGAAGATGGTTCCATAGGTAACCTGGCCCTAGTAGGGCTTTATGGGCCATAACCAACACCTTGAATTGGGCCTGGAAGCAAACCAGCACCTAATGCAGCTCATACAGCAGAAGTGTTACATGCACCATTCTGTGGGTGCCCAAAATTGCCCTTGTGGCTGCATTTTGTAACAGCTGAAATTTTTGGATACTTTTCAAGGGTAACCTTATGTAGATCACATTGCAATTTATGTAAACCAGTCAAGATATCATGACAGATGCCCCAAGGGCTGTTGTAGTACTTTTCTACTAAATGAGGCAAATAAATACATTGGTTGAACATTGACCATCCCTAAACCTACTTGCAGGACATTGTGCTGCTCCATCTATTTCATTAAACTCCCATGGAAATGTCTGGAAAGTTGCTAATTATACTAAGAAAGTTAAATGAGTGAATGTTAGTCAGGTTTATCTTGTTTCTTCTTTTATATATTGGCATTGCAATAGATCGAATCCAGTCATTTGAAGCATATACAATCTGTAAGGGAATTTTAAATTGTAATTCAATGTTAGGAAAAAATTATGTCCCCTTAGAAATCTTAACCTTTAGCACCTGCAATAAGTTTGGATAGGTAACACATTTCAAATTTTAGTAACATTTTCAGGAACAGATACCAGTATTAGAGACTCCATATAATAGTTATTGGATCCACTCCTACTTTTATCTAAGGACACTGCAAAATACTTCAGAGAAAGGAGTTAATTCCTGTGTGGAAAAGATCATCCTTGTATATCTGGAGAATATCTTTTAGTCAACAGTAATGTTTTTAATATTGATAAATTAAATACACCCTCTCTAACATTTTATCCAATAAGAATAGGAGAACAAAGGTGTATGGGGCAATTTTAAGATTGTTAAACAATATTTTAAACACTGTTCATTCATGTCTGCTAAAAATGTCTATTGCATTCCTAATCAATGTTATTTCAATATATTAATTTTACCCTTTCATGGCACTGTAATTTTGAGTCTGCCTATTTGCTTGTCTAGTTATTTCCCCCCCCCCTTGATTCTTTTGTTGGCGGGTCCTATTTCTCTGAACAAATATTCCTTGAAGCAGCTTATATTAGAGCATTGCCCTCTCCTTTCTTAGGCCTGGATATCTTCCAAAGACTTTGCTCTTCTGTTCTGCTCACACATTCAAACAAATCTACCTAATTGTTTTCAGTTTCCTTGAGTATAGATTAATTCAACCAATCATTATTAGCAGCTTTACCAAACATAATAAGCTCAGCACAAACAATAAGTTTATATTGTGTAGATATGTACTATTGATTGCCTCTCTGAGTTCATTGCAAATATTTTGTTTTGAAAAATGAGTTTATATTTTAAGGATTTTAAAAGATTTCAGAGGTAGCATTAGATGCCTTTTGAATTTGCTTTGCAGGATGCTGCTTCATACAGTATTATTTTCTGTTCCACTTCCTTTCATTCTTGCTTGAAAGTGTACCTTGAATAAGTTATGAATTACGATACAGGATCTTCCCCTCAACTCTTCTCATCTGTTCCATTGCTAAATTGCATGAGCTCTCAGTTCCTTGCTGTATCCTCTATAACTGTATCATCTAATTAACCTAATGGAGATTAAAGTTTATCTTGAATAATAATAATGGTATAGTATTTAAATTATTGTGACCTTTTCTAATTATGTAAAAATGAGTTATTTGGGAAAGATTCTGGCAAGACTGGGGGTGACTGATTTGCAGCAAATATCAAGAAAGTAATATATTAACCTTTGCCATGGTCACTTTTTAGAATGGAGAAACTACATATCTTATACTTGTATTTGATTTGCATCTGTTCATTCTCTACATTAACAACACTTGCTACATTTAACTTCTTTGATTCTCAGCTTAATCCTACAAAAAGCAGGGTTATTATATAAATGGCATTCAAGAGATGCTGTTTGGGTTCTCTTTTTTACTTTGCCATGCAACCTCCTATGCTTTCACAGACAGTTTACAGAATTTAGGCATCGTCTAATAATTGTGTTCTAAATTTAGCCAATGATTTTTGTTGTCTACTATTGCTAGTATAATTCTGGTGTATAATGAGAAAGGAGAAATTAGAGAACTGAAATGTAACAGTTCTAAGGAAAAACAGACTAGGTATTGTGTTGGGATAAAATAGGACTTGCTTTTAACTATCTGTTATCTGGAAAACGACTCCATCCACACATCTTCACACATCTAGGTGGGAGGATATAAGGCACAAATCCATGAAAATACTGCATAATACTGCATACTGATAGGATATCATCACAAATGTGGAATGAGTCAGATCAGTACCCACCGACAGCCATGTATATATGGTTGAAGGTTTCAATGCATTGTTTAGCGTATATGCTTCAATTGGTGCCACATCATTTCTTCCCATCTCAACTGAATTAACTATATGCTGAGTGTCATGACTCATGTATTAATTGTAAGATTACTTCCTCCTCCTCCTCCTCTGTATTTGCTTTCTATTCTTTCTATTCTATTCTTCTAGTTTTGCGTGGCAAGATACTAAGCCAGTAGTGCAAGAAATTGCCAGGTAAATGAGCCCTTGGAAAGTAAAAGCATTTCTGGCATGAAAGTAGTATTATCCCTGCTATTGCAACAGAAGATTCCCATATGTACACTTTATGGCCTATAGAAGAGGAGCAATGAACTAGGCTCCATCTGGTCTAGCAAACCTGTTGTGGAATCATCCCTGGTCAGTGGACTCTTTTCTTCCAAGGTTCTTTCAGCTGTGATTAGGAGAAATACCAAACTTTTTATCTGGTGGTAATGGTGGTGGAGAGAGGACAATTAATCTCATATAAGACTGAATGCTGGTCTAGAAGGGGGTGGCTATTTTCCCCAATGAATATTATACTGCAAAATTAGTGAATAGCAAAATAACAGAATTGGAAGGGACTCTGAAGGTTTTCTAGTCCAATCCCCTGCTCAAATAGGAAATCGTATATCATTTCAGATAAATCGTTGTTCAATCTTTTTTAAAAAACCTCCAGTGTTGGAGCACCTACAACTTCTGGAGGCAAGTCATTCAATTGATTAAGTGTTCTTTCAGGAAATTAGTTGTAGGTTGGTTCTCTCCTTAATTAGTTTCCATCCATTGCTTCTTGTCCTAGTGCTTTCGTCTGAATACAATATATGAACTACAACTGACAATTGAGAAAGATCTTCCTTGACAAATGCCACTGAATAAAATTCTTTTATTTTTACCATGTACCGTAGTTACATTTAATTTGTGACCATTCTGTACAGAAAACAATCTGTAACTGTTAGTGAAAACAGTCTGATCAGAAATGTCACCAGCTTTTTCAACAATCTTGGAGCAACTGTTCAACAAATTTTCTGGATAAGTTTTCTTCAACTTTTTGATAACTGCTTTTTCTGGATCCAAAAACACAACTGTCAGGGATGTAGATAAAGAAATTGATTAGACCATTTTCTTGTTTTTCTCCATGAAGTGAACCTGCAACATTAGAAATGTTGGAGGAACATTTTTGCATTCATGGGAATGACCAGTGGCAAGATAGGCTGGGAGACGAAAGGCTGACCAGGAACCCACTAATCATTGTCCTACAGTATTTTATATTTCATTAGAGCAGCAGCACTGACCAGCCTCATTCTCAAGGCATAGAAAAAGTAGACTGCTTTATATTGATATATTTTCCTCCTATCTCGATAATGGAAACAAAGCACATCACAGTGAGTGGTAGATGGGCCCACAGAATGCGTTCAGAATTGTTCGATAAAATCTCATTCCCAAATACTGCAATTTTGAATACTCCGGCATTTAGCAGAGATTCTTCCAGGATCACTGAAAGAGTTGTGACATTTCTGATCAGAGTGTTTGCACTGTAAGAATCTTATAGTGAAGATTACTGTTGTTGCAACTGTCAAGTAGGAGCTGAAGGTCATTCTTCAACATTAAGAACATGTTTGATATAGCAGTTGGACTATTTCCTGGCAAGGTATCCTTTTATTAAATGACTATGTTTTTCCTTTCTCTTGTGGATGGATAACTTGCTTGAGTCATCTGGCCTTTTACAAAAGATACAGCATTATTCATCATTTCTGCTCTCTTCTTCTGCCCTCTAATTCTACACAATGTAGGTCAGAATATTATTTGCATTGGATTGCAAGATGTCCTTACAGAATAGAGTTGATAAAGCTAGGAAAGCAAATGCTTTCCAGATTTGCTGGATTCAATACCTACAATTCTCACCCTATCTGCTCTAAACCAAACTTCAAACTGTTTCAGACTATGGAACCTGTTAGTTAAACAGAAAAAAACCCAGAACTCCCAATCAAGAGGCAGTGATGGACAATGACTGCATTCAAATTAACTTTTTGTTACCTAAGTCTCTGATGGAAACCTATCAAATTCAAAACTAAGGAGGGATATAAATCTAATAAATAATTCTTGTGGAACCCTTGGAAAAAAAACCTGACTAAACAATAATCAATTTGGTGGTTATGAGATTGTGAAAGGCATTGTATTTTGTATGTACCACAGTATGCTATTCAGGACACGAGAAATCAAAACTATTCCAAGTCTCTAGTTACTTGAGTTTTGCTTCCTTGTTCCCTCCATCATCCCAATATTAAAATACATGTGATTATGTATGCTTCTGATGTCAGAAGTCAATCACTTCTTGTCCAGACAAGATTTGAGTTATTTCTTCCAATATCACCTTGCAGAACAGAATATCTAATGACCCTTGTACAATAGAAGAATGCGATAACCTATGGCCAGTCTGAGTATTTACTTATTTGTTGCAGTTGCCATCATTCAATATAGTGTTCAATCTACTCTAGAAACTGGATTAAATAACCTTTACAGTGCAGAACCTACATGTTACAACTGTCATTAAGGAGATCTAGGCTCAGGTCTATACGAGTTCAAAATGGCTGGTTGGTTTCTTCAGCCCAGCCTGCCAAGAAAGTTTAAAGTTTCAATAGCCTTCCTATGACCTCCTTCTTATGTGTGTGTATCTCTCTCTTTGGAAAACCCTCATATTGCATGTTATATTTCACATTCCCCCCCCCCTTGGAACCCAAAATATTAAACTGCTGCTATAATTCTTTTACCCTCCTTCTCCACAGGGAAAATATTTTGAAGGGCAGCATGCAAATATTTAACACGAATAACAGCGTTACTTATTTAGTTTTAACTCAGACCATGGGTACATACTCATCGGTCTTTCTGCTGCTCTGCAATACATGGAACAGGTTCTATACACCTCTATTACCCAATTGACACTAGGTACGAGTAACTGTCACATGCGTAAGTGCATGCAAACACTGTATTCTAAAGCCAGCGGGATTAATTTCTATGGTTGGTTTAAGAGAAACGAAAACTAGGGTCATTTTTCCTAAGGACGGCATATACTACTGCTTTGTAAAGAACCGCTACTCCGGCATCTTTTTAAAGAGAGCTAGTAAGCTCTGAGTCCTTTTCTGGCATTGCTGAGCACACCTACGCGCGTTGCCATTCCTTTGCCAAGACCCTCTGAAAGGAGGAGGAGGAGGAGGGAGGAGGAGGGAAAGAGGCCTGGAGCGAGTGAACGGTCGCTTGCTCCGGCTCGACTCGGCTCTGCTCGGGGGAGGATGACTTAGCATTGAATCCGACTCCGGCAGGCTCTACGCTTCCAGGTCTTGGCACAGCCCGGCCGGCTTTCTCCGCGCAAGGCGGGTGGGCGGGAGCGCCCGCGAGGCGTTGAGGGAGGAGGGAGGAGAGGGCCCAGGAGCTGCCTGGAGGAGCCGCCGCGCGCGCGCCGCCGCCTTCGCATGCTCTTCGCGGGACTTGGTCTCCCTCGCGAAAAGCAAGCGGGCGACGCCACGACCGCCGCCTTCCCTTCGGAACAGCCGCCGCCGCCACTTTCCACGCCGTTTCCTCCCTCCACCGCCCCACGCGTGTCCGCATTTTCCTCCTACAGCGCGCTCCGAGCTTACTTAACTCAGGTGCGTTCTCCCCTGCCGCCGCTTTTTTGCGCGGGGAAGGACCGGGGTGGTGGTGGTGGTGGAGGGGTAGCGACGAGACTCCTTTCCCTTGATTTATCTGTCCCCCTTCTACGACCCCGGGCTAGCGGGTCGGGGTGGGGTTAGGATAGAAAACGACCAGGGGGATGCCGCGGCTCGCCCCACATCCAGTCCCGTCAGAGTGGCTGCCGCTGCAACTGGAGGGAGAACGACTGATGCAGATAACGGGAGCGACGTAACGCCGCAGAGCAGCAGCGGGCCGGGTCTGAGAGGCCCGTTTGCAGACTTGACAATGGCTGTGTGCGGATGGGGGACAGAACTGCGCACAGGCCGGCGAGCCAGAAAACTGCAGCGGTCCAGGGTTCCCTATTGGCAGGGGAGGGAGAGGAGCAGTGTTAGCTTAGCTCATGCCCCTGTCCACACCCATCAGCTTGACTGAAGTAGAGAAGTAGGTCTGCATTCTTGGGCGCACGTTGACTGTGGGGGAAGGGTGTTTGTGTGCAGGCGCGCGGGTCTCGGAGTCCACGGGAAAGTGCGGGTTGCTCGTGGGTGCCAATAGAAATAACGCTGCAGTTTAAACATAGCCTACTTTTTTTAAACAAACAAACAACCGGATAATATGTGTCCTTAATTCTCTCGTGCTCCAAATGGATAGTAAGAGGGCAAAGACTTTTTTTTTCCTCTCTGGTTTTGCAGTCAGTGCTCAGTCCCCTGCATAGCGGGAGCTGCTCTGCATTAACGATGTCATCAGAGAAGCTGGGCCTGGGAAGGGTACTTTTCCTTGCATAATGAGGGGGGGGGGAAGCTGCATGCTTCAAGGGCTGTGCTATGATAAACCTATAAATGAAGCTTAAAAACTTGGAACTGACATCAGGGCATGTTATATAACTCAATGATGCTGAAATGAAATGGAATGAAAGGGCTTGGAAAGATCTTTTTATGTTATTAGAAAAAAAAATCAGGAGATTTTCCCCTTTACCTACAATATCATTTTGAAATATGTGGCAAATGAGTTGTTCCTGTGTGTGTTGGAGAATGGAAGTCCCAAGTTTTGATAATGGCAGATATATTAAAGTATCTTCTAAGTCTCTCTTAAATTTAAATTAATGAGAGAAATTAATTTTATTTATTTTTAATTTGCTCAGAGTTGTGTAAAACATTAATATTTCACATGGCTTTAAATTGTTCTACTAGCGCTAATATGCTGTATGGTAATATTAAGTATTTCTACCAGGTTATAGCAATATGGTAACAAGAATATCTATGTTGTATTTTTCATAGTAAAACGCATTTCCAAGGTCGTACAACAACCTGCAGTGTAGCTTTCATTTAGCAATCTGTCATCTGTAAGATAAAATGCCTGAGCCACCTTGGAAGATTATATTTACAGTGATTCTTGAATGGAGTCTCAAAATAATTGAATATACCGTACTTTATAACTTACTCGCCACATATTTTTTAAAATATTGGCAGTAAGTTAAAAACTGCAAAATTCATTGACTATTGAAAACTACAGTAGCAGAACTCTAGTGAAAATCTAGCATGTAATTACAATGATAAAGGCTGTTATTCTCTAAGTGGTTAGCAACAGGATGCCACTAGCTAAAAGATAAAGTAGTTCTTAATAACATGTCTCTCTTTGGCTTGATTTGAAATAGTTGTGTAACATATGTACATAAGCTGAATATTTACTCATATTTCCAAAAGACACAAATTTCAATGTAGTTTCACTAAGTGATAATATCCTTGACTTTCAAAATCTGAATTGGGACAGGGAGGGAGCAGATTTAAATGAAGTTGCCAAATAATTTTATTTCAGTATAAATTGATGCAAGTAAGAAATTTAAATGCACATTGTGGTTCTGTGCCGGAAAACAAAATCAAGCTATGTGTTGAGGAGGAGAATGGAAATGAAAATACTGCTACCACAGCTTCTCCATTCATCCATAACATTTTAAATTGTAGCATGACTCTCTTCCATAATAAACCAAATGCTTTAATCTACCTCAGGAGTTTAGGAGAAAGATGCACACTGTTATGATGCTATTTTTGGTGTTGTCAATGCAGGGAAGCGAAAATGTTGCTGCCTAATTGCCATTTTAATGCTCTTTGTGATGGAGTGACTTTTAAAAGTTATAAATATATTTGTTTGATTGAAATGTTTTGCTTCTGAGCATTTCTTCCAGTGTTAATTGTTAATATTTATTCCCATGTATAATTATAATTACTAATATGTGTTTAAATTATATGCTGATGTGAAGATTATAATTTAAAATAAGTAGGTTAGATCTTTTCTAAACCATTTGTAAGTGTATTAACCCACTTGCAGAATGTATGGAGAAATTAAAATGCTTTTAGAATACGCTACTAGAATGAGAACGATTAAACATACATTAAAAACATTACGTAAGTTAAAACTAAAGCTAAAATACCAAACTGAAGGCAAAATCAATTGAAGTTATTGGAATAACACTTTATATTATTGTTTGCTTTTAAGAGATACATTATCTGCAATTTCTTATATATGAACTGAAATCAACATATTTTAGAGTTGTATGTGAGTTTCTTAATGGAAAGCCCAAAATATGATTGAATTTACATATTTATTTATTTTATTAGATTTCTGTTCTACCTTTGTCTTTAGGAGAGCCATTTTGGTACACAATAATGGTTAAAGCTACCGGGGGACTGTGAGCTTTAGTCCTGTCTTAGGCACAAAGCAAACCACTTCAGAAAATCCGGCCACGAAAATTGCATGGACTCATTCCTGCATTCACCAAATATCTGGACTGACTTAATGGACCATTACAACTTACTTCAGGAGCTGAAGATGCATGTATAGTGCTTTCTCTCTCCATTTTTCTCTACAACAGTCTTGTTAGTAGGTTGGGCTGAGAAGCAGAGAGCGGCCCAAGTCCAGTTTGTGTACAGTGGGAAAGAAAAGTTTTAATATTAAATGCTCTTAAAAAACAACTGTGTTTGATTTATAATAAAAAGACTTCTAGCTTTAATGTTCCAAACTCAACTGATTGCAAGAATATTGTTTGGAAGCTTTTTTTGCCCAATTTTCTATTATGTTCAGAACTCTGAGCTAACTGAATTTTGATTAGATAATTTTTTTTATCATAAACTAGTTTACTTAGTAGATTAGAGAATACCGTATTTATGGTAGCATCCTCCTTTAATTAATGCAATTTATATACTTATTTTTTTGAAAATGATATCAGAATTGTTTACTATCAGGGAGGAGAATGCAATTGAAACTTGGTTGAACAGTAATTAAGGTTACATAATAATTAGGTACAGAATAATTAAGTCAGGTAAAGGAAAAAGCAATTTTGGAAAGGAGTTCTGTGAACGGATAATGCTATAGAAAATAGCTTTTCCCTGGTCCCTCTTCATCTTGCTTCTGCTGATTAGAACATCATCAGGCCTAAAGGTTTGCAATTCCTATCTCGTGCCGCTGCTTCCTGTGCCTGGTTGTGAACCTGTGTAATTGTGTAATTCATTGCTTTGCATACCCATGATCTCAAATTCATCCCTGGCATCTCTGGGTTGAACTAGAACAACGGCTGCCTAAAACCCTGAAATGCCAGTTCTAGTCAATGTCAAATAGACTGAGGTAGCAAGTGCCTTATGTTCCTATAGCAGAATTACGATCTGTGGCATTGCAGGTATGCAGGATGAGCAATGAGGCTTTGACTCTAGAACTTCCCACATGCTACTTAGCAGATAACGGAAAGAATATTTCCGAAGTGAAGCTTACGGATTCCTAAATTTTATACAAATACAGATCAAAAGCACGCTTTTTCTGTCTTTCTGTAATTACTGCAGTCTGTTGTTCTGTCATTCATGACAAATGGACAACACTTACATGTTGTATGTAAGAAGAAATGGGTGGAGAATTTTTTGGGGGGATGGGTTGTCCAGTTACAGTAACCTATTTACATATTGACAGCTACATAAGCATTAATATAGGAAACAGGCCAGACCCCCACACGTGTTTGAGTTTCTTCAAAGTGCCGGAACTGAAGCTGATCCCAAACTTCAGCAGAAAGATGTCTCCACACAGCAGGTTCTGCAATAATTGTTATAGTTAATTTGGGGTAGATAATGAACTATCTTCCTCAAGATTAACCCTGAACGTCTTTCTCATTGGCTAAGAAAATTCTTTTCTTCAAGAAGACTTTTCTTCAAGAAGAAAAGGGTAAAGAACCTTTGCAGAAAAGAGTAATTAAAATAATGTATATGCAAAGGTAATTTCCTATGAGTAAAAATATTATAGAATGGTAAGTGATGGAGTATAATTCTGTAAGTATTCTCAGTCAGTTTCCATATACAAGCTTACATAGCTAACCAGCATTGCTTATCACAGCATCCCTGTTGTGGGGATCATATTTACAGTATGATGGGAGGTCCTCATGTATTATTTCTACAGTTTTAAACTGGCGATAGGAGACATTGGCAGTTAATCTGTTGATATATAACACAATAAACACAATTTGTGGTGTATACATAAATTAGTTGCAAGGTCAGCCAACTAGTCTAATCAATTGTGATAATCAGGATTTCATTTTTGGCAGGAGATTCTGAAGGAGATCTGTCCATGTATCCAACAACATGAATATCTTCTCTGGGTATCTTTTAGAACCTACTGAAGAAGGAGCAGGATGGCCTGAGTGAGAGCTGTGGCTGTAAGCATTCCAGCTGGGGCGAAGTGTTGCAGCTGTTCCTGGAGATGACAGATGGAATAACTTGTGCTATGGTGGGCTTTTGGGAGTCCCATTGGTAGCATATTTTTGGCCTGTGCTAGATAAAAAAAAAGCAGAGTTATGGAGGAATCTCTCTTTTCTGCTTCCATATAAAGAGGTGACATTTCTGATCTATATTAGAAACTCTACCTTTATTGAAGACATAGAGTTTGAGGGTCTGAAAGTGGGAAAATATGCATTTATTATTATTTCATTTAATAGAATAGTATAATTGATCAAATGTTAGCCAAGTACTGATGTATGATTCATTTTGAAATCTAAAATGATTTTCTTTAGGAATTGAGGATTATTTCCCTCCAAATTTCATTATTAGATTTAATTCATTTTTAACAAGTGTCTGCTGCATGGCAATTAAGTCCTTGTTTCACTAATTCCTGAGTAGATATCTTTTCTCTGTTTACATATTGGATTACATATGGCTTTATGAAGCTAGTACACCCCTTTGTCCCCAAAAATTTCTGGAGTAAAATGACATACTAGTTGCACATAGTCAGCAGGACAAAGTAAAGAAATTTACTGTTGAGTTTTCACTTCTGTACTATTAATTGTTACCATCTTGAACATTTTTCATGAAACTTTTTTTCACTGTCTTATGCATGTGATAAATTTTTGACAGGCATTTGCTAGATAGATAATGCTGTCATGTAATGTCAGGCAATCCCTCAAGAAACATTTTATTTCCAACTAAAATACAGAAAAGTAGAGAGAGGCAGTGGCTTCAAAGGTCCAGTAACTTCTACCTTCATGCTAAATGCAAGTATATACTGTAGTAACTACATAGAGCCAGTTTGGTCTAGTGCAGACATGTCAAACTCACAACGTCACGTGACATCGCGCAACATATTGGGCCGGTATTGCCATTGCCGGCAATGGGGTGGGCACGGCTTCCGGATGACGTGTCCGGCCCGTGGGCCGGCAGTTTGACACCCCTGGTCTAGTGGGTAAGGCATCAGGCTAGAAATTGGGAGACTACGTTCTTGAGATGAAAGCCAGCTGACTTTGAGCCAATCACCTCATAGGGTTGTAGTTGTGGGGAAAATAGGAGGAGGAAGAAATATTAGGTATGTTCATCACCTTGAATTGTTTATAAAAATAATAAAGGTGAGATACAAATAAAATCAATTATTACTCATTTATATTTCTGAGGTATTTGGGTACTTTATGTTTCCTTGCTGAAAGCTTTGCAAATAGGAACTTTAACTGTTTTGTAAATGTAATTTCAGTAGAAGACAGAATCTGTTGCCCCTTTTCCCTTTCCTGATATATTTTCTCTGCCCTATAAAATATCAGCACTATCCCAGATTAATGTCTCATGTTCCAGGCTTCCTATTCCCACTGCAGTTTACATGGCCAGAAGAAAACAGTCAAACTAATTTTGCCACCAAAATAGTCCATCTAATTTATCCTAATAAGGAAAAATGTACTATGTTTTAATTTTAGGGCTACAGTCCTCTGATAAAAGATTGAGATTAATGCTGAAGGCGGTAAATCTCATGATTGAAAGGGAGCTACTTTTGTTGAGGTAATTTATCCTGTTTTTAATGCAAGAATTATTTTGATTTACAAATCATGAGGCATTAAAATGTTTCTGCTTTTTAAGTAAAAATACATGTGGATGAGAATCTTTTGTCAGGGATCGGGGCTAAGGATTTTATTTGGAAGCAAGCATGGTACATTCTCCCAATGTTAAGGAATAATGTTTAGAGTTCTTCACGAACCACTTTAGTTTTCACTATGCTGAATTCAGTCTAGTATCATGTGCAGACTTCATAATTTCATAATATCCCACAATGTATTTTCCTTTCAAATATTGAAATATTATACTGTATATAGTTCTACTCAGTGAGAATATCTGAGCTGTCTTGCCTGAGTTTGCATTAAATTCTACAAGTTGCAAAATATATTCACTTGAAAATAAGTGTATTTAAGCTATTGTATCTTAAATGCTTGGGTGTGTCTATCCTACTACTTGTAACTAGTAAAGGAAAATTCATGTTTTTTAAATATCAGGTCTAGAAGAGCATATTTTTCTGCTTTAACAGTTTAAATATCAGTTAACAGTATATAACAGTTTAGATAAGATATCAAAGCTGAACATAAATAAATTATTTGAATCGTGGAAGAATGGTTGTAAATGTTCTACCAGTAAATGATCCTGGAAGAAAGTGGGGATTCTTGTATTAGTTTTGAATAGTATTAATCCTTCTTACATTTTTAAGAAACAGCAGTCTTTTCTAGATAGGTCAAAAGGATGTTCCCCTATGGCAGAGGGAAGAGGTTAGGTTAACACTAAAAGGCTTATATGGATTTTTTGTTCCCTGATCACATAACACATTTAACTGCTGGTATCTTAAATGTTGATAGAAACCTGATCTAATAAAGAATAATTTACTTTTGATTCTGTGGTACTATGGCAGCTTAACATGTGTTTGTGGTCACATAGTAGTATCATATTTTTAGCTTTATCGGGAATTTTCAAGTGTTTCCTAAAGCACTTTACCAAGTATTTCTCAATGGGAAATTCAATAATAATAATAAGAAGAAAAAAACCTACCTTGGAGGACATACTTCCTAAACTACTAATTTTTGTCTGTACCGTTCATAGCTGTAGGCAGCAGGTCTCTTCCTTTTAGCACAGTGAAACCTTGATTTAATAGACCTTGTTACAATAAACATTTCATGTGACAAGAGATTTCTCAGTGATTTACATCATTTGTGTAATGATGTCATTTATATAATTTACATAATGATTTCATTATACAAATTATATAACTTGTTATGATGTGGTAATTTTGAAATGATACTGGTGAATAATGAGCCCCCTCAATCTGATTAGTCTGTTAAATGAGTTTCACGGTACTTTCACAGTACTGTATACAGTCATATCAATTCAGATGACAGTGAGAATGGGAAGTATCCAACATGAACAGGTTTTGTACAGCGGAATATACCGGAGAAGAAAAAAAGTACACCAAATTCAGGTAGAAGTACACTTTTCCGTGTGCAAAGAAGTTTTTTTTTTCTCTATATTTCAAATATTGTGAATGAATCCCAAATTCTAGTTAATGATGATGATGATGATGATGCATGCTTATAATTATTTATACTTAGCAGCTTCAGCTTGTAGGGGCAAGTAAAGAGTTTGAAAATATTTCTCATTGTTTTTGGGAAGTGTAAAACTAGGATACCTGATTTGCTTCTCTTAAGAAAGGAATATTAAACTAAGAATAAACTACTTTTGGGGAATGGAGTAAATCAGAGCCTTAAGAGCAAAAAATGCTTTTTCTGTAATTCAAGTCCAGCACACAAATGCCTTTCCTATTTACTCTCCTCATCACATGTAATAGTCACAGGGGAGTTGATCATGCAGACTTGCCTCTTAATTTTTTTGATATCCTCCCTCCCTCCTTGAAATGGTTTCTGACAAATGGTAACTTGGTTGATGCCAAGGGAAGCTTCAGAGGCTGCAGGAGTATCCCCCAAAACTATGTGATCTACCCCCTAATGTTGGTCAAGCCCTTTCTACCATTATTTGCATAAATTTTTATGCTAGCTCTTGCTTACATGTCGTCTTTTTTCACATTGCATTCTAGCATCAGATTTAGCAGGCCAGTAAAATATCTTTTCTGAATTTTGGAATGGTTCTTTTAGGTTTCAGCCTAGCTTGGCTGAATAGAACATACAAAGCCCAGCTATACTTTGATAGCTGGCATCCAATACTGCCATTTTAGATTCCAGAATTAGTAGTCCTGTAGAGGATGCCTTCTTTACCCAACATTTGTATTACTCACTCACTTCAAATCATGAACATCTAATTTTGTGCACTTGGGGATATGTTTGTTCTGAGTGGGGTCCTGAACATCTTAACGTCTTAAAGTGTCATTGTTTATTTCAAAGGAAAATGCAGATAAAAGGAGATTAATTCCTGGGTAGGTCACCCGTATCTCCCAGATGTAAGAATAGGGTCATTAAACTTGGCAATATTGCTTCCTGTTTTGTCCTTTTTGTGTTTAGACTGAAAAATAATCTTTCTATTTCTCTGTGTTAAAGAGTAAGGCTCTCTTAACTTACCTTGACCTCCCTTAGCATGTGACCAAATTGTCAGCAGCATAATGGTCTCATTTGGTGAATGTTCATACATCCAGGTAACGGTGTTCAGAATGTAAATCCCCCTACCTCATCTTTATGTATTTTTCAGTTTGAGTAAGTTAAACATATTGACAGGCTTTTCTTTATGGCCTTTACGGAACTTTAAGTAGTTAATTTACAACTGCTCCTGGAGGCAAAAAACAATTCTATGAATAATAGATCAGACATAATTTATTTGATCCTGCATGGTAGGATGGTACCTTTGCTACTATCACTTGGATGCTGTAAAATCCCTTGGAAGTTGATTGTCCTGTTTGATTCTGTCAGAACAGAGAAGTTCATAGGGCTTGATACAAATTTCTTTTGAACCTTTGCTGTGTCCAGCCTAGGTTGCAGAAATAGTCACTTTAGTTAGTATAGCCACTTCTCTCTTGTCCCTGCCACAGCTGTTTCTTTTTATGCTTAAATTTCAGAAGAAGCCTCTTACCTAGGCTCTTAAGAGCAATCCCAGAGCATGTGTATGTTCATATTTTGTCTTTCAATATTCTCTAAGACAGTCTTTTTAAACTTTGACAATTTTAAGATGTGTGGACTTCAACTCCCAAAATTCTCAGCCAGCCATTCTCACTGAAGAATTCTGGGATTTGAAGTCCACACATCTTAAAGTTATCAAAGTTGAGAAATACTGCCTTAGAGAATATCAAAATACAGCATATGCCTACATGCGTGCTTTGGGGTTGCTCTTAAGAGTTTAGATAAGAGGATTCTTCCATTTAAGCATAAAAAGGATGATAAGCTTAAAAAGGGGATATTCACTAAGAATCACTGTGTGAATGAATTTGACATACAAAGAAAAAAAATATTAAAAGTTGCCAGGGTTAAGTGGATCTGCATGGTTTTATTTGATTGCCAAGGAAGGTACCATCATGTTTCACTAAAATTGTTTCCTCACTTCTACAACAACAATGAATTTTTGGGAGCAAAATGTCTCTTCTATATTAGTCTGAAACCCAGTTCCAACTGCAAGTAATCTAAACTCAGCACATTTGAAGATTTTTTTAAAAATCCAATTAGAAACAACAAAAAAATCTTAATAGCTTTACAGAGACCTTGAAGTGCAGAATTAGTCTTTAGAATAAAGGGTAATGTTAGATTTTCCTCTGTTAAAGAGTATTTGGATTCATTGGTGCAAAGTTCCACCTTCTGCCCTCTTTTAACACTATTGGCTATTCTGATGTTTATATTCCTTTTCTGATTTGTAAAAAAAAACGCTAGTATTTTAAATAAGTGATTAACAGTAGAGTGTTAATGAAGATGTAAATATACGTCTAGCTAAAAGGTGTTGGATTTGGCAAAATCTTCTGTGCAGTTAACAGTAATCAATTCAGACATCACAACTATGTTAGAAACCATTCCCCACAGAATTATTCTATTTGTAGCAAATAAAGATTTTGTGGTAGGATGGAAATCTTAAGAGCGGGTTGCTTGACATGCTGTAATAATAACCTGTGCTTAAGCATTACAATTGCCAGAATGACCTTCATCAAGCTTAAGATGGAAATCTTGTTTGCCCAGGATCCCAGAATAAATAGGAATGGTTGCTGGAGCAACATAGTATTCTTAATGAGGTATCAAAGGTGCAGCCAAAACACTCCGTGGAGGTGGAACATTGCAACTAAAATAGCAAACATCTTCAGAACTCACACATTTTATCATCAGTTATGTCAGAATTTTTTACACTGCTTTCGATGTAATTGTTAAAAGTTCTCTGGAGGACTGGCAAATGTAGCAAACAAGGAAAGAGAAAAATTACTTGAAAATAAGTCGTAGTGAAATTAATAATATCTGACTGTAAGAAACTATTCATTGAGCTTTCAGTTAAAAATATTTAATTACATTTAGTAGAAGAATCAATGAGTAGCATAGATTGGAACTAAATATAACCTGATACAGCACATTTTTGTCCCTTGATTAAAATGCATGCTTGTTATGATGGAGTGTTTTTCAGATATTATGCTGTGGTTTAAGAAGCTCGATAAATTGGCCCAACAGCATCCCAGTCTTATACATATGCTCATTTTTGTCTCATATTGTCATCTTGTTTTCCTGACACTCCATTTTGTGTGCATGTTTAGTTCTTCCTTTTTCTCCTGTTCTTCCAACAGGTAGTGAGTGACACTTGTGATTTTTTTAAAAAAATAAAAAAGTGTACATGTAATACACTGAATTTGAACCTATCAAGAGTGTGAGCTTGCTTTAATAACCTAGGCTAAATGGTTCTTGTATATAATGCCCAATTTAAGACATCATATTTATATTTCTATGAAGATGTGCTAAGTACTGATTTGTCACTTAGTTAATATGGCAAAAAAAAAAATCTGGCATTGTTTGAACTGAAGTAGCCTCACATCCAGGATTACATATATTTGGAATATCCTATGGTAAATAAAGAATACTTTTTTCTTACATTTGCTTAAAACTATATATATGTCTGCTATCCCTTTATGTTAAATCAAATGATTTAACATAAATCATGGCCAAATGATTTCCCAGAATGAGTTGCAGATTCTGGGTAATTCAATCATCCTTGTAATATATAGGAAGAAATCTGTTACACAGAACATAGTGACTCTGGAAGCCATTACAAAAGCATTTTCTTTGTCTTGAGCACAGTAAAGGTTTTTTCTTGTCAAGAAAATCAGAGTTTTTGCTTCCGAATCATTTCTAAGATCCAGTAATGTACAGGGCAGTGCAATTTTTGCTAAATAGCCAGCAACATGAATTAAAATTACATCTTTACAATTATAGAGGTGAAAAAGCTACACACATTTGATTGTGTTGGTTGGTTTAAGTTCCTTCAGAATAAATATAAAGAGGGCTCTGAGTTGAAAATGATCTCTTTGCTATAGTATTCAGCTTTCATAGAACAGTAGCAACATTTCTGCGGCATGCCAGGGCAGCAAAAGGGGATAAGATTACTGTTCTGTTTCAGGAAAAGAGGCATCGAGACGAAGCAATGAGTTCCAACAGTTCTCCTTTATTGCAACACCAACAGAACAGATTTTAAAATGGTGCGGCCCCCTTTTATAGCCCCCCCTGCACAATACCTTGCTGGCCAATCATTTCAATGGATCGTTTCCTGTCATGCGTGTGCATGCAAGGCTGGGAGCAGCCTTTCTTGTCCCGGGCATCCACATGGTCTGCCCGGGTCAATCGCTGCAGCCTGTGCCTGCCAGCCCAGGACATAACACCCCTCCCCCCTTGGCTAAAATAATAAGGCACACTTATTATTTTAAATACTCCAACACTCCATTACATTGCTTATGTTGCATCTATATATTCACAACACTACAGTCTTGCTACCGCCATGCTCCTCACTCCCCTTGAGCTGCATTACTTAACCCAGACTACTAGGCCTGCCCATGACTGACAAGGACCGTACATAGTTTTGTAAGTATTTGGGAGGACCTCTGGCCCGCCCTGATCTTCTCATGGCCGGTTTGTCGCCTGCCAGGCTAGGCAGATCAGGACTTTGTTGCCCCACAGACCCAGGGGACCCACCCAGCTGCTGACTGGCTGGGTCTGCTAAATCCAAGCCAGGATTCCTTGGGGGGGATGGAATTCCCCAAGTCCAGAGGTGGGGTGGAATTCCCCAAGTCCACAATGGACTCCTCTTGGGAGCACTGTCCTTCGAGCCCTAGACCAGCAGCTGGAGTGGCCTGAGTTCCAGAGCCCGGAGCTGCCTCCATGGCGAACCCCCTTTCTGCAGACTCCCTGTTTGGAGCAATAGCTGAAGCCTGGGGATGTTGGAGAGACTGTGGTCCACAATCGTAATTGTGGTCCTTCCCCCCCCCCGAGAGCAGAGCTAGGAGCGGAAAAGTTGCTGGGAAGTCTCCAGCGCAGTTGGTCAATGTGACGTCGGATCACACAACGATTGTCCAAGACCACTTCATATGACAGCGGCCCAGAGACCTTGCATACCACTGCTGTGACCCAGATATGTCCTGGTCCATAGTTCCTTGCCAGACCGGATCGCCCACTTGTAGTTTCCTAGGTGCCCGCGGCTGTGACACCTGTGAAGCCACCCGATCTGGGTGCAATCTTTCCAGTTTCGTGATGAGGCGGCGACCCCAGCAGAGTTCAGCTAGGCTCTTTCCAATAGCTGTGCAAGGTGTGCGATGGCAAAGAAGAAAGTCCGCTAACCTGTGATGCCAGGTCCCATGAGTGATCCTCTTTAAGGCATCCTTGGTTGTGCGCACCATTTGTTCAGCCTGGCCGTTGGAAGCTGGATGGAATGGTGCAGATGTGGCATGTCGGATCATGTTGGCCTGGAGGAACACCTTGAACTCAAATGATGTGAATTGGGGCCCGTTGTCGGAGACAAGGACATCTGGAAGTCCATGTGCGACGAAGATCCCTCTCAGCACCTGGATGGTCCTAGCAATGGTAGTGGAGGAGACAGGCATGACCTCTAGCCACTTGGAATGGATGTCCACAAGAATTAAGAAGAATTGCCCCTGAAAGGGCCCAGTGTAGTCGATATGGACCCTCGACCATGAGGTATGAGTCTCCTCCCACCTATGAACTGGGGCCTGGGGCATCTCCAGCCTTGACTGTTGACAAACAGTGCACCCATGGACCTGGGCCTCAACGTCTTTGTCGAGCCCAGGCCACCAAAGATGGCTGCGTGCTAACATCTTCATCGGGACTATTCCCGGATGTCCCTCATACAGAGACTGCAGGACTCTAGTCCTCAATGAGGTTGGGATTACTACCCGGCTACCCCATAGGACACACCCCTTGAAGGTGGAAATCTCATGCTTCCTCTGCCAGAAGCTCTGGAATTCTGAGCCTGGACATGTGTCAGGCCATCCAGACAACGCCAAGGTCAGCACACGTGTTAACGTGTGATCGGTGGCTGTTTCTGCAGCCACGTCCCTAGCACTGAGGCAAGTACTGAATAGACAGGATGCGGTTGGCAGGTGCTGGATCTGCCTCTATCTGCTGTAATGGCAACCTGCTGAGACCATCTACATGACCCATTTCTTTGCCTGGCTTGTGAACCAGTGTATGTTCATATGCAGACAGGAAGATAGACCACCTCAGCATTCGTGAGGATATTATGTGTGGTGTTTGTTTGTTCGTTGTGAACAACCCCAGCAGTGGTTTATGGTCTGTAAAGACCGTGAAGTGGTGGCCATATACGAAGTCATGGAACTTCTTTATGCCAACCACTATGGCTAAGGCTTCCCTATCTATCTGTGCATAATTGCGTTCAGCTGATGATAGGGTTCTAGAGTAGTATGCTATTGGGACTTGTGTTCCATCAGCCTTCAAGTGACTTAACACAGCCCCAATCCCATAAGGGGATGCATCACAGGCAATGCACACTGGCAAGTTCTCATTGAAGTGCACTAGGACCGCATTTGGAGAGAGCAAGGCCTTGACCTCTTTGAAGCTCTTTTCATGTGCTTGTGTCCACTGTAAAGGGGCCTGTTTGTCCAAGAGCTGGTGTAACGGCTCAGCCACTGCAGCCTTGTGAGGAAGGAATGAGTGGTAAAAATTTAGCAGTCCCAGAAAGGCCTGAAGTTCGCCCTTGGATTTAGGACTTGGGGCCTGCTGAATTGCTTACAGCTTGGATTCAGCAGGGTGGATGCCCTGAGCATCAATGTGGAATCCTAGAAACTCAGTGGAGGTAACCCCGATCTTGCACTTGTCTTGCTTAAGCTTCAGCCCCGCTTGGCGGAAATGTAGCAAAACGGCTCTCAGCCTTTTGGCTAAATTGTCAGCTGAGTCCCCAGCAATGAGGACATCGTCAAAGTACGGGCAAACGCCAAGGATATTTCGGAGCGTCTGCTCCATTACACTCTGGAAGATGCCAGGGGCCACATTTACTCCAAATTGCAATCTTTTTACCTTGAATGCCCCCCTGTGAGTCACTATAGTTTGGGCCTCGGCCGTTTTCTCATCAACTGGCAATTGTTGATAGGCCTGAGCCAGGTTAAGCTTAGCAAGATCTGCCCCCCCTTGAGGGAGGCTAGAATGTGACTGACCACTGGTACTGGGTACGAATGCTGCTACAGCGCTTTGTTAGTCTGCACAGATTCGGACTTCACCATTGGCCTTCAGTGGCGTAACTATGGGTGTTTCCTATGGACTACTGTCCACAAGCTCTAAGATACCCTGCTGAATCAGTTTATCCAGCTCTGCATCTATTTTACCCTTTAAGGCAAAGGGCACCCTGCGTGGCTTGATTCTAATGGGGGCTATGGCTGGGTCTAACCTCAGAGAAATAGGAGGGCCTTTGTAGGAGCAAAGTTCTGGACTAAACACATCTACAAACTCCTTGCAGACCCTAGCCAGGCCTGTTGTTTGCACGCTGTGTATTCCAGTCAACTGAATTCCCAGGGCCTTAAACCAGTCGAGTCCAATGAGACTTGTACGGTCTCTCCCAACCACAACTACATCCAGTAGCCCCTCAAAATTCCTACGCTGCACCTTGACTCTGGAATTTTGGAAATCTGTGAGGATGAGGTTTGATGGCCTGAGTTTAACCCGTAGGCCGCTTCTGCTGCAGACTTTGTAAAAGGTGTCTAGGGAGATGATCAATAGAGCGGACCCAGTGTCCAGCTCCATCGATAAGGGGACCCCTTGCAACTTCACGTCGATGTGAAGCTTCTTCCTAAGTGGCCTGTAGACCCCCGTTCTAAAAACGCTCCTACGTGAGGCGCAGAAGCCCACCCTGTTCTAGCTGGGGACCCTGGTACCTTTCTGAGGCAATTCTTCTGGTAACGTTCCTTCTGGCGACCCAAACAGATGGAGGCAATGTGGCCTTGCCTCCCACAGGCCCTGCAGATGGCAGAGCGAAAACGGCAGTCTGTGTGGCGATGGCGGCCTCCACACCCAATGCATTGAGGGGATGATGCTGGCTGGGCCTTCCCTCCGTGAGGCCTTCTCCCTGGAGTCTGATGCAACTGGTCCATTTCCACTTCTGGATCCTGTTCGGATTTTTCGTGAGCAACCTCTTGAAGGATGGTGGCTGGAACTTGAGGGGGCTTGGTGAGCCGCAAGGCCTTTACAGCTCCGCCTGCTGCTTCTTCGGCTGAAACTTCCCTCAGGGCATCTTGGAACGTGAGGCCTTCCTTTGCGAAGAGCTTCTGCTGCAACTCCCGGCTTCGCAGACCACAGACCAGCCGATCTCGCAGTCTCTCCTCCAAGTCTTTGAATTTGCAGGGCCTAGCTGCTTGCCGTAAGGCTGCAACAAACTCTGCTGCAGACTCTAGTCCCTCTGCTCGAACGCGTGTCACCAGGCAATCACTGAGAGCTTGGGTTCGAAAAGCTCTCGAAGCATCCTCTTCAATTCTGTGTAGGTGATTGATTCCAGTGGTGCTGGGGCGACCAGATTCTCTGCAATCTTGAAGGTCTCCTGCCCACACACACGCAGCAGCATGGCAGCTTTGAGGTCATCTTCATGAATTTGATTCACCCAGAGGTAGTTCTCCACCCGGGCCACGTACGAGCTCCAGTGTTCTGGGTGAGCTGTGTCAAATTCTGAAAGCCGGTCTATCTTTTCCATTGTTTCAGCCCAGGAACTTCGTCCACGCCTCCTGCTGCAAGGATTGAGAAGGGGCCCCTTTTCTGAGCTCACCCCCAGCATTCTGTGCTGGCAGGCTGAATCGATTTCCAGGCGCCACTCTTCTCCGAACTGCAAGCCCCCCTGTGGTGAGTCAGCTTGGCTTCTTAATTTGTTTGCCTTGCAGGCATCCCACCTTTGTCGCCAATGTTCTGTTTCAGGAAAAGAGGCATCGAGACGAAGCAATGAGTTCCAACAGTTCTCCTTTATTGCAACACCAACAGAACAGATTTTAAAATGGTGCCGCCCCCTTTTATAGCCTCCCTGCACAATACCTTGCTGGCCAATCAATTGCGTGTGCGTGTGCATGCAAGGCTGGGAGCAGCCTTTCTTGTCCCAGGCATCCATATGGTCTGCCCGGGCCAATCGCTGCAGCCTGTGCAGGGGGAAAATTGAATTAAATTACTCCAATTACATTACTCTTCAAGGTGCTGTATTTTAACATAAGTACACAATAAACAGAAAAAGAAGCTTCATTCATTCATGTAATATTATACAATTAAATTTTTAATATTTAGGGAAAAAAGGGATCTTAAACATGCAAACTGGTCTGTGCAGTTCACAATTCTAAAAGGCCACTGAAGGCATTCCTAGCGTTAAAATGTCTCTTCAAAGACAGAAACTTTGTATGCTTGTTTAGTATTTTCATTCCAGGTTTAAACTAACTTAAGGATATATGAGCAAAAAAAGAAGGAATTTCTCTCATACATATTCTTTTGCTTGTGATTGTGATATGGGAGGCAGTCGGCCAAATCTGAAGACATCTGGTAGACAATTGAATTTGGGGAGTATTAGGAAAATGTTTGACCTGCAGTTTGCCTGATAGCTGAAATTTGCCAAGGTGACCTTGCAGATTTCTAGTTATGTAAAACAGGCCTTTAATTTTAGATTTGTTTAGATATTGTGCAAAATATCCCAGCATTCTAAATCCATTGATGTAGCAGTTTTTAAACATAGTGTGCAAATTTCATTTTTGTCCAGCAGAAGAACTTTTAATTGCAAAATCTTCTTCCTAAGATGGTGATGAATATTATTCTGCCTAGCAGAATAAAGAACGGCTAACCCTTTCAACTCAGAAGTGCCTCAGTGCTTCTGACTCAATGCTGGATAGGCATGCTAGCTTTTAGTGGTGCATTTATCACTGTGGGAACAGAGTGCAAGATTCATTTTAAGCAGTGAAGCAGACAGATAAAATCCAGATAAGTGTGCTTTATCTCACATTCTCATTGGCCCTAGCTGATTCATATGGTTATATTATAAGCTAAAATATAGAAAGATGTTCCTGTTTTAAAGGCTAAGCATAAATATTCTATCTGTAAACGTCTTTATGAAACTCTTAAAACTGCAGTAATCTATAAAGCTGACAGTCTCACTGAAGTTAATGCTTGAATTTACTTGTGCTAATCATTCATGTTTTCTTTCCTGTCTACTTTTAATATTACCGGTAAGTTACAATTCGTTGGTGATACTTAAGAGAAATATGTGTTGTTTGCATGATTGTGTAATGCTTGCTGTAATGAATTAAGCTGGTGAGGCAGGAACTAATATTTCCACCACAAGAGAAAACTGCTATGTCTACATAGATCAGGTATCACTTGGGCCAGCAAAGTCCCTTAACTTAGAAAGGTAAAACAAAGAGATCTAGCTTTTCAATCCTGGAGCTTAGACCCACAGCTTTGATTTTTGCAGTAGGTAGATCCCATCATTTTTTTCTAGACCTATCTGTTTCAGGTCAGTCAATATTCTGAATAAGCAGTATTTTTCAACCTTAGCAACATTAAGATGTGTGGACTTAATTCTCAGAATTCCTCAGCCAGTGAGTCAGGCTGGGGAATTCCAGGAGTTGAAGTCTGCATATTTAAAAGTTGCCAAAGTTGAGAAACACTGGTCTAGAGAGTAAAGAATTTTTGCTGTGCCTCTGAGAAGCCTAATTATTTGTATGATTGTTATGTTGTAGCTGATTCAGTCCAACAGCATCTAGTTGAAAACATGCTTGTTCCCCATGAGCAAAAAGAAAACTGTCCCAACAGCTGAGGAATCAGATCAGCTCAGCTCCTAATTGGCAAGATGATTTTGGAAAACTGCAGGAGGAAGAAGACCACCTTGAATGTAGCATGGATTGATTACAAGAAGGCATTTGATTCCCTGCTAGATGATTGGATAAATCAAGTGCCTAGAAATAACAGGAGTCAGTAAAAACATCAGAAGTTTTGTGCAAAGATCAATGGCACAATGGAAGTCACAGTTGCTGATCAATGGTGATAGAATGGGAGAGGATAATAACGAGAGGAATCTTCCAAATGGGAGAGGATAATAACGAGAGGAATCTTCCAAGGAGACTCACTATTGCCACTACTGTTTGTCATTGCACAGATTCCTCTCTCAACAATATTGAATAACTCAGGCCATGGCTATCTAACATAAAAAAAAAAAAATCTGCCAGGCTATCCCACCTTCTTTACATGGATGATCTGAAGCTGTATGGAAAAATATCATCTGAAATAGAATTGCTGTTCAACACTGTCCGTATATACAGTCAGGTGTTACAATGGAATTTGGGTTGGACCCTCACCATCAATAGGCGAAAAATAGTGAAAACGGAGGGAATCAAGATGTCCTATGGAAATAACTTCAAGAGACTGGATGAAGATGAACATTATAAATATACCTGGGCATCCTTCAAGCTGTCAACATCAAGCACATTAAAGTCAAGAAAAAGATTAGAAATGAATACATCAAAAGAGTGAAGAAGATCTTAAAGTCCAAACTCAGTGGAGGAAATATAATCAAGGCAGTTACAGTCATTAAATACACAGCTGGAATAGTGGACTGGATTAAAGCAGAACTAAAGGCTCCGGATAAGAAGGCCAGAAAAATAATGACAGTGAATCATGCCCTTCATCCACACAGTGACCTGGACAGACTACTTACCACGTAAAATGGGTGGGCATGGAATGTCGCAAGTACATCAGATGGTTGAAGAAAAGAAAAAAGGGCATTGGAAGAATATCTGAAGGGTAGTGAATAAGATGCACTGAAGCTGGTATGCCAGGGAGGCCTACTGAGTACTGGAGAAACCAAACTGGCCTATAAGAAGCACCAAATGAAGAATAGAAAGGGGGCATGGAAAGCCAAAGCATTACATAGCCAGTACATAAAAAAAAAAAAATAGCAGAGAAAGTAGATAATGACAAAACCTGGCAGAGGCTAAGAGCAGGAAAGTTGAAGAAAGAGACAGAGGGGCTAATTTTGGCTGCACAAGACCAAGCCTTAAGAACAAATGCATACAAAGCCAGAATTGAAAAGACAGAAACATAGCAAATGTCATCTCTACCAAGAAGCTGAAGAAACAGTGCACCATCTGCTTCGCTGCTGCCGAAGATTGCACAGACTGACTACAAACGACGGCATGACAAACTAGCAGCAATGGTGCATTGAAAGATCTGTAAGAAATACCGTTTGCCTGCAAGCAAAAACTCATGGGTCTATAATAGAATAATAAAAATGAAAAAGCTGAAGTGCTCTGGGACTTTAGTATTCAAACAGACTAGCACCTGCCACATAACACCCCAGACTTAACAATTGTCACTGAAAAAGGCAAACAGGTCTGAATAATGGACATAGCAATACCTGGAGATGGCAGAATAGAAGAAAAGGAACTGGGGAAAATAATAAAATGCAAAGACCTGCAAGTAAGAGACAGAATGACTGTGGCAAAAAAAAAAGCAAAGATAGTACCAATAGTAATAAGTTGCTTTGGATGCAATCCCAAAACAACTGGAGCATCACTTGAACACCATCGATTTTGACAAATTCACTATCAATCAATTGCAAAAGGCAGCTTTACTTGGAACGGCTTATATCCTGCGACAATACCTGTAACACCAACAGATTTCGACATCTGCCTATCCCAGGTCCTTGTGAAGGACTTGGTGGACAAAAATGCCAAATCCAATCTGAACATCTGGTTGGCTGTGCGACAATAATAATAATTTGCTTTCTTTATTCCCTCTTCCAATTCACTTAGTTTTGCTATGGTCCATTTAATCTTTTCAATTAAGTGATTTGGATTCATATCTCTGTTCCAAAATATGATGTTGCATTATGAGTATCATTAGACTTCAGAATAAAATATGCAGAAAATTTTTTTTCTTGCTATTTCTATTACAGCAAATGGCTTTCTGAGCCAGGATCTTTTTGCCATATTTTGGATGCTTTGTCATTCTGTATGCAAACCTCCTTGCAGATAGAGTAAAAAGACTGGAAACAAACCAATATCTTACACAGTTTTTTCCTTATTCTGAGTCATTCTTGCCTCACTGACAAGAATTATGTGTTTCACTTTTGAGAATGTTGTTAGTTTTCTTGGAGAAGCATTCATTAATGAGTTCCTGATTCAAAGTTTTATATTGATACTATTTGATCCATAGAATTATAGTTTGTTAATTTGAAAATCTTATTGTCACAGTAATTTTTCTGGTGATTTGTATTTTAGTACTGTTTTTGAATTCACGTTTAGAGATTCTGCTTACATGATACAGCTAATATAGTATTTTACCACTGGGGCACTTATTGTAATTTATTTATTTTACAATATATATTCTGTCTTAGTTGTGCATATATGATATTTGGTGCAGCTAGCAGTGACTAAAAATGCAAAATTAATGTAAAAGAAGGTTTAAAAGGGTTAAGTAAAGGCAGGAAGCATGTTTAATATTTACATGCCTTCTTCATGTTTCATCCAGCTGGTAAAAGATCACCAAAATGCTAGAATGATTTCCACATTTAGTTGTAGCCAATAGAATAAGAATAAGAGTATTCTTTATTGGCAAAGTGTGATCAGACACTTCAAGGAATTTGTCTCCAGTGCAAACGCTCTCAGTATACATACAAGCAACAAAGTGATAAATCATAAATCATAAAATACACTCTCAAATGATAAGATACAACCAACAAAGTTGTAGTCATAGCATTTTCTCATAATTCTAGTATCCATTCCTTGGCCACAATTTGGACTTATTTTTTAAAATCCTATGTGGATTTCATTGGACACCATTGAATGAAATGGGCCATTTAACTCCTGATGCTAAATTCTGAGTTATTTTCCTGAGATTGGAATAAATACTCATTATGGATTATTATTGATAAGGTGAACTAAGCAGTCCAGCTCACCATTATAGTTGCTATAAAAGGAAGCTTGCGGCAGCTAAATGTGTACTTTTAAAAATCAAAAGATGCGCAGAACAAAAGAAGCTGCCAAAGGTTCAGCCACATGCTGAATGAAGTCATACCTGCAAGATTAGATTGCAGAGCACAAAGCAAGGATTCAAAGGGTTAAAAGCAGGTGTCTGTCAGGAAAAAAAAATTACAAGTCATCTAGATCAGGGGTGTCAAACTGCCAGCCTGGAGGCTAGTTGCATCATGTGGAGGCCGCACCCACCCCAGTTCCAGCAATGTGAAAAAAGTCACGATAGGTCGCGACACGCCACGTGATGTGGCGAGTTTGACACCCGTGATCTAGATCACCTAGAAAAGGCAAGACAAAATTATCTGTTTCATTATTTATTGTAACATTTATATACAGGTAGTCCTCATTTAATAATAATACTCAGCCATTAAGCTAAGTAATCGTGAAGTGAAATCACAATTGTGTTTATGTTGTTACTTCAGCATTCCTTTGCTTTACAGGCCTGTAAAAGGTGTAAATGTAAGGAACGGTTATAAAGTTATTTTTTCATCAGTGTTGTAACTGAGGATGATTGCTAAAGAAGGCAGTTGCTAAATGAGGACTACCTATATTTCATTGAATTTAGGGGCCATCCAACTCTAAATGATTCCAAGCATCTTACATTTTAAAAAGTGAAGAACTGTAAGATAAAGAACATACTTGTCTGGGGAAAAAACTGAGATACTGAACAGAGAGCATCAAAGCCTGATAAATTCAAACTCTGATCAATAGATCAAGACTGAAAAGAGAAGGAGACCGTTCCATCAACAACAACAACAACAACAACAACATCATCATCATCATCATCATCATTATTATTATTATTATTATTATTATTATATGCCTTCTCTCCCTTGGGAGGAGTGGAGCATGTTTTTTCCAGTTTGTTCAAAGCCAAGAAATCAAGAATCCAGTTCCCCAGAATTTAGAATTGGAGATCTAGGATATATAGAGCAATATAGGAATCAGTGGAAACTTGATGTGAATTTTTATTTTATTTTATTAAAAATATTCTAAACTGTGGTGTATTTTTATCCAATTATTCTGCTTTTGTCTGTGTAAGACAGCAGCTGCAGAGATAAAAACTGAACACTTCAGTTGCTCTTTTTTTTCCTTGCTCTTTGATTTTTAACTCTTGTTCCTGTCCTTAACCTTGATATACATAATAAAGATGTGAATTTCTTACTGATTCAGGCCACTTCTTCTGAACAGATTACAATGTCATTTGGTCTCTCTGCTCCCATTAAGCTACAAAAAGGACTGTGGAAGCAGGAGGTTTGTCACTTTCCACGTCCTGAGTAAATCTGTGTAGAAAGGGTTTCTTGCGAATAAAGTAGATTGTTGGGAGCATACAGGGCTTTTATGGCAGAGGCCCCCAACCTTTTGAGCACCAGGGGCCGGTTCCATGGAGAGAGGTTTTTCCCTGGACTAGAGGGAATGTGGTTTCATGTACTGACTGCATCCGTGGATGGGGCTTTGTTTGCGCGGACTGGTTTCTGGCATGCCATGGCCTGGTGCCAGTCCACAGACCAGGGGTTAGGAACCCCTGTTTTATGGGAATCTCTTATGGGAATCAGGTGGCCCAGTGCATTACATCTGTCTGCATGGCTGTGCCTTATATTAGTTATCGCTAGACACACCATTCCTCGGCTGCAGAGTCAGAAAGAACTAGTTTTCTGTACAGGTAGCCCTCGGGTTACAATGCTAATTGGGACCAGAATTTCTGTGACTATGTGATGCAGTTGTAAAGTATGATCTCATGTGACACATAGCTTAGTAATGAAAATCCTGGCACTCCTCATTGCTGTCATTAACTGAATTCCACCAGTTGTTAGTCAAGGACTCACTCCAATCCTAGCCATTTGAGGTTTGGTCCCTCCCAACCCCAAGCCTTGGTTCTTCCCAGTTAAGACACTGCTTCCTCTTCAACTTCTCCCAACAGCTTATTCCCCCCCCCCATCTCTGCCTTTCTGACCACCTTGGTGTGAAGCTGCAGCTGCCCCAAGAAGCCCCAGCATGGAAAAAAAAACCAATGGAAAAACAAGAGACAGCAACACAAAACAATAATTCTTACTTTAAGATTCAGAGGTTTATTTTTCTAATAATTTGGAACATAGCCTAATAACACAACATCACTTACAGTAATAACCCATTGCAATGAGGATCATATGGCATAGCAGATTCCAAAGGACAGCTATAGGCCAATGGCAAATCAATCAGGTCCAGTCCCTACTTTGCAATTTCTATTGCACAAAGCTCAGCAGATTGCAAATAGTACGTCTTTATTGAGAAACAGCATAAAGTTCAAGTTAAAGCTTCAAATCACTTCTGTGGGGGCCTATTTCAGGTTCGTTCTAACCCTATCTTATATGAGAAGGGGGCTATATTTTCATCTCGCACACCTGGGAGGCTGCAACTGCCCCAGCCCAATCCCAGCTGCAGTCACCCTCACCACCCTGTACTCCAAGACTTCTACCATCTAGTTGTCACACACACACACACACACACACACACACACACACACACACACACAATATTATTGTGTTCAGACTAAATCCACTCCTGAAATAAACCATGGTAAAATCTGTAATAATGAACCTGGATGGCGCTATTATTAATTATACCAACTACTTAATTTTTATGTAGATGCAGAGTTCTATGTCCCTGCCTATTTATAATTTAATATGAAAATTCTCATGCAGAAGAGCTTTGGTATACCAGTATCCTATAGGTGATGCAAACAGTTTGTAGAAGATCAGAAATCATAATGATGAAATAAAATCTTGCCATACATACTACACAACATTCAATGCTATTCATTCTGCTGTCCATCTGGGTTTTCTCCTGTGCTCATTCGTTGTATGTTTGTTTTTGAGAGCTAGGTGGTCCAGTATGGTATTAAAGACTGGAATTGGGGAGGTATAGGTTTTACCTTCACTGCTGAAAAAATAATAGACACACACAACCCTCAATCTATTTTTTTTTAATTGAAAATTTTTAAATTTTACAAAAAGAAGAAAATTCCCTTCCCCAAACCCTCCCTCCCCTCCCCTCCCCTCCCACAACCTTCCCAGAGCTGAATACAGGCTTAATTTAAAAAATTAAAAAAAAAATCTTAAGATACATATAAACCACAAACAAATCTAAATACATTCATTAAACAAATTGTAAAATAGTTAACAACAATATACATAAAAAGAAATACAAGAAGAAAGAAAGAAAGAAAGAAACAGAAAAAAAAATCCAATAAAAAAAGAAAAAAAAATTAAAAAAAATAATATCTATGAAATATCTTAAATTTTAAATATAAATTATTCAAAAACTAAATAATATTTTTTTATATCCAACTTATATTGTATAAAATCTATCCATTTTTTCCATACCAGGAGGTACTTCTCCTGCGATTGATCTTTCAAGAAAGCCGAAATCTTTGCCATTTCCGCCAAATAAGAAACTTTAAGAAACCACTCTTGCAAAGTAGGCAAAGATTCCTTCTTCCAACATTGCCCTACTAACAACCTGGCAGCTGTGATTAAATTTAACATCAATATAGTCTCTTTACTATCACAATCAGAAACAATACCTAACAAGAACAATTGTGGGGTAAATGTTATCCTTCTTCTAAAAATTCTTTGGATATTCCACCATATCTTAATCCAAAAAGCTTTTATATTTTTACATGACCACCAGATATGATAATAAGTAGCATCCAAACATCCACATCTCCAACATTTAGGCTGCAAATCAGGATACATACGAGACAATTTTTGTGAATCAAGGTGCCATCTATAAAACATTTTATAAAAATTTTCCCTTAAATTTTGGGCTTGTGTAAATTTAACATTCCTCACCCAAATAATCTCCCAAGTATCTAATAGAACCGGTTCATCAAAATTTTGTGCCCATTTAACCATACATTCTTTAATTAATTCTGCTTCTGAATCCAATTCTACTAACACCCCATAAATTCTCTTAATATGAGTTCGTCTTTGATCTTTTATTTGTTTTAACAAATTCTCCTCTTCTCTAAGCAATCCCACGTTACAATCTATCTTCCACCTCTCCACTATTTGTCTATACTGAAACCATGAGTAAGTAATATTTTCTTGTGTTAAATCTTCCAAAGATTTTAATTGCCAGTTTTTACCATCCCATCTAAGTAGCTGTGCATAAGAAACACTATCCATCTTAACTCCTCTCCTTATCCCTTCTATCGCGTGCCATGGTATAGCCAATAATGGGATTTTAAAATCACTTCTATAATATTTCTTCCAAACCCGAAGTAAAGAAGTCCTTATAATATGAGATTTAAAAACCCTATCAACCTTTTTATTAAAAATTAAATAGGCATGCCATCCAAAAAGTAAATCCCAGCCCTCCAAGAGGAGTATTTCTACATTTGTTAAATTAATCCAATCACTAATTAATGTTAAAACAGCAGCATCATAATACAATTTCAAATTCGGTACCTTGAGTCCACCTCTCTCACGAATATCTTGTATAATTTTAAGTTTTACTCTTGGTTTTTTCCCTGCCCAAATGAATTTGTTGATACCTTTCTGCCATTCATTTAAATTAACCTCATTCTTTAAAATGGGTATCATTTGAAATAAAAAAAGAAACTTTGGCAGAACATTCATTTTAATCGCTGCAATTCTCCCCAATAGGGATAGTTGCAGCTTCTCCCAATTTTCCAAATCTCTTTGTATTTTGACCCACAGCCTTTCATAATTATTTTTATACAATTTTACATTAGAGGCAGATAAAATAACCCCCAGATATTTTACCTTATTAACAACCTCAAAATCTTGTCAACCTAACCAAAGTCTCCTTATCCAAATTGGTCATGTTTTTAGACAATATCTTAGTCTCATTATTATTAATTTTGAAACCCGAAACCTGTCCGTACTGATGTATCAATTGTAATAACTCTATTACAGAATCAGTTGGTTGAGATAAAGTAACAACCAAGTCATCTGCAAAACCCTTAATTTATATTCTTTTTTATTAACTTCTATTCCTTTTATCTCCTGTGATTCTCGAATTTTAATCAACAAAATTTCCAAAGTTAAAACAAACAGCAATGGTGACAATGGACAACCCTGTCTAGTCCCCTTCTGAATTGAAAACACCTCTGACAAACCCCCATTAACTATAAGTTGTGCTGTTTGCTTTTGATAAATAATACGAAGAGCTTGTAATATGTTTTCTCCAAAATTCATTTTCTCAATTAATCTTAACATAAATTGCCAATTCAGGTGGTCAAAAGCTTTTTCAGCATCTAAAAATATCAATCCTGCAGAAACTTGATTGTTTTTATCTAAATATTCTAATAGGTTAATAATTTGTCTAACGTTATTCTTCATATACCTTCCAGTTATAAAACCCGTTTGATCCATATGTATTACATGATGCAAGACCCTCATAAGTCTATTAGCTAAGATTTTTGAAAAAATCTTATAATCTACATTTAAAAGAGATATAGGTCTATAATTCTTTGGTAAAGTGAGATCTTGGTCTTCTTTTGGAATCAAAGATATAAAAGCTCTACCCCATGACAAAGGGGTCTCTAAACCCTGTAATATATTGTTGAAAAGCTCCTTTAAAGGTTGAATCAACTCTTGTACCAAAGTTTTATAATAGATAGATGTCAATCCATCAGTACCCGGTGCTTTACCTAATTTTAATTCTTTAATTACAGTCTCAATTTCTTCACTAGTAATCAGGCCATTAATTTCTTGTTTCTGATCTTCTGTTAGTTTAGGAAAATTAGCATCTTTTAAATAATTATCTATATCTGAAGCCTGTACTTTAGTACTCGTATATAATTTTTGATAATATTCTAAAAAAGATTTCTTAATCAACTCCTTCTGATATACCAATTTACCATTATAATTTATTTTATCTATAATTCTCTGTTTCTGCTTCTTTCTCAATTGATAAGCCAACCATCTCCCTGGTTTATTAGCATTATAAAATGTGTTTTGTTTCATATACAGTAAATTAGTTGCAGTTTGATCAGCCATCAACATATTAAATTGTGATTTAAGCAATTTTATAGATTCCTTAATCTTCTCATCTGTGGAGTTTAAAATCAAAGCTTTTTCTTTTAATTTAATCTCATCTTCCAACTCCTTACGTTTCTGCACCTGCTTCTGTCTATGAACCTTATTCATTTGTATCAAAATCCCCCGCATGTAGGCTTTACCTGCATCCCAGACCATTGACATTGAAGTTCCCTTATACATATTTAAAGCAAAATAATCCTTTAATTGCTCCTTTAATTTTTGAACATTCTTTTCTTGTCTAAATAAATTTTCATTCATCCTCCAAGATCTCCTCTCCTCTTTTTCATTAACCAATTCCATCCAAACTGGACTATGATCCGTCAATGTCCTAGGAAAAATCTTAACATTCTTCAGCCTAAAATATAAATCCGTTGTAATCAAGAAAAAGTCAATTCTTGAGAAAGATTGATGTCTATCCGAAAAGAAAGTAAAATCTCTCTCCTCCAAGTTATGTTCACGCCAATAATCTCGCAGCTCCCAGTCCTCTTTGAAATCAAAAAAGGCTTTAGGTAATTTAGCCTGTTTAAAAGAAATAGAGGGTCCTTTTTTGTCTCTTTGTGTATCTAAAACACCATTCCAGTCTCCCATTAGTATGACAGATCTATAGTCCAACAGAATTAGTTTTTGATGTAACAGTCTGTAAAATTGTTCCTGTTGTTGATTTGGTGCATACAAACCCACTATAAGTACTTTCTTGCCATACAGACCCACTTCAATCATAACATATCTCCCTTGGGGATCGGATTCGACTAAACAGGCTGGTAAATTTTGCTTAACATAAATAACTACTCCCCCTTTTTTCCCGGGAGCAGAAGATACAAAATGAGATCCCAAACGAACATTAACTAAATATTTTTGATCTTTAGAAATGATGTGTGTTTCCTGCAGACAGATAATATCATTGTTATGTTGCTTTAGGTAATGAAATATTTTCTTTCTCTTTTGGGGGGAGTTGAGACCATTAGCATTCCACGTCAGGAACTTTACCATCTCCCTTAACCAAAAGCCTGGAGAAGACTGCTTGAAGATCTGCCATTGAAGAATGTGCTGCAGAGCTCTTGGGTCTTGCTCCTCCCACAGGCACCGAAACAATTTCTTGTAGAACTTCTTTAACTTCTTTCTTCTGTTGTTCCTTTTCCTTACGTCTATGGGCTGCTCGAGTCATTCTTTGCTCTTTGATCTCTGCTTGTTGCAACCACTCAGCCTGTGATTTTCCAACATCCATCAATACTACTTCTTCAGACTGCTGTTCCACCTCCTTGCCATCCAAGACTTTCTGCATCATAGGTGGTGATGAGCCTGCTCCCAGGACCGACTTATAAAACTCCTTTGCTTTAGAAACAGTGTTAAGTCTATAACGCGTCCCCGCATGACTCACCACGATGCCCGTTGGAATCTCCCATCTAAATGGCATCAATCTTTTTTTAAGTTCATTGGCTAAGAAAGCAAACTCTTTTCTTCTTCTTAAAATTTTAGATGGAATCTCCTTTAAAATGATGACATCTTGAGCAGCAATCTGAAACCTCTTATTATAAAAAGCTTGTATGATTTCATTATGCAGAGATCTCTTCCCAAAATAGATTACCACATCTCTTGGCAGATTTCTTTGCTTTGCAACCCAAGAGTTAACTCTAAATATTTTTTCAATTTCTCTAAATATTTCCTCCTTCTCTCTATCCAGAATGGCAGCAAAGTCATTTACTACAATCTCTCAAGTCTTGTTGCATGTCTTCCCTCAACCCCCTGATTCTTAAAGCATACTCCATCTCTCTATATTGAGACATAAGAATATCATCTTGTGAAATTTCCATCTTTTTTTCCATGCCTTCAAATTTATCTTCCAAGATCTCCACCTTGTCTGCCACTTCTTCCACTCTAGAATCCAGCTTCTCAACCACAGAAGCAAGTCCTGTTAAAGCCATAACTATATCTTGCCTCAAAATAATATTATTCTCCACTAAAAGCTCTTTCACTTCCCCTCTAATTCGAGATACAGCATTTCCCATTATGTCTTGCATATCTTTTACCGTTACTACTGGCAAAGGGGGAGAGGGTGGTGGTGTAGCTTTAGGTTGTTGTACTGGTAAGATCGCCGGAGAAGAAGCCACCTTAGGTACTGTAGATGTTACTTGCCGTTTTGAAGCCATTTTCAAAAGGAAAAAGTTTCGTTTCTTCTTTCCTCCTTAAAAAAAAAAATTAAAAAATACAAAAGAAAAGATCCCTTTTAAAAAAAGAAAAAGATAACAAAAGAAAGTTTAACAAAACAAAAAAAAAATCTTCCTAAACCACAAATCCACTTTAAGGAAAAATTTAAATAGAAAAAACAGTCTAATCCATTACATTCCGTTTCACTCACTTTTTTTTTAAAAAAAAAAAACTTTCCGATCGCCATTTTACTTTCACTCTCACAAAAAAAAGGGAAATAAAAATCAACCTTTCAAAGTAAAGTCCAAATAAGCTCCAATAAAAAATCCTTTATCCAGCTCTGTCCACTTTTAAAAATAACTCACCTGGTCTCTTTAAGCGCGGAGGTGGGAGCGGCGTCTTGCTTTGTCCCAACAGCTGGGACAAAGACAGCTGGGAGGTGGAGGCAACCCGAACTCCGAGGGAGCACTCTTTTCACCCCCCAAAGAAAGCTTCCTGGAGGGTCTCAGAGGCTCTACCTCTATTCAGGTGATACTCCCCTCCCCCCCTTTGCCCGGGAGGGAGGTTTTGAGCCGCGGAGCATACCCCTCATTCTATTGTACAGGATTTCTATTGTGGGGGATAAAATGGAGGTCATGTGGGATATAAATCAAATCAGAGCACTCAGTCAATAATCTGATTAATCTCTGCATATTTTCATAGGCTGCATAAGGTTTGTAATCACTGCATCTTGAGTTGCATTGACAATTATATCATAATGTCTTAATCATTTTCTTCCAGGAGAAATCCAATTAAGAATACAAAACTGGTCTGATTTTTTTTAAAAAAAGGGTATCCATCTCTATTAGTGAATTAGCTGTTGTAAGTATCATAGAAATTGTCTTTTTAGATTTTTATAGTGCTGTAATGACAACTGTTTCATCTATGCCCTTCCTATGATACTTAATATGGTATTTTCTTAACACTTTCAAATAGTGTTAAAGCAGTCAAAGGTTTTTCCTTCAAAAATACTTGTGTATACAGACTAGAGTTTTCTCTGGCAGAAATCTGGAAGAGAGCGAGAAACTGTTGGCATGCTGTTAAAAAGCTTACATTAGGAAAGGAATGTTTTGCACTGAAAAGAATTGTGGTCTATAATTAAAGCATCATCTCTGTTTAGAAACTTAAATTATGATGGATGCCACAGACTTCTAGGAAGCTAGTGTCAGACAAGGCATACCACACCATACAGACAACTGAGAATTGATTTATTTATTTAAAGACCTGTTTGATCTATGGTTGATGCTAAAATAAATAGATATTCTGAAGGTCACATTTAATGATGTAGCTTTTACTTATGTGTCCATTGTGATAAACAAGCAGCAATCTAGGATTGGAACCTTTTATCTGATTGTTGGGTAGTCTCCTACAAACAAATAGCACTATCAATAATACTAGTAATTTATACAACCTTTCATTGAAAAGCTATGCATGGTGATTCTAATTCATTATATACTTATGAATACAGATTCAGCAGGATATTATTTACTGGAGATTAATCTGGTATTTAGCAGAAAGATTATGTGCGGGGGTGTAACCTTCACTCTCATTTGTGGCTGTTAAGGAAAACTTATTACTCAGTTCTTCCTCTACTCCAGTAGTCATCTCAACTCAATTAATTTAATAAACTCTGTTAGATTTTTGGGATGCTCAGCCCAGGAGTATGGTGTGAAGGAGCTTTTTGACATTCCATAGCTCTGGGTTGCTTTTCTCTTTCCTTTTTCTTTGCAGCTGAAGTCCAGCCCTAACCTGCATATTATGCATATTTTGTCTGTTTTCTGTATGTAGGCAAATGATGCTTGTTAGAGAATTTTAATTTCTCTATTGGTGAAAAATAAATCAGAAGCTCTCACAGTTGACTGCATTTAGCTGATTCAAATAACTTTATATAAAAATATTTACAGTACCATTCTTCTTTACAGCAACGTAGCTTAATGAAGACTTCTTACAGAGACAGACCACAGACAAAACCTTGAGACTGGAAATCCAGCTCCTAACTTAATACTCTTTTGCACAGACTCAGTAGCACTTTCTTCACATTGGCTCCACATGACTCTTCCTGTTCATGAACATTCCAACAATGCTTACCTCTGGCATATAGGTTATAACAAAAATGTCTGTTGGTAGATTGGGAATTAATATTGGACTATGTGAAAGAGTTAACTTACTAATAAAAACACATCTGAAAGTGGCCTTGAAAAGTACAAATAGAATTGTTCTTGTAGCCCTTTGGGGTATGCTGTGCTGTTAATTACAACTGAAGCCATAACCTCTGATGACTAATACTTGACTCAGCCATCATTTTTTTTAAAAAAAATGATTCTGTTTATAAAAATAAGATCCACCGAAGGACACTGGCTTTAAAAGAAAATAAAGTTTATAGGCTAAAGTTGTATCGGTTTTATCTGCCACATTAGATGTTCATCAGTAATTTTAATGTTGATTCAGTCATGATTGTAATAAGGAAGAACTGCTTCCAGTAATTAGGATCATTTTCATATATTATTAAACTCAACAATGGAGATTTCAGCGCTCCATGATTACATTCAGATGTAATATCAAATTCTGTCTTCTTTTACCCCATATTGTTTTGTCTCTTTTTAAAACATGTATTGATTTTTCAGTTTTACATTTACATATTTGAAAAGCAGCATCAGGTGTCACTGCATCAGGGGACCCTCAGTCATCCAGATCCCCAATGGTTGCAACTGACCGCCTGGCGCTTGAACGCAGCATAATGACACAAGAATCATTTTCCTTGTGAGCCATCTCCATGATTCAGGCTGCGTGCCGTCCTGCGACCAATTGCATCTATGATTCCACTTGGAAGAATTTTTGCCTTTGGTGTAGGAGGCGACAACTTGTCATATCCAAATTGACCATTCCCCAAATAGTGGATTACCTGTTGGACGGACTGGGCAGAGGCCTTGCCCCTGTGACTATTCGCAGACAAGTAGCGGCCCTGTCCACTCTTCTCTCGTGTCAGGATTCAGTTCCCTTGGCTCACCATCCCAGGATTCGTGCATTTATCAAAGGGGCGTGCAACACGAGACCTCCTGTTGTTCACAGGTACCCAACTTGGGAGTTACCGAGAGTCCTCCGTGCTCTCACAAAACCACCATTTGAGCCTCTAGGAACCATTTCGTTGAAACACCTGTCCCTAAAAGTGGCATTCCTGATAGCCATCACATCAGCCAGACGAATATCGGAACTGGCTGCATTATCGGTCAGGAATGACCTCTGCATTTTTCACAGTGACAGGGTTGTCCTACGTATAGATCCTTCGTTCGTCCCAAAGATAAATTCCCTGTTCCACAGATCACAGGAAGTAATTCTACCAAATTTTTGCCCAAATCCGACGCATGACTTGGAGCTGCAGTAGCATACACTGGATGTCCGCAGGGCTTTGAGACGTTACCTCAAGCGCACGGAGGCATTCCGTAGATCAGAAGCCTCTTTGTTTCATTCCGATCGGCTTCCATGGGACAGAAGGTTTCTGCGGGCACCATTGGCAGGTGGATCCGAAATTGTATAGCGGAAGCGTACCAGTCTGCTTCCCTGCCGACTCCAAGTCATCTTACTGCCCATTCCACTTGCAATGCTGCAACTTCTGCAGCTTGGGACACTCAGGCATCCATTGAGGAGATTTGCAGGGCTGCAACATGGTCCTCGCCATCTCCATTTGTACGCCACTACAAAATTGACCGTTTTGCTTCGGCAGATGCCTCCTTTGGTAGGAAGGTCCTCCAGCAAGTGGTCTCTGGGGAATCTATTCCGGCCTTATCTGTTTCCCACCCATTGGGACAGTGAGGCTTTGGTATGTCCCATAGGTGGATTCTCCATCTCCTGTACTGGAGAAGGGGCGTTGTCTTACCTGAACGCTTTTTCTCAGTACGGAGATGGAGAATCCACACCCACCCTAGGATCAGTTAGGCCGTTCTAGGGAATTGAGAGCCAACCTCAAGTTCATCTTCAGCTGCTTCACCCTCGTTAAGACTGGATCTCCTGGCAAGAGGGGCGTGGCTAATTTGGCTACTTGATCTCAAGAGCAGGCAGACAGAGAAAACCCATAGGTGGATTCTCCATCTCCGTACTGAGAAAAGGCGTTCAGGTAAGACAACGCCCCTTCTGTCTTCTTTTACCCCATATTGTTTTGTCTCTTTTTAAAACATGTATTGATTTTTCAGTTTTACATTTACATATTTGAAAAGCAGCATGGCGGCTGGGTTGTTTCATAATTCAATAGCATACAAATTTCTTCAGTACAAATCACAAACTATTACATTAAATATTTCCTCTCTTTTTCCCTTGATATTTCTGTCTCACATTTGAATTAATACAATTCTTATTATATCAATTTAATACAAATAACTTTCTTACATTTATCAATAATTTTTAATTTATACATATCTTCAGGGCTTTTTTTCTTATAGAATGCCCAGAACGGAGTTGCGGCACCTTTTTTGGATGGAACCTTGTAGGGTAGGCAAGGTGGGTTGTATGACATGTGTGAGTTCCGGCATCTTTTTTTTTTTTTTTTTAGAAAAAAAGCACTGCATATCTTAGTTATTTTAACATTCTATCTTTTTAGACAATCAATCTCCTGGTAAGTTTTTCCCAATGTTTAGCTTCCCATAAATATTTAAATTTAATGTTTAATAACTTTTCAAATTTTAAATAATCCCAATTCCCTTTATCACAATTCACTGGTCTTACATCAGTTCGTTAATAATACAATATTATTTTCTGGTAATTTCCAAATATCTTAAATTTAATAACCAAAATTTCTCTTATTTCAACATTTAATACTTCCTCTTTTTTCTCTCAATATCTACTATCTTATATTTAAGCTAATAATTTTTATTATTACCACTAAGTAAAAACATATTTGTTAATTCATCAATACATTTCTAGTTTGTATATATCTTAATTGCCTTTATATTCAGTATTCAATATTCAAATTTAACTATTAATGTTTATATTTCCAAGTCCTTTAACTCAACTCATAACGATTTCTAATATTCAAGGTACACATCTTATCTATTTTGAGAATATTCTGTTTTAATTCTCATTAGTAAGTCAAAACCCCCATTTTCTTCAGTCTTGATTTAAAATAAGCTTACTTGCTTATTTATTTATTTGACATATTTTAATGATTTATGTCTATCCTTGGCAGTCTTATTAACCTGAAAATACAGGTTCTTCCAAAGTTGTAATTGTGAATAAAGAAATGGGGAGGGGGACAAACCTTAGTGGTAAGATGAGCTATAGAAGAAATATGATTCCAGATGCTTTGGAAACTTTGTTTTTTTGAAATTTGATGCCTGGAGGTTTAAATTAGGATAACTCTGAAATAAAATAGGAATATAGTTATTGATAGAAAGCTGGATAAAACATTTTTATCTTTCCTCTTAAGAGGTATGCTAATATTGACCTGGTAATTTAAAACTGTATATAACTGAGACCAATGTATGACTTAGTCACAGACAGTTAGCTTGTGGTATATGAACTAAGAACATAAATATCTTTCTTTTGCATCTCATCTGCAGCATTTAACAGCAATATGTGATGACTATATTTATTTTACTATATATTCTTCATATTTATCTTTAGAATATATTTTTTCATTTGTTTAGGGTTTTTTGGTAAAATACTTCCAGAATATTAACTGTCTCTTTTTCGAGTTGAGGTGACTTAAAACTCATATCAGCTAAATAATGTATCTGTTCATTTCTTTAATAGCAATTTGTGAAATAGCCAATTACATTACTTTCAATATATGAGATTATAGGTGAAAATAAAGCAAATCATGGTTGATTCAGTTGAAGTTGCAGAATGCTTTGATCTTTCTCAAATTAGTGCAGATACTATTTAACTGCTTTTTTTAAAAAGGGTGGATCAAAGGCATTTATACGTGTGTCTGTTTTAAACAAGGAATCTAATGTTAGAAAAAAGTACGGTAGTACTGAATGTTTAGTAATTTCTTGGTAGATGTCGAATAGTACATCATGTAAAGATGAAAATGGTTCATAGCATATATATTTTGTTACTGGGAGTCAGTTTGGCTAGACCAGGGTTGTCAAACTGCTTGCCCGCGCCCACTCCATTGCCGGCAATGGGAAAAAAGTCACGATACGTGACACGCCACGTGACATCGCAAGTTTGACACCAGTGGTCTAGTGGTTAAGGCACCAGGTTAGAAAGCGGGAGACTGTGAGTTCAAGTCTTGCCTTAGCCATGAAAGCCAGTTGGGTGACTTTGGGCCAGTAATATTGTCTCAGCCCAATCCACCTCACAGGATTGTTGTTGTGGGGAAAATAAGAGGAGGAAGGCATCTTAGATACGCTTGCCACAAAAAAATAATAAAGGCGATATATACTTACGCATATGTATATGCATATACATATACACATATACATCTCACTGACAGTTGTGTCTATTTTTTCCAAACTTATTGAGAACATGCTGCAAATGGCTATTTGTTGGTAACACTGAATGTTCATACTCATATCAATGTTGTTTTTGTGGAGAAAATAAATATGCTATGATTACTGTAACTATTAAGCTTACAACCCGTTCTGTGAATGACACTTGTTTTACATTTACAATAGTTGTATTTCAAAAAAAAAATAAAGATTTTAACAATTCATTTGCAAAGTACTGTGATGTGTCATTTGGGAAATCATCAGAACAGAGTAATCAATATCATCTGAGGAGGAATTCTGTTGTTGAAAAAAGTAGTAATTATTATGAAGAATAGAAATGGCCATTTATTTTACTGAAGATTAAATAATTTTCATAGATCTGATAGATGGAACCTAAGAGACCTGCTTTTGTTTGACGTTGTAACTCATGCAAACTCATGAATACATAGTATACCATCACTCTCTCTTTTCCTTTCTCCTTCAAGATTTGGTTTGGATGCCTTTTACATTAATTTGACCCACCCATGTAAAGAATAAACTCTGGGAGAAATGCTGAAAAGCACTTGGCTTCCTCTTTCCATGGAAAACTGAACGGAATGTGTTAATCTGTAAAAGGAGACCCTTAGAATTTAGCTGCAGTGATGAGTTCTGAAGAGAAAGGTATATCTCCTGCTCATAGAACCTCCACACCATCACATAAAGCTGACTCCTCTTCATCATATTCCCAGTGGGATACTAGGCAGGTAAGTGACAGAATATTCTTTTAATTATGGATGTAGAAATCCTGCAAATTAGTTGGGAGGTTCTTTATTTATTTCACCTGTTAAAGAAAAAACTGAACATGTTCAGTTCTATTGTTAGTTTATGTTTTCTTTTCCCATTCCACCTCTAACAATATTGAGTTATTTTCAACCCTCCTTCAGATGCTCTACTGCCATTCTCTGATTCCTTATGATCAAACAGTACTGACAGGGTCAATCCTTTGCTTTTTCCTTTTTGGAATACTGATGGTAATGGCTAACAGTGTATCAAAGTGAAATATTGGTCCTATAAAGCCTGCCATTTTACTTCCTAAGAATGCCTCTATATCCACAAGGGACCCATTGCTGTTCTGAGGAAATTTTCCTGTCAGAGCTGCCTTGAGAGCTGTTAACATGTCTATAAGGAAGAGATCATAAATGGTTATATCATACTTTGTAGAATATATCTTTGTGACTTGAGCCAACTTACAGAAGTAATTTGGAATTGGGCATTAATTATTAATTCCAAATCTAAACATGATTTAGCTGAAAGATAACTATTTTTATATGGAATATTGCTGTTTAAAATAATTATAAAAATGTGATCTAAGGCAGTGGTTCTTAACCTTTTTGAATGAATCGCCCCCTTGAGCCACTGAGGAAGTTGTCATCGCCCCCCTCCCCCAACATCACCTCTCAATCACAACATAGGAAATAATTCTTCAATTTATGCAAACACTTTTTTGTTTTCTTTAAAATTGTCATCAGGACATATCGATGCAAATAATTTATTTCCAGTCTTTTTCCCATATCTCAACTGTTTGAAAAATTTTGGTGCCACCCACCACTTTATTCCCAAACTTCGTGATACATGTATTTCATTATTATCTTATTTATTCAAGACACTTAAATGTAATGACCACTGAAAACAAAATTCAATTGCAAGAAATTGAAATGCCTGAAAAGAAAAAGAGTAACATTTAATGATTGAATTACAAGTAAAATTTAAGATGCAAAAAGAAATATAAAAAGGGTAGAGGCTGCTGCGCAATGCGCATGAAGATAAGTAATGTGTATTCACATATGTACGGCGTTCTTTACTGAAGCTAGCTGGAGGAACATTTGAAAACACAATTCAATCCACTAATAGCGAGTGATCTGATGTTTTTGTATGACAGATATGCAGCTGTTCACTGTACGAAAAAGTCTCAAAAGTGTCCCCAAAACTTCTCGCTCCATCACCCCCATATCGCCCCCTTTTTGTTCCTTCGCTCCCATATCGCCCCTTTTTGTTCCATCGCCCCCCTGAAAAATGAAATCGCCCCCTGGGGGGCAATATCGCCCAGGTTAAGAACCACTGATCTAAGGCATGACTAATTCCTAGTCTTGGATTCTGACATTACCCATACCAAAATAAAACACTTTTCTTTTTTTACATAAGGACTCAGCAGTGGCAATCACAAATGAGATTCATGATTCACAAACAAGCAGTTGCAAATTGTTTTATTAACCCCTCAAGTAATTTTATGCCAAAATTACTCTCTAGTAATTATTTCCAGTTTAAGAAAGATGCAGAATTGATAATATTGTACTCCAGTAATCATTTGTCATTTGTTAATTAATCTTTTAATTTCACAAACCTTAATTTGATCATTTTAAATTCTGTCATTAGAAAAATTTCTGTCTCCCACAAAACATTAGTCACACTTGCTATTAAGTTGTTTTCATGATGCATCTATTTTGCTATTGATGTTGCCTCTCTATTACCCTTACTAAATGGCTGAGGGTGGTTAGAATAAAATGTAAATCACTTAACTAAATAAAATAAAATAAAATAAAAGCATCAAAACATTTGAGACAATTAAACGATATTAAAAACCAGTCAGAAAAGATGGATCTTTAAAGCTGGACTTAAGCGGTTAAAGCTTTAAAGTATTGATAATAGTACTTATTCCCCTCAAAAATACAAGTAACAAGTTCAGTCGCTTAGAAAAAGATATAAAATTCTCTGTTATTAGCCCCAGACTCCTTTCTAGATGCTGCATTTCCTGTGCAATTCCTAAACTATGCATAAAGTAGAGCATATTGCTGTAATCTGATTTGAAAGTTACGAACTGGTACAATGTTTTGATGTCATTTGCTGTCATTATACCATACAGTTAGTGAAAGTGTTCATCTTACATCACCCAGGCAAGATCAGCAAGTTCAAGACTATTTTTAAACTTTACACTTGTTGTTTTTGAGGCAATGTAACTCCATCGAAACAAAAGAAACGTAAGATTCTCCAGATCATAGTATATCATATCAAAATAAACACCTCAGTTTGCTTGGATTGTTTTCATTTTATAATCTCTTGTCAGGCTCATTACTATTTAAAACAGACAGACAGACAGATAGACAGATAAGATAGATGGCGCACCATTATCTTAAAGCAAGGGTCTGAAAAAAATAGATTTATATATCATAGCATATTGACAAATATTCCTGGATCAAAAATATAAACAAGCCAGTTGGGCTGTGCCCAGTGGTGCCATTCAACAGGCAGAAGCTGATAAACCAGTGTAATTCTAGAATCGTACAAGTGGAAGAGCTCAAATAATCCACTGAGCCCAACTTATTCTTGATGCAAAAATCCAAATTAAAGTGTCCCCAGTAGAATTGTTGTCAACCTTCCCCTAGATAACTACCAACTTTCTGTAAATTTCTTTTGACAAATTGTGTATTTGTGTAATTGTTTCCTCAAGAAATTTTAACTGAGCATGATTTTCGTATGCAAATATCAAGCATCTAAAGACAATTCTTTTAATATTCTGCTCTTTTAAAATCTCAATTTTCTGTAAATTATGCTTTGATAAGGAACAGGTGAGTCACCTTAAAAGAAAACACTTTCAAAAGAACATTGCAAGACAGATATTCAAATCTTTGTACTTTCAAACACATATATCAAGAATACATTTATTCTGCTTTATAGTACTGTGCTTGACAGATTTAATTCAGTTCAGCTCAAGGCAGGATCAAACTCATGTTTATCTTCCAAGCATAGAGAGAGAGAGAGTTTGACTTATTTTGATCTAATTAATTTTCACATTGTTATGGTGTATAAGTGAATGCACTCAGATATTTCATCAAGTTTTTTCTTAAAGTATCCATCTGTGAAGTCTAATGAACTTGCTCTGCTATGGGTAGCATCTACCATCATAATTAGTATTACTACATTTGGGAGCAAAAATCCAGATAACTACTAGATGTGGGAAAGAATCAGATTTTTCTTTACATCTTGGCTGCCCTGTTATTGGTGGTCTGAATTTCTGCAACCCAATTATAATATTCCTATACATGAATCCATTCTTGTCTCACATATGTTCACTTTATATAAGAAGAATGTGTACACAATCTCCTGTTGAACTTTAGACAAGACAGCTGTGGATGTAAGCCATTTTATAATAACAACCTAATTTTGGAAATTTTAGGGGGAAAGTTAATTATACAGTAATACCTTAAGTTGGCAGAAAAAGCCTGTTGAATATTAAGATGCTGACTGAAATAACATTCAGTACTAAAATTTGAAAATACTGTTTTGCTTATTAGAATAAATATATATGTTGCCTTTCCATTTGAATCAGCTTGGGTAACAATATCTCATAAGATATTTCTGTGCTTTAATATTAAAATATTAAAAATATTAAATTATAAAGGTTGGTAATGATATGATATCTGTTTTGTGTGAACACAGTGTATTTCCATTCCCTCAAAACATCTTAGTATGAGAACTATTTTCTGTGACAAAAATTTACTCCATTCTTTTCTTTGTGCTTTAGAGTGGTCATGTGTTAGAGCGAAATGCTTCTGCTGGAAGCACAGACTTGATTATTGGGAAACAATTGTTAGAAAATGAGCCAATCGTTGTATCTAAAGTAAGTAAAGTCTTAGTCCCTGCAAAAGAAAGTGGTTGCAGAACGTATTTAATAATTGGATGTGTTCAATAAGGCTATGCAAATCATTTGTTTGCAGCAACATTATAAGCCAACTGCCACTCCTCAAAGCACTGAAGTGGTTGCATTAAAGCAGGGGTCTTCAAACTTGGCCCTTTTATGACTTGTGGACTTCCAGCTCCCAGAATTCCTCAGCCAGGCACTCTTACATTTAATCAACTATTTTTTGAAAAAAATTTCCATTAATTAAAGGACTTTTATTTGAAATGGACCTTGCATGTGCCTTCTCTGGTCAATTTTAATTATACCAATTCACTAAGGAATCTAATACAGGTGGTCCTCGACTTTCAACAGTTCATTTAGTGACCGTTCGAAGTTACAATAGCTCTGAAAAAAGTGATTTATGACTATTTTTCACACTTAACGATGGTTGCAGCATCCCCATGGTCATGTAATCAAAATTTGGCCTCTTGGCAACTGGGTCATATTTATGACGATTGCAGTGTCCTGGGGTCATGTGATCTCCTTTTGCAACCTGACAAGCAAAGTCAATAGAGAAGCCAGATTCACTTAACAACAGTGTTACTAATGTAACAGTTATAGTGATTCACTTTGTAACGGTTGCTAGAAAAGTCGTAAAATAGGGCAAAACTCACCTAACTGCCTTGCTTAACAAAAAAAAAAAAAATTTGGGCCCAATACTAATTTATCAACTGCAGTAATTTGCGTAGCAAATGTGACAAGAAAGGTTGTAAAATGGGGCAAAACTCACTTAACAAATGTCTCACTTAGCAACAGAAATTTAGGGCTCAATTGTGGTTGTAAGTTGAGGACTACCTGTATGGGATTTTGAGAATAATTTTGTATATAGATACTGCAAGGTACATCGTGAATTTTTTTTCAACATAACACAGTCCTTTAATGTATCCCTATATTACATCAGTAATGCATGGAAGTGCTGTTTACAAGTCTCTGTTCTATTATAAAAAAACTTAAGGGACCAAGCATGATGAGTAGCATGATTTTGATTGTTATTGCTATGCAGAATGCTGCAAATCAGCCCTCGTCATTTGTTTCCAGTAAAAGAACATGTTTACAATTTGAAACATTCCTTCTAGAATTATTGTGCCTTGATGTACCTAGTTATTATGCTAGGGCTAGGTGCTTCATTTGCAAATGGATGACATCTTTGCTTGCTACAACTTCAGATTTGTATATACAAACCAGATTTCTTCCAAACATTTTTTGGGAAAAGAACCCAAATAGAACTAAGGAGATTTTAGCCATGATTAATTATGAATGGAATAGGATACCCCAAAAACTGGTACCTCCTGGGACCTTCCCAGTTATATAGTTTAACCTTATACTTCCCTTAGTAATTTCCATAGCATAGAGTTCTGGAACATTTATATTCTCAGTGTGGTTTATGTACTATCCAGTTTCCTTTTTATTTGCTAACTAAAGGCAGTCTTATTGAATTCAGTGGAATGGATTTTATGTAACTGTGCACAGAGTTGCCAAAACAACTTGAACAATAGGCGCCACAAAAGTGAAATTTTGATCTGTTTGCTTCTGTTCCCTCCCTTTCTTCCCCCTTTACTCAGGAGCCAGACAACTGGGAAATTATAGAAGGCTTGAAAATTGGCCAGACTAATGTCCAGAAGCCAGACAAACATGAAGGATTCATGCTGAAGAAAAGGAAATGGCCTTTAAAAGGCTGGCACAAGGTAAAACATGTGGAAAGCATGTTAGGTGCCATTATTTTCAATTATCACACAAAATTCATCAATTCTGTAGCAAATTGAACTCTCTTCAGAAACTGACGAGCAGTTATTGAACCATGCCTACCTCTTTAGTCCCTGACCTTGAATTGAGTGGCAGAATCTGAAGGAGGCTTTCACCTCTTTCTTTGTTTTGCACTCGTGTAATATATTGAATTCTGTCAACATTCAAGTGAACGTGATTAAACCTTCCTGCAGGGCTAGAAACAAGCAGTTAGCATGTGATCATATACCCTTTAAAGAGGTTTAACTGCCTCAACGTATATATGTATTATTCAGTTATAGACATACTGTACACAAAGAGAGAAAAAACGGGAGATAAAATAGACTGCAATATAAATTGTATTCTCTGTATGAAGGCATATGCGAGTCACAGTAAAGTATATTGTATGGAATAGAAAATACCAAATGCAATGGCTAAACAGACTTATTTGATTAAAGAAAAAAACTGTATCTACATTTAGCGGTGACTGGAAACCCTTTGTGGACTTATGATTTGTAGTTTTGATGATTAGAAAGGATAGACTATAGAAAGAAGAGAGTAATGAAGTAATCTTAGAGAGAGAGGTTAAATTATAATTGTATTTATACCTGCTGAGAAGACGATTGAAAGTCACTTCTTTATATCTTTCTTAATATCTTCTTTTTCCCACTTTCCTTTTTTCCTTTACCCTCCTCTTATCTTTTTTGGTATTTTTACTTTTTTTAAAATCTCTTTTTTTCTTTATTTATTTTAGTTTGTATTAGTTCTTACTATTCTTCTTAAAACTCAATAATGTCTGTCTGTCATATCAAATGTTGGTTTGATTATTGTGAAAGTAATTGTTCAGACGCCATCACAATCAGTTATTGAACGAAGTGATGATGCAGGGATCCCTGAGTACGATGTATGAAACTGGGTAAATTTTTGATGTTTAAGAAAGTTAAGAATTTTTCTGAGATTGGAGAAGCATTTGACAGGAACGCTTCTTTTAAAAAGTGTTATCAGTTTGACTTTGTGTCTTTTAATTCTTATCCCGAATACAAAGACTTGCCGGAAATCAGGTTCTCTTCATTTAAAGGGTTCTGCCAAGTAAACATGCTTAACATCCTAGCCTTCAGAAACCTAATTCTAGGCAAGCTTTCAGATGCAGTAATTCAGTAGGGTTAATTGACATTGCCCCATGAATGCCTTGATTCCATTCTGTCAAATAAAGCAGACTCACTCTCAGAAATTCAGACAGGCCCCTCATCGGTATAAGCCACAGAATCTTGCTGCTTTTGTCAGAATGATGAAAGCACTATTGCATCCGAAGCTCTTCTTTTTTGAGACATCCTTGTTACATCACCGTGCACATAGACAGGGGCAGGGTTTGCATCAAATGCTGCAGTGCTGCTTGTGTCAGTCTGATTCTGTCATGGTCTGTTGGGATGACCTTGGGAAGCAGGAGAAAGAGCTGCAGACTGGATAATTGTCATGCCAAAGTATCTCAGTCCATAGGAGGAAAAGGAGTGTAGGAAGGCATCTCAGGAAGACACCCGCCCTAGTTTTCTAGAAAGAAAAAATAAAATGATATGAGAGGTGCTTTCAGGCTTGCAAGATTTTATTTCTATAACCTTACAGTAAAGATACTGTTAGCATTGGTTTGTGCTTCTTGCCTAGACTAGTTTGAAGGGCTTATAGATCCTTCTTTTCTCTGCTCTGGGGACATCAGTGCTCCTTATTCAGTAAGACTACATAGGTTCTGTTTTTAACCTATTCCGAAAATACTTTGTTCCAGTATGATCCTGTGAGCTATTTATAAAAACAAATGATGGGTTGTATTACCATATACCATAGCTCAGTTCACAAAGCAACTTTAATGATTTAGCTTTAGGATTGATTGATTGATTATGTTCCATCAAGTTGGTGTGGGGCAACCACATAGCTAGGAAAATCTACCCCTAGCTTGGTCCTTCATTTATTGTAATGATGTTTATTGCTGCATGCAATGTGTTTACGTCTCCATTAATAGTTTTATATATTCTCCACTGCATTGTGATCTACATTTTTTTTTCTGCAGCGCTTTTTTGTTCTGGACAATGGAATGTTGAAATATTCAAAGTCACCAATTGATGTAAGTAACTCTAGGGCCTTTAAAAGAAAAATGAATGTTACATATTATTTGGATGCGTAGTTCCAGTAACGATGCAGATATTCCTGTACTGCAGAGAAAAGGTACAAATCCTCCCATTCAATTCAATTTCCCCCCCCTCCTCCTTTTTTCTCAAACATTCTGGATTTTTCAGTTTTATAATTTGCCAGATTTTATTTGTGGCAATTAGATAATTTTTAAACTGCTGGGTTGTTAGTGTCTCTGAGCTTGATTGTTTTCTAGCAGTTATTTCATCACCTTGAGATGAAATCTTATTCCTGTGATTTCTCCCTACATCAGGGAAGAAAACACACTCCAACTAAGATTGACAGGGTAAACTCCTGTTTATAATGAGCCAGCAAACTCCACCCTCTGGCTTTTAAATTATTAAGATTTAAAACCAAAAGCACATCAGCTTCTTGCCTTAATACTACTACTTTGAAACTTTACTTTGGTCAGATCAGTGTTCTGCCTTTTGCAATATTATTTGATAGATAACATCAATGTACCTATTATGCAGCACCTGAGTCCTTATAAGTCAAGTGCCTTGGAAACTCTGTATGTGCCATTTGCTGCTCAGTGAACTACAAAATACAGCAAACCCTCAATTTTACAGCATAATAGAGGGGAAGGGATGATTGTTAGATCTGAATAAGCATTAAATCGCAAAGGGAATACATAAAACAGTAAATGAATTTTCTCCATTACTTTCATGAACCAATTTTTAATGAAGATTGGTAAATCAAGGGTTTACTGTAACAATAAGTAGTTAGAGATTTTAAATTGTAACTTTGTTTTACTTTAATTATAAAGTGGTTGTAGTCCATAATAAAACATTTATTTTTACTATAATAATACAAGTCAATTCCATAAACATTGGAAAAATCTAGCCAAGTTTAGAAAAATATTAGGAATAATAAATATTTATTGCTGAAACTACATAATATAGCAACTTAAAAGATCCCTGTTAATAAACAGCAGTATAAAGCAAACAAGGCCTGTAGCATTGTAGATTTAAAGATGAATTTAATTTAGTTTTTGTTGCATCTTTAGAACTCCGTAATTGTTTTAGATTATATATATATGTTAGAACTAAGTACATTGTGTTACTTATTTTATAAAATAAGAGCTTCAGTACAAAATGGTCTTAAAACACAAAAGCAATCTTAGTTATAATTAATCTTTCTTTTGTGTATAATTGTATCGAGGGGAAATTGGTTCAGAACATGTTGATATTTTATTCAGAGGCAGACTTAACTATTTAGGTAACATTATTTTCAGTTATTTCTGAAATAGGTGTATAATAGATGACAAATAAGAGCTGATATGCTTATTTATGTAGTTTGTGCCTTTGGGCCTATTTTGAAATTTATACAGGTATAAGTTTTCATGAGGGCACAAACTTTTGTTATTTATCAGTATAAATTGATCTTTAGTATTTGCTTATGAATGATGCATCTTACCAGAGTTAAATTAGCCATTTTTTATCATCATAGCTTTCATTACTACGTAGGTGAGCCACTGTTAATCTGAATTTATTTCTTTAGCAATAAAAGTAGCTGTCAGAGAAATGTCACTTAAATTAGATATGTAGCCTGTACGTATATGTAGATTATCTGAATCATAGCCTCAGGTTTGTTTTTCATTCTCATATTTAAACATCTGTCATTTGCTTAGTTTTGTTCTTAAAATAGTTTTATACAAAATTATTCCACATCTTTTATTTACTCAGCCTACGAAATGTTCATATGTATGTGTGAAAAAAAGCAGTGCACTTCTTACATATCAACCCTGTCCTGGATAAGCAGCACATGATGTCTTCCCAACTTTTTCCTATTTTTGCTATTTTATGTACCTTTGCATTATATCCCAGAAAGCTACACATCTGTCTGTTCATTCTAAAAAAAGCAACAAGTTACCAGTTTTGCCTTTTATTTCCTACTGTGCATATCTTTACTTTTTTTTTTCAGACTCAGAAAGGAAAGGTTCATGGGAGCATAGATGTGGGATTATCGGTTATGTCAATTAAAAAGAAAGCACGTAGAATAGATCTTGACACCGAGGAGCATATCTACCATTTAAAAGTAAGGAGTATTTCTACTGATTTTTATTTTCAAGTTATGCTGAAAAAGGGAAATCAAGTACTATTACTGGATTCCTCACTCACACTGATCTTTTAATTAGGTAAAGTCGCAGGATACATTTGATGCTTGGGTGTCAAAGTTGCGCCATCATAGATTATATCGTCAGAACGAGATTGTGCGATCGCCACAGGATGCCAATTTCCACATATTCCCTTCAACTTCCACCACTGAATCTTCACCAGCTGCTAATGCCACAATGCTGGAAACTAAGGTACAACCTTTTTTTGGTTAGGAAGAATACCATCCTTCAGTTCATACAGAGTTGTTTTATAATATACAACATTGCTAGCCACTCATTTTCCAACCATTATGGACGCAAATGAAAATGGATGCCGTTATATGTGACACCGAAAAGAAGAACATACCCAACACTGTACAGAGAGTCCTCAACTTACGACAGTTCACTTAGTGATCGTTTCTCATGGTCGCGTGATTTACATTCGGATGCTTGACAACTGACTCACATTTATGATGGTTGCAGTGTCCCGGGGTCATGTGATCACCTTTTGGACCCTTCTGACATGCAAAGTCAATGGGGAAACCAGATGCACTTAACAACCTTGTTACTAATTTAACAACTGCAGTGACTCACTTAACAAATGTGGCAAGAGAAGTCGTCAAATGGGGCAAAACTCACTTAACAAATTCCTCACTTAGCAACATAAATTTTGGGCTGAATTGTGTTCATACGTTGACAACTACCTGTACTGCATTTACTGAAATATTTGTTATTTAATTTAGACTAGAGTATCAGATACATACATGCCTCAGTTTTTAAAGAAGAGAATAACGATTGCTACTTTATTTTTTAATCACAGGCAGTTTTTCTCCCAGAATTCTCATGGGTATATGCATATATTTGGGTATATCTTTCTTTAGGTTTCACAGAATAGTTTTCCCTGGCAACCGTCTATCCCCTGCAGTAATAGTCTACCTGCAACGTGTACTACTGGGCAAAGTAAAGTAGTTGCTTGGTTGCAAGAATCAGAGGAGATGGACAAGTGTGCAGAAGGTGAGCACCTCCTTCCTTTAGTCATCAGTCACTGCTACTGATACAGCAGAACATAGCTTGAAGCTACAATGAAAATGTACTTATTATATGTTATAGAGCAAAAAAATATATAGGAATTCTCCCTTGGTTGTACTTAAAATGAAGCCTCCTCTTTTTAATTATATGCAATTTTTCCAAGAACCATCAACATTTAGATTTTCAGGACTAATCAAAAGTCTTTCCTAATGTTAGTATATTTTATAGTTAAAACTACTCAATTTCCATTTAACAAATATTTCCTGTGTAGTACACATCTATGTAATACAGAGCTGAAAATTCTGTAGCTTCTCTATATTATAGGTAATAATACGAACAACGTATTTTATACTTTCTACTTCACTGTATCTTTTTTAATTTTTAAAATAGTTATCATTTCACTCAGGAATAATTGTAGGGATTAAAGATAATCCAAAATGAATTTTAGGATGTTCCCATTATTTGCCTTGAAATATAGTTTAGGAAGGTTGAAGAATCAAAGAAAAAAAAACCTCCCCAAAACTCTGAGTGTTTCCAAGCAAAGGTTTTTTTCCCCATGGGTCACCCCACAAGCATATAAATTGTTCCATTCTGCATATGGAATGATTTGCTATCATGATATCCACCATTATCTAAAGTTATTCTCAGGAGGTTTGGGGACATGCAGGAAGAAATTTAACAGTTGTATGGAATAGATGAAGGGAGCCCAAATTCGGTTAGCATGATGTGGCCCAAAATTTATGTATTTTTACTGTGTGATCACCTTGTTTCCTTTATGGAATGTTATGGGTAATGGGGAGTGGGCTCAGATGTCATTTCAGTAAATTCTCTTGTGTTCCTCTAGCAAATAAAATCTTAATCAGAATACGTTTTTGTTGTTCTAAATGTGTTGTTTTTTTGTCAGATCTTGCACATTGTCAATCAAATCTTGTAAAACTCAGTAAAATTCTTCAGAACTTAGAAATACTTCAGAGAACTCAGTCAGCACCTAGCTTCACAGATATGCAGGTAAACAAAATAGATTTTAAAAATTATTGAAATAATGCTTGCTTATACTACTTATTTTGCATTTGAAATATTCTGTATGAATGTTCTCTGTCATGTCATTGTCAGTATATGAACTTCGAGTATGACACAAGATAGTGCAGAATTATTCATTATTACAGTCAAGTTCTCTAATGAGCGTAAACTGAAATAATTTTTAAGCCTAAATCACATGTTGTTGTTGTTGTTAATTGCGAAGTCGTGTCCGACCCATCGCGACCCCATGGACAACGTTCCTCCAGGTCCTCCTGTCCTCTACCATCTTCTGGAGTCCATTTAAATTCATATACTTTGTTCTAAATTTAATTTTCAGTTGCCCTTTTGTTCTTCGTGTTAAGAACTGTTCTGAAAAGAAAAATGAAATTATCCTAGTTAGCAAATATTAGATAGAAGTCTTTAGCATAAATGGTTGAAGAATTGTACTGCAATTCTTGTTTTTGAAACTGTCTTTAATGGCCTGTTTGCTTTATCTGTATCATACTGTATAGATTAGCACTTTGGCAGTCAACGAATGCTGGGTGTTTGTTACTAACTTTTGCAGTATTGTCCATGTCAGCTTTGTCAGCTTTAACCCAATGCTTTACTGCTTTAATTATTTTATAACATAGGCTAACAGTGTAGATAAGAAGGACAAGCGTGTCACCAGAAGATGGAGAACAAAAAGTGTGAGCAAAGATGCTAAAATACAGCTTCAGGTACTGAGTTCACTATATTTTAACTATGGTTTGGTTAAGTATTTCTTAAAAATAATAAAAACATAAAATTAACTTGGATTTGAAGTACTGGATATTTAATTGTTGATAGCTTTTTAAAAATTTAAGATTAAGGTCTGCTGCTCAAATTATTTTTATAATTATTTGTCCTTTCTTAGAACTGCTAGACCTTGTTGCAGAAATCCAGAGGACCGCTGGAAGGTAGCAGATAACTATAGAATTTTATTTCCATCTAGTGGTTCTTTGGATTTTACAGCGTTGATCTGGTAACCATATCATTTCTCCTATTAGCACAAAGGCTTATTAAATAAAGAAAAAAGAAAGAGAGAGAGAGAGAGAGAGAGAGACCTAAACAGGTTGATTCCTTGTTATCAAGGCAATATCATAAGTTACATGATGAATATATATTGTCTACTTTGTGTGTGAATACATTTTGGGAAGTCACATCTAATTGCTATACTTACAGAGCAGTTACATACAGCAGGGCAAGGTTTATCTACTCAAAAGTGATGTTGTATCAGAGGTGTAGATACCCAAATTTTTATTTTTCTAGATACCTTAATGTAGGCAAAAAAACCCAAAACTTTTCATTGAAGTGCCACAAAATCTGGTCTTGAATGCAGAATTTAATGAAATAAAAACAGCATTAATTCTACTGAAAAATGGTAAAGCAGCTGGAATGAAAGGAATTAGAGCCAAGGTATTCAAAGCTGGTAGAGATGATCTAATTCAATGATTACATTCACTATTACCCATTATTTGACAGTCAGAGGAGGTCTCCACTGCATGGAGATGAAACGGCAATAGTTGCAAATGCAAAAGCTACTGGGACTTAGGATTTTACCAGTCATTGGGAAGATCTTCATGAGAATCATTGGCTGACTTTCCAAAAACAATGGGAATAGACAATTGGAGAGCAAACCAAAGAAGATTATTACTTTATGTGTTCATGAAAAAGTTATATACAGATCAGCAGAAAGAACATGGTGAAACAGACTCTCTCAAGTTTGGCAAAGCAATAAGTCAAGGCTATGCACTTTCCCCTTATTTATTCAATCTATATACTGAATATATAATAAGGGAGGCTTATTGAAGGATTGAAGTATGTCATGATTTTAAAATTGGAGGAAAAAACATCAGCAACCTCTGCTTTGTTGTTGATATTACCCTAATAACAAAAATGCAAAGGTCTGCAAGACTAGTTCTAAAACTCAAACGAGCACAATGAAAAAAATGGGATTAAACTAAATGACGACTGGTAGAACAATCAGTCTTAGAACAACCAGCCTTAGAATTGATAGGGAAGATATCAACATTGCAGGTAGCATCTATCTTTTAGTATCAATCATCAACACAAAGGAACAAGCAATAAAGAATTAGGCTGCAGACTTGCACTTGCTAGAGCAGCCATGAAGGCCTTGGAAAAGATACTGAAATACCACAATGCATCTATAAACTATAGAGATCAAAACTGTGCAAGCCATGGTATTAACGGTAATGCTCTGTGGAAGTGAAAGTTGGACTTTGAAGAATCGGGACATAAAGTTTCATTGGTGCTTTTGAAGTCTGACGTTGGACAAGACTCCGGGAATACTGTGAACAGTGAAGAAAACATGTTCAGTGGTTCATTGAACAATTCAATCCACGCTTCTCACTTGGGACACAAATGACCAGACTCAAATGATCCTACTTTGGACACATGCAGAGACCTAGCTTTCTGGACATTTCTAATGTTGAGCAAGATGGAAGGAAGGACAAGAGGACTCAGTTAGATGGACTCACTAGCAGTGATGATAAGTGTATTATTGGAAGACCAAGTTTGGGACAGATAGTCATGAAGAAAATCTATGTATATGGTTGCTAACTCTTTAAATCGGCAATGACTTGGTGGCATGTAATCAATCAGCTGTCTATATAGAATTGGCTGCCTAAGAACATACACAGTGAAAAGGCATAATAATAATATTTCCTGGAATTGAAACAATCACTGGGAAGTTGAATTTCAACCATAGTGTCATTTTGTCAGTTCATCTTTACTGAAAATTATATCATATCCTACTCATCAGGCCACATCCTTATATTCTTTTCTTGGCAAAAATTATTTAGAATGGAATATATCCTGTCACAAATAATGTGTGTCTTATAGGAAATAATAGGATTGCACTATTACAGAGCCTTGCCAAAAGATAATGTTGGGTTCTAGATATTCTTTGAGCTTCTTATTTTACTGTAGACATTTCATACTAATCTAGATAACATAATTTATGCATAGGAAAATGGAGTTTTCCTGGTATGTTACCTATCCTAGCGATGAAATTTTGCAGAAAAACAGTGAAACTCAGGGAACAATGAAAAATTTGACCTTGACCTCCATGTATTCTCTAAAGTTTGGAAATGAATGTATTATTTATGGAAGAATTCACTCTAACAACTTTATAAACATTTATTTTATGAGTGAAGTGGGATATCTTCACATGTTTTTTTTTAAATGACTACTTTCACAAAGAGACTATTACAAACTTGAAAATAAGTAGTTTCTACTTAGAGAAATAATATAGGTCTAATGACAATTGCTTATAAGTGTACAGGACACATTGGAAAAAAAGGAATATAATGACTTCCACTGTATTCTTTCTGAAGTTAGAAGTAGGAGAGAAAGTGTTGTTACCCTGAGTCACACCACACACTGGAGCTTTGCAATAAAAAATTCTGTTTAAAATATGTGCCTTCAAGCTGAAATTAGTTTTGGTCTCTAGCATGGAGACAACCTGCTATGTCTTTCCCCAAAATCAGTGGGGAAAAAGCTAACTTCTAATATGTAACTATTTGTAAGGCAGTACTAATTGGTGTACAGTTAATCAGATAAGAAGGGAAACTAAGATTGCATACAAAATATTTCATTTTCTACTTGAATTATGTTTCTGCTATAAGCAGTGGTGGGATTCAAATACCTGAACAATTGGCTCTCTTATTGGATGCAGGCCTGGGCCTCCGAGGCCTAGAACGGACTTCTGGAAGTGGCATCCACACACTTCCGGCGGGCTGTTCTAGGCTGTGGAGGCCTTTTCCAAGCCTCTGAGGCCTAGAATGAACTTCCAGAAGCAGTGTACAATCAGCCGGTTCTCCGAACTCAGCTTAGCTTCCGGTTCTGGTGAACCGGCTGAATCCCACCACTGGCTATAAGTAAAATGAGGGTTTTTTTACATATAGATGATGTGGCATGCTTTGCATGAAATGTTTATATAACAGTGGTTTTGTTAATGTCTTGTGTAAGGAATATCAAATTTAGGCTATTTTACTCCTTATAATCTTGATGTTACTGCTCTGTTGATGCAGTCTGGGACTGCATTGGCTTTTTTGGCAGCTGTAGTACACTGCTGGCACATACTTACATAATGGTTTGCTAGGATACCAAGATCTTTCTCACAGTTACTACAGGTGTTGCCTATTCTATAGCTGTGTATTTGGTTTTTCTTGCCTAAGTGCAGACTGCAATGTTTCAGCTATTTTTTTTATATAGCAGAAATTTCAAGGAGATTTTTCTAAATTTATTCTCTGCTTTCAAAAATTCTGTTTAGATTGCTTTGTGACCTATTTATCATAATTTTCCCACATTGCTTTGTGACCTATTTATCATAATTTTCCCACATGGTATAATTAAGAAGCCTACAAAATTTGCACATTTTGGGATTAATGTAATGTTTTTGAAATTATGTGGAAAGATTTTAGAATAACAGTCAACAGTCTGAAGGATTGTTTTTCTATCAAATCACCAAAATTAAACAACAAAAAAGAAATAAATATTGCAACATTCTAAAACATAGCTTTGCATTTTTATGTAAATTGATATTTTAGTGATATGTGGGATTAATGAAGATTGATCTGAAAGCCTGGATCCAAATTTTAATTTCACTGTCTCTATTTCTAATGTAGATGGATGCTCTGTATAGATGGGGAAGAGTATCCTCCCCTCAATGTGACTATGGGGTCCCACATCAAACTATAGATCACATCGTAATTGGTTGTAAGCTGAGGGCATACTGTATACCGATCTAGTATCTGATTTTTTTTAATATAAACAATGCTGCGTTTCAATGGTTACATTGCCTAGACATTGGTATTTGAACATAGATCTTTTTAACATTTATATTTTACTGGGTTTTGCTAATCTAGATGAAATGTTAATATATTGCTAGTCCATGTATGATACGCCATGCGTTAAATAAATAGATAAATTTGTAATATGTTAATCTTGCAATAGTGTTCTGATTTAATACTAATAATTTATTGACTGGGAATGTGTTGGCTTAGTGGTTAAGGACTCTTAGTTGGTCAGCTGGAAAAGCTGACAGCCAGGGTTTGAGATGCATCTCTGTGTAAAGTCACGCTGGCCACATGACCACATGACCAAATGCTTTGGACAATACTGGCTCCCTCAGCTAAGAAATTGAGATGAGCACAACCCCCTAGAACCAGAACAAATATATGGGAAAAATCTTTACCTTTAATCTATTTACTATATATCTATTTATTTTAGTGCAGCTTCATTTGTTGCTGCTAAAGTATGAAAACCATTTGAAATAGGAAAAATATATTAGAAGCTACATGGAGTTATTTTTGGATATGTGACTTTTAAAAAAAAACAGGATTCCAAATTTCTCCTATTGTAATAGACTAGTTCTCTTGGGTGGCTCATAATAGAAAGGTTCCTAGATATAACTAAGCATCTGTTTAAATCACATCTGGTATAAAATGGAAATGAATATTTTCTCTCTTTTCTGTGCCCTTTTCTGAGCTCCTTAGGTTAAAATATAGTAAAATATAGTAATGACTGTATTCAACATCAGTTTTAGCTGTATTCAGAGTTTTCCCACATCCTCCATCTGTTACTTCTGATTCTTACCTCTATTCCCCTTCAAATTAAACAATGCTTTAGAGTTGAAGACCTAGAGGGATAGAGCTGCAGAAGCAAGAGATGCTGAAGGGAAACATCCACTGTAGGGATAGAAGTCTGTTTGCTTCATATTACATATAGTCCAGGAATAAAATGAAAGAACTGTGCAGGAGGAATGAAGCAAAGATTTGTGCAATCTTAAGTCTTACTCCCTTTTTCTGGATGGAAATAAATGTAGTTAACTTGAACAAGCTTCAGAGGCAGAGGGGAAACCTTCCTGCCCAGCTAGGAATATGTTATGTATCTTACTTATTGTCAGTTGGACATACAAAGTTACGGTGTGGCTTTAAAAAGAGTTGTTTATAATCCTGCAAAACGACTGTTTGCTGCATGCTGTGGAAAGGTAACTTTACAGTAGATCTTAGATGGCATATCAAAAGATGGTCATCACTCTTTTGGTAGATGAGACGTATAGGTAGTTATTTAATGTTTGGTGTTATTTGGGGATGGGGGATGCAGAATAGCTTTGAAAGAAAATGGAACAAGTTAATAATGTAAAAATCTATAGGAAATATGAGTTTTGGAAAAACTTAAAATATGAGCTTACTTTTGTCTAGCTAAAATGTAGGAAATCTGCAGAGAGGTCAAATAGTTTTGATGTCTGCCACAGTCATGGACTCAAAGTCCTTATGATACATGCAAAAAGGGCAGCGCCTCAGTTGCCTGGTAGTGGCTGCTATCTTCGCTTTTTTGACCCCTTTCTTGTAGCCACCCTGCTGACCTGTAAAGCATAGAGCAGCATTCCAGGTGATTGTATTAGAAGTACAAAGTAAATCATCTGAATGTCACATCCTTAGTTTTTTGTTATCTTTTTACCCCATACCTATTTTTTTATTATTTCCATGATAAATGTTTAGACATAAATCATAGTGGACCACAGTCAGATGGTACTGAGAAAGCTGTATAATAATTATTCTGAATTTCTACTGCATATGATTCAGTGACAAAACAAAAGTTCTTTTCTACCAAAATATTCTTTACCACTACGAACTATGATAAATTTTGATGATTCCTTATAGATTGACAATATTGAATTATAGCTAAGATTTGATTATTTGTTTACCTATTTCCTGAATTGGCCAATCAACAAGCAATACAATTTCATTTAGTTTAATTATCATGATCTTACCCGAAGGAAGAAAACAAATAACTTTTCCTTCCTCATATATACAGTAGACATAGGATAAGATAGATAGTCCCTGTTTAGGTTCAGAGAGTTATGCAATTTGGCTTTTTTAGGAAGAATATTCCATTAAAAAAAAACCAACCCTTCCTTTCTTTGATCATCTGTCTCCTTCTTGCCTTCCATCATTCTTCTTCCTTCTTTTTGCTTCCCTGTTCTTTCCATGTTCCCTGTCAGGAAGGGACTGCACTGAAGGGCCAATTCGGTACTGCACGGCGCCGGCAGAGACTAGCAGCAGCAGTGGCTACAACAGTGAGTGGACTCCTCAGTCAAGGCATCTCCATTTTTAAAGATGAGAAACTATATACCTTGAACATGCACTTACCATATGGAGAGCTTGGAGCCCTTCAAAGGCTGGTCACACTGGGGAAGTTTAGAGGGCAAGGCTGGAAAACTAGACCTGTTACATAAGGGGGACGGTGGCGGAACGCAAGCATTTTATATTTACACACAAATATAAATGAGATCATAAAGCTCTGATTGATAGGACTTTATAAAAGCACCTTACAAAAATCTAGCCAAACTTCATGGACTCTAGATCCTGTTGATTTTGGAAAGAGAAAATGTGGTTCTAGCAAAAAAAACCTTCAGTGTGACTGGACTGTAAATTGTATTGTTTATATAGTCTTTTCTCACATAAGTGGTTGTATTTTTATTTTCTGAGCTAAATTCTTTTGTGTTTTATGCTCATGGTGTTCCTCATTATGAGCAGTATGTAAAGCATTACAGATGTTACATTGCCAGGAATTATTGCTAGTACCATGGCTATTATATTGATGAAAAGTAGCCCAGCTCCTTCGCTCTCACTCACCTCTTTATGCATGGCCGTCTATGGGATTTTTTTAGTTGGGGGCCCACTTAGCCTTTGAATGGCATTTTGGGAATCAGCCTCCAAAACGGGTCAAACTGACCAAGGGCTGGAGTGAAGGAAAGAAAAAAATGTTGATTTAAATTAAATGTAAATTAAATTAAATTAAATATAATGGATACACTCCATCCTCATGTGTTCGGTATTTTTCCCTGACAGGTGCAAAAGTTGTAATTAGGAGCAACAATTGGTGAGGCTGCTCCCAAGACTTTGGAGGGCCCCCTAGGCCAAGGGTAGGCAACTTTGGCTCTTTTATGACTCGTGGACTTCAACTCCCAGAATTCCTGAGCCAGCATGGCTCAACTTGGAAACCTCTCCCTTTCCCCTCAGCATGGCTGGCTCAGGAATTCTGGGAGTTGAAGTCCACGAGTCATAAAAGAGCCAAGGTTGCCTACCCCTGCCCTAGGCTTTGTGACCCCAGACTATATGCTCCTTCTCTGTTAGTGGATTCTGTGACCTAAACAGAAAGAAAGGCTTAAAAAATTCCAAGTCACCACGTGTATTTCCCTCCCTAGAAGAGAGGCAAAGTTGTGGGAAATACAGAGGTTTTATAACTGAAAAGCAAGTCAGACAGAATTTAAATCAACGTGGAAACATTTGTAAATAATGATTCTACATACAGACTTGTAACACATTCAGAATTTGGATTTCTCTTAACTTGAAGCTTTAATATATTTGTTTCTGCTTGAATTGTTCAATGAGGATGGAAGTTTAACACTTGATGGAAATGTTCATTCTGACATGACATATCAGCCATTTCAGTTAATTATTGATTATTGATTTGATTCTAGTAATGGTTTGGAAATTATACCTGACCTTTGATATGGAGCATTTATCTAATGCTTACCTTTGAGATCTTAATTTAATTTTATGTAGCTTATAAATCTATTCTTTTTCCTTTTAAAAATTGTTCTGTTTCCTCTTGGGTAGTGATTTTAAATACAATCGAAATAACAATCGAAAGAGAAATACATAGCCAGGCAACTGAGTTTCATAAAAATAATTAAATTAATATAATATGTATAACTAGAAAACTACACACATACAAACTCACACACAAATTCATATTTAAAATGTGGATGTTTACTGAGAAAGGGTTTTAATATCAGAATTATTATGATCTTAGTATAATTGTTCACATTTATTTATAATAAAATACACAATCCACTTTCCCCCTGAAGATGTATATATCCAAAATGTATTTGTTTCTTTGTTTTTTATCTTGCCCTTATTATTTTTTTTATAAATAACTCCCTCTCCAAAAAATGCAAATGTGCTAAAATGGAGTGATAATAAAACAACCAAATGCCTATGTATGTTGTATTTACACACACACACATACACACACCAGGATGTATGAATATTAGTAAAAGACTATTCAAATCTAATGCTCATTTTGGAGTGAACTCAGTGAATTCTGAGTAGCATTATTTCTCAGTTCGGTTGCTTAAGCCGTACTTGTTCTTTTAATGGAAAAAAAGATTTCTGTACAAGGTCCATTAAAGAATTCCTTCATGTCATATTACATTATTAGATAAGTTTCATTTCTGCTCCATTCTCAAAAAGTCATCTTACTGCCATTATTGTTAATATTTTATTATTTTTCTTTTTAGATAACTAAGACAACTAATAGAAGGCGAACAAATCAATTAATCAATGAAATAAAGTTGGGTTAATTTGACTAGGTGGAAGTAGAAGAGTACAAACAATTCAGAAACTCAGAGAAGATATTTAATTATTTATGTTTGATTCCCTCAATAGGTCCCACAATTACTAAGCGACAGACAGTTCATGAATCTGAATTGCCAAAAAAGAGAGAGAGAGAGAGAGAGAGAGAATGCTTGAGACATCTATAACGAGATTTTATGATAAAGTAATAAGTGACCGTGTAGCTCAGTGGTTCTCAACCTTTTTAATGCCGCAACCCCCAACCCGTCGTAAGTCGAGGACTACTCAACTAGTGCAGCACCATTTGCAGAATGGGACTTTTGGCGGGCTCAGCAGGGCAGAGACAGCCTGGACAATTCCTATTGGCTTTTGAAAGCCAATAGAATTAGACTCTATTCAAGAGAGTCTATTCTATTGGCTTTCAAAAGCCAATAGAATAAAAGGGAGTAGCACAGCTAAGGGAAAAGGGAAAAAAATGGCGGACTGCGTTGTTTGGCGACCCCCGTGAAATGGTCATTTGACCCCAAATGGGGTCCCGACCCACAGGTTGAGAACCACTGGTGTAGCTAATTAGCATCTTAATATATAAAATACATTTAATTATGAGCCACTTTTCAGCCCTGTAATACAGGACACTAGATAACTGAAACAATTCAGTAGAATATTAACAAATGACAAAACAAAATGTATGTTTACCAAAAGACATAGTGATTTAAAATAACAATATTAATAACAATTAAATATCGGCTAATGAAGTAGGTTACTGCAGTGATCAGTCTTGGTGCCAATAAAAAAAATAAAATTGTCCCTCCTTACCCTTCCATATGTCGGACATTTTAAATTTGACACATTTAAGAAAGTCATTTTTGAGGAACTATCTGTTTATTGTACATGTCACTGGACTTCTTGTTCAGGCAGGCTTATTTGGTAGGAAATTACCTTTGATATAAGCAAATCCTTCTCAACACAAAAAAATAAGAATTGGAATTGTGCTTGCAGCTGAACTGACCAAATACATCAGAAATTGTAGGTAACTCTAGACTTAACAATTATTTATTCAGTGACTGTTTGAAGTTACAGAGGCACTGAGAAAAGTGACTTGTGACTTTTTTCACACTTATGACCGCTGCAGCATCCCCAGGGTCATTTGATCAAAATTTGGATGCTTAGCAGTTGGCATGTATTTATGGCAGTTGCAGTGTCCCAGGGTCATGTGATCCCCTTTTGCAACCTTCTTACAAACAAAACCAATGGGGAAGCCAGATTCACTTAACAGCCATGTTACTAACTTAACAATTGCAATGATTCACTTAACAACTATGGCAAGAAAGATCATAAAATGGGGCAAAATTCCCTTAACAAGTGTCTTGCTTAGCCACAGAAATTCGGACTTAATTGTGATCGTAAATTGAGGACTACCAATATTTAGAAGTGGAATAGTGCTGAACACAAAATTATGGAACTTTTAATTTTTTGAATAATTATTAAAAGTTAAATATAAATGTTGTAAACAAACATTTGAAATGGGCCTTCACAAAAGGATAAATAGCCTATCACACCTTTATTCCACCATTGGTCCAGTTTGTAGATACTATATAAAATTTATTCTCTTCTTTTCCTCTTGCCTAGATTGTTAGAAAGAGGTCAGTTTTGAAATAGTCATATTCAACTGGTTTTAAATAATTAGTTCATATCTGTATTCAAATGTATGATTTACTTTATTATGATCTATTGTATGTGTGCTAAAAAATTAAATATGTAAAACTAAAAAATAAGGTAGATAGAGATTTCTCCCTGGCCTAGTTAGATCTTTTAAGGTATGATTTGCATTTATTCAGAGTCAGTGACCCTCCCTTCAAAAACAAGGATTCAGAGTGCCGTCGGAAGTATAAATATGCTCTGTTGGCAAACTGGGGTTTTCATAAGTGGCATTTTTCTTGTTTTCTGATTCTTGGGTAATGTAGTTACTTCCTTCATTTCAAAAGTCCAAGATTAAGAAAACCTTAAATCTTAAAAATGTTATCAGTTGTTTCTTTGATGGGGGAATTGCTGGATCTCTTTAGATCCTAGCTTTTTGAAAGAGCATAGGCTAAATAAATACTTGGTCTGTGGAGCACAAATATTCCCCCAGAGCTTTCCAGAGAATGAGTTAACTTCGTGTGAACTTCTTCTGTCCTTGTCTCCTATCATCCTCAAAGGAAGCCATTGCAAGAAATGTTCTCCCCATGTTGGAGAAGTGTTTTCAGAGCCTTTAGAACAGAGGTATCAAACTGCTGGCCCATGGGCCAGTTTCATCATACTGAAGCCACGCCTACCCCATTGCCGGCAATGCAAAAAGAGTTGCAATATGTCATAACATGTCATGTAACATGGCGAGTTTGACACCTATGCTCTAGAAGGCAAGGTGTGGTTGCCCTAGCCCTCAGTCTTTATATGAGGTTTATTTTTTTCCTCCTCATAGTTATGTTGTGAATTTAAAACACTTTCCTGCTTCCATTTTAAAGAAAAGATCCTAGTTTATTTCTCCCCTGGAAAAGTTTACCGTTCAGGGCTTAAATATAGTGGAACTTAGTGGATTTAATTGAGATTTAGATTCCAGATAATTGCTTAAATGGAACTTAACATTTCAGTTAGAATAACTAAATATCTAAAGGAAAGAAACAACAGAATTATAGTTTAGCTAAATAAGAATTTCAGTCACGTTTTGGTAACAATTTTATTTTAGGCCAGTTTCAAATAGTATGAAAAAGGAAATAATCTATTAAAATATAGAGTAATGTGTGATTTTTTATGTTGCTGTTGTTCAGATTATTTCAGAAGACTGTAATTTTTTTGTGATTGGCAGGGCAAGCTTTGAAAGTTCTTAGGACGAAGCAATTAGGATGTCTTGTGAGACAATTAAGGAATCCACACATTAAAGTTCTTGCCGTTCTTAAACAACAGCACCTTTTTCAGGCTTATAGAGAAAATACTTAAATGGGGGGTACCTTAAATGATCAGCAGAGAGAGGCTGCACTTGTGTGAGATCAAAACCACATTGGTATCATATTTAAAGTGTGCATAGGCCTATTTTGTAATATTTTTCCAAGTATTGGTCCTTAAATTACATGAGCAATTTGAGTTGGAATAAATTTTAAAATAAAATTGAATACATATCTAACATTACTTACGTTGTTCATGTTGATGCCATAGACTAGCATGTATATTATTGTAAGCATTTATGTGTGTTTGTTTTTATGAGCATGTATGTCAGATTGCATACATATTTAGGATAGGTTTTACAGATATATCTCAAAGTTGCACATATGTTTTGTACTAAAATTATACATATTCAATGTACATTTAATATATATACAGAAACATATTTTAGAAAATAATAAAAAAATGGAGATGGCATATATCCTGGGCCTTTCAAGATATTCAAAGAATCTTAATTCTAAGTATTATATAGGGTAGTTTTTAATCATGCCCTCCAGATATTGTTGAAAACCATCATGAACAAAGTTATGGGGGATTCAATTTAAAAGCATCTTGATAGCATGAATTTGGGGGAAAGCTAATGTAAATAAGATACTATATTTTCAAATTATACCAGTTTAGACACCAGAACAATATGTGATTTGAAGATGTATTTCTTCAATATTAATATTAACTCTTCTTTGGGAAAAATCTTTTTTTTAATTTACCGATCTGTTTAAGTGTGTGCTGAAACCATTAACTGAATATAATATATATTTACAATGCCACCATTCACTTATCTGCTTTTTCAGGAATAATTTCAGCAGGTATTGATTAAAATCCATTATTTTATTCCTTCCCTCCAATATATAGTATGATTTGTTGTACTTTGCTGTCTTTAGAAGACCCTTACTTTTGCACATTATAAGTGTTAGCTCTGTGTGTGTTTTGAAAACTATCTATTCCTTGCATAGCATAAGTATTTTTCAATTAATGTTCAAAAAGCATCAGCATTGATTTGAGAGAAAGGAGCCTAACTTGGCACTCGCTGCAAAATAAACAAAAGTGGTGGACTGCTTCCAGGTGAGGATTTTTGATGGAATTCCGTGATTTGCTTACTCACATTTTGTAGGAAGTTCACACAATATAATCACTTGCATAAATGCTGCTTGTCCATGTTTTTTTATGAGATGTGGTTCTGAAATGTGGAGCACTCTATTTTATGTGAATCTCACAATTTAGTACATGTTTAGTGTGATTTTTGCAAAAGGATGCTGTTTTTATCACCTCACTGTTTTTTAAATGTTGTATAAGTAATCTAAAGCATGTTTTCTGTTTTAAAAATTAAGATAATACTAAAATACAGCTTAAATACAGTGTCATATACAGTCCTACAACGTGTCCACATCTAAAAAATGGATTTCCAAACATGATCAGCACCATAATGCTACTTAAAAAAAACAACTTGATATAGTTTTCAATCACCAGTCACTTGCTAAAATGGTAGCAACTGTTAAGGGAACATTTTCATAGTATTTGCATGTGTATGGATATAAAAAGAGTCTGCGTGCACACAAATACAAGAGTCAAATCTATTTAGAAACATTATTTAACAAAGAACAAAAATGAGTGATAAAAATAGCAATCACTAAGATAGGCTCATTCGCCCAATACATTAATATTTAAGCCAAAAACCGCACATCTTTTAGACATGGAAGAATGCTATACTAATTGTGTTTATATGGTTTGAACTTCATAAGATATATAAAAAGGAAAATAATTCTAACCTGATACTTTAAAAAATAAATTCCAGTTCAGTTAATAGAAGAGCAGAGTTCTGTTAGTGATAGAAACCAGAAAGAACCCTCTGCTGGGAAGGCAATTTAAAAAAAAAAGAAAAAAACCCCAACACTTTCTAAATATTTACAATAATAAAGCCTAAAATAATATAAGAAATTATTTAGGTATTATAAGGTTTTTCTGGTCTTTCATGGAAATCAGTGTGATGTATCTGTTGATTTTAGGTTCCTTTCAGTACGACAATGTCTCCTGTTCGCCTGCATTCATCTAATCCTAACCTTTGTGCGGACATCGAATTTCAGACCCCACCAACTCATGTAGCGGATCCTTTGGAAAACTCCACAGACTATCTAAAACTCCAGGAAGAATTTTGCCTCATGGCTCAGAAAGGTAAGTGTTAGCATATCCCACTGGGCACTGCTGCTAGTTTGGCCATTTCATCTGTGAAAATGTAAACAGGTGGAATCAGTTACCTAAGAGACTTTTTCTTCCTGAATTGGTTTTCAGGAATCCTTCTAGTAAACTTGCAAAATAGATATCCTTATACAAAGCTATACCTGCATGAAAGTTGTGTTATTGCTTGGATGGGTTTTTTTCATCAGATCAGTAGCTAATTTTCTTGAAACTTCTCAAGCTTGTGGTAGTATAATCTGTTTAAAAAAGCCTTTGTTCTATTGAGGCTGTCATTGTAGTAAAAGTCAGAAGCAAATATAGTCTATCATTAGGAGCTGCGAGAGAGCATAGTTTGCTGAAACATTTTCAAGAACAGAATATAAATCACTTATGCTGTGTGTATCCGAGATGCTGCTGTCAACCCTTTTCAGTTTTGGGGAGACAGTTGTGAAAGTATTCTAAAGAGGTATTTTGTATCAAGGTAGTCCTTGAGTTAACGACCACAATTGAGCCCAACTTTTATGTTGCTAAGTGAAACATTTGTTAAGTGAGTTTTGCCCCATTTTATTATGACTTTTCTTGCAACAGTTGTTAAGTGAATCTGGCTTCCCCATTGACTTTGCTTGTCAGAAGTTCACAAAAGTAGATCACGTGACCCTGGGACACTGCAACCATCATAAATATGAACCGGTTGCCAAGTATCCAAATTTTGATCATGTGACCATGGGGATGCTGAAATAGCTGTAAATGTGAAAAATGGTCATAAGTCACTTTTTTCACTGCCATTATAACTTTGAACGGTCACTAAATAAACTGTTGTAAATCAAGGTCTACCTGTATATAGTGTTTTCCACCACTGCTTTTCTTACCTATTGTAATCTGCATGCTGCTCATTTCTATAACCTATTTAGGTTACATTTAATTACTTGCATACAAAAAACAATAAGGGTGTTTTTCAAAGACATTCTTGTTTCTTCTTTAGTACATTCTCTTTTGAAGTCTGCGTTTAACAGTATAGCAATAGAAAAGGAAAAGCTGAAACAGATGGTATCAGATCATGATTTCGCAGGACGTAACACACAGATGATACGTCTTCGACAATCACTTTCTCAGGTAAGGTGATATGAAAATGAATGTTGACTTTTGAAACAGCTATAATGTACAGTGTGTGTGTGTGTGTGTGTGTGTGTGTGTGTTTGTTTCTAACTACACACGGCAACTTTTTAATAGATAGTGAAATACAAAGTAGTACCAGCAATAATTTCCATTATATTTCATGCTTCCATGCAACATAATAAAAAACGAATGTTTGTGATTTCTTTTCCTTCCTAGTGTTTTCAATCTACTCTATAAGATAAATCAATTTAATATTGTTCCTGCTGAAAAAACATTATACTGATGTTAACATTATACTTTATACTGATTTTTAATTTTGTTTTTCTGCTATCTAGAATTCCACTTCAAGCATATCTTTAACCTCCTTTTTTGGCATTCACCTGTATCTTAGTTATAAAGGGAGCTATGTAGAAGTATTAATGTGGTAGACTCTGTTTCCTATGTATCCTTTAAATCTATTTTGCTGTGAGGGTGTGGTGCTAAGTAAATTAATATGACACATCATGCCCAAGATTTTCCAAGGTTTTTTTTTATGGAGAAGAAAAAAGAAACCTCTACCACCACCCCAAATTGTATCCTGAGGTTTACAACAATTTCATCTGAAGAATTGTGCTACCAATTTTCAGTGGGAAATTGACATATTTTAGTTGCATGATAAGAGAGGCTCTTGAAACTGAAAAATAGTAGCTTGTTGGCCTTAATGTTGTCTACCCCACCTTGATTAATCTGATATCTGCTTATTTACAGTAGATATCAACTGAAATAGATATTTTTTATGGAGAGCAGCAAATTTTTGTATGATTGCATAACATGATCTTGTTTCCTTTTGTAATTTAGATCATAATACACCACACAATTCTATGTACTGCTATTTCATTCCACTTACTACGAATGAAGTAAAATGTAGATGAAAAAAAAACCCATATTAAAAAACAACAACCAAAATAAAAACTCACAAACTGCTAGACTATGGATAATTAATCAGCATTAAACCACAGTAATAATAGTAGCAATAAAAGTTGTAAGTATTGTAACTGTTCACAAAAATGGGAGAATAAGAGACCTCTGTCTTGGAACTATATCGAAGGTATCTGTCAAGTATTTTTGAGAAGGGTGTTTCAGCGATAAGGTACCATTGAAGAAAAGGAATTCACAAATACTTAGGTGTAGACTTTCTATCTGTCCACCTTTCCATTCAGATGATTAGTCTGTTTAAATAAAATCTGCATTTGCAATAATGCAATGTAATAAATACAATACAATACAATATCGATTGCATGGAAGTAAGGCATACAAAATCCCATTGATATTTTTCTCAGTTTCACCTTAACATCTATATAGTATCATATATATATATATATTTACAATTAATGTTGATATTAAGTTGTTAACATCTATAGTTTTTCTTTAATGTTTGTTTTACTGTTACTGTTTTCTACTTGAAGTCATGCTTTAATTTCTAGAATTTTTCTAATTATGGTTTTTGTTGTGGAATTGTCTTGCTTCATTCATTCGGGTTTTTTTTTTTCATGAGGTGATTAGATGATACAGGTTTTGGTTATAACCTCTTCTATTTTGTTACTCATTTTCCTTCCCAAGGAAGAGGAAATTATTTGCAATGTTTATTGATTAGCATTTATAGAATATCTTGAAACCCAGTATCCTAGAATATCTCCTTTCCTAGTGTAGCAATTTCTACAGGGAGGAAAATAGGCAAAGAAGTAGTGAGGAAGAAAAAAAAAATTTTCATGGAATAATCCATATCTAGTAGGATGTTATTCTTTTGCCTCTGGTCACAATATCATCTAAGTGACCCAATTAGCATTTTTATTGTCGTGTAATTATTGTATTATTTTTTTAAAGATAAAATAGTAACATGGCATACAATTTTGCTTCCAGTCTGGCATCTTACAGTTCTCTGATCATTTAGTTTTCATTTCTTATGAGTTTCTGTAGAAGAACATAAAACATCTCTAAATCTAGAAAAGAATCAGGGTTAACAAGTGAAATCATATTTTTCTTTACTAATCTTTTCCTCTCTTTCTTTGATCACCAAAATGTTTGCCAAAATTTCCACGGTCCCACTTTCCCCTCATTGCGATATGTTTCGGTGAATCCTCTTTTGCTACTAAATAGAATTCAGTTTCATAAATCAAGTTTGTCTACCTTACTTAATATTAAACAGTTAATATTAAAATGTATGTTTTCTAATTTGTGGTAAATAAGGCATTTCAGGAGATGAGGTTGTTGCTTTTTTTTTTCCTACCCCATTATATAAAAGCTAATGATTATTTGGAGAATATTTGCACTCTGTTACAAATATATTCAATAGTATGGGATAATATTAATATGAGAACCAATCTGGTGTAGTGATTAAGGCACCAAGCTAGAAATTGGGGAGACTGAATTATAGTCCTGCCTTAGGCACAGAGCCAATTGGGTGAACTTTATCCAGTCTTGACCCTAGAAAGAAAGCAATGGCAAACCATTCCTAAATTTTGCCAAGAAAACTGCAGGCCCTTGATCAGGCAGTCACCAGGAGTCAAGACTGATTTGAAAGGAGAGAGAGAGAGAGAGAGAGAGAGAAAAGGAGGGAGGGAAGGGGGAGAGAGAGAGAGAGAAAAGGAGGGAGGGAAGGGGGAGAGAGGGATGATATCAGTAATAAGTAGTGATATATTAAAGACTTGCAAGCAGCAGTCATTATTATTATAAGTATTATTTCTATTAAGTGCATGTTTTCTTACTGGAAATTATGCATGCATGCTTATTTATTTATTGAACTCATATGGGTTGCTTCTCTTACATTGAGATCCTAGGTGATTCATAACAACTAATAAAAACAGAACAAGCCTTTCCATCAGGGTCAAACCAATCACCTCTCAATCTCCAGGCTAAACCCCCACTCTAGTCCAGTGTTTGGAGGAAGAGGCAGGTCTTCATGGCCTTCCAGAAGGGTAAAATATTTGGGTTTTCTCAAATCTCAGTTGGGAGGCTATTCCAAAGGGCTTCTATAGAGAAGGTGTGCTTCCAATATCCTATCAGATGACAGAATTTAATGGAAGGGATTTCGAATTAGTTTTTTGTTCATAAACTAATGAAACAAGTCAGTATCTGTGTTATAGGTATGCAGGCCAATTCTGTGTAAGTCTAACTCTGGGTAAGATACTTGTATTGAATTTCAGTCTTTATAGCCAAATATAATGAGATGCAAAAACGGTTTCAGACACTATTTCTAAATTGATATGTCTCCCTAGAAAGGTTACACATTTACTTAGAACAGTAACAGGTAGATAGGCTTCAAAGCCTATTCTCCATAGACTGTTTTTCTAATAATGGCTTACTCTTCATAAAGGAAACAAATATAGAAATCTGATTAATTTTCTTGTATAAAAGCAGTGTGGAAATTATTCTGAATAAGAAAATATTCCACAGGGAAAGATTTGAGCACCGCTTTTACCACTGGTCCTTCCAAGGCGTGCTTTATTTAAAGCAGTGGTTCTCAACCTTTCTAATGCCGCGACCCCATAATACAGTTCCCCATGTTGTGGTGACCCCCAACCACTTATACATCACTGGGTGCCAGGGGCGTGGCCAAAGAAAAGGGGAAAAAATGGCGGACAGCCTTGTTTGGCGACCCCCGTGAAATGGTCGTTTGACCCCAAATGGGGTCCCGACCCACAGGTTGAGAACCACTGATTTAAAGGGTGCACGTGGATCTTCCATATTTTATCCTGATCTCAGACTTATCTAAAGTGTGAGGGACTTTAGGGTATTCTCAACATCAAAGCCATAAAACCAGTAATAAAATCTTGGGAGGAAATATCATGATACTGTAGTTACAATAATGCATAATAAGTAAATAAATCTTTGGGGAGTAGCATTTATGATCATCAAGAGATGTTAATTTTGGAAATGAATCCTTCCCAACACATTGCATAATAACACTATGCTTTGGCCAGGATATAGGAGATGAAGATAGCTTGGCTCTATTTTTTACTATTTTTGTGCAGTTGAAATTAAATATTCAATTTTATTATTTTAAGGCTCTCAACCAGAATGCTGAACTAAGAAGTCGTTTGAACAGAATACATTCAGAGTCTATTCTTTGTGATCAGGTTGTCAGTGTAAATATTATCCCTAGTCCTGATGAGGTAAGACTTTGGCATTGCTCTAATGGACTTACCATAGTTAAATTCTGCTAATAACCATTAATGGTTAAATGATTATGGTTGGCAAAGATGGCACACAGTGGGACAAACTCATTTTAGATAATAATTTTCTAATTGCATTCATGAAAGTAATAAGCTATAATTAGTGGGAAATTCCCTTTGGAAAACCATAATTTAAATTGCTGAGTAGAATATTTGGCAACCTCATTCAGATAGTATTTGAACGTGCAGCTGAAATGTAAATACATAAGAGCCATGCCAGTTTATATTAACTACCTATATAATATAACAGCCTGTTCCCAGGTTACTATGGGGACCCTGTGAATATTTAGCATTTTTTCTATTCATGTTTTCTGTAGCTGATCTTCAGAGATGATCCTAAGATTGGCCTAGAGCTGTCTGGCTTAATAGCCACTGATAACTTTATCCCCATGAATTTCTTGAATACCCTTTTAAATTATACCTAAGCTATAGGCTTATCCCAGAGAATGTTTATGCATATGGTTGTCAAGAATTAACATAAAAAAAAGAATTAACATCAACTCGATGACATCTAATTAGTTGATCAGCAATTGATTTTAGGATAGCTAATTCTCTACATTTAAATACTGTGGGAAGATAGACGTTCATTTCTTTTTCCTAAATATGCCTCTGAATTTCTGTGCTGTGAGAGAAATACTATACATTTTCTGTCTATTTATATCATGCATAATTTATTCATACCTGCTACCTTTTTTTCAAAACTAAAAATCTAAACTGATATATTTTTTTCTGGTTCCTGTTATGATCCCATGATCTTTTCTGGTTCATCTTTGCCTATTCAGTGGCCATCAGTGTGTTTTGGACTTAAAATTTTTGGCCTTGGTGCATATTATTTTATACTTAACAGTTCTTGAACTACCTTTGCCATTTTATAGCCTCTTGCTCAGTTGATAGAAATGGGTTTAGAACTCTTCTCTGCCATTTTTTGGCCACTCTGATCAGTCCATACAGTCAGTTACCTTATTTGGCTAGTCTAACTCTAGATCTTTAAAAATGAGTTTAAAATGTGTTCAAAAAGCATTAGTCATTATCAGTATAGGTTCTCAGAGTAACTCCACTACTCCATTCATGGTAAGAATTGTCTGCTTCCTTTCTGTTTTCTGATCATTTGGCATTATCAATCTTATGCTTTCAATTTTAAAGATGGAAGATAAACCAGTTAGCATTGCAACAATACCTGTTGATGATCTTCTTTCTTTTCTGTTCTCCTTTTGGCAGGAGACCTTCCAGGTTAGAAAATGTAAAACTTCACCAACATCTCTATTTCATTATATATTTTTCTTTCAGACTCCTTTTCTTGAACATTATGGTCTCTCTCTTCCTCTCTTACTTGCATTTTATGCCATGTTTTAATTACCTTACCATGCACTTTGTTGGTTAACCCTTCAATTCAGACAAAAGTATATTTTTCTTGCATCTTTCATTTGAAGCTACGTCTATTGCATGAAGTTAGAATTCCTCCATAGTATGAATTGAGGCAAACACATGTAGGTACTTTTTAAAGCTGCTACGCCCCTTTTGAAACAGAATTTCCTGCATCTGACAGCATATATAGCTTCTCATTTTCTTGGTTTGCAGTAATTGCTTTTCCTATATTCTTAGGTCTTCCCATCCTTTTGCAGTAGCTTCTTAGTGATGTGTGTTGAGCTTTGTTGTATATCAAGAAGTGTTATTTTAATGGAATATAATTTGCATTGGGAAGTAATGAAATAAAAGAGATCCATGCTGCAAGCCTGAATGACAGAGCTTATATATGACTTCTCCTAAACAGGGAGGAGTGCTTGAAGTACAGTAAATAGAATACAAGCACTGCTTTTCCTAATAGCACACTTAATAGCAGAGTGGTAAGAAGACTATAATCAGAATTAAAAGTTATTAGCATACTCAATCCTGGAAATGTAACTTACTCAGAACTGAACATAGTCAGTAATTACAGAATGTTGAATGACAGTGGGGAAGAATAGAATTCCCTCTTTGAGGGAATGGCTGGCTGAGTATGAATTGAATTCTAGACAGCCAGTATTTTGTGGCAAGTCTCCTCAATACATGTGGAAGTGCAGTGCAAACATACTAAGAATTGTATTAATCCCGAGGAAAGTAATGCATCTCCTTCTCCAGGTATCAGAAAGTTTTGAGTGCATCCTGAAAATATGACTCCTTTTCAACTAAATTCTCAATTTGCTAGATACAGGGCAGGTTTACAGGGCCATCTCTGCTTTATTTTCTCTATCAGTATGCAGGAAAGAAATATAGAAAAGAAGCAGGGCATCTATCCTTCATGGCTTGGTATGATTTTTGTTTTGTCATAGCTTGTATAAGCTCTTAGGCTAACTATACAATATGCAGAATTCATGTATATGTTTTTTTCTTTTATAGACAGGTGAACAGATCCATGTTAGTCTCCCACTTTCGCAACAAGTTTCTAATGAGAGCAGGCTCTCCATGTCTGAATCTGTCTCTGAATTTTTTGATGCTCAAGAAGTGCTTCTGTCTGCAAGCTCATCAGAAAATGAGGTTAGGAAGAACAATCTTTACTCAGCAGTGTAATTCATATTTATAATAAATTTATGTTTATGTAACGTGAGCTTGAAGTACTGGATGCTTCATTTTAGATCATTCACATCTATTAACTGCTTTGTTGATGTCCTTCATAAACATGTATGTCTCAGCCAGTGTTTCATGTATGAGGACCATCATATCAGTTAATTTTATTGCAAATGTTTTTAAGTTAATATACTGTACATATTATTTGAACACTCTGAAATCCTAAATAAAATAAGAGCTATCATATCTGACCTGTAATACTGAGGACGACTACAAAATGGCGGCAAAAATGCAAGAATTTTTAAAATCTCTCTGTTGCTTTCGCTTTTGCTTTTAGCAGTTGTTGCGTTGTTGCTCTGCCAAGAGGGGGATTTACCACAGGTATGCGCACCTATCAATGTTTTATTTGAATGGGCAGAATACTTGCAGACAAACAGAGTGGACCTAAAAAAATAAAGATAAAAATAAGGAATCTGAATTTATCACAATAACATCTATTTCTTCAGTATAATAATAGTAATAATCAATGTTATTATTTGTTTTCTTCATTAGGCTTCTGATGATGAATCTTACATAAGTGATGTGAGCGACAATATATCCGAGGACAACACTAGTGTTGGAGACAATATTTCTCAGCAAAGTATGCGGTTTCTAGACTTTTAGAAAATAAATTTTATATAATTTATACAGAGGCAAACAAAGAGTCTCCACTCTGAGAGCTACTTTCAAATTGCTTCGAATTTACTTTATTAATTGCAGAAAATTACTTTTCTTTCCATTTTAATTCTGTGAGCTCTTTTTAATGCATGTTTTCTGTTAATTCATTTTTCTGCCTTTATCCTATGCTCTTTGCCATCACAAGATATTTTCAACCTCTTTTCATCTTAGTCGTCTTTCTTTTGGTCACTTCAGGGTATTGTATTGTTTTATGTGCATAATTCCCATCTTTGCTCTCTCTTGTTACTTTATTTTTATTTTCCAATTGACAAATTCTATATTTTCATTTTCTCGTGCAATAACGCTTGGAATATTGATTAAATTTAAATATATAATTTATTTAAATAATTACATTTGCTAATTGAGTGGGTGGCACGATGGCTCAGCAGTTAAGACGCTGGGCTTCTTGGGTGGATGATTGACAGCCTGGGTTCAAGACCCAAGCGTCATGTGATGAGGTTGAGCACCTGTCTTTGCCTAGCTCCTGCTCACCTAGCAGTTCAAAAGTATGTAAATGTGAGTTGATAGATACCATTTCAATAGGGAGAAAACAGCACTCCACAATGTCATGCTGGCCACATGTCTGAAGAAACGTCTTTGGATAGTGCTGACTCACAGCCTTGAAACAGACATGAGCGCCGCCCCTATAGTCAACAACGACTAGTGGAGTAAAATCCACAGGGAGCCTTTTCCTTTGCTAATTGAACGTACATACAAATATTTTTAACATTTAACATTTTACAAATGGAACTATAAACTGTAGAATTCCAACAACCCAGGATCTCTTAATTTTGTTGCTTATTTATAGCAATTTTGTTAAATATTACAATTTACAGCAATAAAAACAAATGCGAAATAAAAAAAGGAAAGACTGAAAAGAAAAAATTGAAGGTGCAAAAAAGAAAAAAGAAAAATTAAAGAAAAATAAATAAGAATGTAGTAAAGATAAAGTAATATATAAAGAAGTGACTTCCCCCTTCTTTACAAGTATAAACAATTTTAATCACTTATCTTCTTTTCATAACATACCATCTCTTCTTCCCATATCCCATCTGTTATCTATAAATAAATCCATAAAATCTCATTATTTCAGCTCTATCAGCAAAAGTATTTTTCCTTTAATATATATATATTCTTTAATATATCAATGCTTTTCAATATTTATATGTAGAAGATACATATATGTGTATATAAGGATATATATCTTTTTAATTTTTGCATTTTTATTCTGTTATATTTTTCTTAGTTTGTATTAATTTTTTTATCTTTGTGTTTTTAAACTTTAATAAAAATTATTAAAACTTCAAAGTTTTAATTACCCCTTTACTGTTTATTTCAGAAAGATTTTTTTAAAGTCATTAATATTGTATTTAAAACTTTATTTTGCTAAGGATTGAAGGAAATTTACCTGGTGCCGTAAAACATCACTCCAAATGTTCCTAATAGGTGAAAGGCAGTTAACAATAACAGTTTCCTAAAGTAATTAGAAAAATATGCAAACCCAGTGTCCTTTCAAAGATACCAACCATGATTTGAATAAGAACCCCACTCTCCCAGATTGCTAGATCTGTTGGAAACCACTGTCTTGAGGTCTTCTCATGAGGAGCAACTGTCTGGAGCACACATGGGCCGATCTCAAGTCCTCTCCTTGTCCGGAGAGGAATTATGAAAAGCTGGTCTACTCACCAGCTCTTCATTCTGGTGCAACCGTCTTCAGTTCAGCAATTCTTCCCTGGAAATCCAAGGTCCCTTAATTTTGTCACACTGAAAAAAATAAAGTTGAAGACTGAAGAAGTGATTAACATGACAATAAAACAGAATTCTATCCTTTGAGACCTAGTCAAGAGCAGGCCTGACCGCTAGGTAAAAATTCAGCAATAGACAAGCTTACAAGCAAATCAGATACCAAATCCTTCTTCCTTTTGATGAAAATGATAGTGCCCCTTAGTGGCTGAAATGTATTTTGTATTTACATTTGAAAGCTGTACTCTGTGTATAAAAAATTAGTACTCAGCTACTTGGGGGAATTAGTACTCAGCTACAAAAAAATATTTGGGGAAATAAACAATAGTAATATGTGAACAATTTCCCTTATTGCATTTATTATTTGAAAAGATATAATTAGAGTTTTTAAAGCTATTCCAATTATTTTACAGAAAATGGGCCTGGGAGAAAAAATAAACCATCTTTCTTCCTCTTTTTTCATGCTTCTTTTCTGAAACTCATATTTCTGCCTCTGTCAGCAAGTAGTTGATTGAATTATATGCAAAAGTACAGTAACATTAAAAAAAAATCCTTTCAAAAAAAGAGATTGCCTTCTTTTAAAAATAATTAAAAGAGAAGAAAAATCTGTTTGGAAAATAAATTAATGGGAATAGAAAAGCAAAAGTGGGAATGAATGCATAGATATAATTCTGTAATTCCATCTGTCGAGGAAGCTATGGAGAAAAAAAACTAAAGTGGTAAAAAGGCAAGCAATGAAAGATTAAACAAATATGTACCCCTGCGACTTACTTTGCTGTTTGAATATTTCAAGGTAAGCAGCTTATTCCATCTTTGTTTCTGTAACAGTTTGTTATGTACACATGACAAAGCAAAGGAAAATCTAGGTAAAGCCATGGTAAGGCATTGTGTGGTTTTATAAAGAAAATAATGATACCTGGATGCCTTGTAAAATTCTATGCACAATAAAAGCTTCATTTGGGACGATTCTTAATCCTTTTATTGATTTTAAATGTGTTTTTTAAGGTTTTTGTCTGTCACTCAGGATTTAGTCAGATACAAGGAAGGACTATGGGCTCAATTGTTGTAACAAATTCAAAAAAGTGGTACTAACCCCACAGTGAATTTCTGAATCCATGACATCAGGAGACAATATGACTTTAGTGGTACATTTGGTTAGTTGATTTTAAATAAGCAAACAAATCGTGGCCCCAAATAAGGAGATTCCTTACTGTAGTCTACAGACTTTGTTGCAGACTAATGTAACATAATTAAAATTCAAACATAGTACAGGTATTCCTACCACAGTTGGGATCTATGACTTGGTTGTTAAGCAAAGCAGTTATGAAGTAAAAATCATGAGATTGCAGGCATGCTTATAATTTTACTTCAGTTTTCTCCTTTGCTCCTTCAGCTGAACTAGGTTTATTTTTCCTCTTTCT